>NC_132877.1:4422500-5022500 GCF_048164855.1 Canis lupus baileyi
GCAGCGAGAAAGGCAGCTGGCTCCCCAGTTAACGGCCCTCCCTCCCAGCATGTCTTCATTTAGCAAGTTCTAAATGAAACGTCTTTCTCTTAAATTTAAATACAACTTCATATGACATCGCCAATGGTTTCTTCTTAAGTGTTATTACCAATCTGAAGAGTTTTAAGTGAAGCACGCTGACTAATTGTTTTCATTAGTTTGGTGGCAGGCCAGGCTAATGTCATGCAGGCGGGCTGCAAATCTTGTTTAAATTCAGCTGCCAGCGGAATGAAGAGGAAATGGGAAAGCAGACAGACAAGTACAGCTCAGCCCGAGTGGAGTCCCGGATAGGTTTGCTCATCTCCCGTTGCTTTTAGGCTTGTTTCTTTGTTTATTGTTTCCTTCTTGTTTTCAAGTTTGTTCTTCAGGTGTATCTCCCCACACACACATACACACACGCCAGAGCATTGGACAGCTCAGCCCTTCACAAACTTTGTGGTCTCAACACCCACGTCGTACACTCCTCAGTGACTGAGGACCCAAAGACCTTTTGTATATGTAGATTATGTCTGTCAACATTTATCACAGAAACCATAAAGCCTGAAAAAACTTGGAACACACGAGAGCACCCCAGCGCACATTCCATTGGTGGACAGTGATGGTGTCAACACCCACCACGAATCCACGGGCACAGTGCACTGTGGCCAAAAGGTGGAGAGCAATTGGTATTATCGTGAGAACATTCGTGGCCTCCTGGACCCCCTGAATGGGGTCCCCAAGGCTCTTTGAGCCACACTCTGACAGCATCCGGTGCTGTGCCTAGGAGCAGGGACCCTGCTTGGGATCCAGTCTTGACTGCTGTGCCGGGTAAGTGTTTAACTTCGTGGACCTTCATGCCTCGCCAGGAGCACCGGTTCAGTAACAGCGCTGCCCTTGGAGGCTCAATGGGAGGAGAGAAAGCACGAGAGCACGCCGAGTATGTGAGTGAATACTGGCTGGTTTTGGTGATCCTGCCACACTGTACAGGGAAGAAGTACCTCAGGGCTGCTCCTTCTTCTACATTTATTGTTCATCCGGGATCATAGAACCATCAGGTGACAGGGCTGAAGGGGACTTGTGAGATATACTCTGCTCAAACAACTCCTTGGCTGCCTTGATGAGAGAAGATGTGGTAACAGAAAATCATGGGAAGAGTTGCCTTATGTGAAGCTGGAAATCTCACTCCATGTCTCATCTACTCGGTCTTTGTTCTTACACTTGGAGAAAAACTTAGTCTTTCCTTCAGTAGCTCACACACAGTGTTCACTTTGATTAATTACATTTTTCTCTCACGGCTCATCATACGAAAATCAGCAGTGCGTTGGCTTTCACGGCATCTTTCAATGGGCTTCCGTGCAATCGGGGAAAAATACAGGAAGGGAAAGATGAGAGCAAAGAGGAAGATCCTTTAAGGGAAATGTTGCTGCTCGCATCTCCTGACCACCGCAATCTGAGGCTCATGGAGGCCAGCCTGTGTTCTTTGTGCCCATGGAAGAAGGAAGCAGCCTCCGTCTTTGGCAGGCCCAAAGTATTTCATGTGTGAGCCATAACATTGGGAAGACCCCCTTTGCAATATTGGGGATTCTTTTCATGGATCTCACTGATGCTTGTTGACCAAGGTCAATGCAAGGACGCTGCCTCTGGGTTGGGATGTAAGGCCCCATGAGATGCCACCGTCATCCTAGAGACTGTGCCGATGAGAAAATGGAAATCTACTTCCAGATCCTTCACGGACATAACAGTTACTCACACACGTCTTACTTAGACCATGTTACCAATGAGATCCAGAGAACAACCTTATATATCTGCCCTGGAGACTTGGATCATCTAACGCTGTCGTTCTCACTGGGTTGACTCTTTCCCCTCGGGGCCATTTAACAATGTCTGGAGATGTTTTTCATTGTCTTGACTCAGTGTTACTGGGATCTAGTGGCATCCAAAGACCAGGGATGCAATTAAACATTCCTACAAGGCTCAAGATGGCTTCACAGAACAAAGAACCCAGAAATATGTTAGTGGTGCTGCTGTGAAAAATTCTGCTCTGAGGTTCATTATGGCTCTTTTACCAAAAATATTGTTACAATGGATTAATGTCGTCGGAAATCCTCAGCGAAAGCATCTGGACCATATCTCCATAGGTATATCCATCCATAAACAATTCACAAATATCTGTTCTTCAGAAAATAGTCTTTACTCTCTCCCCCAGAGATTGGTGGAAATCAGCTTCCCCGATTTCTTGCTTGAACAGTATTAGATTTACATTTCTCAGGAGAATAAACTCATTTCAAGGGTCGAATGCAAGCTGTCTGATGAGGACTTAATGAGGTGCCCTCACGTGTTTCTGTGTGTTTTGTTGGAACAGGAGGATTTCTGTTCAGAAGACCTGTAGCCCTCAGATACAACCTTGTCGTTCCCAAGAAGCGTTTGGTGTCTGGTGGGTGGCCGTCCTGACCAATCAGAGCTTGGTGGGAGATGAGAAGCTCTTCCATGCAGGGTTTCTACTTAGGTCAAAAGAGCAGTGCTTCGGGGATACACAGAGGAGATTTTCGCTTTGCAGAGTCTCAGCGCTACTGTGAGAATAATTCTCTAATTCCACCCCGTGGCGTGCCCGTATGAGATTCCTCTCCACGGTGAATTTTTCATTCACACGTACTTCAGTGATCCATTTGCATTCAACAGCACGGTTGATCAAAAGAACTTGTGGTGGCCATTACCCTAAGGCATGTTCAGAAAAATCATTCCCCCTGTGTCTCCAAATGAGCTGATTCTGGAAATAAATGGAGGGCAACCTTCTTGTGGGTGTGATATAGAACATCAGGAACAAGCACATACATAAGAAGGATGTATGATGAAATGTATTAATTCCCGAAAATGAAAAACATTTCATCACATTTTTGCAAGCGGATAGAATATTGCCATAGGAAGTCTGTGACCATGCTCTTTGTTCACAGATGCTGGTGATAAAGAATTGCAGCATGCCCTAATTGGTTAAA
The DNA here is from genome assembly GCF_048164855.1 of Canis lupus baileyi. Taxonomy (NCBI): domain Eukaryota; kingdom Metazoa; phylum Chordata; class Mammalia; order Carnivora; family Canidae; genus Canis; species Canis lupus. The sequence goes on from NC_132877.1 coordinate 4,425,512, forward strand.
CCTTTGGAAACCATCTAAATTCTGGCCATCGGCCGTTCCGCTCGGTGGGAAGGAGAGGGGGCACCGACATCCTTGAGAATCAGATTTTACAGGTGACATACCTAGGTCTCCTATCCCATAAACAGAATAAAATAAAAATTCGTGTTTTTTTTCAACTTAAGGAGACACTTGAATGCTTGATACCGTTTTTGTCCAATGAAGACATTTAATTTAATAAATTAATTTTGCTGCCCGATAGCTAGGCAACCGCAGGAGAATATTTCTATAGAGTCCTACAAATAAAACGAGTTCCTTTGTGTTTTGCCGAATAAAAGGTGAAACTCTTCATGGGGAGACATTAGATGTTTATGTGGCTTTCTTCCCAAAGGGTCACAGGCGGCAGATCATGAGCTAGATTTAGATCTTCAAACCTCAAACGTCTCGATGTCATCATATGCCCCAAACTGGGTGTTCTTTAAATTGTGCACTCTACCCAAAATGGGATAGAATTTAGGATTTCCTTTACGTTACGAAGGATGCATGTACTTTCTCCTAAAAATGTCTTCTTCACTGTCTTCTTTCTACATTGAAGAAATCCCTTGATTTTGAATACCGCGCAGCTAACTCTACAAACACGGGTCCAAGATTCTGTGTCAGTGTGCCAAAAATGGTGTCTTCTCTCACCCGCAAAGCTTTCGCTTGTTGTATGATCCCCAAATCCTTTTGCTAGCCAACCAGGCCGAGGAAGGAACATCCAGGCAGATGGTTCACTGGCTCAGAGCTCAGAGAGAGGCCAGGATGTCCAGGGCGGAACGAGCTTCACTTTAGCCCAAGGAACATTCCTAAAAACATGCTCTTTGCCGTGATGTGGGAGGCATCCCCATGGGATTTGATCTGACCAGACATTCCGAAATCACCATGCATGGAAACGAATGCTTGAAATCATCACCCTTGTTGTGGGGCAGGAACCCGTGGAGAATATTCCTACCCCACCCTCCAAATTAAACACGACCCCCAATGAACACAGTTCTCACAGGACCAAGCGGACGCTGTGAAACAACCCATCCGGTTTCATAGCAGCAGCTGTGTGCGCACATTTGCTATGAAAACTTGAGTTTGCCGACACCAAAGGCCAATTAAGGAGACTCAGGATACCAAACAGCAGTACTTCGTGTCATTTTCAGAGGGCCTCGGCCCCGGTCCCCCAGGTCGTGACGTTACGGCAACATCTCCCTAGGGCCACGTCAGGGGACACATGTTGTCTCTGGGTTATGGCCGTCGCTAAGTGTGACTCGCACACGCGGTTTAGAACAATCCCGGGTATTGTGATAGCTTAGACACCGTTTAAAAGTTGAGTGCAGTAGGGTCACTGTCAATTTTTCATGGCAGAAATGAGCCTCGTTTTGACAGGCCATATTTCTGTCGCTCTCTTAAACGGTGAGCTTTCCATAGCAGCGTGATTTATTGCCCGCTTCTAGGAATGAGCACATTAGGTGTAGGATATTAAAGAAAAGAAAAAAACCGCCTCTATGTCTACATCCAAAGCACAAGCAAGTAGAGGTAGGTAGAGATTGTGTCCTGGGAATGGAGTCACGTTCTCCATCCTGAGTGCTACCTGGAAAGGTCTGCTGTGCACTTGAGTTGGGGGTCCTGGGAGCACAGGTGTGTCCTTCTGTCCCCACCTCTAGGCCATGTTTCACCACGGCGGGGGCTTCTCCTGTTGCAGCTCTTACACCTACCCACTCTAGCACATCCTTCCGTTCTTTCCACCCATGCAGCTTTGCATATTCGTAAGGACTGAGCGCTTCTCAAAAGGGATTTGAAAGGACCAAGGCACAATGACTGCCATTTCAGCATAGAAATCGTGTTTCAGAGAGTGCTCGCCACTTCTCAATAGAACCGTCTGTCTACGGCGCTTCCTTCTCCTCCTCTCATGGCCAACGGGAACATGGGCTTGGGAAGGGGGCCAAGTCTGCCTTTTGTTCTTATTTTTAACTCACAATAATAGAATATTTTCATTCCAAAGGCTTCCGCGGAGCTCGTGATTAATAACAAGGGTTGAGACTGGAGCAGTGCTAAGCAACAGGGCTATAATTACATGACGGGGGTTTTTAGTGACACCAAAATAAACCACACACAAAGCTCAGGGGATGGGGACCTCTCAAGAACGCTAACCCAAATTATACAGCCAAGTCTAACTTCCAGTTTCTAAATTCCTCATCATAAGGGATCACAGGGATGGACGGTTTTTAATCAGAGAAAGATAATCTTCAGGGGAAACCATCTAATTCTTTCAAAGTGGGTCTCTGTCCCTCTTTTCGATAACAGAGCCTAAAGGTATCAATGATACCTTTGGCCATTGGTCTAGTGGCTGTTAATGAATATTTAACTCAAAACAAAATGATCGCTTCTCGGCCTTTTGGCTAAGATCAAGTGTGGTATCAAAACAATATGTTTGGCTTTTTTTTTTTTTTTCATTCTTTAACTGCCAGATCATCTTTTTTTGCTCATGACCGATTGGATATTATCAGTTGTTTGCAGTCCGGAAAGTTCCCCTTGGTCTGCGTACACACCCAGGCCTAGGAGACATGTTTGCATCTGGCAACAATGCAATCAGAGGGTGTTTACTATCGTCATCATTACTATTCATTCACAAATTAATTGTCATTGAGAAATGTGGTTCCGCTGACGTCTTTCCAATCCAAGATGCTCCCACGCTAAGTCTTACCTTTTTGTCACCCAAATTGTTAGATGTTCTTATTTTTCATAGAGCTATACTTTGTGAATAAAGCTTCCTGCATGCTGAGGTAATAGGCGGAAATTGAGTCTAGGACGAGCAGCAGGGAGAGCAGTTGAGAGCACAGATGCCCAGTAATCAGCTGGGTTTCCATCCCATGGGCTGGTCCTCATCCCATGACCTTGGGTAAGTCATTGACGCTTTCTGGTTGATGTTCCTCCACCTCATCGCCATGGGATGATAATGGCCCCAACTCATGGTGCAGCTTATAGGGTTAAAGGAGTTCATACAAGAGCAGAACTGGCTCCGCGAAGTTGCATGTGGCACCCGAGGAGGTCAGTGAGTGTTCTCTCTATTGGTTGCTGAATGATAACGAAGTGGCTCCATCACGGTCTCATTTGCTGGAGGGACGACTCAAAGGTTGGGATGATTTAGCCCAAGGATGGTGTGGCCATTCACCATCTGATGCCTGCTTGATTTGTCCCACAGAATCATCGATGGCCATGACCTGATGCCGCTACTTCAGGGGAAGACCCAGCACTCGGATCACGAGTTTCTCTTCCATTACTGCAACTTCTACTTAAATGCTGTGCGCTGGCATCCTCGGAACAGTGAGTAACACAGAGCTCTCCACGCTTCTAGTACATTCGCAACCAATGCCTTGCAAGGAGATGAAGCGGCAAGTGGGCTTTGCTTTGTAAAGGCCGAGGGGTGCCTCCAAGGGTCACGGTGCTTTGTTTTGAGCTCCTCCTGGTCCTGTCTTTTCCTGTTCCTTCTGGTGCTGTTGCTGTCCAGGCACATCACCGGACCCTGGAAGTCCTTCCTGCCAGGCAGAGGAAGCTCCAGGTTGCAGCCTCCTTCCTTCGTGCCCTGCAGGCTGCCCAGCTTCACGCCCCTGGCACAGCCTCCTTCTCAATAATGACTTGGAGCCACAGCATCCTCCCCTGCTGTGTGCAGCATCCTCTGCCTGAAAGGATTTTCCCTCTTTTGCCTTTTGGGTCATGCTTAGCAGCTGATGAGCACCGCCAAGGTTCCCCTGAAACGTTCCCCTTGTGCCTGCTGTCTAGCGCTTTCTGCACTCCTGTAGCTTTGCGCTGTCCCACAGAACAGCATCTAGGATGTGTGTGTGCCTTTCTCACCAAAGCCCAAAGGTGGCGGGGTCGTGGGCTAGAGTCAGACCTTCAAGCTCAGTTCAGATGCTTCCCTGTCCTCGTTTGTCTGAAAACAGGTGTTCTTTCCGTGGGGCACTCTGCCCCAAAGGGGAAAGAATTTGGGTTTTCCGATGCCAGTTTTGGAGCTGTGTTTGTAACAGGTGTAAAGGGACAGATGCGACCAAGCCATAATCCTAGGTATTAGGGATAGGCTCCAGAGTTCTTCGTATTGGAACTTAGAAGCGCAGCAACATTGAGGTGACTAAGATGCACGGGAGCATGTGGAGCACCGTCTCCGCCAGCACTGTGTGTGCAGCAGGTGGATACGGAGCACGGATTTCCTTCTTCATCTTCAGCAGTGAAGGAGACCTCCCTGTCTCTCTGTCTCTCTGTCTCTGTCTCTCTCTCTGTCATGCTTTGGGTCTTGATCCTGGAGGCTACGCTCTGCTGGACCTCCCATCTGACGGTCATTGTTGAGCTTGGGGTGGCGATCGTACTGGGTTTCAACACCTCCCGCTCCCCACCCCACGCACCCCGCCAGTTTACCAAAGGCTTCTTTAAGGAGCAGCCTCTCTATTATGTTTCAAGTGCAAAATCACAACTCTTCCATTAGCCGCAGAAATCACAGCAGGTGTACCCTTCAGAGCTGCTCCTTCAAATCTGGGCGGCTTGCCCGCAGTGTTTTCTGGAAGATAAATAGGAGACAAGCACGGGTTTCAGATTCTGGACCTGGAAGCGTTCTGTTTGCTGTATCTCATCAGTGTGTCTTGTAATTCCAAATGTCCGTAGGGACATGCTTTTTTTTTTTTTTTTTTTCCCAGATTAATTGACACAGTGAGGTCTGAGTCATCCAGAGAATGGGAAGCGTCCCCCTTCATGCTTGTTTTTATATGGGGCCTGCTGGAAACGTCCAGAATGAGGTGTCTGTGACTCGTGCCTAGTGAAGGAAATGTGATTATCACGTCCTGAACCTCACAGAATTGCATTTCTGTAAAGCCACCCTCCACCCCTACCCCCACCCCACTGTACCCACTGCTGCCATCACCCCCACCACCACCCCATCCAGAGAAGATGGAAGGAACATATTGGATCAGGGGCTGGAGAGGCACACAAAAAGGAACAGAGAGAGAGAAAATAGTACGTGAGAAAAGCAAGACCCAGATTCCCATAGTCTGCTGGCCCTTGGGTAAAATTTGCTTCTCAGACGCGCACACAAGTGACATTCCGTCCTGTGCGACTGTCGAACGTCTGCGGCCTTGACCCGGCAGCAGGAAAGGAGACAGGGCAGTATTTTGGGGCCTGGCTCAGGGGTCTCCACACCAGGGGTTTTACGGCTTATTATTGACTTGCCTCATTGTTGTCGCTGGAACTGGTTAGCAGTGCTCGTTGGCCAGCGCCCATGGTTTTGTGGCTGCTTATCCAATACTTCATCTATCCGTTTATTCCACAAATGTGTTTGAGCGCCTAGTAGGTGGCACCCTCCGTGCTAGGATGAGTGCCTGTCAGTGAGCAAAACACCACAAACGCCGTACCCAGTGGTCGCTTATGACCTAGACCATGATGCACGGGCCCAAGACTGGGAATGCGGAGGTGCGTGGGGAAGCGTGACTGTCATCCGTGTGGGGCTGCGTGTCAGCCAGTACTCGGGTGGGTGGGCTGCCTCATCGCAGACCTACTTTGAGAGGAGTTTGCCACTGATTGCTGTACTATGTGCAGGGACGTTGTCCATAATTTTTTTTAACGTAAATTCAGTGAGCCCACATATTCAGTTTGCGATGTAGCGTTCCTCGACTTGTCAGCTGTACACAACACCCATTGCTTGTCACGTCACGTGCCCTCCTTAATGCTTTTTTAAAAAAGATTTAATTTATTTATTCACGAGAGACACAGAGAGAGAGAGGCAGAAATTCAGGCAGAGGGAGAAGCAGGCTCCATGCAGGGAGCCCGACGTGGGACTCCATCCCGGGTCTCGAGGGCTGAACCACCCGGGCTGCCCTCCTTAATGCTCAAAGATAAGGAGCTTGCAGCCCGAGCTCACAATACTTTATTAGAGAAAAAAACAGAAATTTAGGGTCAGGATGTAGTCGCAGGGAGGCCGCCCCTGCTTGCTCAGGAATCTTCCCCATGTGCCGTTAAAATGTGGCTGACGTGACGGGAGTCCGCGGGCGCCGCAGATCCAGGCTGTGTTGCTCCGTGAGAGCAGCTGGCTCAGCAGCAGGTCACCGGCCCCAGGGAATTAGCACTGACCGCGAGTGTTCTCAGGGTCCAATTACCGCTTGTTCTGATTAGTGGGAGGCCCGCGTCCCGCAATCCCAGCCTTATTAAACACTTATTGTCCAAACACTGGGAGCTACAGTTCTGTTTCCGCCCTTCTGAAACACGAGATCCCTTTTCACTGTTAATCTGCAGTGTCTCCTCTATAATTTAATAATTCCGTGATTATAATAATTACCTACTTGCGTTGTCTCAGCAAGTTGAATGACATAATCTAATCAGGAGCTGATATCACCACTCCCATTACATTGTGGGAGAAATCACAAAAGCGTTATGATAGCCCGCATGAAGTGTGTCGCGTTTCGGTGGGAATCTTGAGCTTCAATGTACTGTGCAATGTGCGTTGGAAGCCTCGGCGTTACGTCGGGGCCGATGAGGCGGTGCTGTTAAAAATTCAGCGTGACGGCAGCTTGATTCTGGGGATAAAAATCTATCTTAGAAAGCAGGTGGATACTTGGCTCTAGGATTCCGTTACCGATTTTCAAGCCTGTGAACACAGCGTGTAAGATAAATGCTCGCGTTAAGGCGAGAGCCCCCAGCCCAGCGGGTCACGCGAAAATCCACGGCACGCGGCTATCGCCTGACGCTGAACCCAAGCCGCCTCACAAATCCGGCTATGTTTTCACTTCGACTTTGCTGGAAACTTTTCTACTGTGATTTAAAGAAAAGGAAAAAAAAGCATTAAAAAAATTAAAAATTGGGATCCCTGGGTGGCGCAGCAGTTTGGCGCCTGCCTTTGGCCCAGGGCGCGATCCTGGAGACCCGGGATCGAATCCCACGTCAGGGTCCCGGTGCATGGAGCCTGCTTCTCCCTCTGCCTGTGTCTCTGCCTCTCTCTCTCTCTCTCTGTGACTATCCTAAATAAATAAATAAAATATTTAAAAAAAAAAACATTAAAAATTTAAAAACTTAAAAAATTAAAAAAAAACAAAACCAGAACAAAAAGCTGTAGGATAATAGAATTCATCGCAAAAAATGTATTCGTGTCCAACTTTTTCAAAGGTGCCTTCTTTGCAAAACAGGAGTTAAGGAAGGTTTATTCTTTGTTTGGTGGCGTAATCTTGGCTATTATTAGAATTTCCGTGATGCATATGCAGATCTTTGTTAGCTCCTCTCTGTTCCCCGTGGCTGCGCGAGAGGTTAAGTGAGGTTCCAAATCAAAAAAGCGGGGCGCCCGGGTGGCTCAGCGGTTGAGCATCTGCCTTTAGCTCAGGCTGTGACCCCAGAGCCCCGAGATCGAGTCTCACGTCGGGCTCCCTGCATGGAGCCTGCTTCTCCCTCTGCCTGTGTCTCTGCCTCTCTCTCTCTCTCTCTGTGTCTCTCATGAATAGATAATAACTTTAAAAAAAAAAGACATCATTTACTGTAAAATTCCAGTTCCACGATTTTTAGCAAACATGTGCAGCTCAGCACAGCCAATCGCAATCCCAGTCGGGCATCAGGACATTTCCAGCTACCCTCCATCTGTGGTCGCTCCCCATCCTCACGACCAGGCTCATTTCATTCTTGAGTTGCTCCTTTTAGGTGTTCTCGGTTTAGAGAGCATAAGATGTTATCTGAGGCCTTAGCGTGTGGAAGACCGTCGTGATGGCTGCGTGCATGCATGTGCGTGCGTGTGCGTGCACTTTTAGCGTCTCTCCTGTTGCAGTTAGCAGGGAACCTCGGTCGTCCGGAAGGCCTTAGAGAGAAACACAGGCCGCAGGCTGAAAAGCTCAGAGAGCGGGAGGCAGCAGAGCTGGGAGCCCAGAATGAGTTGGTTCGAGGACGCTGTCCGGGAGGCCGCTGTGCCCCTCCAAGCCGCAGCGGTGGTCCCGGGCACAGAACAAACAGGCTCCTTGTCCTCTTGTCTGCACAGCATCCCTGAGACTTCGGGGGTTGGGGAAAAGGAAGAGGAAGGAGAGAGACTGAGACAGAGAGAGACATGCAAGGAGGGGGCAGATTGTGAGCACCCAAGGCAACGCACGGGCACCCGCAGGTGTGCCACGGAGCACTGCTTGAGCACTGCTTCCTCGCAGCCCCGCTTTGTGCATGCCCCGCTCTGCGTGTGTGAGCCCTGGGCCTCCTGTCCCGCGGGGCTCTCGGTGACACCAGAGCCTGGCACCCCACCCGCGGCCGCACCTACCCCCCCCTCCCCGTGCTGACGTGTCCCCAGCCCGCCAACCTGTGTCCTTGTGAACCGCAGGCACGTCCGTCTGGAAGGCGTTCTTCTTCACGCCCAAGTTCAGCCCCGAGGGCGCCAACGGCTGCTTCTCCACGCACGTGTGCTTCTGCCACGGGCACTTTGTCAGCCGCCATCACCCGCCGCTGCTCTTCGATATTGCCAAGGACCCCAGGGAGAGGACCCCGCTGTCGCCGGCGACCGAGCCCCGGTTCCGCGAGATCCTCGCAGTCATGCAGCAGGCGGCCGACCGCCACGCCGAGACCCTGCAGGCCGTCCCCAATCAGTTGTCGCTGGGCAACGTTCTCTGGAAGCCGTGGCTTCAGATGTGTTGCTCGTCCTCCGGCCTCTCCTGCCAGTGTGACCGGGAAAACCAGGCCAAGGGCGCGAGCCGCTAGCGGTGCAGGCGGGGACACGACGCAGGCCCGGAGCCCGCCTCGCCTGCTGCATTGCACACGTGCACGGGGCACGTGGGGGGGGGCACCGGGTAAAGCCGGCCCTGTGGGCATCTCAGACTGGGAGCCTGTGTCCCTCTTACCGCCCCAATGGTCCATCGAGAGCCCCCCGGTGACCCCAGGGGACAAACGACCGGTAAGACACACAGGGTCAAAGCCACACCTGGGGCTTCCACGGCCCAAATTCGTGGAGGCCTGTAAACGTGATACGAGAGGCTCGGCGGGCACGGGCGGCTCCAGGGCACACGGATCGGAAGGGGCGCCGGGTACCCCCGGTGCACCACTCCGCAGATGCGCGTGAGCCGCGGGCTGACGTGCCATCATATCAGCGTGTGACGCGGTGCCCGCCACCACGATCCCCGGCACGCCAGCGGGAGCGCAAACGGCGCTCAAGAGCATTCGCTAGATCTTAACGTCTGCAGCTGATGACGAGTAAAGGAGCATCTTCTTCGCCAACGGCAGAGGACGCTACGTCGCGCGTTGGGTGGGAAGGCAGTTCTGGCCCGTGTCGTTGAGGACGCACACGGAAAGCTCGGCGGGAGACGTGCATTGCTGCAAACGCACTTTAATTCTTCCCTCGAGACGCCACAGGGATTTAGACCATAAAATAGAAGCTTTCTGCAACTTAGGCAAAAGCAAGCGATTCACCTGTAGTTTTTTTTTGTGCAGCAGACTTTGTGAAGTCCTCCGGGAACTACGAACTCCTGAGACCAATCTCCCCCGAGCACATTTCTGTCTCAGAACATGCTATATTTGGGTTTTCCTGTTTTTTTTTTGTTTTTGTTTTTTTTTAGAAGTGGGGGATGGATGTTGTCAGAGAAAGGCTGCCCCGGGCCTGGGAATGCTGCAGCCCGAGGGATCCCTCCCCACGCGGAGCAGAGAGTGACCTGGTGGGGAGACCCGTCACCCGCCCCCCACGACGCGTGTCGTTCCTGCAGGATGTGCCGATGGCAGCGCAGCAGCTCATGCGGACACTTGTAGGCCGAGGCCACGGGACACCGCGCCCTGCGTCCTCGCCGACACGTACCGTTTTACGTGTGCTTGTGGCGGCATCAGGGGGTGCAGCCCCGGACCCGCCCAGGATGCACCGAGCTGAGCCGAGGCTGCTCCTGTCACTCGCCGACACGGCTCAGCGCCCAGCGGCAGCGTCTGGATCCCTTCCGGGGCCCGCGCGGACGGCCCAGTGCTGCCTGTCTTGCTGCGTGTGTGCACGTCCCGAGCTGGCCCGCTGCTCTCTGGGTTGCAGGACACGGCCAGGCCCGCGTGGCCGCGTGCAGGGAAGGCGCGTGCTCCGGCGTGTCCCCCGCAGGCGACCTCGGGGACCCAGCAGGGCGACTTCACGCCTTCCATCCTTGTTCCCGCTCTCATCAAACCTGCAAGTGCTATTTCTGCACGCCCCCCACCCCTGGACGCGGCTGCAAGCACACAGAAGCCTCCCTTTCCACGTGCGTGTCTCCAGAAATCGCGCCGAGTGCGTCCTGTGGCTTCAGGAGCCGCGGGAGAGCGAGCCGGCGAGCCCGAGCCCGTCGCGGGTGAGGCCGCTGACTCTTGCTACACAGGAACCATTGCAAACCACTCTTACAACCTTGGGTTTGAAGCGGATCGTGTTCGCTCGACGTTTAGCGCACTCAGTGCGGCTGGACTTTCGGACAACGTGGCAGGGTGGGGAGTGTGTGCAGGGGACTAGGTAAACGGAGGCGCTTTGACACGTCACACGGAGGTATATTATATCGACAGTCGTTCAGCGTGTACAATGGCAGCTGCAAACGAAGGACACTTACACCTCTAGAAATAAAATCAGCTTTAAAATATTTGCCTCCGGGGGCGCCTGCGGGGCTCAGTCAGTACAGCGTCTGCCTTCGGCTCCGGTCATGACCCCGGGGTCCTGGGATCGAGTCGCGCATCGGGCTCGCTCCTCAAGCGGGGAACCTGCTTCTCCCTCTGCGTCTGCCCCTCGCCCCGCTCGTGCGCGCTGTCCCTCTCACGTACATAAATAAAATCTTAAAAAGTGTATTTGCCTGCAAAGAACTGAGATGACTGTTTTGAATCAGGGTATTTGGAAATCACGTTTATTCGTAATAAGCAAAACTCCTAGGTCTTCCGAAAGTCTCGCCTGGGACGCACGGCAGGAAATTTGAATTCTTTTGTTCAGAAGACACGCAGCCAACCTTCTTCATGACCCAGTTGGCTTAGCGATGTTGTATTTTTGCAAAGCTGTGCCAGGCTGCTTGTTTTCAAAACGTCTCACGGGTGCTACCTCCTGGGTTATACGTCCAAACTTTAGTACGTTGTGAAGCTTTGAACAAATTCTTTTAAAAGGAAGCCTGTGGAGTCGCAGCATGTGACAAGCCAAGCAAACGGGCGCGTGTGCACAGGCATCATTTTCCGGGGCCGGTAACGCGGCGTGGGAAAGCAGAACCGCGGCCCACGTCGTCCCGGATTCAAGGAAGGGGAGCAGACGTCAGGACGCCGTGGGACGTACAGACAAGGGTGGGGAAGAGATGCGGGCAAGGTACCTGGTCCACGTCTGCAAAACGCTGTCTGCAACGTGACGCCCCGATACGGGTTTCTCAAAACCTTGTTCTAAAGTCCACACAAAGCTAAAATAAAACTTGCATTGGCGACAAAACGTGTGCTGGTGCTTTGTGCTTTGCCGAGTGACTCATTTCAGCAACTCATTTGCCAAGTGACTCATTTCAGCAATGTTGGGACCGTGAGATGCTCAGGGCTGCTCACAAAGGTCCCTGCATGTCACCTCTTCTTGTGGAGGGTTTGCTGTGCTAGGAGAGGAGGGCTACAGGGTTCAGCTCGGCAAATACCGATTGCATCCCTAAGCGTCAAGCGGGCTTTAGGAGCAAGGTTTAAATTTTGTGGGTTTTTAAGATTTTATTTATTTACTCAATGAGAGACACAGAGAGAGGCTCCATGCAGGGAGCCCGACATGGGACTCGATCCTGGGTCTCCAGGATCACGCCCTGGGCCGAAGGCGGCATTAAACCGCTGAGCCACCCAGGCTGCCCAAAGTCCAAATTCCGAAACAGAAAATGTCGACCTCTCTGGTCTGGACTTGAGGCTGGATTCCTTTGCAAAACCCAAGCAGAAAAAAAAAAAAAAAAAAAACAAGGAGAGTCCCAGTAAACCCGAGCCGCGGAAACAAGGTCAAGGGAGAGGTGCAGGAACAGTGGGCACTAGGGGGGGTGCACATGTGACCCAACGCCTCTGCACAAACCCTACAGTAGGTGCTGAGGGCGAGGTCCGTGTGCACCGAGCGCCCCCCCCCCCGCCCCCCCAGCAGCCCTGGAACCACGAACTTCTGTCCTGCCAGCGCCGCCTCCAGTGGACCGTCACGTAATCCCATAGGCGCTTTGTTTCACGGGCTCTCAGTAAAGCAGTCGTCGTATTTGCCAATACTTAACAGCGACAAATAGTATGTCAGAGGAGCCTTTTCAATTAGGGAAATGTCAGCTTCTCCTCATTAGGATCCTAGAACAGGTGTTCGATATTCCTTGAAACGTACCCACCTGTTCATGCAGAGGAAACATTGTGCACAGGGCGATGGATCCATCCTTTTTTTTTTTTTTTTTTTTTTTTAAGAAGAAAACCACACTGGAGACCCTCAGATATTCTCCTAAAAGTGCTTCTACTCATGAGGTTCAAGTGTTCTGAATGGCTTTGCAGGGTCGCGCTGTGTATGTTACTCGGCAGACACATCACATCTTCGTAGAGGCGGATTGCACAAGGCCTAGATGTGCTTTACCCAGTAAGCAAACTGTCGCTGTCGTATTAAATTCTAGGACATAAAAATTGGCCTCACTGGGGCACCCGGGTAGCTCAGCGGTTGAGCATCCACCTTTGGCTCAGGACGTGATCCTGGGGTCCCGGAATCGAGTCCCACATCGGGCTCCCTGCAGGGAGCCTGCTTCTCCCTCTGCCTGTGTCTCTGCCTCTCTCTCTCTCTGTGTGTGTGTGTCTCTCATGAATAAATAAGTAAAATCTTTTAAAATAAAATTAAATAAATAAATGAATGAATAAATAAATAATAAAATCTTCCAAAAATAAAAATTGGCTTCATCGATCACGTGAGAGTCTCGGGTTACAAACTATATTGTCTACGGTGGTGTTTTTCTGAAGGCAAAAATGTCCAGTGAATGTATTTTTATGACTATACACTTTGAGTTGACTATCAAACCGGATTTGATAGTCTGGATTTACTGTCTGGATTTAATTACGGGGTCAACATTGACGTAAAGTGGCGTATTTACAAAGGTATGGCGTGCTTCCTCGTGGGCAGGGTCTCTTTGGGGCCCAAACTTTCTCCTGGAGCAAATGGAGGGTTTTTCATGAATGCGTACCAGGCAGGGAGGCATTTCCCACTGCTCTCATTGTCATGTTGGGACTATGAGATGCTCAGGGCTGCTCACAAAGGTCCCTGCATGTCACCTCTTCTTGTGGCCGCCGAATGCAGAACATGCAGGTAAGGAGGACTCGCAGAAGACCCTGAGGAATGAGAATGGGGTTGGTTACAAGAGCCTGGACCCCTGAGCCATGCACATCACCACCTGGGAGCAGCCACGGAGGGCTGTGTGGCCGCCCGGTGATCGCCACCTGACCAAGATCCAAACTTTGCTCTTCTGAGCCACTGAGATTCAGAGCTTGTTCATCTCGTAGCAGCTGGACCGACGACCTTGACTGATCCAGTAGGTTGGCCCCTCTGTATAAGCGTGACATGTCGTGATAGCTCTTTGGATTGCAAACGATTTGTTCTGATTGGTGCTGCTTTAAAAGGAAGCTGCATGCGTTAATTCTTGTGTGTCTGTGTTGTTCTTTTATATTTTCATTTTCATGTTTTTGTTGTTGCGACACTTAACCTGAGAGCTAGATTTTTAAGTGTGCGATGCACACTGGTAACCGCAGACACCACACTACACAGCATACCTGCAAGATTCACGTGACGTAACTGGCAATATAAACCCGTTGGTTTGCAACCCCATCTCTTTCTTTTCCCCCAGACCCTAGCCACCAGCATTCCGCTGTTTGCTTCTGTAAGGTAGACTATTTTAGATGCCTCCTGTGGATGGAATTTTGCAGTATTTGTCCTCTTGTGACGGACGTCATTCACGTAACATAGCATCCCTAAGGTTCAACGTGTTGTTGAACGTTGCGGGATTCTGTCCCTTTTTAAGATTGAAGGATGGTGGCTGCTATCTGGAAAAACAAAAACAACGCAGGCGTTGACAAGGACATAGGGAAAAGGGAACCCTCATGCACTGGGGAAGTGCAAAATGGTGCAGCCACTGGGGAAAACATTATGCAGGGTCCTCAACAAATTAAAACCAGAATTACCATGCAACCCAGCAATCCCACTTCTAGGTGTTCATCCAGAAGAACTGCAGTCAGGATCTTGAAGACATCTGTGCTCTCCTGTGTTCGTCGCAGCACTGGTCACAATGGCCAGATGTGGAAACGACATAAGTGGGTGGATGGTGGACAAAGGAAATGTGGTCCGTGCATTAATTCCTTGAATTTTTCCTACGATGCGAAGATGCCGATCAGATAAACCTCAGCACTGGCGTTGGCCAGCAATTGGCGGGGGCCCAGAATTGAGGATAAATGATCCCACTGTAGAGGGAGCGAGTGGGCAACGTCAACTACGTTGCTCAAGCAACACATCGATGATGCCTTCCACGCCGACCTCCTTCCTCCAAGTGGAATCGTAAATTGTGCTTCGTTGGCTGGATGAGGATGGCAGATTTCAAAGTATGTTGCACATATTGAGGGCTGATGGTCTGTATAAAAGCACATTTTTCCAAAGAACATATTTTTATAAAATATTCTTTGAAATCCCTGTAAATTCTGTAACCTTCAAAATCCTTAAAAATGCATTTCCTGGGCATACGTAAATGCGCTCTTGGTGACTGGGGTGCGTTAGTTTTGTTGATCAGATTGTAGTCTTAGAGATCAAAAGACAACGTAATGCCTTAAAGCCAACTTCTTTCAGCACGCTTTGAAACAACACCGCATAACTCCTGTTTAATATTTACAATTAATTCATGGGATTCATGCTTTTTGTGCTTTTCTTTAAAAGGCAGGGTGGAACACGTTCTGTTACTGGCAAGCCGCAGGACGCTCTACAGCAAGATCTGAAAGTTGCCTCTCAGGTTGAAGGCAACATGCGACGGGGTTGGGAGAAGTCAGCGTTTCAGATAATTCAAGAAAGGACACGTGTGGCGTTGTGTCAGACAAGGGAGATGCACGAGGTGTGGAACCGCTGGGCGAGAGGGGGATCGGGCAGGCCATCTGTTGGAGCTTGTATCAGGGAGATCTGGCCCCAGCCATCCTATCTGCAGTGGAGATAAAGCTAGTTTCTACAGCACATTGCACTGCCCTGCAAATGAGGCAGGAACTGGTCCCAGGAGCCGCCCCGTTGGGAGAGGCTGGAATATGGGGTAGTTTTCAGTTAGGCTCCTTCGTCCCCAGCTTGATTGCAAGTACTTCTATGCATTCATCTACTTAATCCTCACTACACACCAGTCGGATTGATGTTATGATAGTCCTGTTGCAGATGGAGAAACAGGTACAGGAAACAGGTTGTTTTAGTCTTAGATTTATGTAGCGATCTCTTGGTTTAAAAAAACTAAAAAAAAAAAAAAAAAAAAAAGGATTTTTAAGTAAAAAAAAAAATCTGAAAAAATAATTTAGAAAAATAAGTTAAATGGGGCACTTGGCTGGCTCAGACTGTAGAGCACATGATTCTCTTTTTTCCCTTTTTTAAAATTTATTTTTATTTTATTTTATTTTCCTTTTTTTAAATTTAAATTCAGTTTTGCCGAGCACACGACTTGTGACCTCAGGGTTATATATCTGAGCTCCATGTTGGGTGTACAGATTACTTAAAATCCTTAATCTTCTTTTTAAAGTAGGTTCCAAGGCATCCCCGGTGGCTCAGCAGTTTAGCACCACCTTTGGCCTGGGG
Organism: Canis lupus baileyi; assembly: GCF_048164855.1. Taxonomy (NCBI): domain Eukaryota; kingdom Metazoa; phylum Chordata; class Mammalia; order Carnivora; family Canidae; genus Canis; species Canis lupus. Next base: position 4,441,239 of record NC_132877.1, read on the forward strand.
TGTGATCCTGGAGACCCGGGGATCAAGTCCCGCATCGGGCTCCCTGCTTGGAGCCTGCTTCTTCCTCTGCCTGTGTCTCTGACTCTCTCTCTCTCTGTGTCTCTTATGAATGAATAAATAAAATCTATAAAAAAAAAATAATAAAGTAGGTTCCATGCCTAGCACGGAGCGCAATGTGAGGCTCAAACTCAGGACCCTCAGATCAAGACCAGAGCTGAGATCAAGAGTCGAATGCTCAACTAGAAAAAAAAAAAAAAAAAAAACACAAATGCTCAACTGAGTTGCCCCAGGCACCCCAAGAATAAAATCTTAAAAAAAAAGGAAACGTGGATGGAATTTCATGATCTCCATATATGACTGCACATGTTGTATAGCACACAACTCTAGGGGACACTGGCGTGGGAAGAGTGCTTCCTAAATTTGTTCAGTGCACAACCCGTGCCACTGTATGTAGTATGGATTAGACTGGATTAGACTGACACTGTATAAGTAGATGGTCATAGGGGTCGGCGGTAGCACTTGTTACATCGATTTGCCTGGCAAGGAGCACAGAAGGATCGTGTGTGAGTTAAAACGGTGTGTTGAACCCACAAGCATACAGATTTGAGATATTTTCAGAATGATATAAGCAATCTGAGCATCCCAATCACAAAAATACAGTTCACATTAATAGTTGATTTATTTAAAAAAATAATTGACTTATTTCATTCAAAGTGAAAGGTGGGCCCCTGGGTGGCTCAGCGAATGAGCGTCTGCCTTCAGCTCCGGTCGTGACCCGGGGATCGTGGGATCGAGTCCCACATCGGGCTCCCCTTGGGGAGCCTACTTCTCCCTCTGCCTGTGTCTCTGTGTCTTTCTGTGTTTCATGAATGAATAAATAAAATTTAAAAAGAAAAAGGCACTTGTTTTTGCGTGTGTCTGTTCACCGTCCTCCACCGTGTCGTCCCTGGATTGCTACGGATGTCCAGCTTGCTCGACTGTCCAGGAGCGTAGGACGGTGGTACTTCTGGCTGCTAGCGAGCCGTGAGGAGACATGGCACCTGCTACTTCAGGCCTAGGGCTATCAGTTGCCAGGATAAAAATCCCGCAGCACCTTCCCAACACCCCAGGCGGAGACGCCTCACCCAGGCTGGTGTCAGAGCGAAGGGGACACCACCCAGAGCCCCCGAGGACAGTTGCTGAGTGCCAGGGTGACCACAAGCTAGTCCTTTGTGGCTTTAGTGAGTGCGATCTGCATGTTGTCCGTGCAGAGCAAGCACATCCCATTCACCTCGGGGAGCTCGTGTTACCACCCTGTTCCTGCTTAGGGAATAATTATTAAATCTGGAAAACACTTTGTCGCTCCTTTTTCTCCCATTTAGAGAATTTCTCTTAAGCCATCCTGCGACGTTGTGGACGCTGGAAGATTGGAGGTTTCATGGACGTAGACATCAGAAGTAGCTGGAGGAGAGGAAAGATGAGGACGGCTTCGGGCCTGTGTAAAATGAAGCAAAGAAACAGAAGTGAAGGTTTAGGGTGACCGTATCTTCAGAAATAGACACATCTGCTAACCTTCCCAGAGTGGGAACTGGGGAGACTGCATCACACGGAAATTCAGGAGCCGTTCTGCAAATTTCATGGTTTTGCTTTAACAACAGACACTATGTTTAAAAAAAAAAAATTAAGATTTTATTTATTTATTTGAGAGCGAGAACGGATTAGGGGAGGGCAGAGGGAGAGGGAGAGGGAGAAGCAGACGCCCTGCTGAGCTCAGAACCGGACATGGGGGGATCCCTGGGTGGCGCAGCGGTTTAGCGCCTGTCTTTGGCCCAGGGCGCGATCCTGGAGACCCGGGATCGAATCCCACATCGGGCTCTTGGTGCATGGAGCCTGCTCCTCCCTCTGCCTGTGTCTCTGCCTCTCTCTCTCTCTCTCTCTGTGTGACTATCGTAAATAAATAAAAAATTTAAAAAAAAAAAAAAAAAAAAAAAAAAAAAAAAAAAAAAAAAGAACCGGACATGGGGCTCGATCCCACAACCCTGGGATCATGACCTGAGCCGACGGCAGATGCTCGGCGGACTGAGCCACCCGGGCGCCCAAACCCTACATTTTAATACCATTTTAAGTGTGTTTAAAATGTTCCATCCCATTTGTTAAAAGTTGGAGAAAACAGATTTTAAGTAAAAAACAATAAATAAGAACACGAACACTTATTTGCATCCTGCGTTTAGCCTTTGAACGCACGTAAAGCATCTTTCGGCCTTTTCATCATTTGAATTATTTTTGCCCTCCCCCCCACCCCAGCGATGTCTAACTGAAGAAACCAAAACCAAAAGCGAGACAGTACAGCGCCGTTGTCCTCCGTGGCAACTGAAACGTGCCTTGCGTGACCTCTGGCCCGGCGAGGCCGCGTGCAAGGGCCTCGGGAGCCGTGACGCTGCCCGTCGAGTACGGTGACCAGCCGCAGCCCCGGGCAGCCGCGTGTGGCTGTGTCCCCGCGTCCCCTGCTGCCCGCGGGGAACTGCAGGCGGGAGGCCCGGGGCTCCCATGACGCGCCCTCGACGCCTGCGGCTGCTTGTGCACCTGCCGCTCCAGGCCGAGGAGCAGCCCGACTGGAAGCCCCGGCCCGTGCCGCCCTGGACGTCAGCTTTCCGGGCCGGGAGGCACACGCGGCTTGCACACGCGGCTTGCACACGCGGCCTCTGGGCTCTGTCCGCATGCACGTTCCCTGGAGACACAGGAGACGAGGCGGGCATGGACTCCAGCAACTGACCGTGCTCTTGGCTTATCTCTTCATGACATCTGGCCGCGAGCCGTGCCCCTAACAGCTGCATGGCATGTTGCCCCTTCTAGAATTAATGGCAATGACAAAACTACTTTCAGCGCTGCCGAGGCAGCTACGAGCACGCTCAGCCTGGGAGGGCCACGGGTGATGAGCGTTGCCCACCGCCCACCGCCCGCACACGCTCCCCGACGGCTCGGAGCTGGCCACACCGCCTTCCGTCCATTTGTTGCTCACGCAGACCGACCCCTTGGCTAGCCAGCCTTCCCAGTTCTCCTTTTTCGCGATCCGAGCACAGAAAGTTGCAAACTATGGAAGGAAAAAGATTTGACCCAGCCACTTAGTAATACCCCACATCACTAATTTTGAGGATTGAATTTCAACATAAGGTAATTCAAACTCTGTGACGGGAGTAATGCTAGTGCCCGAAAAGGCAGGAGGGTGAAGATAGAGGCAGCTGAAGTGTAAGGCATCATTGTGATTAAACATGATTACTTTATTTTTAAAAAAATTTTTTTAAGATTTTATTTATTCATGAGAGAGGCAGAGACACAGGCAGAGGGAGAAGCAGGCTCCACGCAGGGAGCCCGAGGTGGGACTCGATCCTGGGACTCCAGGATCACACCCTAGGCCGAAGGCAGGTGCCAAACGAGCCACCTGGGGATCCCAACACGATTACTTTATAGAACATATTTTAATTATCCTAATAAGAGACCATTACCCGATTAGGAAATGTTTTCAGCTGTACCATATTAAGACCTGTTTGGGTATTTGTGTCCTACCGTTTTAATTGTAGTATTTAAGGACAAATGCAAAACGAAATAGTACTCTAAACCATTTCCTATTCAGTCGATGAATATTTTCCTCGGCCATACAGCAGGGATTTGCCAATGGAGAGACTTAATCACATTGCCCCAGATTTTCTTTTATCTTGGCAGAGAAATAGAGACTTCTTTCCAGCATGAACTCGGCTGTCTGACTACTTTGTGGTTCATTTTAGCTGCCAGTAATGTAGGGGTTACGAAAGCAGCACATCTTCATCAAACCCTGAAAGACGGGGATCCCTGGGTGGCGCAGTGGTTTGGCGCCTGCCTTTGGCCCAGGGCGCGATCCTGGAGACCCGGGATCGAATCCCACGTCAGGCTCCCGGTGCATGGAGCCTGCTTCTCCCTCTGCCTGTGTCTCTGCCTCTCTCTCTCTCTCTCTCTGTGACTATCCTAAATAAATAAATAAAATATTTAAAAAAAAAAAAAAAAAAAAAAAAACCCTGAAAGACGATGTGAACCTGTAGAGTCGACTCCGTGCACGTTGCATTTTCATATATTGCAGGCGTCGTTAGCGAAGACCCTCTATTTGCGATTTGCACTGCGTTGCGTTGTGTTTATGCTGTAAGGAACGTGCTTTCAATCTGCCCATTGTAGCCTCAGCAATTTGGAACGAAAGCTTAGAACACGATGACGGCATTGCGTTTCGTGAGAGAGGCACAGATGAAAATTTTAATTTCAACATCCACTCACAAAATAAAATAAAATAAATAAAATGAAATAGAATAAAATAATAAAATAAAATAAAAATAAATAAATGAATAATAAAATTAAATTAAATAAAATGAAATAGAATAAAATAATAAAATAAAATAAAATAAAAATAAATAAATAAATAACTAATAAAATAAAATAAAAAAAATGAAATAGAATAAAATAATAAAATAAAATAAAATAAATAAAATAATAAAATAAATAAAATGAAATAGAATAAAATAATAAAATAAAATAAAATAAAATAAAATAAAATAAAATAAAATAAAATAAATAAAATAAAATAAAACAAAACACTCGCATCTATACTTTTCCAGATAAGAAGGCAGGGTAGAAAGAGTACCTCGCAGTTGCTAAAGATAATTTAAAAACAAAACAGAGTGACGTATTGTGGGAAATTTCACACACACACAAAAGCAGAGACTGTAGTATGGAGCCCTCCGTGACCTTGCCCCCCACGCTTCAAAAGTTCTCACCGCTGTGTCCATCTTCAAACACACTTGTGTTACAGTATTTTAAGATTTTTGCATCCATCATCCACGAGTAGAACATAGACATTTTCACCTTTCAAGATACACTGCACAAATCGCTATGATGACATATGTCTCCGGAGTGTATGTATTTTCTTGCGCTTCCTCCGTGCGATCCAACGCCATTGGAAAGAAAGTTCCTTCATAGATCGGGGTGCTTGCATGCTCTTTCAAAGAAGCATGCACTTTTGGGACCATCTCCACCTCTGGGGCACCCAGAAGGTGCGGATCACTTGAGAGACCCACATTGGCTCAGCTGCATTCACGATCGTCCAGATTCCCTAAGAGAATTGGCTCTCTTGCAAGTAGTGTTCCCATGAGAATCGTAATGATTTAAATTTATATATCCAACGCATTTATTTAATTTCTCACTAGCCTAAAAATCTCAACTCAATGCTTTTGTGTCATTTGGATGCTCTTATCCCTTTCGACGACAACTTCTTGATTTTCTTTAGGCTACTTTGGTTTTGGGTTTTTTTTTAAAGATGTTATTTATTTATTCACGAGACACACACAGAGAAAGGCAGAGACACAGGCAGAGGGAGAAGCAGGCTCCATGCAGGGAGCCCGACGTGGGACTCGATCCTGGGTCTGCAGGATCACACCCTGGGCTGAAGGCAGGCACTAAACCACTGAGCCACCCAGGGATTCCCCCTCTTTAGGCTACTTTGAAATGAACCAAACATCTCATGAAATAATCCTAGAACGGCAGATTCCAAACATTTTCTGGGTGGTGTCAAATCCACAATGATACTGTGGTGTATTTGGAAAAGTTAAATTTTTAGCAATAAACTATAAGAATGTAAACTCACCTAACTCTAGGAATAAAAATACCAGAGCCATGAAACAAATATTAATTTTTTTTACAGATAATATAGGCTTAAAATAGTTTGGATGGATGTTTGAAGATAATAGGAGGAATATGGCGCGGGATTAAGATCATTCCTAATGAGATGTAACAATTCAGCAGTCTGAGAGATCACATACTAAGGGTTTGGTGATGAGAATTAAACTTTAGTCTTGGAATTAAAACCTTAAGACAGCGTTAAACAACTTGTCTGTTGTTTGTTATACCCTATCCATCAAATTGATTGCTAAATTAATTTCTGCATTTTGGGGATTAAAGACATGAAACTGTTTTCCTAAGTCCTGATGTTCTGAAGATGGCGTGGATTTTCCAAAGGCAAAACGGAAAGAATCTGATTGAACACGCAGATGCTAGCACCCAGAGTTAAGTGACTCACATACTGCAGTCCAGACAAATCACAGAAGGACTCAACTTTGTCTAGATTGTTAATGCATCAACTGTGCCATTCGGAGACTTAAAATAGCGAAATGTCTTAGGCATTTATGACGCGGTTAATCTGTGTAAACATTTACATGCTTTGAGAGAATGTGGCACTCAGCGGATCTGGGTCAGAACAGGCCTGTGCTTGCATGGGTTTATTTTTGTTCTCAGTTTCTTGGTTTTGAGCCTGTTTGGTAACGATCTTTGGTCTTCAGATCTAGTGCCTCATTCTGTATAAGTCTGTGTAGTAGAAAACCATGTTTGGAGGGGCGCCCAGGGTGGCTCAGCGGTTGAGCATCTGCTTCTGGCTCAGGGCGTGACCCCAGGGTTCTGGGATTGAGTCCCACATCGGGCTCCCTGCATGGAGCCTGCTTCTCCCTCTGCCTGTGTCTCTGCCTCTCTCTCACTCTCTGTGTGACTATCATAAATAAATAAATAAATAATTTTAAAAAAAAAGAAAAAACAAAACCATGGTTCTAGATTGGCCAAAGTATATCAGCAAAGTATATCACTGTGACCCAGGCTTTGGCTTGGAAGTGGTCATGGATTCATTAGCTATTTCCATAGCGATGCTGTGTAATAAGCCACGCCAACTCAACGGCACATAAATATGCATTTATTCGTATGCTTATGGGTCTGCAGGTTATCTGATGTGGCTCTGCTCTGTATTGCATTCAGGACCCAGGGGTAGAGGACAGAAGCCCCCAAAGGGCAAGAAGAGACAGCTGCTGCTCTTCAGATCTATGCCTATAACTGCCATTTCTGTCCACATTTCTTTAGCCAGCGCATGTGGCGGGGAAGTCTGTGCCTCCCACAGATGGTGAGAGGACTGTGTTAGATACTTTGCATTACTGTGTCAGGAATAACACAAAATTAGCAGCATGCAGTGAAACCTGTTTGTGGTCTCATGCTCCTGTAAGCCGCAGTCCAGTGCATGTCGGCTGAGTTCTATTTTTTTTTTTTTAAGATTTATTTATTTATTTATTTATTTATTTATTTATTTATTTATTTATTATAGACGTAGAGAGAGAGGGGCAGAGACACAGGAAGAGGGAGAAGCAGGCTCATGCCGGGAGCCTGATGTGGGACTTGATCCCGGGTCTCCAGGATGGCGCCCTGGGCCAAAGGCAGGTGCTAAACCGCTGAACCACCCAGGGATCCCCCTCGGCTGGGTTCTATACTGTAGGTCTCACCAGGCTGAAGTCAGGGTATCAGCTAGGATGGACTACAGTTGTCACCTGGGGCTTGAGAGCCTCTTCCAAGCTCAATGGTAATTCAAAGAATCAATTTCCTTCGCACACTTTCTGCAGAGGTTCCCTGTTGTTTAAACTGGCAACAGCAGGTGAAGTCCTGCTCTCCCGTTTTGTTCTGTTCAGCCCCTCAGTGGATTGCATGGGGTCCACTCATACTGCGGAGAACAATCTGCTTTGCTCGGTGTACTGATTCACATGCTAATCTCCTCCAGAAACACTGTCAAAGACACACCCAAAACACGATGTTTTGCTAAATATCTTGGCGCCTCCTGGCCCAGTCACGTTGACACGTAATAAAATTAACCGTCACAGAGCATGCCAAGTTCATGAGCATTGTTGAAACACGTAGGGAGATGGAGCTGGGAGAGGGCAGGCACCAGGGGTGGAAACTCTCACTCGAGATCTCAGCCTGTAGTCAAGAATGTTGGAGGATTTTAAGCAGGGGAGAGTGCTGATCACATTTGAAAGATCACTGTTAGCACCTTGTGGGGAAGAACGGAGCCACGTGTTGAGGGGTGAGGGCTCTCTGGGTAGATGGTCTTGGTGAGAGATGATGGTGGCCTGGCCTTGGATGTAGCAATGTAGAATGTCAAAAACAGGCATATTCAAGGGTTCTTGAGAAGGCGAAGCGGACAGGAGTTGGCAGTTGACCCGACATAGAAGTTGAGGCAAAAGAAAGGATAACCCCTAGCAGGGGACCGAGGACAGTTGTAAAGATCGTCCATATACTTTGGGGCAAGGATTCCCAGTTGTAGTCTACGGATTGCCAGAGAGCGAGTTCTCTACAGAAGTATTTATGTTGCTTTATCATTTTACTGATATTCCAAGACCAAACACAACCCCTTAAACCTTGTGGGTGATGTGGGCCACTGCCCCATGCCTGAGCACTGCCATGTTATTTCAGAGTCTCCATTGGAATTTGCATGAACAGTTACGTCGGTGTCGTGTAGGCTCCACATGGTGACACAGAGAGCAGCTGGAGGAGAGGTTTGGTGGTAAAAGTCTTGATGGAATGGAGCCAGCACCAGGCCTGATAAGGACAGCAAATCCAGAAAATCTGTCCATCGGAAATAAACGTCAGGAGGAGGAAGGATTCTTTCTTGCAGTGATATATACTAACGCTATACTCAAAGACACTTGCTCTCAGAACGTGGCACTAAATCAGAGACCATGTCCTGGAGGTGACACGGCAAGGCGGGCACAGTGTGGCCAGGAAGGGTCCACACAGCAGGTGTGCCTAAATCTTCCAGTAGAAATGCTGCTGCCCACTGCCTGGTGTCTGTGATACCCGAGATGGGCGCCAGAAGCAAACCCGTCTGCCCTTCCCAGCGTGGGCAACACTCCCTAGGAAATCGGAGCTGCCTTAGAGCTCCCACAGCCCCTCCGAGTGTGAGGCCTTGGTGGAACCAGGTCCTTGGCTCCGTCTCTTCAGGTCTTTGCTCAAACGTGGCCTGCTCCGAGAACCCTGAGCTGACTGAGCCGCGTTTCTTCTTCAAATTGAGGCTCCAGCACCTTCCTAGGGCTAGTCAGCACCTGGATAGTGGTGGTGGTGGTGGTGGTGGTGGCTCGCCGTCCTTCCCGCCCCCAAGCTGGAATGCCAGTTCCATGTGGTCAAGGACTTGCTGTGTTACGGTCACTGCTGATCGCCGGTGCCGAGCACAGAGTGGAGCCTAAAAGGTCACCAGTCGGGCTGCGTGATAACCAAGGCCTAGTTCATATAAAGCAGATTCATTAACAAATAGAAAAACAGGAGAGCAGGAATATGAATATGTGTGGAGGGTAGCTGGGGCCCCCCATGACCATCCCCAGGGTCTGAAGGAAGGCTTCTGTGGGAAGGACGGGTGTGCGGGATTGTCTCAGGGTCGAACTGAGGGTCGAAGGACATGGGTGCAAGCTCTGCTTCGCCATCTCATGCAAGCAAGCATCCGGGCGAGGTGTTAGCAGATGGGAAGAGCGGGGCCGGGAAGATGTGGGTGCAGAGAAGAGAGACGGTACTCTCAATGCACTTCGGCTTTTTCGCCATTCACGTGAGCCATGATTACTGCAGATAGTGCTGGGATCGAGGGCTTTGAGGGCCATGCATAGTGATTATGGTCAAGGGCTTTGCACTAGTAGCAGAGACCCTGATTCGATGTGACTTCCACAATCCTGGACATTTCTCCGCCCCATAAAGTTGGGTGCCTTTCTGTTCAGACTTGGTCAGGGGCTCGTAGTCCTTGCAGCTTGTTCTTTTGTCGTCGTCGGGGTGCTGCTTTCCAAGACGGTTCACTGACCTGCGATACCACAGTCACTGGGGAAAGGGAAGAGGAGCCGGGAAGCAAGCCTCTTCTGTGCAGCACTTTGCCCTGGAAGCTGGACAGCGGCTGGCTCTTATCTCTCATTGGCTGCACCATGGTCAGGGGACCCAGCCGAGCCGCAGAGGAGTCTGGGAGATGTAGTCCTTCGCAGAGAGCTAGGGGCTCGGGTGATTCCGTAATTGTGTGCAAGATGCACAGAATAGATTCCGATGCCGCTGGCCCTTCGGGATGACGTGCATCCCCGCGTGTCATCACTCCTGCCTACGTTTGTCGTTTTATTCTCACACTGATCCAGGAGGGAGGAAGCCTTTTCTCAATTTACAAGTGAGAAAGGGTGCTTCGGGGAAGGACATAGTTTCCCATGGGCAGTTAAGTAATTTGAGGCAGAAGGTGGGACAGAGCCAGGGAAGGGAGGGTGAAATGGTGCTCTACATTCTAGCGATCATGAGCCCTTGAATACGCTCGTGCTTGCATGTCTGTGTGCGTGCATACCTGGGTGGGTCTGAATTCCCGCGTGTGTGTGTGCCTCAGTGTTCAGGTCTGTGTGTGTGTGCATTCATCACGAGGGCTGAAAGAGAGCTTCAGTAGGAGATAGACGCATTCAAGGTTTTAAGACAGCTGCAGGGTTCCTGAGAGCTGACTACACAGGGGCCTGTCCGCATGCCTTGATGGCACCTTCCGAGCCCACGTGGGCCAGGCAGGCAAAGGGCGACGGCTGAACGCATCCCAGGTTTTGTATTTGTGGCAAGTTGGGCCCTGTGCCTCGGGCTCCAGGCTGTTGGAAGGCAGCGGACAGGACACCTGGCCACGAGCAGCCCTCTCATCCACTCAGACTAGTCCTCGGGTTTCTGTGAGCTGGGCTCAGGACTTGGAAGGCCCTGCAGGAGGGACAGTGTCGTCTCCACAGGCTCATGCTCCCCTCGGGATGCAGCAGGAAAGGACTGTCATGCACAGGTGCTGGGCCCTGGTATCCCCCTGGTGCCCGCGGAGCCCCCTCTCCCTTAACTGCCCTCTGCACCGAGAGTCTTTGCAAGAGCCTCCGATGTCATGTCACAGGCAAAGTCAAATCACATTAGGATTGTAAATGAATTCGAGCAGTGGCAGATGCAGCAAACTGGTTGCCGTCTTCAGCGGTGACATCTCTGCCAGCCTGTATGTGTCGGAGGGAAGACAGCCCTTCCTCCCTTCTCCTTACTGACTGTGAGGTGCCCTATAAGATGCTTCACCATCAGATAAGCAGTGGCAGGCCAGGGGCGGAGGTAGGTGCTATAAATTCCACGCACAGCAGCCTGCACTAGATGTATTTCAAGGTAAAGAGGCCACCTAGAACTCTCTTCTAGAGCAACCCCTGCCCGCTCGGAGGCCAAGCCTGCTTCGGAACTAGGTAATCCCCTTCTTAGCTCACTGTGGTGTCGCCCAGACATGCACACAGCCAGCTGGCAAGACATTATGAATGCATCTGTTGGCCAGTAAGACATGGATGATCTAGTGGAGCTGCAGGTGAGGATGGCAATGGGGGCAAATTTCTTACCGGAATATGAATCAGTGACTGTGGAGACAGGCACCTGTCTGGAAGAGCTCCAGCCAACACACTGATGATGAGTCTTATCTCGGGGTGAAATTCAGAGCCACCTGATGGTGGGAGTCATGGAGAGAAGCAGGTAAATAGGGGGACATGAGTCTTACCTTGGGTGACATTGGGAGCCACCTGATGGTGGAGTCATGGAGACAAGCATTAAATAGGGGGAGATGAGTCTACCTCGGGGTGACATTGGGAGCCACCTGATGGCGGAGTCATGGAGAGAAGCAGGTAAATAGGGGAATGTCTAGGTTGAGAGACAAGATGGAGTCGATAAGAACCGAGAGGTGAAGAAGGAAGAAAAGCTCAATGTGAGACCGAGGGAGGGAAATGATGTCTTTTATGCAACCAGAACCCCTGGTGGTTGGCTATTTTTGGTTTCCTCTCTCGTATGCTACATGAGCTTTCTGTGAATTCTTTCTAAATATTTTATTTATTTGAGGGGTGCAGAGAGTACGAGCTGAGGGAGAGGGAGAAGCAGGTTCCCCGTTGAGCAGGGAGCCCGAAGTGGGGCTCTATCCCAGGACCCCGGGATCATGACCTGAGCCCAAGGCAGACATAGGTGATGCAGGGCCCAACGCGGGGCTCCGACCCCATCCCACAGCTCCATCCTGATCCCACAACCCTGACAGCATGACCCATGCAGAAACCAAGAGTCAGATGCTCAAGCCAGGCACCCCAAGAAATGTGGATTTTATACGTAGTATATTTTGCGTGTTCATTGGTCCGTGTATGACGGAAGAGTCCCGATCATCCAGAGATAGCCCTCGGACTGACATTTCCGGATGACATACATTGACGCTGAGCCAGGGCTTTCCAGTTTTTCAGCTGATGACCCCTGGAGGATCATGAGGGGGCAGGGGGAGCTCTAGATGGAAAAGGGGGAAAAAAACTAGAGCTTCCCCGTGAACAGCTACAAGAGTTGGAGCCTTATTAGGTGACTCACCAGGAAGGCTGTTCCACTGAGTAGAGCAGAGCTGTCCATTGGGTGGTCGTGAGCAAGTTGAGGAGGGTGATGGTGAGGGAGGGGACAAGCACCGAATCCTGCCCGGCCTTGTGGCCATGTTCCCCTGCAGGCATCCTGCTTCCCCGGCAGGCTCTCCCCTTGCATGTTGTCACGTGCCATGGCCGAGAACATGGGCTTGCTCGCTCCCAGACCCACTCTGGAAGTCCTTGGTGGCTGGCCAGGTGCCCGTGCACTCAGTCGCCATCCTGGGGGTGGCCGTGCTGACCACCCCGTCACCGTGGACGGCTGTCGTGTGCTGTGATGCGTCGGCGTGTGCACGGTATGTAGACCGTATGGCTAACACGCGTTTCCTGGCACTCGTTGGCCATCCACGGACACCCCACAGCGCTGGCCACTGTCTGGCAGGGTGGCATCCCCTCTGCAGAACCTGTCCCCACATAGCTGCTGAGCTGCAGCCCCCGCCCACGTCTCTAGCCCTGTGCGCCCTAGGCCCACCCTCTGGACTCCAGGGCTCAGACCAGTTGCAGGTCACGTTATGAATTCCTCCCCAGACAATGGAAACTCAGCACACCCCACGCAGAATCAATAATTCTCCCCTTCCCCCAGTAATTAAAAAAAAAAATGTAGCCTCACTCTTGCTCTTGTTTAATTACATTCCCATCTTCTGGTTCATTTGAAACACCGAAGTCACCTTTTCGTCTTTGGCAACTCTTCATTTAATTTTATCAAGTTCTGTTGACTCCACTTTAGAACCGTCTCTTGAACTTGTACACTCGTATCGATTCCAAATGCCACGCTCTGGGTTTAGGGTCTTGTCATCTCTTATCTGGGTTATTTCTGATTGATCATCTTTCCCACTATGGTTTTGTGCCCGTTCTAATCTGTTCTGCAGATAAACGCCACAACTGTCTTCCTGGACGCTCGATCCCTAACCTTATCTTCCTTCCTGCGTTTGCTCATCTCTTCGTATTTATTATGTTCTACGTACATCAGATAACTTGCCATTTCCCCTCCTTGGTCATGGCCACGAATCTTGGCTCACGCTAACAGACCCTGCTGTCTGGAATGACTTTCCTCCGTCCCTCTCCCCCGTGCATGTCTTGGCTTAGTGATCTATTGCTGCCTTAAGAAAATTATCACAGACTTAGCAGCATAGGACATCCCACATTTATTATCTCACAGTTATGTCGGGCAGAAGCTTTCTATGGGTCTGGTTGGTTGGTTTCTCTGCTTTGGGGTTCATAAGGCTAAAATCAAGGTGGTGGCTGGCCTGAGATCTTATCTGGAGAGTCTGAGGGAGAATCTGCTTGTAGACTCAATCAGGTGGTTGGAAGAATTCAGTTCCTTCCAGTTGTAGGGATGTGCGTCGTCAGCCAGTGGCCATGCTCAGCTCCTCATGGCCAGCTGTGTTCCCTGCCATGTTGTCCCCCTGCCCCCCTGCCCTTTATACAAGCAGCAGATGCACCAAGTCCTTCCGTGCATCATGCTTCAGATCTCTCTGACTTCTTTTAGTGGCACATCTTTTCTATTCCAGGAAGAAAAATTTCCCTGCATTTTATGTTCATGTGATGGGATTGGGCCAACCTGTATAATTCAGGATGATCTCTGTATCTGGAGATCCATAACCTTGATGACATCTTCACAATAGTCATCATGTGACTTTACATAACCACAAATTCAAGGGATTAGGCTGTGGAGCTCTTTTTTGGGGAGGCATTCTACTTATACAAAAGCCCATTTATTTTGGGAAATGCAAACTCTCCATAAAGTGATTTTGTTTGGTTATGTTGCACTTAATAATGTCCTCCATGGGGTGCCTGGGTGGCTCAGTTGGTGAAGTATCTGCCTTAGGGTCAGGTCATGATCTCATAGGTTATGGGATTGAGCCCTGCAATGAGGTCCATGCTCAATGGGGAGTCTGCTTCTCCCTCTCCCACTGCCTCTCCCCCCATTCATGTGTTCTCTCTCTCTAATCAGTTTTTTTAAAACGTCCTCTTTGTGCATTGTCTTCCTTTATGTAATATATTATTACAGGAACTTACAAGTGTGTCTCCCACTCTCAGTGATAAATTGCATGAGTTCAGAAAATCCACCTGGATCATCTTGATATTCACGTGCAGCATCCAGCACACTGTGTTACATGCATTTGTCAAATGAAATGGATTTGTTTAGAATAATTTGGCGAATATGTATGAAGTACTTGACATGTCTGAGACACTGACCTCCCAATCATGAGCCATTTGAAGCCATCAATTAATAGAAAGGTAAATAAATGTTGGGGCACCTGGGTGGCTCCGTTGGTTGAGCATCTGACTCTTGATCTCAGCTCAGGTCATGATTGGAAGGTCATAAGATTGAGCTCTGCATAAGGCTCTGTGCTCGTTGGGGAGTCTGCTTGAGAGTCTCTCTCTCTCTCTCTCTTTCTCTCTTTCCCTGTGCCTGTCCCCCCACTTATACATACATACTCTCTCAAATAAATAAAAAATCTGGGGATCCCTGGGTGGCTCAGCAGTTTGGCGCCTGTCTTCGGCCCAGGGCATGGTCCGAGAGTCCCAGGATCGAGTCCTGCATCAGACTCCCTGCATGGAGCCTGCATCTCTGCCTCTCTCTCTCTCTCTCAAATAAATAAAATCTTAAAAACAAAAAAATAAAATAATCTATAAAAAACTTTATTTAAAAAATGTGCAGAGGTAAATGCATGCTACATAAATCATCCTTGGTGTTCCTCACATCACAGTGTACTCTGGCTTATGTGGAAGGAGAAATATGCCCCATACTTGTTGTCTGAGTTGTGTGTTGCTGACTAAGCAAGCATCACAGACTCAGAGATTTGGAATAGGTTCGTCATCTCACACTCACCTTGGATCAGCCATGCAGCCACAGCCTAAGTGGGTCCGCAGCTCTGGCTGTCTCACATGACTGCCATCCACATGTCAGCCCAGGCTGGGGTCTTATCTGAAGGTTTGACTGGGGAATGGGTGTCCTCTAAGCTTGTGTGGTTGTTGGCAGATTCAGTTCCTTCCCAGTTCCTTCCCAACTGGGAGGCCTCTCTCAGTTCTTTACCATGTGGGCAACTCCATCCTGGCATCTTGCTTCTTGTACATGTTTGAGCTGAGAAGGCAGGAGAGACCAGAAGCAAGGTAAAATTATAATGATGGAAGCTAATGATGGAAGCAACCTCCCACCTATTTGCTAGAAGCAGGTCAGCCACCACTCCGGGGCAGGTGGTAACACAAAGGTGTGGATTATCAGAAGGTGGGATCGCTGGGGGTCAGTGAAGCATGTGTGGGCCACGTCCGTCCTTACAGAGACAGGGCTGTTGAACCACATGCAGTCACTCAGTAGGTTTAGGAGCAGGTGTTCCAGGGGGACAGAACAAGAGCAGCTGCTGGTAGAGCTTGGTGATGGGGGAGCGGGTACTTCCAGGAAAGTGACTTGGTACATGGAGAGAAAATGAATGGAGGTTAAGAGCAGCGTTCATAGCCTTGAATAAATAAGCAGGGCATAGTCTAGCAGTTAACAACCCCGCCTGCCCACTTCCAAGCATAGGGCAACACAATAGAGCACGCATCTGCATGTCAGAACCAGGATGCTCCCAGGACAATTGTTCTCAGACGCTTTGGTCTCAGAAACTAGCTTTTCGATCTTAAAAAAATTTTGAGGACCCCACAGAGATATTTAAACAGGCTATAGCTATGGATGTGTGCTAAATCGGAAGTAAAAATGAAGACAGTTAAAAATATTTAAAAGTAACAGTAGTGAACCTATTTCATGTTCGTATAAAAATGCATTTTCTAAAGTAAGACAAAATGATGAACTCTGTAGCGTGACATTTTTTTCCCATTTTTGCCAGTCTTTTTTTTTATGTCCTGATTTCAACAACAGGTGGATTGTCATGGCTGCTAATGTACTCATTCTGTTGCAGTGTATTGTGTTGGTTGGTGTGTACTCAGAAAATTGGGCTCTCCACAATTATGTAGTTGGGGAAAAAAAATGGGATAATTAATAGATATAGATATTTTTTTCTGGTACTCCAGCAAACCTGAACACTGGTAGATTCTTGCAAGTTAATAAATGTCCTGTGAAGCCATATCCCTAAATGTTTTGTTCTCTGTAACATTAAAATTCATTGTTTGCATATTCTACCGGTGCATGATTTTGTGACATTATGCATTAGTTCATTCAGGAAACACCGGGTCACTAAGTTGTGTGGGTCTTCCGCATGGTCACACATTTCACCTTACGACCTGGAAAAATCACATTTATTAATATTGCCAGCAATTTTTATTAGGAGGGAATTTAAGAAAAAAAAAAGGAGAGAATTTAAGTTTGGGGAGGCCATCAAGTTTATGGTGGCAGATAGAAGATTTCTAAAAAAAACCTAATCTTTCCTGAAATCTCGAATTTTGTCATTGGCAGCAAAGGCTTGTCAGTTGTTTTCCATTAAGTGACAGTCACTTTGTTCATTTTTGAGGACGTGTCTGCCAAAATAGCCAAGTCTGAATTGCCACAGACACGCGTCAGCCGTTCTATCACGGAAAAATGGTAGTTGACTAAGTCACGTCGCTAAGTCCAACAATGCCATTCTTTCTTTCTTTCTTTTTGTTTTCCTGGAGACAACCATCAAACTTCCTCGTGCAGGGGAACGATGCCGTGACCACTCCCCACTTTATCATGCAGAATATTAAAAAGGCCTGTGCTCAAGAGATAGTGGAGAATGTTCATGATTCTTACAGCTTAGCCAACACCGTTAAGTGAAAGTGGCTTCCTTTTAATCAGAGCGCGGTGGTGATGGATGTTGGCCCCTCCTGGGATCCCTGCCTCGATGAGGCATCAGGTGACAGCACCTTCACGTGCCCCTGCTCCTGCTCCCCGAGTGAGTTGTCTGCACGCTGGAAACGATCAGTGCATGTCTGTGTTATTAGAAAGATGTGTCCCAGGGCCCCAGGGACAAATGTCTCCCAGGCTCCCAGGGGACGGAGGTTGACACTCTGAAAACCAGTCAAGCGGAATCTAGCAGGCGGCACCCTTGAGTGAGGCGTTGGGAGACCCCGGAAGTCAGGCTGGACTTTCCACAGAGCTCCTGCTCGCCCTGCCATCAGCTCTGTGGCTAGGCCTCCGCTGGGCGCCCTCTTTCTCTGACATCGCTTCTCTGGTCCCCAGAACACAACGAAGCTTCTCAACCGAGAAAGAAACTCATTACTGGCTATTTCTACCATAGCCAGAGCCGGGGTCTTCGGGACCTCCTGGGTCCTCCTTGTTGCGGTTGTTAATGAATTTAATTGTCATGTCTTCCCTTGCAGCTTTGACTCCTCTACCGAGAGCACCACTCATGTGAGTATTGTTTACTCGTGTGCTTGTTTTTGCAAATGTCCAACTAGACTCGATAGCTCTTTGCAGATTCTCTGCCTTTCCTGGCAAAGCACGCCGCACTTGGAAATATGAAACCCCTCAAAGACTGCTGTTAAATAAAGAAATGTGCACCATCTAATCAGACTCTCAAGAAAATAGTGATACAGTTCAGCGTATCAACCCTGTGGAGAATGCAGCTGTCCGTGGCTATGAAAGAACTGAAGAGCGGATTGGAGAGAAAAAGAAACGGAGGCGATCTTTTCATTCTGTTCTGCTTCAAGCTCACCTCAAAAGGCTCAGAGACACAGACACCACAGGCAACGCACACCACCAGGGCAACTACAAACAGAGCTGTGCTCGGAGAGACAAACAGGAGCTAAAATGAATATTGACTGAACAACAGCGTACCTCTAAAAGCAAGTGTTTTTTAATTGCCGTTCTATCAATTGAGTTTGCATGAGGCCGCGATCTTAAGATTTAGTTGCGACTCTTAAGGCTCATGCCCCAGCGGCTTTCCCGTTGTCAAGCTCGCTTTGTGTGCCACAGAGAGAGATTTGTATAAATTCCTGATGGAGGACCCCGCGCTATTCCTGCTGTTACCACGGCGTGTCTCATGCCCCACGTGGAACCCGGAGAGCCTTGTGGTCACGAAGCAGCCACCTGTGTGTCTTCTTCTGAGCGTGGCGCTGTCGGGGCAGCTTTGGAATCCCGTTAACAAGACCGATGGGTCAGGGGGCAGTGCCTTGACATCCCTCTGAGCCTCGGTTCCCTTTTCTGCAAAATGGGAGCAGAAGCGTCTGCTGTTCATTAGCGTTGTCAAAGTTAGGCATAGCGTACGTCCGACACTTGGCGCATCTGTGCAGTGGGTGTGATTTGTTCTCATAAGGCCCGTTCGGAATGCTCACGTGATGATTTCTCCGATCCACTGCTCTCTGAGAAGTGGGTTTTTAAAGAGTACTGAATTATCCCCATCACTCACCTGCTGAAGACACATTCTCAGGGGGATTTCTCTGATCACGAATGAGACTAAGAGACACACACACCTGTGCCCTGACCTCACTGGCTCACATGCCCTGAGTTTCCATCCATCGTGTGGGCTTCATGTGCATGAAGGTACTGCTTCTTGAAAAACTTCTAGGAAAAGTCCCTACGTGTCTGGTGTCTTTTTTTTTTTTTTTGCCAACCTTCTGTGGTGTGCAGGTGTGGAACGCTCAGCAAAAGGGACACCACTTGCAAATATGGCTACTGTAATTTATTCATCTGTACTGTTAATAGCACATCTCGAGTTCCAAGATAAATGGGCCGTGATTGGCCGACCCTGTTGGGAATCTGTCTTGAATATTCATTACGAAGGTTGGCTTCAAAAGTATCAGCCCCTCCTTGCCTTTGCTTTGTGCACAGCGCTCGGGACGAGATGAAAGAGATGGCAGGAAGACGGCTTTGGTTGGTTTCTGTAATTCTGATGCATTATTAATTTTCTTAACCAAAAAAAAAAAAAAGTGCCTGTCAAGATTGATTAGAATCCTTAATGGATATGTAGTTTAAGGATTGTCAAGCCATGACTTCTACCCAGTAGAACTGATGATGAGAAGGAATGAGTCACTGTCTGATAGTTATACTAATAGTTACGCACGGATATCGCAGCTAATGATCTCAGACAAGCTGCCTGGTGACTGTATGTCTACACATCCATTTGCACTTGTTTTTCCTAATTGAAATTAATTGGAATAAATATGTGTCAAATAGTTAAACTCCGTAATCTAATTTTAATGAAATGATTGAGCTCTTTTTTTTCATACTGATGAGCCTGAATACGTTTTTTTTTTTTTTTCCTCTTTCTTATAAAGGTATTCCTTGTTGCACCTTTTTATCACAATGTGTTTTTCTTGGCCAGGTTCTCAGATTTCTCAGGAGTAGGATAAAAAAGCATTCAGGATCCGGCTGCCAGGGCGAAAAGAGGTGGTCAGTTCAGTCATGTCACAAAAACAACGAAGAGAAAAGCGGAATCCAGTCCTTCAAACTAATCGGCAAAACATGGCTCTCACATGGAGTAGTTTACTCCGTAGGTGCTAAATAAGTAGATCTGAAGTGAACACAAGTATTGGATGAGAATTTTATGACCTTGGCACTCAGCACTCACATGAACACAGCCGTAGACTCGGGATGTTTTGGGGAGTTCCTGGGCAGGAAAGATTTATGCGCAGGCAAGCCTGTGGGATGCTACCATTGCAAAGTCTGCATCGGCAATGACTTTCAAAATTGTCCTTACATACAAGGCACTTAAAAGTCCTAAGCACAAGCCACATGTGCTCTTAGTGCCGCATATTACTAATGTCACGTGGATCTATGCAGAATTTGGAACGCATTACGTGGGATGGATCCCACTGCTGTTCTGTGCTGTTGTGCTCTCACATTAAACCAAAGGACCCTGGGCAGCCCGGGTGGCTCCGCGGTTTGGTGCCACCTTCAGCCCGGGGTGTGATCCTGGAGATCCGGGATCGAGTCCCACGTCGGGCTCCCTGCGTGGAGCCTGCTTCTCCCCCTGCCTATGTCTCTGTCTCTCTCTCTGTCTCTCAGGAATGAATGAATGAATGAATGAATAAATAAATAAATAAATAAATAAATAAATAAATAAATAAAATCTTAAAAAAATAAATAAATAAAAATAAACCAAAGGACCCCCTCCGTATTGATACCTGACGTTCCGACTGTCGATCACCGAGGAGCTTGAAGGTAAGCTGTGCGTGCACCAGGGGAAGCTGTGCTGAAACCGACGCTTCCGCCACATGAAGCGTTCATGTTGATCAACCCCAAGAATGTCACGTGCAGCTTGATTATCATTTTTATTTTTTTTTATTTAAACCCAATTTGCTGGGGATCCCTGGGTGGCTCAGAGGTTTGGTGCCTGCCTTCAGCCCAGGGCGTGATCCTGGAGTCCCAGGATCGACTCCTACGTTGGGATCCCTCTGTCTACGTCTCTGCCTCTCTCTTTCTCTGTGTCTCTCATGAATAAATAAATAAAATCTTTAAAAATAAATAAATAAATAAATAAATAAATAAATAAATAAATAAATAAATAAATAAAATCCAATTTGCCAACGTACAGTGTAACACCCGCATCTTGATAATCGGATCTTAATGTTATGAATTAGTATTATTATTGCTGTTTGCCATATGGATGTATACGTGGTCATTCGTGTTTTTCACGCGTTGTATGCATACACGCACGGTTGGTGCAGACGAAGGCCGTAGCTTTCCAAAATAATCCTGGTTTAGTGTGGGCACACATGCACAGGATGTCACTCAGTGCCAGCTCTGAAAATACAGCCTGGCGTCTTGGGAAGACTGGAATCTCCTCGAATATGTCAGGTTTCTTTGCTGCCGGTTGTGAGCAGCAGGTGCATAGCTCTGCAGCCCGTGAACCACCAAACGTGTCTAGCTCCGCACTTAGGGCGATGGGGGCTAAACATTGGTGTAAGGTTGGCAGGTTACTTTACATCAAGATCAGCTTGTGGGAAATTCCCAGAACCAGTCCAGGCAGAGGAGAGAATCCTTGGCAGTGGTCTGGGTTGGTTTTACAAGTCTTTGTTTCTCTCTGGCTCTGGACTCAGGCTGTTGGATGCATCACAAAACAACCATCAAAAGTTAAAGGACGGCTTGCCACAGCAGCCAGAGAACAAAACATGTGTTAAGATGGTTCACACTGGGGGATCCCTGGGTGGCTCAGCGGTTTAAGCCCCTGCCTTTGGCCCAGGGCGTGATCCTGGAGACCCGGGATCTAGTCCCATGTCAGGCTCCCTGCATGGAGCCTGCTTCTCCTTCTGCCTGTGTCTCTGCCCCTCTCTTTCTTTCTATGTCTATCATGAATAAATAAATAAAATCTTTAAAAAAAAAAAAAAAAGATGGTTCACACTGCATTTCATGGGTTGGGGGCCGGAGAGTCACTTTCATGATGTTTGTTTGCGGGCTCATCTTCTGGTCAGGACGTCCATGCGCACTGGTGCTGGGGCAAGAGTAGAAATATCTCACATGCTCCACTGGTGGTCCAGGGTGGCGCAGTGAATTCCGGTTTTGTATTTTGGGTAGATATTCAGAATCAGACTCCCTACCAGGTTGGAATCCTCCTCCACCCAACTCAGAACCTGCCTCCCACCCTTGCGTCGAGGTGGTTCACGGGGAGCCTCTACATCTTCTCGGGGGGGTGGGGAGTGGCCCGTGGGTGTTCTTTCTGCCTTCTGTCCTTGCTTCCCGTCCATAGTCGGCATAGGCCAGGGTCAGCCCTCTGGATGACGAGCTCTCGGTTGACCACCAAAAGCCTTTTGAGCTCCGAAAGCCTTTGTGTTGGTCGTCAATGCCCGGCATGAGGGACACAGGTATCTCTAAAGATGGAAACGCGTCTACCGTGCAACCAAGGTGGAGCAACGCGTTCTCTGTTCTGGGGACACGGGCCTCCTCCTGAAGTCCTGCATTGCTCTGCTCTGGGGACACGGGCCTCCTTCTGAAGCATGCCTTGTGTGGTGAGCAGGGCCTCAGAAACATCGTTGGGACATAAAAAACTATTTTGGCTTAATGCTTCGAGTAGACTATTAGCTTTATGTATTAATATATGTGTATTTTCTATGCAATCACCGATTCCCTGCCTACAGCTAGTTATTGAAATAAGCCAGTTTTGCATATTTATAGTTAGGATAAGTAGCAATTTTCAGCTCTAATATTCTGAAGGGGAGAGTGATTGCAGAGGGTGAGGAGAATATAAAGACCAGCAATTGTCAAGTACTTCCTCAAAGACAATGCAGAGAGCCGCATTGTAGCTCCGGGCAGATCAAGTCCTCCAGGCAAAGGCGGATCTTCCTGCAGGGCCCTTCCCTCCGGGGGGGGGGGGGGGGCGGTTATTGGGCCAGCTGGGTTGTCAGCCTTGGAGAGAGATGAGAGACCCGTCTTTCCTCGTTGCCCCACCCTGAGGCCGTGGAGGGAGGGCAGCCTGGGACCTCTGGCTCTGGGGACCCCAGCACCTCCCTATTCGGGCCTCATTCCCCTCTGTTCTGACTCCTACTCCCCCTGCCTTTCTGCTGGGCTACAATATTGGCACCTTGAAGTGTGCGTGGCGGCGGCGGGTGCAGGCTGTGACAGCGGTAGCCTTGCACGGCTCGCCCCCAGCCCCCAGCCCCGCCATGGACCCTAAGATGTGCATCCACCGACCCGCTCACCCTCGCTCAGGAACGGCCCTGGCTCTGTCCGTGTGGCATAAAAAAAGGCCACGGGAACATCACGTGGATTCATAGGCTGTCCCTCGATGGGCACGAAGGGTTTTGAGTCCAACTCTTGTGTCTGCTTAGAGGTTGGAGAGGTCCCAGCGGGGAATGTGGCGTGCCTATGCCAGAGGAGCGGGATTACAGTGCGCGATGAAACATTTTACGTGTGTGCAAAAATCCATCTACCTCCTGGCTTCAGATGCCTTGGCGGTTTTGCCCACATCCACGAACAAAACGCAGTTTCCGCCGGTAGCGTCGGTTTTGTGCTCAGGGGTGGGGAAAAAAATGTATGTGTCAGAGTAGAACCTGGGAGTCAGCATTTCAGGGGTGTAACCCAGCTGAAGGCAAAGATTGAAAGAGAATTCTTGGGGGGCCCCTGGCTGGCTCAGTCGGTGGGACTTGGTGACTCTTGATCTTGGGGTGGTGAGTTCAAGCCCCACGTTGGGTGTAGACGTTATGTAAGAATAAAATCTTAGGGACGCCTGGGGGGCTCAGTGGTTGAGCATCTGCCTTTGGCTCAGGGTGTGATCCCGAGGTCCTGGGATCGAGTCCCGCATCGGGCTCCCTGCATGGAGCCTGCTTCTCCCTCTGCCTGTGTCTCTGCCGCTCTCTGTATCTCTCATGAATAAATAAGTAGGAATTTTAAAAAGAGACGGGGGGGGGGAATAATTGAGAAGGAGAGATAAGTAGGGGAGGAGAAAGAGGAAAGGGAGGAAGAGAAACATCTGAAAGAGGTATTTTTTATCAACAGAAAACAAATGGATTCAGCTAATGTCTGCCCAGCCGTCTGCTCTCCCGTCAGTGCGATACAGTGACACAGAATCCCTGGTTAGCCTTGAAGAACACTTTCTAATTTCATTTATTCATCATGTGGCGTACCTGGAGGTCTCCTATCTCCAACCAGAAGCCGAAGAAAGATAGTAGGCCTTGCGGGAGACGCTTTGCGGCAGAGGCCTCTCACGTGGCTGGCCTGGATCCTTCTGAGGCTGGCAGGCCCCACGGCTGTGCATGGACCCCTTGCTATTCAGCTTGTTCTGCTGAAATGTTACACGCGGCCCATGAAAAATACTCCATGTGCGGACTCGATAAATGCACCTGCTGCAGCGGCCAGCGAGGGGAGGTCAGGTGTGGCGGGTCAGGGCTCTACGGAAGCCCTCCGTTCACAGCCTTTTGGTCCTCCCTCCGTGAAGCTTCTACAAAAGGACAAATAGTCCCGTTGAGAGCGCGACTTGAGCCTTGTTCTTAGATGCTCGTCAGTCTGACATGCCCGCGTACCCTCACCGTGGCTCCTGAGTTGACGACACCTTGGTGCCTCCCTAGCAGAGGCCTGTGCCGTGGCTTTGCAGGGCGAGCCCCGGGCTGGAGGCTTGAGCATCTGCAGGGCATCCCACGGGGGCCGTCCGCCGGGCAGCGTGGGCTCCATCGGGTGGCTCGGAATCAAGTTCTTACGGACGTGAGAGGAGCCCGGGCCGGTGCCCGTGGAGGCCGCCGTCCAATACCATGACACCACGCTGAGGGTGACCCCTGGCTCGTTCTTAGCCACCAACCCGCCTTCTGCGTCCTGCTCTACGACGCTGGCGCTGGGACTCCTGAAAGTAGGAGTGTGTTCACGCAAAATTCACATCCTTACGGGTCAAAACCAGTGAAATACGGGCAATTCGCATGGTGCAGGGCCATATACTTTCCCCTTTGCCTGTTGGCTTCGTGTTGGGGCCTGTCCAGCAGGGATGCTGGAGAGATGATACAGCAGGGTGAGAAGCGGGAGAGGGATTCCCAGCTGCTGCTCCAGCCACAGCCGTGGGGTAAGGTCCTCATCTCTTTGGACCTTCTAGACCCATTTTCCAGGGCCCCCAGAGGTTCAGCCGTGAGCTAGGCAGGGTCATCCCTTGGAGGTCCCAGCACAGGTCCTGGGGCCCCTCTCCCCATGCTCCCGGGTGTCTGACATCATCTCTTCCCTTGCTGTCCGGCCCCTTCCACCACTTCCACCACCATCACCTCAGCCTCTGTTTGCTTTTTCAGGACTCTGCCACCTTTCCAGTGACTTCCAGTATAAAACTCTCTTTGTTGGGTTAAGGGAAGCAGTTTGTCTGTCCTTAAGCAGAACTGATACAAGCACTGAGGACTGTGGTTGGACGGAGCTGCTCCAAACCCTCCTGCATGTGCTGACAGTCCCTGCGCTTCCCCCACCCTGTACTCATGTCCCTTCCCCTGTCACCATCGCGTGGACCTGCCTGTATGTCCAGACAGTGGGACATGAGCAGATATGACAGAGGCAGAGGCTGCAGAAAGCTCCGGTGTGCTTCCATTTGTTCTTCTCCTTGCCTCCACTAGGACAAGATGAGCCCAGGCTTGCCGCCAGGTCTAGGGGAGTGGGGCACGGTGTGCACCAGCACTGGTTTACCCTCGTCACCCGCCTTGGGCCCATTAGGCTCATCCAACATCCGGCCAGCCCCCTGATGTGCGAGCAGGCCCAGGGGATGAGCGTGTTCCACTCCAGCTGCGCGAACAACACATGGGTTCTTGTAGTGTGAGGGTTTGTCACGCAGCAGTCTTGCAGCTAGCACATGAACCTCACAGCGTGGGGCCATCCGCCTCTATGATGGGGTGGCATAGATGCACCCATGTGAGCACTCTGGACCCTCTCCAGACCCATCTTGTCCTCAGTTGATAACTCATGCTTTATCCTAAAGGCAAACCCAGAGCTCGTTCCTACATTTCAGCTCAGCCTTCTTGGCTTTTCTCAACAGCCTTTTGGGTCGAGACCTTTGCATTTCATGGCCTCTTGTCCACTCTTTGGAGTATTTCTTGAACTTCTGTTCAATTTGGGGGTAGATGAGTGGCCTCCACTGGCCTTGTCTGGAAACGCACGGCCTTTGCTCACACTCCTGTGTGACGCTCATGATCTCCCACCCACGTGGCTCAGAGCCCATGGCCAGTAAATCCTTCCGATGATTGCCCCAGCATTTTCCAGCCCCTCTCTTCACATGCAGGGTCTCTGATATACTACCTTGAGCGCACCAAGTGTGAAATTAAACTTTTATTCACTCTCGTCCCCTGAGGACAAGGGCCAATCAATACCCTTTGTACGACTATTGTCAACTCACTTCCAGACTTGCAAACTGAGCCTGGGTCATGCCTACAGAGTTAATTCTGCTGAAGCATGAAAGTGATACTACCTCATTCGTTCCAACAGCACTTTTCAAGCATCTCTATCTGTCCGCCAAGACATGGATATGCTCCCCAGTGGATTGCATCCTGAGCAGGTATTAAAGGAGCCAGCCAGATAAAGATCGTGGGGAGAGGATTCTAGGCAGGGGCATGAGCAAGGGGCAGAAGCCTGGAGATGTCTCCAGGGATCTGCGGACAAAGGAAGTTGGAAAGGCACCCAGGGAACAGGGCATTCTGAGGAGTCGGTTTCTCATTTTAATAGAGATGTGTCGTAGGCGGTTTATATTTGCATTTCATAGAGATCACATCAGTAAGCTTTGATACAATCTACCAGCCTCAGAATTCATAGGAGTGAAGGTTCTAATGGGGTGAGCCTACCTCTTATGGGATATTTGCGCCCTGTGAGAAGACAGTATTGGGTTACGGCAGCCCTAAGAGAGCAAGACACGTGTTCCTCAAGTAACTCTCTCCGTCAGATTAGCGTTTCTTATGCTGATGCCCAGGAAGGGAGGACACAGGCTGGCCGTCCAGTCCTGCTGGTCTTCACGGGAGTTGTGTTTGTGATGCACACGTACACATTGGTGTTCTGCTGTACACGTCCCGTTAAAGAGGAGACCCCCTGAGCGACCGCTTGGCTTGGAGAGACCTCCCGGTGGGCAGGGGGATGGGGATTCCAGCTCGAGCGCCCATGGGAAGGTGGCTTTCTCTCCCTGCTTGCTGTAACTACAGAAGCCCCTTTTCCAGGAGTGTCTTTTCACAAACTGTCTTCTCAAGACACGTGGTACCTTGGCTCAGTATGTCCCAAGGGGTATTCCTTGGGGAAAAAAAAGGGGGGTCCAGTGTCCAACTCATCTGGGAAATGCTGGTCTTTATAAATACGTTTCTTTACTGGATTTTTTTTCTTGGGCCTTTTTATTTTTGATGTGTTGTGAGAATTCAAGAAGGAGATGTATTAGGAATCATTGCCGAAACCTACTTCAATAAGAGACACGTCTTCCGTGCTCTCTATTAATTTCGCGTTTCGTTTTCCTGTCATCCCATCTCTTCTTTTGTGCACGGTTTCCTTCCATTCTTGAACAACGCCAACTTGAGGAGCGATTTCAGTGTCTTCTGTTTTTCCTTCCTTCTCAAGAAAAATTAATCGCACCCGTCCTTGCGAGTATCTCAGTTACGGGCATAAGCACGTTGTCTTATGTCATTTGTCTGTATCTGTGTCTCTTTCGGTAGAAACATTTTCTTAATCGCTTTCTGTGCTGGAAGGAGACATTATTCTAATTCAGCTTATCATCTCATGTATCCTCCCTGTCCTCACTGGGTGCCTATAACTGGCTCAGTGGTAGTGTTTCTTCAAGTCAGCTTCAGGATTTAGTAGCATCGATTCCACACGTTATGAGTCAGGCTGTCGTGACAGTGGACAGGAGAGTGACAGCAATTGGCACATTGCTTAGAACGACCACAAAGACAGGAATACAGGGAAATAGAAGGGCTGCCTACACGCGAGGTAGCAGTCTGGATTCTTGGCCATCCAAGAATGGCCCTTTTGAGGTTTCGAGGCTACACTGGGGTGGGGCATGGATGCACATCACAGCTCTCTGACCTGTCATTCCTAGGCAGGCAAGCCCCAAGATGAGCAGGCATTTGGGACGTACCTGGCATGTCCCTTGTGGCCCGAGATGCAGGATTCAGTCTGTTTTTCACGCAAGGGTGAGTTCAACCAACTTGAGTGAGTAGCTGTCTTCTCCTTCTAAGGCCTTGTTCTCATGCTGACGGTTGCAGAGCAATATTTTGATTGTATGATGTGCCCAGCAGGGAGGGATTCGAATGCATTTTCTCAGAAGAGCAATGGTTGATCTCAAAAAACATTGAAATCGTTCGAGCAATCTTAGGTTGAGCTGGATCTTTCTCAGGCATGACTCCTTAGTATGGCATAGAGAGTGGTGAGGCTGCTAGGTGTCTTTTGCCTGAGGGACTCCTCTGTGTGGAGAACCTTCAGAGATGGGAGGGGCAGTGAGTCGGTATAGGTTAGCTTTCTCTCTTACAGGGGCCCTCCATCCTCCATCCCTTTTTGTCCTCTCCCTACAATCCCCTCGAATCATGGGTAATCTCAAACCCAGCCATCAGTTTTTTAAGGACAACTCATTAAAAGCAAGAGATTTTTTTTACTTTTTTTCACTGCTTTTTAAAGTCAAAGCCAGTAGAAATCTACATGTTCCAGCATCTGCGGAGACACTGGGGTGGTAGGGAGAGGGAGAAGTGGTAGGTGAAAGTACATTTTAATTGTGTTCTTCCGTTTCAAGCATTACTGGTTTGTTTCCGGAAAGTGTTGGGAATCAAGAGCCTTTCTAAAATGAAATAAGAAAGCACTATATTGGGGTCCCTGGGGGGCTCAGTCGGTGAAGCTTCTGCCTTCAGCTCCGGTCCTGATCCCGGGGTCCTGGGATCTAGTCCTGCGTCATGCTCCCTGCTCAGTGGGGAGTCTGCTTCTCCCTCTCCCTCTCTCCTTGTGCTCTTCCTCTCTTTCTCAAATAAATAAAATCTTTTAAAAAGGCACTGTATTGAGAAAACCCCTAGAACACCCATGTGAGCATGCTGATTAAAGTCTAGGAGGAGAGAGATTGCTTGTTGTGAATAGAGGTTCTGCCTTTTGCTAAGACAAAATCAGGAGATAATAAAACAAGAAGGGAAAAGAAAAGGGAATGAAATCGTGATTGGAATAATAGATCAAGGAATCCATTACTCTATATTTTATGTTTTTCAAGTATAATTTCTTTGCATTTAATCCTTCTATTATCTCAGGCATGCAGAGTCGATGAAGTCTATTAGAGATCCTTATTAAACGTCTGTGTTCGAATCAATGTAAAATTCATTTTCTCAGTTTAAAATAGAGAAGCGACTTTTTTTTTTTTTTTTCCCAAGGACCTCGCATAAGAGTCTGGCACAAAACAACACCCTTTACAAGTACAGGAAACGTGCTGCAAGACAACCAGGGATTTGTTTGCTCACATCTTTCCAAAGGTTTTGGATAGGCCATTCAAAAATAAATGCAATTCTCAGTGGGATTTCAGCTGCGTAAAAGCTCGAGAAATGAAATGAATACAAGTGCCGCTAAGAGAAAAAAAATGTTTCTTATGGTGGAGAAGTAGTACACACACACACACACACACACACACACACACACACAGAGAATGAGTTTGTACTGAGGAGGTATATTGGCATTACTCATTATCTCAAAGTAAAGCAAAAATAAATGAATTCTCCACATCCCGTGTAGCTTACACGTTACTGGTAGGACAAGTGGGCAATGCTCTTGAAACTCCCTCCTATGTCACAACTCTGATGACGTAGCAATGATATCTGACATTCCTCACTATGAGCTGTGCCCTCAGCAATTTACATAAAGTGTATGAACTTTTCCTAATGGTGTAAACTGTTGCTTTCCATGTTTGTCACATTAGGATATTCATCAAACTAATGTCTCTTCTAGAGACAGGGCTCCAAAGGAAGCCAAGAAGGCTTTAGGCTGGCGGTCAGTTTGTTAAAATTATTTTAAAGATTTTTTTATTTATTTGAGAGAGAGAGAGAGAGAGTGAGAGCGAGCATGAGTTGGGGGAGGGGGGAAGCCAGTGGGGCTCGATCCCAGGACCTGGAGATCATGACCTGAACTGAAGTCACATGCTTAACTGTCTGAGCCATCCAGGAGCCCTTATCATTTTTTTTTTTTTTTAACTGTGGCTGCTGGAACAAATCTAGTGGCTTCAAACAACACGAATTTATTATCTCACTGCTCTTGAAGTCCTAAGTCTGAGAGAGTGTTCACGGGGCAAAATCAGGTGCTGACCAAGTGGCATATGTTCCAGAAGGTCCAGGACGGAATGTGTCCCCTGGCTCTCTCCTGCTTCTGGAATGAATCTTGTGGCTTAAATGCACCCAGCACGGAGCCCAACATGCGGCTTGAACTCACAAGCCTGAGATCAAAGTCTGAGCTGAGATCAAGAGATGTGACAACAGAAGCAGAGTCAGAATGACGTGACGCTAAGCCAGGGAACGTGGGCAGCCTCTGGAAGCTGGAGAGATTTGTTCCAGCAACCAAAGGAAACGAATGCAACGAGCTAAGCTCTGGGACAGAGCTGCCCTTCTCTCCCCAGGGTCCTTGCTCGGCACAGTACAACCACCTTGGTAGCTCTGCAGCTCTCAACTCCGCGTCCTGATGCCCGTGCACATCCACGTGAGCAGGTGTTTAAGGTGTCGTGTGGCAGGCCGGCCCTTTGAAGTGAATCCACACTTGATCATTTGCCTCCTGTTGCTATGGCGCCCAGACAAAATGGCCCAAATGCTGCTTTTCCCCCCTAAGGGCAAAACCATCAGCTCACATATTACAAGGAAGATGTGCTGTTTGTCATCTTCATCCCAGGAATACAGATGTGCACATTATTTTTCTCCAGAAGCGTGTGTGAGTGTCAGAAAATCATTTCAGTGTGCCTTCCAAATATTTGGAAGGAGACAGTCTAAAATGCACAGTTATTTACATTGATTCCGTTAACCTGTGGCATGCTAATGTCTTCTTTCCTATTTTCCCAGAGCAACTCAGGATTGTTTGCCCCCAAAATATGAAAGACATTCGCCACTAGGACAGCATCTGTCTTCTTATCTTTCTTCAGCGTCTGTGATGAAAAATGACTCTTTTAGATCATCATCAATAATTATGACATTTTCTGAGTGGGATAAAAACCCACCATCAAGCGTAAAGGGACGACGACATGGGATGAAACGCAAGACTCTCAAGGGCACATGTGAGCTCCAGCTTGGAAGGGAAGGTGTCAGGGAAGGACATGTTCCTTCAGGCGGGGTAAAGCCGTCCAGGGCCCCGATGGCTGGTGCTGTGGTGCCCGAGGCAAGGGCGATGCCGGGCTCGCGTGGCTGCTGCTGTTGGAGATCCTGCTCAGTGGGTGCCAGGAACTGCAGGGCTGGAGTGTGCCCGCAAAGCCCACGCGAGGAAATGCCCCCTTCTGGGAGGACCCGGCAAAGAACCAAGTCTTGGGATGGCACAGTCGACGGTGCTTGAACTGCTGGGTCAACAAGGACCCAGAAGCTGCTTTGGAGCAAGCAGTTTGGACGTCCAGAGTCGGCGTGTTTTTACTGATCTCATTGGTATTTGGGGATGACAGAGAAAACGGTGACATACGGCTTTTCCTCTTGTACCCAAGCATGGTTGAATATGTGACTTGACTGCTCATCCCCCCGTGTTCGACGCCCAGCCTGCCCGTGAACGCCGTGGGCGGCACCGAACAGACGGCTCGTCCGCTTCCCGCCGGCTGTCGTGTGGCTGTGGCCGGGGCTGGCGGCGCGGGGATGGACGGTGGCTCCGGCTCCTGGCTCCTCCCACGACTCACCACCCCCGGGCGCCGCAGAGCCTGGCTCCTGAAGAGCTTGGCGGCAGCAGCGCGGGCCCCCCCCCCCCAGGACCACGGGGTCCAGGAGGCAGTGGGCGCCCAGCCGGGCTCGGGGTGCTCGTGGCTCGTGCGCCCCGCACCTCGGGGCCTGCGGCTGTCGTGAGCACTGCCCATGCCGGACGGGGTCTCCTGGCCGCCCTGGGCCGTCGCCTGCTCCCCCCGGGATGCTCTAGTCCTGCCCTCCTCCTCGCCCGGGGCCCCGGGAGGCTGGTCACTGTGGCCCGAGTCTGGGGACTCTGTGTCTCAGCCAGTGTGGACCGAGTCTGGGGAGTCTGTGTGTTGGCCAGAGTGGACCGAGTCTGGGGAGTCTGTGTCGGCCAGTGTGGACCAAGTCTGGGGAGTCTGTGTCTCTGGCCAGTGTGGACCGTGCCTGGGGATTATGTGTGTTGGCCAATGTGGCCTGAGTCTGGGGAGTCTGTCTGGGCCAGTGTGGACCAAGTCTAGGGATTCTGTGTGTCGGCCAGTGTGGCCCGAGTCTGGGGAGTCTGGGCCAGTGTGGACCAAGTCTGGGGATTCTGTGTATTGGCCAGTGTGGACCAAGTCTGGGGAGTCTGTGTCTCGGCCAGTGTGGACCAAGTCTGGGGAGTCTGTGTCTCGGCCAGTGTGGACCAAGTCTGGGGAGTCTGTGTCTCGGCCAGTGTGGACCAAGTCTGGGGAGTCTGTGTCTCTGGCCAGTGTGGACCGAGTCGGGATTCTGTGTCTCGGGCTTCAGGATGGTTTGACCTGCGGTGAACGTCGGTGGGAGATCAGTGGGAGAGAGGGTCACGGGACGGGGGTGCCTCTTGCACAAACCCCCCCGTCCCTCCGTCCCTCTCCCTCCGTCCCTGCGAGGACGCGGCTACAGTGGCCCTCAGCACGAGCTGCCCTTCCTGTGCGGGTGCCTGCGGTGGGCCCGCCGCCCGCGATGTCGGGAGCAGGGTGTCCCCACGCCGGCCCTGCCGCGGGCCCCACGCTGCCACCCTCTGCGCGGCACTGCGCGCGCCGTCCCTTCCCGGCCTCCTCCTTAGACCGTGGGGGGCAGGAAGCGCTTCCCCAGGTCATCGCCGTCTGAACACCCAGGACATCCTTCCCCGGCTCGCACCACAGTCACGCCCCTTGACAGGCCGTGGATTCCCGGGCCGCTCACAGGATGTGCGCGCCTCCCGAAGGCTTTGCAGCATGAAAGCCCGGGTGAGCGTGGAGGTCTGGTCCCAGGATCGCTCTGCCGAGCTGGCTTGCAAGGTCATACGTGTACGTCCACACTCCGTGGCTGTGGGTTTCGAACTCAAATGTCGTGCACAACTGCCCGCGCTCAGTGGACGCGGTAAGCGCCTACTAACAGGCGTGATGCTGCGTGTGTCTACGTATTTCCAACATATATGTCCCTTTTTTCTTTGCACAAATTTGTCACACTGAATTTTATCCTTAATTGCAATTTGTGATGGTGATTTGTGAGTCCGGCCATGTCGATCTAGCAAATGCACTATATTGGGGTTTGTTTGTTTCTATCTGTACTTCAGGTTCTGAAACCTCTGGAAATCATACTTTTAAAATTTTGCACAAACGGAATAGGGGAAGCGGTCCTTTAATCTCTCCCAGTAACTGTAGGGAAATCCTGCTACGTTATTTTTCCTGGTTTTCAAAGACCCTTTCAAGCAAAGTATTTCTGTCCATCATTAGGATTATCCTTGCTTCTAGCCCTTCTAGTTAAGATAAAAGTCTTCTTCTTAATATTTGATGGTAACCCTCGCTGCTGGACCTCACTTGGCGTGTCAGAAGGATTGGCCAGTTATTTAGGGTGGGGGTGGGAAGGAAGATGTGCTGCTTTCTGCATCCGAATTAGAACTCAATCCAGACATGCCCTGTGAGATGCCTCGGGATTGCTTTCTTGGCCCAGAAGGGACCTCATAAAGCCAGACTTTGAAGGGGATGCACATATGAGCTCTAACCCTTTGACATGGGAGTATATGTGCTGCGCTGGGTGCTCCAGCAGAGCACGCTGCTTTATCCCAAATTTGCCCTTACCGAAACCCAGGGCCTTCTACCGATCTGTGCTTTCCTGAAAGTCAGGGACTTTCAAAATCCAGTGGCAGCCCCGGAGCAAATCTCTTCTGACTGCAGAAAATGAATTGGCAGGTGTGAGCAGGATTCGGGCGCACTGGCCATGCTTCCCAGGCTTGCCGCATCTCGGAACGCTTTACCCCATCTCTTGCGGCATCCGCTGTTTATTCAGGCTGCCCAAGGGGCTGAGAAATGTTGTAGGGACTGCAGCTTTCCTATCCCTTCATTTGTATTTAAACACCACATAGAATATTAAGATAGATATTGGTTTCCATGTTAAAAATTCACCTTCAGTTTTATAGGAGATTTTATCAGAAAATGTTGAATGCAGGAGAGTTTGGAGGCATGAAGCGTGGCGGGGGAGGTGGGGCAATAAGCCGCTTGGTTAGCTCTTCATGATCCATGTGGATAAATTCCACCCATATCCATGCTGTAGGTGGTCCTTTTCCCTTTTCCACCAACAGGTGAACTATGAGCAAGGTCTCGGTGACCAAGGCCCCCGTACTGCACACTCTCTTGGTTCTTGGTTGAGGGTCATAGCGAATGCTCTAGACTAGTACTTAGAAGAAGAGGTGGGTCTGCACACTTTCCGTTGGCATTGACGTAGCGGGAGGTTTCCATTCTTAGTGAAGCTGTTGGTGATTCCAGCGTGAGGTTTAGCCACCGGACGTGAGTGCACGTCCATGCCTTGTACTGTGACGAGTCCAGCCAGGGTTGACTTTGGGGAGTGTGATTTCTAAAGAGAGAGTGTTTGTCGGGGCGCCTGGGTGGCTCAGTCCATTAAGCATCTGCCTTTGGCTCGGGTCGTGATCTCAGGGTCCTGGGATCGAGCCCCACGTTGGCCTCTGCTCAGCAAGGAGTCTGCTTCTCCCTCTATCCCCCACCCCCACTCTCAAATTTTTTTTTTTAAATATTTGTGAACACGGATGCCAGGGTGGCTCAGTGGTTTGAGTGCTTGCCTTAGGCCCAGAGAGTAATCCTGGAGCCCCAGGATCGAGTCCCACATTGGGCTCCCTGCATGGAGCCTCCTTCTCTCTCTACCTGTGTCTCTGCCTCTCTCCCTCTCTGTGTCTCTCATGAATAAATAAATAAAATCTAAAAAAATTAAAAATAAAAAATAAATAAATAAATGAATAATAAATTAATAAATAAATAAATATTTGTGAACAGAGCATGGGAGTGGATAGTGTGGCAGTTATCTGTTTCTGTGTAACAAGTAGCCACCAACTTAGCAGCTTAAAGCAACACCCGTCTATTATCTCACACATTCCGTGGATCGGGAATCTGAGAACAACTTCACTGAGTCCTCTGCTCTGAAGGCTGCTGTCAGGATGTGGCTGAGCTGTGTTCTCATCTGGAGGCTCACCCGAGGGGGAATCTGATTCTTAGCACGTTGGGAGAAATTCTTTCCTTGAGATGGCAGCATTGTGGCAACCTGTTCCTTCAACTGACTGGCTGCAAGGAGGGGGGGTTTTGCTGCTTTGTCAAGGGATCTCCTTTTAAAAGTCTTCCCTGATTAGGCAAGGCCCACCTGAGATAATCTGCCCTTTAATGAACTCAAAGCCAACCTATGAGGTAGACTTCAGTTGTATCTACTAAACCACTTCACTCCCATTCCCTCGGCCACGCTTAGAAGAAAGTCAGGAAGCCAGAGCCTGTGGGGAACACCCTGCAATGGACAGGACAGCGCCCCGACAGCAGAGAAATAAATGCATAAAAATAGCAATAGAGGTTGGGACAGCCTGCACTGCATTTTGACTTAATAGGCTGTTTCTCAAGCATTGCTTTTGGAGAGAGAGAGAGAGAAAAGAAAAAAAAAAAACACCCCTTTGCATTCTGGAGTTCTTTTTAGACATGAATACTCACTGTTGTTGGCCGTAACATTGAATCCAGTTCATTTTTACGATCCATGCCTCTTACTTCTTTTCAACTCTTTATGATTTTCCCTGTGGGTGTCTTGCAGTTACAAATGTGTTTGTTGTTTCTCTGTGTCTTGCTGTGTCTTCTGCAGCTCTGGGATCCTTCAAAGGGGTGCTCTATAAAATAAATAACAGTAATGATGATGTTTACAGTACTTATCCCTAGCAATTTCAGGGGCATCATGAAAGAAGACGCAGAGAAGCAAGTGACAAAAGAGTGAGTTTGCATCTTTGCATTTTGTCTATAAATAAGCACAGAGCAGCTTTCCTCTGTGGTGAAGTGTTCATAGATTATTTTTTTATTCCTGCAGAAGCATGCATTTAGTGGTTGAGTGTATTTTACCCTTGGATACATTCAATTTGTCTTCATTTTACACTTTACTCTATTAATTAGAAAAGGTTATAAGATTAATAACTAGTCGCTGCAAATGCATACGAGGGAGTGCAGTTTGACGAGGCCTCCCCTTCCCCGGCAAAGAGACATAAATGGTCAGTTCATGTGCATCCTCTCAAGCATTTGATGAAATGCATTGCGGAGAAAGAGCTCCGGACTACAATGGTCTCTTAATGATTTCCAAAATTATCCGAACATCAAAAAAGCAATTATATTCCATGTGCTTAATAAGTTGACTATCTCGGGACAGTTGAGATGTTATTAATTGAGATGTTAGACACCATGTGAGCAAATTCTAGCTGAAGATCTGTAATAACAGCAGTAGGATAAATGTGTTGAACAACAAGGCTTTGTACTTGAATCACATCCACAGTTGCCAAAGGATTTTACATGGAAACGCACAAACACACGGATCTTCACAGCCAGATCGTGCTGGGTTCTGGGGCGAAAGAGACAATATCTACAAAATGTCATAGAGTTTGGGGTTGGTGTATTAAATCAACTAATATAAAAGGAAATAGTTGTGTGCGTAGAGGTTTGGGGACCCTCCTCTGGCTTTGGGATGGCCACCTTCTTCTGTGACCCCACAGGGGAGAATCAGAGAAAGTGGGGTCTCTTCTCACGGGGGCAATAATCCCATCATGGGAGCGCCCTTTCATGACCACCTCTGCCACTCATTACGTCCCAAACCCCCCTACTTTTCCAGATGCCACCATGTCGGGGCTTCAGTGTATGAATTTTGGAGGGACGCAGCTATCGATTCGGAGGCAACCACCATGCAGTGCATAATTTCAGAAAACAGATCTCACAGACATGCTATGAGCTAATGGTGAGATTTCAGGATTATTTTGGGTTATGTTTAGGGGCATCTGATTTACCTTTCAGGTAAATCTCCAGTCATACTCTCTGTTCATCCTACAATGACCTTGTATCTACTGGACTATTAAGAATCTGGGGGGCACCTGGCTGGCTCAATAGGATGAACGTCTAGCTCTTGATCTCAGCTCACATCTTGATCTCGGGGTTGTGAGTTCGAGCCCTGCATTGGTCAGCACACTGGGCGTGGAACCTACTTTTAAAAATTATTTTTTTTAAGATTTTATTTATTTATTTATTCATGAGACACATGGGGGCGGGGGGGCAGAGACACAGGCAGAGGGAGAAGCAGGCTCCACGCAGGGAGCCCGACGTGGGACTCAATCCCAGGTCTCCAGGATCAGGCCCTGGGCCAAAGGTAGCACTAAACCACTGAGCCACCGGGGCTGCCCTAAAAAATTATTTTAAAGGGCCACGTGTTTAAATGGAAAAGGTACACATTTTGAAGGGTGGGAGTGTGGCTGCCAGTAATTTTCTGATCAATAGTGCGATGCAAGAACTGATTTTATGGAGGAAATAGCACAGTGATTTTAGAAGTAGGATTTTAGCATTCTGACATTTTTTTTTCTGACAATTTTTTTTTAATGTTTAAGTTTCCACCTAATAGAGAATAGTAACACCTTAATTGAATATTTCCTTTTGAGATTTTAATCCATTTATTTAAACGTCTTTGTGTCAACTCTTTAAGAAAAAATATTTATTTTTAATTCCAGTGTAATTAACGTGCAGTATTATATTAGTTTCAGGCGTACAATACAGTGAATCAGGACTTGCATATATCACCCTGTGCTCATCATGACAAGTGCAGCCCGTCATCCCCATCCACCCATCTCCCCTTCTAGCTCCACTCTGGAGACCATCACTTTGTTCTCTATAGTTAACAGTCTGTCTCTCCGTGTCTTCTGCTCATTTTTAATTGTGCTATTTATTTTTGGGTTGTTTTTTTTTTTTTTTTTTTTTTTTTGGTGTTGAATTATATAAGTTCTTTCTGTTTTTAAAGATTTTATTTTTAAGTAATCCCTACACCCGATGTGGGGCTCAGGCTCACAAGCCCAAGATCAAGACTTCATGCTCTACTAGGTCAGCCAAGTGCCTCTGTGTAAGACCTTTCTACATTTTGGATAGAAGCTTCCTATCAGATATATCATTTGCAAAGATACTCTCCCATTTGACGGGTTATCTTTATATTCTGTTGATCATTTCCCTCACCGTGCAAAAGCTTTTTATTTTGAATACGTCTCAATAGTTTAATTTTGTTTTCGTTTCCCTTGCCTCTGGAGGCGTATCTAGAAAGATGTTGCTACAGCTGATGTCAATGAGATGAGTGCCTATGTTTTCTTCTAGGAGTTTTATGGCTTCAGGTCTCACAATTTAGGTCTTTAGTCCATTCTGAGTTTATTCTTGTGTGTGGTTTAAGAAAGTGGTCCAGTGCCATTCACTTGCATGCAGCGGTCCAGTTTTCCCAACACCATTTGTTGAAGAGACTTTTCCCCGTTGTATATTCTTGCCTTCTTTGTCATGGATTAATTGTCCATGAAAATGTGGGTTTATTTCTGGTCTCTATTCTATTTCATTGATCTATGTCTTGGTATTTATGCCATTACTCTACTGTTTTGATGACTACAGTTTTGTAGTAGATCTTGAAATCAGGGATTGGGATACCTCCAGTTTTGTTCTGATTGAATGTTACTTTTTTCTGATTATTTCAGACTTTATATGTCAGGGTAAAATTTAGAAACCAGGAATTGCTATATCTTTTCTCTTATTGTTAATGGGTCCTTGATTTAGCAAAACTGAACCTATATATTAGTTTTGCAAAACCTGTCTCTATATTATGAACAGGCATTGAGTAGGATTCATTGGTGAGGTCACCTTGAATGATTAGGAAATACTGCTTAGTTGTTGGTGGTACTCAAATTGGGGAAAGTAGATTTTAGTTGAGAAAAAATGGTAGAAGAAGGGACATCTGGCTGGCTCAGTCCGTAGAACATGTGACTCTTGATCTCAGACTCATGAGTTCAGGTCCCACATTGGGAGTAGAGTTTAGTTTAAAAAAAAAAAGACTTTAAAAAATTGACAGAATAATACAAAGCATAGGAATCTGTCATGAAAACATGGCAGGCAGAGGAATGATATCTAACATTTCTGGATTTGAGGTGGAGTTTTTTAAAAAGATTTTATTTATTTATTCATGAGAGACACATAGAGAGGCAAAGACACAGGCAGAGGGAGAAGCAGGCTTCTTGTGGGAGGACCCAGGACGCCTGGATCACGACCCGAGCCGAAGGCCGTCGCTCAACCACTGGGCCACCCAGTCATCCCTGAGATGGAGATTTTTGAGGGCAGTTCTACATTGATGACTATTCCCTCCAATTGTTTGACTTTGAGAAAGTCTCATAATAACTTTAATCACTCTTTATATGATAGTGACAATGATAATACACATCCGCTGCCATGAAGTGCTGGTATCAAGTATCAAATGAAAAGAACCCAAACCAAACCTCCCCCCCAAAAAACCCCACAAAAACAAAACTCTGAGAAGTAAAAACACTACAAATGAACAAAGATGAGCAGTAAACAATTAAAGTAACAGTGAAGCAAATTTCAATTTTATCATGCATCTTCTCATCCAGAAGGAAAAACGACTGCCAATTACTTCGGTTGTTAGATCTTTATGGATTATTTGTTAACGACTTGGCAAGTTACAAAATTAGCCTCGTGAATTATCACTGTTGGATGACAGATGATACGATCATGCCATCACAGATCTCGTGACTCGAAGACAATTTCATTTCTCCCTATGAAGTAGAAATAAAAGTAATTCCTTCCACCCCGATACACAGGGCATATCTGTAAGTTTTAAAGTAGAAGGGCTTTACCAAAATCATGTTGCAGTTCCAATTCTGTGTGCTATGCATCATAAACCCTGAAAAACCCTCTAGGACGTCGGTGCAGTAGATAATGCGATCTTGACGTAGGTATGCAAACCCTTTTGTGCGATCATATATTATTTCTACTTTCATTTTTAGGGGTTTAAAGATCTCTTGGGTAAAAAATACTAGTGGGTTGCTAGAAATACACTGGATTCATCAGCCTAGATTTTTATTTTATTTTTTAAAGATATTTATTTATTTATTTGAGAGTGAGACAGAGCTCACAAGCAAGCAAGAGGTGGGTGGGAGCAGAGTGAGCAGAAAGCCTGAGGTGGGGCTCAATCCCATGACCCTGAGGTCATGACCTGAGCTGAAGGCAGACACTTAACTGACTGAGCCACCCAGGGGCGCCCGTTGTCAGCCTAGATTTTCAGAGTAGAGACACCGAGTAGGTTAAAACAATGCCCATTTCTCATGTTACAGTTTTTGTGGGTCGGGAGTCCACGCCTGGCTTACTGGGCTGTGAAGCTGGCTTCTCTTATGAGGCTTCCTGGTCAAGGTGGCGGCTGGGAATGCACTCTCACCTCAGGGTTTGACGGGGGAGGCCCTGCTCTCAAGCTCATCCACCAGTTATGGGCACGACCCTGTTTCTTATGAGCTGTTGGTAGGAGGTCTCCATCAGTTCCCTGCCCTGGAGCAGCCAACGTGCAGTTGGGTCTTTCCGACACGGCCTCTCGTGCCATTAAGGGCAGGAAGAGACTCTTCCAGCAAGGTGGGAGCCCAGCCTTCCAGTCACGGAAGCAGCACCCAGAACTCTGTGCCATGCAAGGAAGTCTTTATAGGGCCCAGCCCTCACCCTAGAGGAGGGGGTCACAGAGGGCTAGGCTATCAGGAGCCAGGGCTCCCGGACCGGCCGTGCTGGAAGTCTGCCTTCTACAGAAGTCCGCCTTCACTCACTCACTGCATCCCAGGGTGAGGAAAGGTAAGAACAGCGACAGAGGGCAACTGGCCAGTTCACAAGACTTGGGGATGAACGAGACGGTGCAGCCTGGACCACCCCCCTCCCTTGCCGTCTGTCCAGGCCCCCCCCAGCGGTCTTCCCCAGTTTCCTGTCTGTGGGTCTGGCCATGTGCAGGACACCCGGTGACGCGCAGAGCTCCAGCCTTGGGCCTGCATCCCCCGCCCCCCGGCTGGCAGCGGCCTTGGGCCTGCGTCCCCCCCCAGCTGGCAGTGGCCTTGGGCCTGCGTCCCCCCCACCGGCTGGCAGCGGCCTTGGGCCTGGGACCCCCCCCAGCTGGCAGCGGCCTTGGGCCTGCACCCCCCCCACCGGCTGGCAGCGGCCTTGGGCCTGCCTCTCCGCAGGTGGGACCTTCGAAGCCAGGGGCAGCCAGGATGTGGGAATTTCTTTTGAAATATGCGTCTGTGTCAATTTTACTGAACAACAGACTTCGGTGCCTGCAGCTACCACCTGGGAATCTGGGCCGCAGCTCTGCAAACCCGTTCAGCTGCCTGCCTTCCGGGTAGTCTGGAATTACAGCGCTCCGAGCAATTGTTTTTTTTCTTTTTTTTTTTCTTTTACCTGACACTGGACCCGTCTTTTATGATTGCTTTTAAAGTCAGATAGTCGCAGTGTCCCGTGTCCTGAGGATATGCCCTCCTGGCGTCTCTTTCAGTGGAATATAACCCCCTGCTTTAAAGGTTATTGTTGGGATCCCTGGGTGGCGCAGCGCTTTGGCGCCTGCCTTTGGCCCAGGGCGCGATCCTGGAGA
Organism: Canis lupus baileyi; assembly: GCF_048164855.1. NCBI lineage: Eukaryota > Metazoa > Chordata > Mammalia > Carnivora > Canidae > Canis > Canis lupus. The sequence goes on from NC_132877.1 coordinate 4,482,545, forward strand.
CCTGGGATCGAGTCCCGCATCCGGTTCCCGGTGCATGGAGCCTGCTTCTCCCTCTGCCTATGTCTCTGCCTCTCTCTCTCTCTCTGTGACTATCATAAAATAAAAAAATAATAAAAAAATAAATAAACATGGATTAAAATATTTAAATAAAATAAAGGTGATTGTTTTTAGGAGACCAACCCGCCCCCCCCAATGCCGCGAGGGCTAAGGGTTGACGCAGCCTTGCCCGCGGTGCCGCCAGAGTTCCAGTTCACGGTTCCTTTTTCTCGGGTAAGAGTTTCTTTTTTTCTTTTTTTTTTTTATACTTATTTGTTTATTTATGATAGACATAGAGAGAGAGAGAGAGAGAGGCAGAGACCCAGGAGGAGGGACGAGCAGGCTCCATGCAAGGAGCCCGACGCAGGACTCGATCCCGGGGCTCCAGAAGGCAGGCGCTGAACCGCTGAGCCACCCGGGGATCCCCAGGTAAGAGTTTCATAACAAGGAAGGTTCGGCTGCGTTCGCTGGAAGACACTCCGGTTAAGCTTCATGTCACCTGGCGACGGGCGCTGTCCTGTCTGAGCTCGGCAGTGGAGGACGCCAAGGAGAAGCACAGCCTTGATCCACCTGCGGACCTCAGCAGCCTCATTCCTAGCACAGCTCTCCCAAAGGGAGTTATAAACGGGGGGCTGCCCTGTCAACTATACTCAAATTAAAAAATAAGTGAAAATAAAGTCTTGGGATGTCTGGGTGGCTCAGCGGTTGAGCACCTGCCTTCGGCCCGGGACGTGATCCTGGGGTCCCGGGATCGAGTCCCGCATCGGGCTCCCTGCATGGAGCCTGCTTCTCCCTCTGCCTGTGTCTCTCCCCCTCTCTCTCTCTCTCTCTCTCTCTCTCTATGTCTCATGAATAAATAAATAAAATCTTAAAAAAAAACTGTGTGTCTAAGGGTGACGTGGGAATCATGAAGCTCTGTGCGCCTGTCCTTTAACCATGACCAACTGATACATGACCTATTTTCAACCTTATGTCCCAAAGGATTGGATCTTTCATAACAAACCATATCTTTCGTTTCGCATCGTTTTTGATGTGAGCAGTCCAATAAAGTCATTAATTTCACATGGAAATGCAAATGCATGCAACCAAAACGTCGTCCCGAGGGAATGGTTTCCAGAAGGATGCTAATATCTTAAACCAGCCCTCGCAGTCCCAGGGTAAAGCCACCTGCTCATGGTGCATTATCATTTGTACCACACTGCCGGAGGTACGTGCTAAAAAATTTTTTTCTTTCTTTTTTTTTTTTTTTTTTTTTGCTTATTGTATCTGTTGAGGGAGATTGGCCCATAAGTATTCTTTCTCATGCTGCTTTGTCAGGTATTGGAATGAAGATGATGTTAGCATCATAAAATGATTTATTGAGCCTTCCCTTCTCTGTTCTCCATAAGAGTTTGAATAAAATTTGAATTACTTGTTCTCTGAGTGCTTTATAACAGTCACTGATGAAGCTCTGTGAGCCTAGCATTTTCGTTCTGGGAATATTTGACTACGAATTTAATTTTCTTAAGGCATATATGACTTGAGGCTCTCTATTTATTCTCTTGGTTTTTAAGTGACATCTTTTTAGGGATTTATTGCCTTAATGTTTTCTTTCCTATTATCTCTTTAATGCCGTAAGATCTTAGGGTACCCCCACTTTCCTTTGCAATGTTGGTTATTTCTTCCTTCCTTCTTTCTCTCCCTGTCTATTGAATGATAAGACTTGGTAATTTGCTCATTTTATTGGGCCTTTTGAAAAACCAATTTTTATTTTCATGCATGTGCCCTCTTACACATTTGCTTTCTATTTAATTAAATTCTGCTCTTATGTCCCCATTTCCTTCTCTGTCTGCTTCCCAATTATTTACCAATTTTTAACATTTTAGAATGGTGACGACTTTATGAATTTCCAGCCCTTCGTCTTTGCTAATGCACACTGTTTCCAGGAACATCGCTCTAGGTGCACCCAAAAAGGTTTGCTATGCATTTTTCAGATCATTTATTTAAAAATATTTTTCATTTTCCATTATGCTTTCCGCATTTACGTGCGGATAATGCAGCCTTTAAAAAAACATCTCCAAATACCTGGGGATGTCGAAGTTAATTGCATAGTGGTCAGAGATCTGCACTGTGTTTTCAGTCTTTTGAAACACATTGAGACTTATTTTCTGGTGCAGTAGAGCATCCATTTACGGGGACGTTTTCTGTACGCTTGCAGAGAATGCATACTTTCTCATTTTAGTGCAATATATGTCTATTAGGTGTGCTAATTGAAGCATTTTAATCTCTGTGTTTACTAGTGTTTGTCTGCTGGCTCTACTAGTTCCTGGAAAACATGTATTAAATTCCCTCATGATAACTACAGATTTGTTCATAACTCCTTGTAGTTCTTTCCATTTTTCCTTTATGTATTTTAAGGCTTTGTTATAGTCTCTCTCGCTGTGTATTTTGTTTATCTAGCAGAGATTCATTCATAGAATACATTTTGTCTGATAAGACAGCCGCACTGCTTTTTGTTTGTTTGGTGTTTACAAGATTTATATTCTTCCGTCTATTTACTTCAACCTCTTTGTGCATTTTTGTTCCAGATATAAAAATACCATAATATATTTCATTATTTCACCTCTTAATGGGCTTTAAGGCTGTTCCCTGTTGGGGGCTTTTTTGAATCAAGCTGCTGTGAACATTCATGTACGTGTCTTTATGTAGACATAGATTTCTATTTCTCTTGGATAAATATGCAGGAGTAGGATGGCTAGGTCATGTTTAACTTTATAAGAAATGGGGGATCCCTGGGTGGCTCAGCGGTTTAGCGCCTGCCTTTGGCCCAGGGCGCGGTCCTGGAGTCCCAGGGTCAAGTCCCATGTCAGGCTCCCGACATGGAGCCTGCTTCTCCCTCCTCCTGTGTCTCTGCCTCTCTCTCTCTCTCTCTCTCTCTCTCTGTGTGTGTATCATAAATAAATAAATAAATAAAACTTTAAAAAAAATAAAGCTTAACTTTATAAGAAATGGCCAAAACATTCCCCAAAGGGATTATTTCATATTGATCGGTGTATCGTGGTCATAGAAGAGAAACATTTCTATTTCCAACACCACCGAATCGTGTTACAGTAAGGGAAATAGAGAACTCAAGTCATTAGAACCTACTTATCCTGTTCCTGATGGACATGCCCTGGGCCAGAGTGCCCATAGGAGGCTCTGCTGGGCTCTGTAGTCATGAGCTCAGGGTGTGGAAAGAACCGAGAAATCGGGCTGAATCCTAATCGACCCGCACTACACAGCACATCTTACTGGATGATACTCAAGAGGCTCGGCTAGCTCCTGGAGGCATCTCTCATATGAAGAAGCTAAGCATCTGAATTAGTGGTCCAGCTGCAGACGAGTCCCGAGGATTCATAGCATCACATCCATCTGTAGCTACTTCCAGTTCCTGAAGACTGTTCACGCTCTACCTTGGGTGACTCGAGAGAAGAACCCATTCCATTATTAACTTTTACTCTAAAAAATATATTTATGTATTTATTTATTTATTTTTTTTAAATCTTTTTTTACATTTTTTTTTATTTTTATTTTTTTATTTATGATAGTCATACAGAGAGAAAGAGAGAGAGAGCCAGAGACACAGGCAGAGGGAGAAGCAGGCTCCATGCACCAGGAGCCCGACGTGGGACTCGATCCCGGGTCTCCAGGATCGCGCCCTGGGCCAAAGGCAGGCGCCAAACCGCTGCGCCACCCAGGGATCCCCTGTATTTATTTATTTTTAAGTAATCTCTACACCCAACATGGGACTCGAACTCACAACCCTGGAATCAAGAGTCACTCCACTGACTGAGCCAGCTGGGTGCCCCCAATTACCATTTACTTTTGGTCCATTATCTGACCGGTCTTTTAGCAATGTGCCTTTCCATTTTAATGGCTGGTGTTCAAAAGGGTTTAAATAAGTTTGAATGTTATAGCATGTATACATGTTCTTAATTAATAGATTTTCTTTTTAAGAATAGTTTTATGGGGCGCCCGGATGGCTCAGTTGATGAAGCATCTGCCTTTGGCTCAGGGCATGGTCCTGGGGTCCCGGGATCGAGTCCCACATTGGGCTCCCTCCCACATTGCTTCTCCCTCTGCCTGTGTCTCTGCCTCTCTCTGTGCCTCTCATGAAAAAATAAATAAAATCTTAAAAAAAAAAAGAAAAAAAGAGGAAAAAAAAAAAAGAATAGTTTTATGGGGCACCTGGGTGACTCCGTCGGTGAAGCGTCTGCCTTTGGCTCAGGTCATGATCCCAGAGTCCTGGGCTCTAGCCCCACATTGGGCTCCCTGCTCAGTGGGGAGGCTACTTCTCCTTCTCCCTCTGCCTCCTGCTCCCCCTGCTTGTGCTCTCTCTGCCTCTCTGTCAAATAAATAAATATTTTTTTAAAAAAAGAATGATTTTATATTTGTGGAAAAAATGAGCATGAAGTATAGAGAGTTACTCTAATAGAAATATAAATAATATAATAATATAATAATAATAATAATATCCTTGTCACGTTTATTAGACCTGTCCTTCAGAATTCTCTTGTCTTGCATGCGTCCTCAGTTTCTGCGGTTCCTTACATGTCTCATTAGTGTACTACATTTGTCACAATTAATGAGCTAGCATGGATACATTCTTATTCACCAAAGTTCATCATTTCCATTGGTGTTCACTCTTTGTGTTGTGCCATTGTCTGGGTTTTGAAAAATGCATAATGTCATCTATCTGCCATTGCAGAATACAAATATTTTTAAATGTCAGTTAAATCGGGACGGCTCGGAAGAAACTATTTCCTGAAGACAAGTCCAGAAATTATGCTGGCAAGCAAAAATACCTGGCTAGAAAGATCCCATTATCACAAATACCCTTTTTTGTTTGTTTGTTTTTAGGTACGAGTCACTATGTCAGATTCAAAGGGAGAGACGTAATTTTTGTTACACATGGTGAAATTTTAGGTATAAAATATGCTTATCTTCGAGAAAGTTACAGGAAGACAGGAAGTGGGGGTATTTATGATCTAGGGACAGGGCTTACAATGTTTGTGAAACTGATTTCACGGTGCTATAGGATTAAATTTCTCATGCCCTTAATTTTAGGAGAGTGAGGACCATTAACTTTGAAGGTTACCCACGACTAAACTATGGCTTGATCATTGGGAACTGGAAGAAATCGGGAGAATTTTTATGTTTGTACTGGAGACTAAGCGAGAGTGCCTCATGTTTTAATCTGTATTTCTTTTTTCATATCATATTAAGAGAATACATTACCAATATTTTCATCACTTATTCCTCTCCACCTATTTTTCTGCCAGTACTAATATGTCTTCTGACTTCCAATATTTTCTGAAATTTGTAATATATTCTGAATTTTTATATTTTATGATCTTATGCAATTCAAATATTTTTTGCATCCAGAAAAGATTCTTCTGATTCGTTGCTTTCCCTTTTATAGGTGAGAAAGATATATCCTTATAATAATGGTTCCTGGTCACCTCTATTCCCCACCCCAGGAGCATCCAGCAATTTCTCTTCCTGCTAAAAACAAATATTTGTCAGGTTCAGGTTGGGAAGTCTATATCAATAGCTCTCCCACCTACTATTCCGAAGAGGTGGGGTTAAAATATTAAAGAGAAATAATAGTATTAATTCATGAAGAACCCAATCATATGCCACGCCAACACGTGCCAACACAAAAGAAGAAGCCAATATGCACAGGGCAGCAGGATAGTTTGGCAAAATCTGTCACTGGTTAAAGAATACCTGTTTCAGAAAATTAGAGAAAGGGATCCCTGGGTGGATCAGTGGTTTAGCGCCTGCCTTCAGCCCAGGGCGTGATCCTGGAGTCCTGGGATCGAATCCCACATTGGGCTCCCTGCAGAGAGCCTGCTTCTCTCTCTTCGTATGTCTCCGCCTCTGTCTCTCTCTCTCTCTGTCTCTAATGAATAAATATATAAAATCTTTAAAAAAAAATTAAAGAAGGATTATGACTTGGAAAAAATAAATTAGGTCATACAGTTCTCTTTAAAACCTGTCAGAGGTCACTTTCATTAACTTATTTTCCATGCCCAAATCTCAGTGAGCTTCCTCTTATCATTCTGTTAGAACACCTGCTGTTTTGTTCAGAAATGCTCAGAATTTGAGATTCTATTTGTTTTTTTTACATATTGGATACCTCTGTCTTCCAGGCAGTTTCCTGAGGCCACAAATAGTGTTTATTTTACTAACTAGTGCTGTGAACATGGCATAGAGGCAGTTCATCCTCACTACTGTCCACTGACCCTGGAGATCATTGGCAGTGGTCCTTATAGGATGGGGAGATTTTGATCTTCTCAAAGAGGAGGCGATGATAGGAGCAAATGGACGCAGGCGGCACTCAGGGTTATGCCCACCTTGGAAGATGGGCTGAATTAGGGTTAATTTCATGGTAGAGGTCCTATTATTATAATATCTTGATTGCTACATGGAGGAATTTGGATCTTATGGGGTGAGTAGTAGGGACAGACCTTTAGGCAAGAGTAAGACACAATAAAAGCTCTGTTTTTGAAATGTGAAACAGCCTTCCATAGAGATTTTATTATTGAGATATACACCCAACGTGTACAATCATTGCATATTCCATTGTCACGTGCATTAGGCCTGTCCTTCAAAAATCTCTTCTCTCGCATGCATTCTAGTAGATACGTCTTGAGTAGCAAGAATGTGAAGAATAACGTGCACCCCACTCACCCAAGCAGCTTCTTTCTGGCTTATTTTGTAGTTGGGATATGCTCGTAACAGATCGTTTCCTTTGGATCACAATGTGTTTGGGCTCTGAAGATCTCCTCCCTAAAACCTTGACAGTCTCCACGCCATATTCATTGGTAGTCATTTGGGTACGTTTGTAGACCCTGCACACAAAGTGTTACTTTATCAGTTTAGGAGTATTTTATTTCAGAACATTTTTGAAATGTTTTCAACAGGGTGTTGAAAAAGTAAAGACATGGGAGGTGGTGTGAAGGGAGACAGGTTTTGTCCTAGATTTTGGTTATACTTTCAGCCCGTCCTGTCACCCATTGTCACCACGATGTTCAGAATGTCAAGTAGGATGTACGTTTCCCCTTTCAGGGTTTCCCAACTCTATGGTCTACTTAGTTCCTTGCATTGACTTTTTGAGTCTTGAGTCCCATTTCATAAGTATTTTCTCTAGACACTCCTCCTATTCACCTTTCTTTCTTGCTAATCTAAATTCCAAATCCCTCTTACCTGTTGATACTGTCGTCATCTTCAGATCGTACGATCATTTTGCTATTATCATCCAGTTAGACACATCATTCTTTTCAGATTTTTTTGCCAGACTTTAATTTTCCATATCCACCTCTGCAATTGTCCATAAGAAAACCCCATCAATACCAGTGACTTTGTATCTCTGTGATTCTTACAGCCCCGGGCTCATGGAAACAGTCCAGTGATGGACTGCAGCCTATGTTGTAAGCTTGCAGTTGACTTCTCTTCAAGGGGCCAGAGGTGGAGTCACAAATGTGTGACTTCAGCTGTCCTACAAGGCCTCCTGTGCTGACTTTGCCAATGGTCCAAACGATGGAAACCATATAACACTGCATGTTTGCATGTGACTTTTATGCTCTCCATGCTCATTTAATACATCTCCAAAACACTCTCTAAACTCCCTATTTATTCTCCCACGAAACAGGTTCTTCCCCCAGATATTGTTCATCATTTGCACTGTACAATTTATAGATGATTAAGTAAACTGCAGCTAATTCACAATATAAATAAGAAAGGGTATTTTAAAGATAGATTTCAATATGGTGTGCCTATCAGTAGTTAATGATTTTGATATATACTTTTAAAAATCTTGACTCTTTTATTTAACTTTTATAGCTAGACTAATCTGCTTTCTTAGAATTTCGTCCATGAACTCATTCCTATTTTACGCTTAGATACTTTTGTCTATAAAATTAATTTTCTCCCATCCCTAATATTTGTGGGTTTTTTAAAGATTTTATTTATTGATTGATGAGAGACAGAGAGAGGCAGAGACACAGGCAGAGGGAGAAGCAGGCTCCCTGCAGGGAGCCCGATGTGGGACTGGATCCTGGAATTCCAGGATCACGCCCTGAGCCAAAGGCAGATGCTCAACCTCTGAGCCACCCAGGTGCCCCAGTATTTCTGTTTTGATAAGAACACTTGCCCTTAGATTGTAATTCTGTTCGTGGGGCTGTTGTGTGTATGAGCCCGTGTGATTCAGTGGCTCAAAAATAATCTCTTGTTCAACTCTGAATCTTCATAAGTGTTGCATGCTACTCAGCTAGAGAAGGTGGGAAAGTGAATGCACATTTCTGAGAACACTGTGTTGGTCTCTCTTGAATGTCTTTGCAGCTTGTTTCCATAATCTCCCTCAATTCAATTCATTCAGACCTTAATTCTTTCTACTTGAAAACCAGTAAAAAAAAATCCTCTTTATCTACATAAACATTGACAGAGAGTGTAAGGATTAATAACCTTCCTTCTACCAAAACTGCAGGAGAATCATCTACTTTACTTTAAAAATACCAATAGAGACTTTCCTACTGTGGTAGGTCCTTTAGAAAACACTATTCTTTACCGATTAATACACGTCCCCAGACTGAAGATAATCTAGAAGCTGTCACATTAATAATAAGTAATATATTTTCATTATTTACATCTAAATCCTTGAGTTTCAAATTAACAACACTTGAAGGAGACCTGTTCACACAAATGAAATTTGAATTGTAGATAAAGTGACACTTTGGAAGGGTTAGGTCACGTTACAGCTTTTCAACACCACCAAGATTTAATTTATGTAGTGTCATTGCAAAGAGAGAACTCTAATGGCTTTTTAATTATTCTCAACTTCAAAGAATAAATGGGAGGGAGACCAGTTCCCAGACAAAGGAAGGAAATATTGGAAGCTGAGTCGAGATAATTATGCAGCAATGCCCTAGTAAAAGTATCATAGGACAAGGGAGTGGGGAACACTTTTCTGCACATCAACCTGGAGAGTAAAACACAGCCACATCCTTTTGTTCACTCGCCTACCGTCATGCCTCGCTCTCAAAGGTGGGTGATCACAGTGAGTCATGGAGAATATATCGAAAGCTCTGGTTACCTTTCTAGGGAAGCTTGTTGGGCTGTGGATTACAAAGAAATCGTAGAAGCAATTTGTCATGTTCGTTTATAGAAGTCCGAGATAGAGTGACTTCGATACAATAGCTTCAGAAAAATCCACAATACACATTGTCCAGAATAAAACGTGGTAAACACTGAGCGATAAGGGGAAAACGTTTTAAGCTTATGTCTCTTTGGGTCCATTGTGGGAAGAGAATTTGGGCCGTACATTGCTAGGTAGGAATCGATGGCCTTTCGCTCTGAAAGTGGATACTGAGTAAAAAGTGAGTTTCAAAGGTAGCTCTCCTTGATACAGGATTATTTTTAGTTATAAGGTATAAAACTCGTTGGAGAGCTCATCCCCTTAGAGCGCGGAACTCGTATGCTCGCGCAGCAAATGCGTGCTATTTCTTAATCATAATATTCAATGTTTTTTGAATCCTTTGGTGTGCCAGAGACTAGAGATTTGCTCCCAAGGGGGCTCCTGGGAGAGGCCTTTAGATGGAGGGATCCAGTTTTGGTCCAGTGAAAGTAGGGATTAAAGAATGGATGGAAGGACAGATAGACAGTTTAGAGAAGCAATAAAAACTAAGTAAAACAAAAATGTCGGTGTCGTTCTGATGAACACAGCGTGTAGAGCCAAGACGTAGCCTCTCCTCCAGCACTCTTCACTTCCTAGTAAAAATTTTTATAAGGAGGATCTTGGGAAAAGTCAGGCATGTGTGTGTTTTCGTTGAATAAAATGGCGTAAACCAAGACATAAAGCGCTCGCCTAATAGGAGAGAAAACTAGTTCTACCGGCCACAGCGTGATAAAGTTCATTGTTTTAGTAAAGTCTTTCTTATAGCTCCTGGGTTGCTACTCAAGTGTAAAAATTCTCTTCAACACTAGCTTAGAATGAAGTCACACGCACAGCTGCAGAGCCTTCCCGAACTCTCTGAAAGTATCGATTTTGTGACGAGAGGCATCAAGAGTTTCTCCCTGCAACCTTCAGCTATCAGCGGTGTGAGGGGGGAGGTTTACAGGCTCCCAGGTTTTCCAACTTTGAGTTCCAGGCTCCAGGGAACAGGGAACAACATATATGATAATAAATATTTCTAGGTAAAGGGGAGACTGTGACAGAGTAGAAGGTTCTTCTTCCAACTGCCATAGTGATTTTATTGAGCCCACTTCCGGTCCTTCAGAGGTGTGTATGGTTTGTGTGTTCCTAGGTTCTGGCCTAAATTGTGAGCAGCAGTTTCTTCTAGTTCAAACGTTTAATAATGTCCCATTTGTAAGCCACTGAGCAGGACTCATTGACCCCAAAGGTAATGAAGGAAAATACCCAAACTAGGAAATGTCCACATCAGTGTGGCTGTAAGGTGACACATGGAAACCACCTTGAAAACCAAAATTCATAGACGCTCCATTACTGAGCATGGTGGGAATTTGGAAACCACGTGTGGGATGAGGTTGGAAATATTCGTTATGTAATGTTTCTTGACTCACGTGCCTTTGATCTATTTCTGTTTGGACTCAATTACATTCGCTCTTTTCTTGCCTTTTTTTTTCTTTTCTTTTCTTTGGCAATTCCTCCTACCTCCTTTCCTTTTTTTTTTTTTTTTTTTTAAAGGTTTTATTTATTTATTCATGAGAGATGCAGAGAGAGAGGAAGGGAGAGACATAGGCAGAGGGAGAAGCAGGCCCCATGCAGGGAGCCCCATGTGGGACTCGATCCCTGGTCCCCAGGACCACGTCCTGGGCTGAAGGCAGACACTAAACCGCTGAGCCATCCAGGGATCCCGTCCTACCTCCTTTCCAAGCAACACACACCTGCCATGTTAAGGTAATGAGTGATGAATTAAGGCAGGCCTCATAAAGGCTACCATTTAGTGAAAGAAGCAGACACATACAAAAACTACCAATCCTGCAGATGCCCCCCAAAAAAGCCATATAAAGAGGTGAAAAGGCAAGAATCCTTAGCAACTATAGATATAAAACTCATTCAGTAGCCCAGGAAATAAATCATGTCTAAACCGAATGGGAACAGAATAAGACCATTCTACATTGCAACTCATTAGGGCCAGATCTCTTCCCACGCCTCTGTAAATCACACGTCATCATAGTGCATGATCTGAAAATGGGCCAATGACATCAGTTTGTAGGATGCAATAAATCAGGAACGTGATACATTTTTTGCAAGCCATGTGAATTGTGGAAGAATCTCTCAAGGCCCCGAGAGGACGTTCCCCTCTTGCAACAAACTTTGAAAATTGATAATACACATCATTTGTTCCCTCCCAAACTTCTTCTGTCATTGAAAGTTCAGAATTTGAATTTTCTGTGATTTTTCCCCCCAGAACTTCAAGGTATTAAATCATGAGTGCAGCAAAGCAGAAAATACTCCATGGGAATTTAATGAATGTCTTTTCATTAAACTTTATTCCATAATTAAATGTTTCAGAGGTATGTCAGTGGATTATGTATTATGCACACCTTATTTGCTTTATAAGCATTTTATAGTTTAACAGCAAAATTAAATGGCTGTTATTAAGGAAATGGATTTAAGGCAGATCTTTCCTTCATTCCCTCTCCCTACCACCACCACCATTTTGGTTATCTAGACTTAAAACCAGATCAGTAGGTGCATTATAATTAGGACTTTGAAGAGCATGGCTTTCTTCGGGACAACCACACATATTCCCATTACTGAGGTTTCTTTCCAAATTCCCTCTGCCTTTCATTTGTTCAAAATCCTGCTATACTTTAAGGCACAAAGCCATTCATCACTTGGCCATTCCTGTCTACTGAGATTTCTCTCAGGTGTGCTAAAGGAGTACTTGCTCTTTTCATGAGTGTGTTTGGCAATTATAAGGTCTTAAGATGGCTCTGTGTCTTCCTTATTTTTTATTCTCATAATGCTCAATAAAATGTATCACGTTGACTGAATTGTAATAATTCCCAATCATGTGGAACATAGCTGCTTGGAAGTCTAGAATAACAATGCAATCTGTCCATGTATTTATTCAGTTTTGTCCTTTTATAGTTGCTTTCTATATTTAGAAATCATATCACAATTATACATTTTAATAATAGGATTGCGGTACGTATCTTACATTAAATGTGACATTTAGTTAATAGTTATGAGAATGTGTATCATTGGGCCAGCTGAGTGGTTAAGTGTCCTACTCTTGATCTCAGCTCAGGTCTTCATGTCAGGATCATGAGTTCAAGCCCCGTGTTGGGCTTCTTTATGCCCAGTATATTTACTAAAAAAAATTAAAAAGAGGAATGTGCATCATTTAAGAAATTTAAGATTTGAAATAATTCTAATTTCTAAAAGTCAAAAAAAAATGTGAATCGTCTAAAAATCCTGATCACCTAAAGGACATTGCCAGAAACCAACCTATATCATAATTTTAGACACTTGCAATTAAATGCCATTTTTTAAATGTACAAGGAACATGGTGCCTGTTGAATGATATACTATTTATCACCATAAACAACTTAAGTCTAAGATTCATGTTTCCCTACAGATGTAGCAGACTGGAAGATATATTACCGAGATTAAAATTCAGTCTCTCCCTTGCCTTACAAAAATGAAGAAAAAATCAAACTCCATTGCACCTTGAACATTTAATAACAAATAGCAATCACAGATATTTATTTTAACCAGGCAGTAATCCATCTGTGAACATGAGTATGAACGCTGATAACAATATGAATTATGGAAAGAAAAGAAAACAAGACCACACAGAGATACATCATTTGGCATGATTTATGTGCTTGCTGTTCCTACAAAGTAGACAGCTATTCAGACCTCATGAAGCATATCTAGGGAAAGAGCATGCGTGAGAAACTCTCCAGACATGCGTGATTATCCAGCAAAATTAAATGAGCTATATCAATGGTGCTCAAAGAACCTTCAGGAAGGATCATCTGAAGTTGGTGTTTGTGATGGACAGTAAACCAGTGTGGGAGAAATTCAGGATAAGATTAACTAAAAGGGTCAGGGATGCAAGGATGCTCATATCTCAAGGAGATAAGACGTTGAAACTCAGAGAGATAAGGAATCTACATGCTTCATTCATTATATTTCAACACCCTAAAGATGACGAAGGAAATGCTGAGACCTCAGATATAAGGCCTCCTTCTATAGCTCTGGCTTACTAGCAACTGGGGACCATGTTGAATTTGGATCCCGTCTATCAGGGATGGATGTGAGACTCTTCATTTCTAATGAGCTCCAAGGTGGTGTAAGTGGTGTGGTCTGCAGGCCATGAACACTATAATTTAAGAAGTGATGCTGGAAATAAATAAATTAAATAAATAAATAAATAATAAATAAATAAATAATTTTTAAAAAAAATTAAAAAAAAAAAAAAGAAGTGATGCTGAGATACCTATCTACTCCACCATGGGATGGTTGAGCAGAGCCAGGAGTGGCTAGAGTTCTTGGCCGCCATGTGTATTGACACCAGTATGGCATAAAGATGTGCTCATTTTCTGTATTTGCTGGGACAAGGAAAGGCTTGGCATGCACCTTGTCACAGGATCTTACGGGTGTGATACTGAGAAATTTAGTAGTAGAGGGAGAAACCAGAATGGGCAGAAATGGTGAGTAGCGATGCCATTGCAGATATTTAGAAAATCAGAGGACAGATAACTTTGAACGAGAAGGCATTTGGGACTTGTTGAGCTTGAGGAACAACATAGATGCTCAGATGGAGATGTTCAGTGGGTGTGCTGGGCATAATTCTGGCCCCCATGACCTTCAGCCCCTGGCGTAACTCCCATAATGGTCATATGGCAAGAAGACTCTATGGAGAGAATGAAGGTTACTCATCGTCTGACCTTAAATGCAGAAATCTTGCTAATTTATTGGGGGGGCGCCCAGTGGAATCACATGACCCGTTCAAAGCCGGTGATTTTCCTGACTGAGAGGAACAGATGTGTCCTGGGAGCTAAAGCCTGAGAAGGACACGATGCATTGTTGCTGGTGTAAAGATGGAGGTGACGATGTGATCAAGAATTCAGGCAGCTTTGGGGCGCCAGGGGGGCTCAGCCAGTTAAGCATCTGCCTTCAGCTCAGGTGATGATCTCAGTGTCCTGGGACTGAGTCCCACATCGAGCTCCTTGCTCAGCGAGGGGCCTGCTTCTCCCTCTGTCCTTCCTGTTCATGCTCCTAATCTCTCTCTCTCTTCTCTTTCAAAAGAAGTTTGAGATTTCTTTCTCTCAAATAAATAAAATCTAAAAAAAAAGAAAGAAAGAAAGAAAGAAAGAAGAAAGAAAGAAAGAAAGAAAGAAAGAAAGAAAGAAAGAAAGAAAGAAAGAAAGAAAGAAAGAAAGAAAGAAAGAAAGAAAGAAAGAAATCAGACAGCTTCTAGAGCTGAGAACAACCCTGGGTGTGAACCAGTGAGGAAGCTGAGACCTCGGTGCGAGAATCCCATGGAACTGGATTCCGCCAATGACCTGAATGAACCTAGGAGTGACTCTTTCTCAGAGTCTCCAGGTGAAAGTCCCTAGAGGCCCACAGGTTACTTTTGGCCCATGAGGACGTGAGCAGAAGCACCAGTTGAGCCTGGCTCGACTTCTGAACGACCTGGCTGTGAGGGAATAACTCGGTGTTGTCTTCAGCTGCCGATCTGGGGCCAGAGGGGTGCAGCAGCAATGGCACGCTCGTGCAGCAGGCCCCAGAGGTATGTGACTGTGATGAAGGAGGAGTTACCTGCATGGTGTAGGGGGCGGCGAATATTGCTGAGACGGAAGCACAAGTAAAGGGCATTAGGGACAGAGGGGCCGTGCAATTGGCCGTGCATGGTGAGCATGTGCTCTTCGTCCCCTTCAAGGGAGTGGTGTAAGAAACCAGAGAAAGGGTGAAAGCACACCTGAGGGACCAAGGGTAAGTAAGCCATGGTTCTTAGGAGCGTTACCAGAAGCTTCAGTGTGGACTTAGACAGCAGGGGAGAATGGGCACTGCAGAGGCGGGACGGAGCCGGGTCCCCCTGGTAGAAGAGCCCCCCTTTAGGAACGGAGGGGGCCTAGGCTGACTGCCACCACCTGTCTGCGCTTGTCCATCATGCAGAGCTTGCCTGCCACGCTCCAGGGCTGGTTTCACGGTCATCCTTTTAGTCTTGGATAACTGACCTTGAGCAATGACATCCTATGTTTCCTTTGCGGGGGAGCCTCTACTCCAAGAGTCTTGGTCCGCCTTTTTCAGATTCCTTTCCCATTGGCCATCATCCCGGTTTCCATGTGTATTTTCCCCCCGAACAACCTGGAGCAGCTCCTCCCCATCCACACAGCCTTCAGATACGCCAGTCGTCCTCGCTGTTGGCTCTGTGTGGGTAGAAAGCTGTGTGGCTCTGTCGTGGTGTTCGCTTTTCTTCTCAAAAATGCTCTCCCTAAAAAAAAAAAAAAAAAAAAAAAAAATGCTCTCCTTGGCAAGGCTTTCCCAAAGTATATAAAATGGCAGGATATGGTGGCGATCGGTATCAAGTGCCGATCCCGAATTGCAGCTTGGCACTCTCTTCCTTTCATCTTCCTTTCATTACATGTATGTCTCTACCTGTATGGATCGTGATTGTTTCCTTGGCCAGAAGATCAAATAAATAATATGTAAGGGCGGGGCTTCGTTTTTTATTCCCAGTGGCTAGAACCGTGCTTAGCAAATGCCAGCCATTCCGACATATTTATGGCGTAATGAGGGATATGTTGGTTTATGTAGAATGGAGTCCTGGTAGTATCATGAATTCAGGAAGAAAAGAATATAAAATATTCTATAAAATAGAATTCCTATAAAATAGTCGATTCTCTCTGTGTGCAGGTGTCCACACACCTATATATACACACATACGTCAACATCTGGGATATAAATATTAGAGGAATAATTGATATTTCATGCTTTGTTTCCTGATGAGAAAGAGGAAGGATGTTAGGAAAAGTAGTTTTCATCCACGCCACTGACTACATTGCATCATTTCATGCAGCAGGCTAACCTCCCGAGAGCTGCTGCCTCGCAAATATAGGCAGGAACCTGTGCATCCAACGTTCCATTGAAAAGCTTCCGCAGAAAGATCAGTCCTTGATCATATATACCGAGAAATGCATATAAAAGAGGATATTTTGCAGTCAGGTCAATCAGGAAACATAGACACTCAAAAATGCATGTGAATAACAACAAAAAAAGCATGATTGAAAGTCGTAAGCATATGGTCCAAAAAGAGATGGGTAGTTGGAGAAATATTTCAACAGTTGCCCGGTGTCTCAAACAATACTATCCCAAGAAAGCTAAAGTAGGAAGTGTTCCTTATAAGTATTTTTCTCCTTGCCCGAACTATAGGCATGGCTCCAGCTTTTGCAGAATGAGAGGTGCTAGAAACCACATGATAAGAATCTGTGTGATTTTAGAAGTGTCCGCTGCGCCGGGGCATGAGGAAGCATTGGTCTGGTCATGGAAATGCAGGGTGGACTCCGTCATTACCAAGACATGCGTGAGCTGAGAGGTGTTGGAAAACATGCCAGGTCTGTGAGTGTGTGATATCGAACCTGTCAGGTGTGTTTGTCCTTTATGTGTGGCCCAAGGAGTTTTGATTCCTCTTGCTACTTCTTTTTTTTTTTTAAGATTTTATTTATTTATTCATGAGAGGCAGAGACACAGGCAGAGGGAGAAGCAGGCTCCTCACAGGGAGCCCGGTGTGGGACTCGATCCTGGGACTCCAGGGTCTCGCCCCGAGCAGAAGGCAGACGCTCAACCACTGAGTCACCCAGGTGTCCCTCTCTTGCCACTTCCTAAATAAAATGACGTTGTATATGAATTAAGTAAAAAACATGGACATGTGCCAAGTGTGAACATTAATCTACAAGCTCAGGAAGGCAGAGGCTGGAAGATGTAATTAGACTCTTATGCCCATTTCCATCTGTGTGTAATCATTCCCAAATATGGACAATTAAAGTGGATGTAGTGGCTTCCTTTTTTCCTTGAACATATATATATTTTTTTATTGTTTCTCTCTAATATCTGCAGAGGCGCCTACTTGGTAACCACAGCCACATGCCTTTACGTATGCGGAAAACTTGCATAATAAGGCTGTGAATGGGGGGATCCCTGGGTGGCGCAGCGGTTTGGCGCCCGCCTTTGGCCCAGGGCGCGATCCTGGAGACCCGGGATTGAATCCCACGTCCGGCTCCCGGTGCATTGAGCCTGCTTCTCCCTCTGCCTATGTCTCTGCCTCTCTCTCTCTCTCTGTGACTATCATAAAAAAAAATAAAATAAAATAAAAATAAGGCTGTGAATGTATACATTTTTGGGCATCTGTGCTGCACACTGTAAACTTATAATTCATCAACCCAGAACACCACCGTGGACACTCCACATCAGAAGGCAAAACGGAATGATGTTGGCCTTCTGGACCAAAGGATTATAAATACCTGCAGGATTAACTTAGACGATCTCATTGGCATTGTCGGCTCACATTCTCATGATCCGTGCAAAGTGTTTGAATGTGAATATTTTCTTTTTAAAAATATTTTATTTACTCATGAGAGACACAGAGAGAGAGAGAGGCAGAGACACAGGCAGAGGGAGAAGCAGACGCCCCATGAGAAGCCAGACATGGGACTCAATCCCAGGACCCAGGACCACGACCTGAGTCAAAGGCAGCTGCTCAACCACTGAGCATCTGAATGTGAATACTTTCATCTCAAAACACTAACATTTAGAGTATAGGAAAACCAAATTTTGCTTACCATCCTTTGCTAGTAAAAAAAAATAAATAAAACCCGTTACTAGTTTATTTTTTATTTTTTGGTAACCATGCTGAGATTAATGGTGTTAGTAAAGGAATGTAATTGCTATTAGAATTTGAAAAGTTCTGGAAACATTTGGTGCTGCCCTTTTTTTTTTTTTTTTTAATTTTTTATTTATTTATGATAGTCATACAGAGAGAAAGAGAGAGAGAGCCAGAGACACAGGCAGAGGGAGAAGCAGGCTCCATGCACCGGGAGCCCGACATGGGATTCGATCCCGGGTCTCCAGGATCACGCCCTGGGCCAAAGGCAGGCGCCAAACCGCAGCGCCACCCAGGGATCCCGGTGCTGCCCTTTTGAAAGAAGATTGTATGACGTTGAACACTAATTTTTTGGAAATGGATCTTGTGACCTGTGTCCAGCAGGGCTCCCTTCCCCACCCCCCCCACCCCCCCCCCACCCCCCGCCGGAGGGATCTTGTGTATGCGTATATTCCATAGGAGTAATTTTCAGCCACCCTCCTAGCTGGTGGGCACCTACCTGGGCAGGACACACATCCTGCTGGGACGCGGTTTTCCATGTGAAACAAAGCAGATTGCATGAGCTCTGCAGGTCAGTTGTAAGCTACAAAATCAGAAGGAGAGGGAAGCAAAACTGTAGCAGAATAAGACATCAACATGCTTCTAGCGTTCCCTCCTCTCTCCTCTAACTTCCCTATAGTTGTACACTATGCTTTTCACAAGATAAATACAAGTAAATCCCCAATGCCTCAAAGAGACACAATTAGCCTCAACTTCTGGTGTCTCCCTTATAAAGTCCGCTATTGTCCCACACAGAGCCTGATGTACCCCCTGCCTGCCCCAGATGCAGACATGGTCAGAGTCATTTACTTAATACATGTTATTTCAGACCTGTTTGTGCCATGCCATAAATATTAATATGTAGAGGGGTCGGAAATAGGCACTATTCAGTCATGGCAATTTTGCTTGTTCATAATATGGCTCAACCAGTGCATTGAATTAACTCCGAGAAACGCTTGGGTGTTCTTTAAGATGGCCTGGAGAACGTCGGGGGACTTGGGTTTTGCTTGGCATCGTGGGTCGAGCATGCTCTGTACTCCATGCGCTTGTGGGATGCATTTTACACTCCTGCAGCTGGTCCTCCTCTGCTTCCGGGAACACGGAGGAAAGGCCACGCCCCTGAAGGCCGACGTGGTCAGATGACTTTGCACCGTGCGGCGTAACTAGAAGGGATGTGTGTCACTTCTGAGTTGAGGTGCCACCTTGACTTGCCTCTCCAGTTGTGTATTCCCCGCTGCTAGAAAGCCTGACACCTCGTGTTGGCATGGTGACATCAGAAGATGACAGAGCTTCCACCGGCCAGTCCGTGAGTGACAAGGATGAGCAAGCCTCTCTGCTAATCACGGGAGGGTATAAATGGCCATTGCCAAAACTCTGGCTGGTCCCAGAGATCACAACCCCACTAGAAGTCCTATTTGGAAGCATCTTTTCCTGGGAGGTTATCAAAACTCCTGATATTATGAGGTCGGAAGTGGTTGGACCCTTGCCAGCTTAATATATGGCTCTGACAAACTTCATTAAGTCGGAAACCTCGGGAGGGTAGGATGTCGGTTTTCAGAGTAGTACACGGTTCCTAGTTTTGTCGGAGCAATAGAGAACTGTACTAAAAACATCTTGGGCATTCACAAACACTCCTGATATCCCTAGCAATTAATAATAAATGGCACTCAGGACTATCCGGAGCCAATATGCAGAAATGTCATCCTTTTGGAGTAGGCCTATTTCGACTTGTTAAATTCCAGTAATATTAAGCTCAGCTGTCATTTCAGTGTTTAACATGGTTGAGGGCTTGAGTCAAATTTAGGATCATGGCCACGGGGAAAAATTAAAAGGTAGGCTTGACAGAAAGAGGAAAGAGTTGATCTTAGGAGAAAATACGAATTTATGCAGAGCATATCTTCCAAATCTTCCTCTTATCCCTACGGGGAGAGAGAAACTTTCAACCATTATATTTATAGATACAATTATAAATGTAGTCTAATCCTCTTTTCAATTATAAGAAACTCAGCAGACGAAATCTGACAACAGACACAATAGAAAGAAGCCCAAGCTACATAGTTTGGGGCGGATAAAACCCCTTTTCCCCAAACATCCAGAAATATGCACGAAGTAAGCGTTGCCACTTTTTCTTTCTTTTTTTTTTTTTTAATTTTTTGCTGCTGTATGTAAGCAGGCCGGAGATTTCACAATGCACTTCTGCTTGACTTCTTGTTTGGTGATAATAAAGCCTATTGACAGCATTTGTTTTACAGCATAATGTTGTACCGCGCTCTAATGTGGAATTAAAATAAGAGTAATTAAGGGAACATGAGACAAAGAGGGCCTACAGCGAGTCAGAATTATTTAGTGTGGATGATGAACCTGGCTTTCTTGTTCAAGAAATATGATATTATGGGATCCCTGGGTGGCTCAGCGGTTTAGCATCTGCCTTCGGCCCAGGGCATGATCCTGGAGTCCCGGGTTCGAGTCTCACATCAGGCTCCCTGCATGGGGCCTGCTTCTCCCTCCTCCTGTGTCTCTGTCTCTCTCTCTCTGTCTCTCATGAATGAATAAGTAAAATCTTAAAAAAAAAAAAATCTGATTTTGCATAAGGAGAATTAATCACTTCTTTGAATAGAAATAATAGTTGGAAATGCTTATGTTATTTGTGTCAAATTTAGAAAAAAAGTTTAGCTGATTCACAGCTTTGGGTGATGAAAATTAAGTGATTGCATAACGTAGGAGAGAGAGGTTAGGTTCATGATCCCGTGTGGGAGGTCGAGATTTTAATTCAGGCAGATTTTCTTTTTTCTATCATCCCTTCCTTTTCATTGTGCTCCCCATTGTCTGTGCCCTAAACAGTCCAGGGTTCCCCCAAAGCTGCATTTCCATGTCCTGCCGTCTTGCTTCTTCTCTCTTCTTTCCCCTTTCCCAAGTCCCTTCTTGGTGCAATTAGGATGATGCTGGGTGAGATTCCTGCTCTAAAAACCAGTCTGCTGATTCCAGGACAGTGATGGAATTGGCTGGTCCTCAGAGCTCTGAGGTCTAACAGGGGCTGTGACTCGTGACCAGGAACTGGGACCCACCTGGAACTCTGGAGAGCGATGCTCTCTACCACGTTCCCATTGCTGGGAAGTGGATCTTGGGAGGTGGTGAAATGATCGTGGAAGGTCTCCTCCTTGATGCTACTTGGAAGAATGTCTCTGTTGGCCCAGGTACTGCTCTGTGAAAACCTGAAGGCAGGGAGATGAACACGGAGGTGAGAAATTAGGGGAGAATAAGAGATGGGACAGGGATGCAAAGGCCGTGACCAAGAATGAAGGCCATATTCGTTAGCGTGTGGCCTTGACATTCCAGTGCATGCAGGTGGGTGCCACCTGGGCCGAGTTAAGAAGAGCCCGGCACCTTGCACCAGATATGCACGTTACCTGGAAACAGATGCACCTGCCGGCATCCTGGAGCCATCTTGTGCGTCATCCATGGAGTCTTGCCTGTGCTTAGATGCCGCTGTAACGTGCTTTTTTCAGCCAATGTGGGCAGAATGTGTGACTCTAACTCATTTCGACGCCAAGTTATTTCCAATGGCCTACCTCCTCCATTTTGCTCACTTGCCTCAAAATACCATCGCCTTACCCAAGATCTTGTTTGTTGGTGCATTTCATGAGACAGTCTCTCTTTTCAGCATCCGTCAGCCCTACTCCTTGGTTTCCCTAACGGAGAAGGCTGCTACCTTTGGAGACACAGCTCCACTGCGCATCTCATAGAGGCCTGACCTTATCCTGCGCGAAGTCTTAATTTAACCTTAAGGAAGAAAGAAAATCAGTGTGTTGTGACAGACGTGGAGGTCAAGGGTATTTTGATAGCCGGGGATAGGTTTGGTGTCTGAAGCGACCTTCACTTGTTTCTGATTTGAACAGCTGGCCAGAGCCGTCTTCTGAAGTAGCAAGGCTTGAGCGTCAGAAACCTGCGAGTGCTGGCTGGAGTCCTTGCCCACAGTCCAACCGCTAACCCTGGAATCTCCCTTTCAGCACACAGCAGGCCTTGCTACAGGGCCCAGGGTGTGCCTATATGTGGAATAAGGACAATTTGGTTCTACCTGGCAGGAAACAGCCCGTCCCTGCTGGGTCAGTAGCCTCATGAACAAAGCCAACCTGGTGACACAAGAGTCTACAACCCACACGTAAAATGTAAAATGAAGCAGCTCTGACTATTGTTGACAAAGATGCAAACTATTGATTGTTGCAGTTGGAGTTTGCATTTGAATACTGGAGAGTGAGTTCTCACTCTTTATACCTGCCTCTGTTCTGTGCTTTCTGCTAAGCCCTTTCCAGCTAATTGCTTTGCTTTACTAGAATCTGACATCAGAGCATAACTCAAGTACAAATAAGGAACAGGCACGACCGTATAATTGAAACCGTTTCAGGTCTTTTGCAAAGCTATTATGAGGAATGCAGGTTTATCTGTTTTTTATTTCTTGCTCAGACTAGCTCTTTTCTCTAAGTGCCTCCCTGTCCCCTCAGCAGGAGGGGGTCCATTTGCAAGAGCAAAGATTTGAGATACCTGGAGCTGTAAGTGAGAGCAGACGATGGAAGCTCAGCTTCCGGGGCAGTTTCATTAGTGCTTAGATTTGCTCAAAAGCAGGCAAAAATGAGTGTTGGCAATGGGACCAGTGACTAGGCCCTTCCTGTGTGATGAATTATGGCTGAATTGTGTGCCCCCCAAATTCATGTGTTGGAGCTCTGGCCCCCAGCACCTCAGAATATGGACTGTTATTTGCAGACGGGGGTGTTTACGGAGGTAATTAATATAAAAGGGGGTCCTATGCATGGTGTCCTGGTGAGAAGAGGACATTTGCACATAGGTACGTGCACAGGTGATGGAAAAAATGTGTGTCAGGAGGCCCCTGGGTGACTCGGATGGTGACGCGTCTGCCTTCAGCTCAGGTCGTGATCATGGGGTCCTGGGATCGAGCCCCGTGTCAGGCTCCCTGCTCAGCAGGGAGTCTGCTTCTCCCTCTCTCTCAGCCCCTGCTCTCTGCCTCTAAAATAAATGAATAAAATCTTTTAAAAAATGTGTGTCAGAAAATGAAATTCTGTTACTTAAGCTCCGTAGTGACTGTGGTACTTGGTGACTGTGGTACATGGCAGCTAGAGCGCAGGAACGCAGTTTGAAAGGACGCTGTGTATGTGTGTGCTCACGTGTGTGTATGCATGCACATGCATGTGTTTGGGTGTAGCAGTCTTTCCGAGAGCGACCCAGAGACCTATCTCACACCTGCCCCCTAAAGCAATGAGGATATAGACCTCGAGGCCATCACACAATGATAATGTCTGGCATTAGGACAGGCGGGAAGATAGCCACCCAGAGATTTCCACGCCCTGACCCCAGAAGCCGTGAAGGTGACACGTTCATGGCAAAAAGGGACTTTGCAGATCTGATTAAAGTTGTGGATCTTGAACTAGGGAGACGATCCTGGATTGTGTGAACGGGCCCCCTTTGATCACCTGTATAAAGTCCCGGAGGGAGGCAGACGCAGCAGCAGCAGAGAAGCAATGCAGCGGGATGCATTGGATTGCAGGCGCCCTTCTGGGTCTGGGACGTAGGGGACTTCATGCAGGGACCGAAGAGGTGGGCCCGGGAGCAAAGGGCAGCCCGCGGCTGGCAGCCAGAAGGGCGGCAGCGACCTCCACCCTGCAGCTTCCAGGCACTGGACCCTGCCCAGCACCTGCATGCCTGGAAAACGGATTCTTCCCAGAGCCTGCACGTAGCGAGCCAGCCTGGGTGACAGCGTACCTCCAGCCTTGGGAGACCCTCAACAGACAACTTGGCGTTTCTGAACTGCGCTCCGGAAACGCAGAACGGGGAGCTGGTGAGTGCGTGTCGCTTGAAGCTGCTCAGCCTCTGGCGCTTTGTTACAGCAGCCACAGAAAACGGATGCAGGTGCATGTCCCGTAACGGTGGCACGCTGCCCATTGGCTTCGGGGGGTTTTGCCCCTTATGACACAAAATACGATCTGCGGCCCAGCTGCGTGTGTCTCCTGGGGGTTTGTTAGAAATGCAGAGCTTTGGGCCACGTGCAGACGTGTTGATTTGAAATCTGGGTTCGGACGGGGTGGCCAGGTAATTTCTCGCGCACGCGAATGCTACCTGTCTCCATGCAGAAATCCAAGGAAAACAACTTATTTCTTACTTAGCAACGTGATGAGAGGTTTCCAAAAATCAGATAAAATGCATCTCTTAGCGACCCCACCAAGGAAACAGCGGCCTGTGCAACGTTCCGGAACCTTCGTCTGTGTGAAGCCCTGGACACGCCTGTGATGCTCGAGGCCTCCTCCCCTGCTGGCACGTCTAGGGTTACCGCGATGCCGGCAGCAGCATGCCTGGGAACCGGATCGACTGCAGCCCGGATCCTGGCATTTTCATTCAGTTCGAAAGTCGGTGTTGTGTGTGAACGCTGACCCGGGCAGCACAGGGCAGCAGCTGCTGGCGAGGACTTACGCCACCATCAGAAGTCGGGGCTGAGACGTTTGTAGAACGTGGACACAGGCCGCGGGCCTCCGTTGGCCTCGGGATCCCACCCCTTAAACCCGGGGTGACCAGTTGTCTTTGACAGCTGGCCTGGGGCCTCGCTGGCACGTTAGTGATCCATCTGTCTTCCTCCCAGTCGGGGGTATCTCGTCGTTACAAGACCGTCCATCCTTCTCTGCCCCCCAGATCCTTCATCTCCGGCCTGGCCGTGTCCTCGGCCCCGATGTTGTCCTACTCGACTCGACATCAGCCCACGTTTCTCCGCCCTGAGTTGTTGTCTCTGCTGAGCACTGCACCAAGCAGGCAGGTTCCCGGTGAACTGGCCTTTCTTTCTTTTTTTCTTTTCTTTTCTTTCTTTCTTTTTTTTTTTTTTTGAACTGGCCTTTCAACCACCGTGATTGTCAGGGATGAAGCTAACATGCCGCTTTGATCCAGCTTTCTAAGACGTACCGTTTTCCTAATTACACTTTCCCAGAGGCAAACCCAGATGGATGTCAGAACGAAAATAAACGGAATGTGGCTCAACTGAGTGCAACTCTAATGACTAACACAGGTAAATTGGGGATTAATCTATTGAACAAAGACCCCCTCTAATGCATCGAGAGGGTGTTCATTGGATACGAAACTATTCTACGATTTCAAATGTTGTAAACTGCCTGCTGATTTTTTTTCTTACAGTAAACAAATGGTGTTGCTTAAATCTTCACATTTATAGAAATAGAAATGGAGTGTCGTTATGCTCCTACTGTGATGAAGAGGATAGTCCTGTTGTGGTGAAGATTATATGCTCTGTGGATGATGATTTAAGTGTATGAACAAATACTCAAGATGCAGCTTGTCGGGAGCTGTCCTGGATGCATTTAGTAAACACTGGGACGAAAATGTGTGCTTTAAAAAAAAAAAAGAAAGAAAGAAAATGTGTGCCTTTGAGTGCTTGGGGTGGGAGGTGTAGTTATCAGGGAATTTTTTTTTAATTAATTAATTAATTAATTTATTTATTTATTTATTTATTTATTTATTTATTTATTCATGAGAGACACAGAGAGAGAGAGAGAGAGAGGCAGAGACACAGGCAGAGGGAGAAGCAGGCTCCATGCAAGGAGCCCGACGCGGGACTCGATCCCGAGACTCCAGGATCATGCCCTGGGTTGAAGGTGGCGCTAAACCGCTGAGCCACCGGGGCTGCCCTTATCAGGGAAAGTTAAATCATGCCACAGTGAAAAGCAAAAATATTTATGACTTCTGTTCATTAATGCACAACATTCACGGAGTGAGGAGGTCAGTTGTGGAGAAGGTAGTTGTGACACATGACAAAGAAAAGACTTATATACTGGATATATAAAGAACACCTTTAAATCAATACCAGATATGCAGAAAACACAGTTGAAAAGATGTAGTGAATAAGCACCTTGAGAGGATACCATCTAAATAACCAAAAATTAAAGCTTCTCGAATTTATTAACCATCAGGAGAATGCAAACTGAGCCCACAGGATGGTCACTACACAACCTCCAGGAGTTGCTAAAATGGAAAAGACCGACAATGTTAAGTGTTGGTGAAGATGTGGACCAACTAGAACTCTTATGGGTGTGCACACCGGTTGGCCCATAAAACGGAGAGCACCTGCCAAAGCGCGGTGCATGCACAGCCTGTGGCTTAGCAATTCCAGTCTAAGAAACCACGCATTTGTTTACTGTCCATGCAGAAAAGAATGTGTGTGTTTTTTTTTTAAGATTTTATTTATTTATTCATGAGAGACACAGGCAGAGGGAGAAGCAGGCTCCCCGGATCATGCCCTGAGCCAAAGGCAGACGCTCAACCGCTGAGCCACCCAGGTATCCGAAAAGAATGTTTTTTTTGTTTTTTTGGTTTTTAGCAGCACTGTTTGTAATCATCTCACCCAGGGAACAGCCCAAATGGCCATGTACAATAAACTAAAGAGGAAAATGTTGAAGACGTCTTGATAAAGCAAGTGTCCTTTGGGCTCAGTATTGAAGAATGTGTTGAATTACATCCCCGATCCCGTCTGAGATTGCTTCGGCTCATTTTACACCATGCATTTTATTTTTGTTCACCATATGTCTTAGCACCCTGAACTTATTTCTTTATGTTCCTGGCTATTTGTCAGTATATTTTCCATGCCTGACCCCCAGGGCCCAGCCCAGAACAGATGCCTGTAGACACATGAGTGCGTGTCTGGAGGGCAGCCTGGGTGGCTCAGCGGTTTAGCACCTGCCTTCCACCCAGGGTGTGATCCTGAGGTCCCGGGGTCGAGTCCCACGTCGGGCTCCCTGCATGGAGCCTGCTTCTCCCTCTGCCTGTGTCTGTGCCTCTCAGGAATAAATAAATAAAATCTTAAAAAAAAAAAAAAAACTTTCTTTAAAAAAAAAAAATGAGTGCCTGTCTGCTAGAAAAGAAAAAAGAAAAAAAAACCTCTGACAAAACAACCTTTCAGACAGTGGAAGCATCGCCTGGTATTTTCCCCTTTCAGGTTTATTTAAAGGGTCGTTTGCAAACTTTAAAAAGAAGATTTAATTACAAGAGAGAATATCTGCTATGTGATGTTTCTGTCACTTATGTTGACTACTTGGGTTTGGCTGCTGAGGAAGAGAAGTGGGTTCTGGAGAACGGGAATTGAAACTCTCTCATCCGCATATGAAAGACATTGCTAACTGGAGGTAAGAGGCACCCCAGAAAGCTACGTCCTTGGCCATCCCTCTTGACCTCTATTTACATCTTCTAAGAGGCCGACTCTTCAGTGGAGGACCCTCCTGTCTGAAAACTTGTGTTATTCTTCACAGTTTGCTAAGAAATCCAGCTCTCTGAAGAGGAGGGGATGATACCGATCGCTGGTTCTTAAATAATAATACTGTCATAACAAAGAGCCTTAAGCTGTCTCCTCTAGAGAGGCAGAATTCATAACCCTGACGTAAAAATACCTTTTTTTTTTTTAAAGAATCTTTGCAAAGAATACTTCTGTTTAATTTGAGACATAAAAATGCCTTTTTTTTTTTTTTTTTTGAGAAATCCTTGTGTAGAATCTTTGTATTTAATCCCTGGGTATAACAACAAAAAAAAAAGAGGAAGTGAGTGATGCTTTATATCTTGTCATAGCTGAGCCCTCGTCCCCAGACTTTGACTTTTGGTCTCTCTGCTCATCTTCTTCTCCGACGTGGTCAGGAGGGGCTGTGATCCCCCACCCTGGATTATGCATTTCAGGAGGTCACATGCAGGGGAAGAGCCTTTGTTCTGCATGGAAAGCAGGCATAAGCTTAACCTGGAGCACAAGTAGCCTGGATTCTTGCTATTTCTGGAATTCCTGCTGTGGCTCCTGACCCTGGGCAAGTGGATGAAGTCTTCTGACCTGGTCACTGAACGTGCATAAATAAGATACTGTACTAAAGGGTCTGTGTCCATTTTTGACATTTGCCTGCTGGCAGCTTTTAAGGAGAAGGTCTCCCCCTGGTCCTACCTGCAAATAAGATGATGAGAATGCCGCAGGGGCAGCCTCCGTGGGCAAGGGTGGGAGGTTTACGCTGTGCAAGCCCCAGCCTGTGTCAGGAACCATCGGGCCAACCCCGTGCCCTGCCCAGCGGGGAGCTCAGCTGCCTCTTTCCATCCTCTCTAGAGCCATTTTGTACCAGTTTGGGAGCCTGCCCTGCTCTCCCCCGGAAAGATTACTCATTACATGAGTAATGAATCTTTTCATATATTCTTGGTGCTTGTGCTGTTACCAATCTTGACCTCTAAACCAAGTTGTGAGTAAAAGGGAGTCCAACCCACCCCCATGGAAAGACTCTAACAGATGCTGAGTCTCAGCCGTGAGCAATAATAATACCACGGAAGAGGCCAGGATTCTGCACAACAACTAAAGCTTCGCTTCTTTGAGCCAAAAATGCACTCGCCCATCATTCGTTGAGTAACAGGCTTCCTGTAGACTTTCCAGGAGTGACATATTTTATTTACTGCCCTTTCCTTAGATGCTACGTACATGGAATTTGGGGCCTGACGCGATTCTCTCCCCTCTGAGCTGCCACAGTGTTGTGCTTGTCGGTGCCTTGAACGATTGATTGCGCTCTTCCTCCTATTACAGTTGTGTGGGTGTGCTGCCTTGCTTTGGCCAGTGGGGTTATCGGCGCATTAGGAAACAGTGCCTGACACAATCCGTGTTCAGGGAACGTGTGAATGAAGCCATTTTGAACCCCAGTAGCAGGGGTGTGATGGACGCACAATGCTATTCAATTTGCACCAAGCACAAGTACACGTTGAAGCATTTATACCCCCCGTCCTGAGCCGCCGTAGCAGAGATGTGATAAAAGCACAGCGCTGTGTTGTTTTTGTTGTTTTTGGTTTTTTTTTGCACCAAGCTTTTATGAGTACACACTTAAGAGGGTCAAACACGCTTTTCCTTGCTAAACCACTGCATCATCGGCCCACTGTACAAGATCACATTTTCTCGTTCGCTGATATGGGACAAAGGAGAGAAGGAGCCTTGAATATGGCATACCCATATTCTTGGGGAAATGCTTACCATACCAACCTCTTATTCACGGAGCTGTTAATACGTGCTGCCCATTTTGCCAGGCTCATTGCACATAGTAATTCAGGTGACCATTTCAACAATAACCATAAAGAACACATCACTTTAACCCCCTTGTGCAGATCTGTAAAACTGAGGACCAGTGACGCTAAGGGGGTGTGAAGGTTACATGATGGTACAATGGGATGCCAGGCACGTGAACCTAGGGGCTCTCCCTATAGACGATGTACACTCTTAGTGGCTTCACTGGTCAACCTTTTATCAGACTCTAAGCTGGCTCCTAATGTCCTCCACTGCTAGAATCCACACCCTCATGTAATTACCTTGTGTTACGTGTGGGAAGGACCTGAGACTCACTTCACACCAACAGAACACAAGAGAGGAGGTTTGGTGCCACTTCTGCGATGATACGGCATGAGGCTCTAATTCCCGTATCACTTGGAGCCAGTCTCCTTTGCCGGCTCTGCAGAGGGAGGCTCCCATGTTGCAGACGCCCTGAGAACTGAGGGCCTTGTTCAGCCAACGGGAAGCTGAGGCCCTTATTAGTCCAGTTGTTCACAAGGTCTCCATTCTGCCAACAAGCCATAGGAGCTCGGAAGCGGTTGAGCCTCAGATGAGACCACTGCCCTGACCGACACACCTCGCTGGCAGCCGTGTGAGGGGCCCTGAAATAGAAGACCCAGCTAAAGCACACCTGGATTCCTGACCCCCAGTAACCACAAGGTAATAATCGTGCTGGTGGAAGCCCATAGGCTGACAGTAATTTGTTGCAAATATATACACAATGCAGGAGCATTTGTATGTTTAGAAAAACAGCATTAAAAAAAAAAAGAAAAGAAAAACAGCATTATCCTCAAAGCCTTTTATCACTGGCAATTCCATTGCTGATCATTTTTCACGTTCTTCTTTCCGTCTCCTCTCTTAGAGCAGTGCTTTCTAAATGATCCTACTCATAAGAATCACCTGGGAGTGCTTTTGAAATGTGTGCAGTCTCTACCCTTTAGGACTCAATTAATTTGTTTAGGAGTCTGGGATTTCAGCAAGGTGCTCATGATATTTTTGTGCAGAGACAGACTTACAAAACATGTCACAGATTTAGGGAACTTATCTTGACTTTGATTGTATTTTAGACTTCTGGAGAATTTGGAGTACCTCGTCTACAGTGAAGCCCTAGGACTGGTTTCGGTTTCGGTTTTTTTTTTTTTTAATAGATGCTACCCAGGCCATTTTTTAGTTTCGTTTCGTTTCTTTTCTTTTCTTTTCTTTTCTTTTCTTTTCTTTTCTTTTCTTTTCTTTTCTTTCCTTTTCTTTCTTTTCTTTTCTTTCTTTTCTTTTCTTTTATTTATTTTATTTTATTTTATTTTTTATTATTTATTTTATTTCATTTTATTTTTTATATTATATTTTATTTTATTATTTTTTAATTAATTAATTTTTACCCAGGCCATTTTAATGTGCAGTCAGGATTGAGAACTGCTGACTTAGGGTAAGCTCAACACAAGCATCTGGCAAAGATTGTCAAGTATCCGTGCTAGGTTTCCAGTGCAAAAGGGATATAGAGACAATTAATGTTCTAGCAAAAATGTACAAGACTGACTTCCTGAAAGCAAGATTGTCAGTTCATCTTTCAAGTGTACTTGTTAAAGGGATTGATTGTAAAATGTCCCAAAAGGTAAATGTATGTACAGCATACGTATGCTGAATATTTTTGAATATCAAAGTGAAAAAAATAAAAGCTGCCAATGAAGAGCCACCTGGCTGCCTCAGTCGGTAGAGCATGTGGCTCCCAATCTCCGGGTCATGAGTTCGAGCTCCACGTTGGGTGTAGAGGGTTACTTAAAAAACAAAAGCTGCCCATGAAGAGAATGGAAGAATTTTCTTTATAACATCTAGCTTCTAGAAAGGTGGGTGGAGGGCAGCCCGAGTAGCTCAGCAGTTTAGCACCGCCTTCAGCCCAGGGCATGAACCTGGAGTCCTGGGATCCAGTCCCACATCGGGCTCCCAGCATGGAGCCTGCTTCTCCCTCTGCGTGTGTCTCTGCCTCTCTCTCTCTCTCTTTCTCTCTCTCTTTCTGTGTGTGTCTCTCATGAATAAATAAATAAAATCTTTTAAAAAAAATAGAAAGGTGGGTGGAATATATAAATAAAGAATACAGATCCAGACAGGATTGGCTACATAATGTGTGGAGCCCTAGCACAAAATGAAAATGTGAGGCCCCATGTTCAAAAAGTAGGAAAAACACGCTATCAAAGGAATGAGGTGTAAAGCTGTGTCCTTTCTTCCATACTCTGTCTCTTGCTTTGTCATGGTGTTCTATATTCGCTATGCAACGTTGTTCTAAGTAAAGGAAATTAAAATTTTAAATTATTAGCTTGGGGATTACCATTCATCTTTCTGTTGCGCAATGTCAGTTTTAAATGCAAATATAAGAGCATTTAACTTATATACAGAACCACTGAAATTACCCAATTTATATTTCATCGCTGGTACATTCATATGTGTTTTGTTCTCACCAGAACAATACAAAAGGGGAAACCCTGCACAAAACTGCATCAACTGTATCTTGCTTCTTTCTGTGTGCACAATCTGCCAATACTCCCGCCACTGGTTTGCGGATGAGGAAGGACAGTGTAGGAAAAGAATCCTGCGCTGACCTAGCTTTGTCTTTCCCTCAGTGTTAGCAATCTCAGCCTGAGTGATTGCGAGGTTCCACGAGAAAGGCCATGATGAGTTCCAGTGTTGTTGTATTTCTGCAGAACGTCATTCGCTTCCCTTCTTTTTGCATTTGAAGCACGCTGTGGTTCAGATGGAAGGCATGGCCTCTCTGAGCTCTCAACACTCACACTTACTCCTTATAGATGTGACATGCTCACCTCGTCCTCACTTTGAGCCTCATGGATTCCCATCTGTTGGGGGGTCCCCCAGAACTCTGTGCTGTTGGAACATTGCACGTGCTATACGTGAACAGGGCAGTGAGGAACACTGAACACACATCCTGTGTGCATTTCTTCTCCATTGACAATGCATGCTCCATTGTCCCATTGCACTTCCCTCACAAGACACAAGTACAAAGAAAAAAAAATTATCAAGAATTTCAGTGAGGACAGCAGGGCATTAAACCAGCATGGGGTCCTGTATGACTGCCTCTACAGGTCCTATGCCGCGCAGCCAGCCCCAGAGCTCTACGTAGCGGCTGTAAGAACCAGAACACAGGGGATCCTTGGGTGGCGCAGCGGTTTAGCGCCTGCCTTTGGCCCAGGGCGCGATCCTGGAGACCCAGGATCAAATCCCACGTCAGGCTTCCGGTGCATGGAGCCTGCTTCTCCCTCTGCCTGTGTCTCTGCCTCTCTCTCTCTCACTGTGTGCCTATCATAAATAAATAAATAAATAAATAAATAAATAAATAAATAAATAAATAAAAGAACCAGAACACAAAGGAAAGAAATGGAACCAATGGTCAGCATTGGCATCAGTCAGCACACGTGGCTTTGTTGGCTTTGAGACTCCACAAATCTGAGGAGATGGTCTTCTTCCTCCTCCTTACGGATTTTCAGTAAGCCATAGGCCCCATGCGAGCCTCCGACCCTACTTCTCAGCGCAGCTTCTCCTGTCAGGATTACAAAGTGCGGGTTGAATCAGATGATTATTTGTGACAAAATATAAAGTGTTTTATATGACAGCGCAGATGGAGCCTAGGTGAAAGAAGCATGCACTTCTCTGATTTTACATCTCTGGTTATAGCTCTCAGCATCGGAATTTGGAGAATATTGTGTTGGGTAGAGCATGGCATAAATGATGTGCTCATTAAATCATAAGACAAGCCATAAGTTTTTATTTCTCTCACGTGCTCATGTTGTCAAAATAATTCTGAAATCAGTTCCTTAATTGGTATCCCTGTAGCCTGACACCGTTATAATGTGTGGGCCACATTGGATGATGCGTCTCTGTTGACATCCTTCTAGAGGTTTGGAGACCGAGCAGACAGACACAAACACTGTTCATCTCCCTTACACCCCTAACCCCGTTCCATCCTAGCAGCAGTGACCCACACACAGAGCCAAAGAACGGACTGGATTTTTTTTTAAACACCATTAAATTTGGCTGCAGAGTTAAAATATCTTTTTCTACCTTGTCCAACTGGGTTTCCAAAGACGGTCTCAGCACTTAGCGCAACTGAATTCATTTTGGAAAATGTGAGGACATTGTGAATGACGGAGGGCTTCTAAGGACGATATGAAGCCCGTCAGAAGCTTCCTCTTTGACGTTCCTGTTGACTCCCCGGCCCAGCGCTGTAAGGGCAAATACAAAATAAAAACATAAGAGGCTTAATTGTCCCCGAGAAAAATAAGGGTTGAGATGTTCTCTCTTCCCTCTGCTTAGAATATTTATTGCAGAAAAGCGTAGATCCTTTTCCTCTCTTTGAAATCTATGTCTCTGCCAAACACACAGGATGGCGCTGACTCCCTAGTTAGAGCAGACTTGACCCAGGACATAGAGGCCTACATTTGTGCCTAAGTGTTTCATTTGAAGCAATGATTGCATTTCTGTCAGGCTTGGATTGTTTCTCGCTCGGCTTTCCTGGGTATGACAACAAGTACATTCATCGAATTCTTCGTAGCGCTGTCAAAGCAGGCATGGTCCACTTGCCTGAATAGGCTCTTGGAGAACCATGGGGCCCTCCTCTCGGAGACTTGGCGAAGTGCTCATGAATGTATGTGCCCAATGCCTTTTTTGCATGAGTGGATTTAGGTATTTGGAGGATCTGACCCTCCCGGATGCCTAAGTGTGCCCGGGTCTGCCTGCAGATAAAGAAACAGCCATCATCCTTCTCCTTCTGACCTGCCAACGCTGTGACCGTCATTTCATAAAGATACTAATTTCTTAATGTCCCCTTGCATAATGCACCCTTCTGGGGCCTCCGCCTGATTTGGGCCCTTACACACCACTCAATGGGGACCATGGAGCATTTCTTGTGTGAGCCTCTGCTCTGGGCAGGTGCATGTGTGGCCAGCCATGGAAGCTTTGAGGCTGCTGTAGTGGGGAGCACACCGCAGTAATTATCGCATTAAGTCACGTCACTTTATTCAAACCCTTTCAAGCTTTTAACTGCTGAATCCAAGCTTCAGAACTTACCCTCTCTCCCATATCTGGATGCTTATGTAGAGTAAATTTGGTGAAGAACAAACTCATTTTGAGGTTATTATTTGAAAGAACAGTTGAAACCCCTGCAAACTCAGACTCCATTCACAGATTAACCTTCTTTTATTGCCTCACGTTAAAAAGCCAGGCCATTGTATTCCATTAGCGATTGCTTATTGTTATTTTGCAACACTAATAATTAGATTCAGCTCATTAATATGGATCCCTTAGAATTTTTTTTTTTTTATAACCATGAGTTTTGCATTCATTGATGCACAGGAAAGAAAATGCAAACCCGAACTGCTCTCAGATGGGACCCAGGTTTAATTCTCTTTCCTGACTTCATTTACTAGGGAAGAAAAATTTCTCCTC
Source organism: Canis lupus baileyi (assembly GCF_048164855.1). NCBI lineage: Eukaryota > Metazoa > Chordata > Mammalia > Carnivora > Canidae > Canis > Canis lupus. The sequence goes on from NC_132877.1 coordinate 4,517,060, forward strand.
TCACCTCTTAGGTTCATTACGTGGGCGTGTGAGAATTAGCATACGTGCTGCCAAAGCGACTGTGTGAGTTAAAATAACAAAAGAAAGATGAACAAGAGAAAAGGCACAGAATCTTTATTAATTTCTATGTCCACAGCAAGGTAGGAAAACAAATGATTTCACTCAGGGACTTATATACCCTTTTAAGAAAGATTATATACCCTTTGGGCCTCAGGGGTGTGAAAGGAACTAGGAAAGGGGCAGGGGGCCACTAGTGCAAGGTACAGGCTATTTTAGTAAGGTCTGTTTTTGCAAATTAACCATGGTGTCCACTCCCCTGTGATGATAAGGAATGCCACTCTTTTCTGGGCGGACAGGTGTGTGGTGAACGTCCTCCGAGGGCCATGTACGCCCTGCTTTTAGGTAGATACTGGGTGGCAAGTAACTCTTCCTGCGTTTGTTACTTCTCCATACCTGTAGCTCAAAATGATCCTCATGCCAAAGTGATGTATTTTGGGGTACCATATTCTGATCCCCTTCCCATTGTGTCTGCAACTAGTTGGAAGTTGTCCAGTTTTTATTCTTTTAATATTTAATATTCTTTTAAAGTTTAATATTAATCAGAGTTTTTCCCCGTGAGAATCTCCAGCTGATCCCACACCATGTATTAAAAAGACCCTCTTTCCCCCCACTTGAGCCGCATTCACAGTCTCACCCTAAATTAAGCGTGGGTTTCTTTGAGGACTCTCATTGTGGTTCTAGTTTTGAGCCATGACCATACCATGTTAATGAGTATGAGCTTTATATTGAGAGACTGAGTATCAGATGGCCAATGTCCAGATCAAATATGAAAATAGAGCTTGGACCAGCGCAGAAGCTAAACCCCAGGCTCTGCAGCAGTTGGCCTGGAATGCTCACGAACTGGTCAGTGTCTTCCAGTAGCCCTAACTTTTCTTCTTTCTTGCAACTCAGGACCAACCTAGGAAAGACAGCTACGCTCCCCAGACCAATCACCTAAGATATCCTGCTTCTACTGAGCATGCCTCCCGCTTCTTCAACCGACTGAAGAGCCTTGGCTTATTCTTACTTAGAGTGAGGGATGTCTTTGTTTATTTCCACAATTCTAAGTCCCCAAATGTGGTAGTGTACATCTTCCAACTTTGCTCTTCTTCAAGGACATCTTGTCTCTGCTAGCTCTTTTGAATTTCCATATAAACTTTATTTTTATGTTTTTTTTTTCCATATAAACTTTAGAACCAGCTTCTCACTTTCCATAAAAGTCTCCTTGGTGTTTTGTTTTGTTTTGTTTTTTGATTGGGATTGAATTGAATTGATATACCAGTTGGTAACCCTGAGTCTTCCCTTCCATGCAAGAGTTTCAAGCAGTGCTTTCATTTTTCAGACCAGAGCTTTCGACTGCTGTCTTCAGCACATAGACCCCTTAAATGACCAGCTCGTGGTGGCCAGTGATTGAGAAGCATCTTCAGGGCTGGCACTCCTCCATGCTAGCTCACCTCAGGGACTTGTCCTTCAGAGTACTTGAATCTCAGTCACCAGCACAGATCTGCTTAAAAAAAAAAAAGTTTACATTTTATCTGTCATTTTCTTAGTTTCTGTACTGGATGGGGTTCCTGCAACATCCAATCGGCCATAATGCTGGAAATGGAACTTCTCGGGTTTAAAAAATGTTCTTTAACTAATGTTCCTAAGTTTTATAATCTATTAGGTAACAGCATACCATGTAGTTACTGGATTTTCCCACTATAATTTCTTCTTATTTCTTTAATACTAGAGCTTTAAATGAAAAGAAGTAGTTGTACTCAAAGCTACAGAAGGATATTTATAAAACTGAAGAAAAATTAATATCTGAATTTTCTTCTCAGAGGAAGTTGGCTTGGATTTAAATTTACTGAAGTATGTAGCAAAAAAGAAAATCATTTCATCTTACCTGTGTAACTAGAGGTAAGTGGAAAAGATTTCATAGAATTATTCTTGTAGAAAGGGCTATGCATCTCTAACAAATTAAAATTTATAGAGCCTACTGACTTTAAAATTACATTGCAAATACATAGAGATACACATAAGTTATTTTTAATTTAATGTTTTATAAAAATTTAGCAGCATTATTCTCTATAGACAAAGGTATCTTTGTAGCCCAGTGAGTCCCTGTGTTCCAGTAATAGTGGTGATTAATCCGATCGCTCAGAACATTACCTCTTCAATGAGTAATATCACTGTTATAAATCATATTTTCATATTTTTATTTTCCATTCACTAACTCTTCAAATATTTCTGACTTGGAGTAAGTACTTCTCTGTGTCTCTTACACAGCTTCTCCGTTAACTGTTGGCCATGGTTGGTAAAACTTGAAAACCGTTGGAGATGTCCATTTCACCTGTGTTGGCATTATTAGCAAGGTGGACATTCCAGCCTTTATGGTATTCTGTTTCCTTCCTTCTCCTTTCCTTCCTCTTTTCCTCCCTTGCTCCCATCCCCAGAACATGAGGCCATGCACTGGGTAGCTCTAAAACCGTGGTAGTTCTGGGACCATGTGAAGGAGCCTAAGGTTCCCAGCCAGCTTTGTCAAGACTGGTTTGTTCTGCTTCATTTCACGGGTAAAACCTACATCTAAATCTTGTGTAGCTACCACAGTCTCTGTTTCATTGGTTGTCAACTCTTCTTGTTCTATGAGCACACCGTGGGCATAAAGAAATCCTTGCTACGTCACGTGTCAATGAGACCCACATACTCCAGTGAGTGTGAACACGGGAGTGCACGCTTTCTGCATTTATGCACATGGTGCATAGTAGGTGTTATATATATATATTTTTTTTAATTTTTATTTATTTATGATAGTCACAGGGAGAGAGAGAGAGAGGCAGAGACATAGGCAGAGGGAGAAACAGGCTCCATGCACCAGGAGCCCGACGTGGGACTCGATCCCGGGTCTCCAGGATCGCGCCCTGGGCCAAAGGCAGGCGCCAAACCGCTGTGCCACCCAGGGATCCCCATAGTAGGTGTTTGAACAAATATCTGTGTGACAGAGAGATGTCATGTTGAGTAACTGTGGATTTCAGATCCTTGCATAAATAATTTTTTCCTTCGAATTTGAGGAAGGAGGAAATGCTTCACCATGGTCGATGTCCTTCTAGTGGTGGCTGTAGAGCTTGGAACTTCTCTTGCTTTTCCCTTATTGCCTGCTCCCACCCAATCCCCATGGGAAGTGCGGCGCCTTATCTGAGTTGTAAGGGGCATGCTTTCAGCAGCTGCAGCTGTTCCCCTTTCTTCTGGGAGTCAGCAGCCTGTGGGGAAAGTCCATCCTGTCTGCTTTTCCATGTTGTGGAAGGGAAAGCCTTAAAGGGAAGCCTACTTCCATCCAGTGCTGGCTGGAACTGAAGGCATGACTGTGATTTTGGGGTCAACACTACGTTGGCCCCTGAGAGAAACAACCTTCTCCAATCTCTGCTGTTTTGATGTCACTTTGGTCTCCATAAATCATTTTTTTTCTGAATTACTTTAGAGCTTCGATGGGGCAGACAGATGCTATTAATTGGACACCTTGACCCTCAAAGAAGTGCTCTGGTTTAAAAAAAAAAAAAAAAAGAAGAAGTGCTCTGGTTTTATGATATTTCTTTAGAATCTTCTAGTGACTGCTCTAGAAGCAGAACAACAGTGAGGTTTCCATCCGTAAAACGATATAGGTGTCTGTGCATATTACCTGTAGTGTGCAAGAGGACTGGGTATGTGTGTGTTCTATTCCTAATACTCCAGTGCTTGTATTATAAAGGGTATCCAACAAAACAATTCTTGGTGCTGGTGCCAGACATGAAGCTCTCATTTGTGTTCCATCTGGAATGTTCTTTGTGTCTTTTCCCTTCCGTGTAACACGGTCCACCAAGCCGTACCCTGGATGCTGTGTTCTTTCTTTTCATTTTGCTACCTTTATTCTGCATGAGTCACATCTTTAAGATTCAATAAGCCTTAGAATTAAGAGTAAATGATATCAACCTTCATGAGTGACATGAAGCATTGTGTATGTCAGTCATCTAAATAGGGCATGACACTCAAATTATGTGTCCACAGAGGTCATAGGCCATTAGCTCTGGATGGAAGCACAATTTCTTTAATAGAATCAGCTGTGATTATGAATAAACTCTCTAATCTGCAGCTCTGTGCTGCTTTGGTTGAAGTCACTTTTTGGAACTGTTTCAAATCAGGCAAGTCTGAGTTCAAAAATATCAACTTGTTATAACTCTGGGATATTTACTATCAGATTAATAATTCCGTGACTGTTGATGAGATTCATAGACGTTAAACATTACAGGATTTGAATTCTCTTAATACCTGAGACTTAACTGACCTTCTTATTACAATTCCTGAAAATGATTTGCAAAGACTTTCTTACAGAGCAGGAAGTTAATTGCTTCTTCTCTTTTGAGAACCGCTCTTCTGCATATTTCTTTCTATGTGTGTCCTTCCAAGTTGGAGTTACTTCACTAAAAACTCGATAGGACTTCTGTCACTTGAGATGACCTTGTGAATCCAAACAGGAAAGAGAATACTGACATGCGATCATCTCCACACTCCAGACCAAGTGTATGGAAATAAAGCCCGGAACTTGAGTTCTAAGTGAAACCCTCATGTAACGCTCTCACATCCGCACTCATGGTGCGATGCAGGGCTCACAAGAATTCAGAAGAAAATGCTGTCTTTGGTTGCACTCTGATTTCATCTTTATCTTTAGCATCAGAGTCAAGTTTCCACTCATGTCTACCTTGAAGCAACCTCAAATGAATGTTTAATTACTCAGAACACATTTATCTGGACAGAAATGGAGCAAAATTTGGGGGCTGGTAGACAGTTCATTGCTAACCTATGACATGGATAGTTTTTTTTTTCTTAAGATTTTATTTATTCATTCATGAGAGGCACAGAGAGAGAGGCAGAGACACAGGCAGAGGGAGAAGCAGGCTCCATGCAGGGAGCCCAATGTGGGACTCGATTCCAGGGCCTCAGGATCACGACCTGAGCCGAAGGGAGATACTCAACCACTGAGCCCGACATGGGTAGTTTAGATACACATCATTTGCCTTGAGAAAATAATGAGGCTTTTTTATTTTCACTAAATAAATAGTGTCTGGCATACAATTATATGTAATGACTTATTTATGTTGGGTAACTTCTCAGAGAATTATTGACAAACTCACATCATCTTTAATTATAGAAAGTAACAGGGCAGCCCGGGCGGCCCAGTGGTTTAGCGCCGCCTTCGGCCCGGGGTATGATCCTGAGACCTGGGATCAAGTCCCACGTCGGGCTCCCTGCATGGAGCCTGCTTCTCCCTCTGCCTATGTCTCTGCCTCTCTCTTTCTTTCTCTCTCTCTCTCTCTGTCTTTCATGAATAAATAAATAAATTTTTAAAGTATACAGAAAGTAACAGAGCTGACATAGTCTTTGTATGCTTTCCCCACTCATTCCCATCCTATCTTTCCCCCAGAAAAATATGGATCCTAAATTTGGTATATATTTTTCATTATTTGTCTTTAAAATGTTGCTGTGGATGCCATCTTTTCAGAAATAATATTTTGACTTGTTTTGCACGATTTAAAGCTTTACATCAATGGCATCATAGTGAGCATAGCCTTCTGGTACTTATGATCTGTGTCCCCCCATTTGTGTTAGAGATTTTGGAATGTTGGCCTATCTCTAGTTGATTCCTTTGATCTGCTGGACAGTTCTTTCATTGCTTGAATATCCAACATGTGAAAAAAAAAAAAAAAGAATATCCAACATACGACTTGGTTTCTCTGTTGATGGAAAGTTGTTTCCAATTTTCTGCTGTTCTAGGAAATGCCTCAAGGAAGCTGCCTATACATGGTTGTTTTGAACACAGATCCAAGTGGTTCTTTAAAATATGTAATTGGGAATGAAACTTTTGGCTCAGGGGGCAGGAACGTCCTTGTATCGCCCTACGGTATAGAGTTTGAACCAGCTTCTGACAATTGGACTGTGGCCGACTTCTTAATAGTTGTTGATCTTGTTGTGAAGAACACCTCGCTGGTGTTTTCATTTACATTCCTGTGACTATTGGTGCATTCAGATATCTTTTTGTGTATTTATTAGCTATCCGGATAACCTTTTCTGAGAATTTCCTGTTGATATTCTTTGCCAGTTTTCTGTGGCTTTTGTTTTTTATTGAAGCTTATACACGTACACAGATATATGCATATATTAGTGATGCCAAATATCTTCTATTGTATATACTTCTATATAAGTTGTGTCCTAAAATATATGTGGTTATATAATATGTATCTTAATTATATATTATCGATATAAAAGTTTCATCTGTTTTATGCACAAAAAAACAATATCAGCTGTGTTTTATGTGTTTTGTTTATTATTGGTCGTTACAGTTAAGGCTACGGAATTTATTGTATAATTTCGAAGTTATCAACACATCAGTCATTTCCTTCTTGATTTGTATTCTTTGTACCAGTTAAGAAAACTTTTACTACTCAAAGTCATAACCGCATTTTAATATATTTTCTTGTTGAAGTTTTAAAGTGTCGTTTTTTCCACATGTAGGTACAGTGGATTACATTTCCTTTCAAAGTAGCACTCCTTCAAAACCATCTGGCTTCCGAAGTATTTAATACCCATCCAGTGAGATAATTAGTATGCAAGACGTGTCATCAGAGTTGAAGAATGGAAAATAAAATGTACATAACAGGCTCAGGCTTAATCGCTAATAAAAGTGAAGATAATCAGTGTAACTCTAAAGTATCATTAACAACCTGAACAGGAGCACACATAGATGTGAAACAAAGTCTAATACAAGGAAAGCATTTTGATATCAGCCACTTGCCATTATGCAAGCAATTAGCGCTCCACCACAGCGAGCTAGAAGGGAGGAAAGCTTCCAGCTAATTCCACATGCAAATCCCTCCTGTAGAAGGGTTTAGGACGTTTATGCTGAAGCCTAGCTGGGACCTGTCTGAAATCACTTTTCGCTAATTCCAACAGAAATTACCATGTGATAAAATGCCTGGCTTCCCAGGTACCTCCTCAGTGGCCGAGGTGGGCTGAGCTGAACAGGCCCCTGTGACTTTCCTCCTCGTGCCTGTCATGTACGCTGACATTTTGTTTCATAAATTATTCTGTATCATTCTGAATCAGTTTACCAGGGTCTGATCGATGCCGGGTAAATAGATAAAAATTGTATTTTGGAGGCAGTTCAGACTGTATTGATCTGAGAGCAGAGGTGGTCGTATTAATCAATCAGGCCCTACTCTCATTTGCTATCTCAATCACTGGATGAAACCAGAGAGAAATATCCTGTCCTGAAGGAACACTTTGGTTAGTTTAGGTGTCAGGCAATTGTTATGATGTCCTGCAGGAGACCCCACCCCCACCCCCGTTACCCCAAACATGAGATGGCCTATAGCCAGTTGGGAAGATTAGAGAGAATGTAAGTGACTACAGACCTACTTTTTCTGTGCATGTTATTTATACAATTTTCTTACTGCAGATATTTGGTGCATTGGCTTAAGATATTTGTGCCAGAGGACGGTATCCAACTACGTGAGCAGGGGCCCTTAGGAGTTAGGGGTGAAGAAGGAACATTCCTGATACCCGGCATAGTGCCTCCTACAGCCTAAGACTCAGGTCAGATTCCCCCACCACATGCAGACTCTGGGCTAGGATTCCTGGGGTTCAGGGAGGGAAAGCCAGCCAAGGAGTGAGAACACAGGACAGGAAGGAAGAGAGGGCCCAGAGAATGTGACTTCTGCAAAATCCCAGCCTCAGCCCGGCTTCTGGAGGGCCCTGCAGCAGAAACAGTGACTTCGTGGTTTTGTTTTTCCTTCACCTCTAAGGTCTGGGAGATGAGCATTCATCTTTACCCTGTATGCAAGTGCTGGCTACGATTTGGGATGTGGGGGAAGGATATGATGGAGATGCACAGAGAGGAGGGCATTGGGGCGCCTGGTCCTCCTTCTCTGTTCCATTATCCCAAACCCAGGCAGTCCCCTGAGGATGCTGCTGGAGGTAGGACACCCCAAAACTGAATGTCGGGTACAAAGAAGTGGGAAAAGATGTGCTTGCAACCTGCAGAGCCACAGCAGCATGGGCGAGCGTGGACACTGAGGATTTGTTGAATTGGAAATCTGTCTGCCTGTAGATTCTGCAGCAATTCAATCGGTGGCAAATTGAAGACTTCAGGGACAAAAAAGGGAGGAAGGAGGGTAGGAGGGAAGAAGGAAGGAAGAAAGGAAGAAGGAAGGAAGGAAGGAAGGAAGGAAGGAAGGAAGGAAGGAAGGAAGGAAGGAAGGAAGGAAGAAGGAAAGAAGGAAGGAAAGAAGGAAGGAAACCCATCTCCAGCTCAGATATTTCTTGCCTGGAAAATGATATTGCTGTTGATGCTTTTCTCAGCAATCATCCTTGAAGAAAATTGCCTAATCACAGAATGTCCTTTTAAAAACAGATTCCATCAGCCATGTGTGGCTGATCGAATCTGGAGTTGGTAGGAGGGAAATTGGTTGATCAAAATAGACAGAGGGGACTTAATTTGGGGAAAATTATTGAGGAGATTTATGTAGTGGCAGAAATGGTTATGACTTGGAAAACAGCCAGAAAAAGCTGAATCAGAGGGATTATAATGTGATCAATACTCCAGTGAACAGGTTGCCTGAGAGTAAAGCAACATTCTGCGAAGCGCGGTCCAACAGCAATGACAGACCTTCGATTTGAAAAGAATTCAGAGGTGCACGATTTTTCCCCGATAAAAAGTTTTAACAAATGATCATTTAGTCGCATACTTGGATGGAGGTTTCACCTTGGCGCTGTTTTTTTTCTTTTCTTTTTTGTCATTACGGAATAGGAGCTGTCCCAGCAGCTAGAGACAGGTGCTGTTTTATTTTTCTGAAGTTCTGTTACCTGTTCATTCCTTATCAGCATTTCACACTGCAGGACAGGAGGTGGCAAATTATAGCTCGTGGGCCAAATCCTGCCCACCACCTGCTTTTGTAAATAAAGTTTTACTAGAACCGAGCAATGGCCATCCTTTTAAGTGTTGTCCGTGGTGCTGTAAGAGCAGAGATGTGTAGTTGCAACAGAGACCATATGGCCTCAAAGCCTCAAATATTTACTCTGGTCCTTTTTGGGAGAAGTTTGTTGGTCCCTTTGCATTAGGGTATGGGGAATTCCAAAATGCCCAGCCCTCGTTTCCTTCCTCAGCTGCGTTTTCCAATATCCCCAGAGAGTGTGAAAGGTCAGAATTGATCTCAAGAAAAACAACATGTTCTAATATCGAATATTTTCTTTTTTTTTAAAGATTCTATTTATTCATGAGAGAGAGAGAGAGAGAGAGAGAGAGGCAGAGACACAGGCAGAGGGAGAAGCAGGCTCCCCGCAGGGAGCCCAATGCAGGACTCCAGGATCATGCACTGAGTTGAAGGCAGATGCTCAACCACTGAATCACCCGGGGGCCCAGAAAACACAAATTTTTATTTTAATTTCAGTATAGTTATCATACATTGTCATATGAGTTTCATGGGTAGGGAAACAAATTTCTTCTGGCAAAGCTACAAACTTGTAAAAGCTGTCAGAGAATCCGCCCCACCCCGCTCTGGTCAGGAGATGGTACATTTGGGTCTTGGACGTACAACATTTAATGAGCATTTTCGCTTTAGATAATCTTACGTCTCCTGTATAAGCATGGTGTGATGCTGTGATTTCTGTAAGAAACATGTATTTGGTCTTTGTCATGGTTTCTGGCTCAGAGCTCCTAAAACTCTTGGAATTTCCTGTAAAGAGAGCTGCAGGGGTGTCTTTTGTAATGATAACGAATGACTTCTGGAATGCACCTGAGTCAGGGGGGCACCGCTAACCCGGAAAACAACCCTGACTTGAGAGAGGGGCTGGAGGTTGAGTCGGTTGCCACCGGGCAGTGATTTAATCAATCAGGCTTAAGTGATGGAGCCTCCATAAAAACCTAAAAGGGCTGGGTTTGGAGAGCTTTCGGGATGGTGACCACGTGGTGATTTGGGGCGAGAGGAGCATCTGGAGAGACCGTGGAAGCCCCGTGCCCTTCCCCCCACCTGGTCCTACGGGTCTTTTCCAGCTGGCTGTTCCTGAGTTAGCCTTTCGCAGTAAGCCGGAGATCTAGCAAGGAACGGGTGTCTCTGAGGTCGGTGAGCCGCTCAAGCAGATTAATGGAACCGAAGGAAGCAGGTGTGGGGACCCTTTGGTCAGAAGCACAGGTAAGAGTGGACTCGCCATTGGCATCTGAAGTCTGTGTTTGGGGCGGGGGGAGGGTGCAGGGGGCAGTCTTGTAGGACTGAGCTCTTACCTTGGAATCGGGGTCTCTCACCAGGTTGGTAGACTGAGTTGAACTGTAGGCCGCCCAGCTGGTGCTGGAGAATTGACTTGCCGTGTGGGCAAGAAAACCCCACACGTTGTATGTGGTGACCAGAATTTTACATGATGTTAGTTTTCTTTTTTTTTATTTTATATTTATTTTTATTTTTATGATGTTAGTTTTCTGGATTAAATATTCCCATTCTTAATTCGGAAGAGTTTAATTTTCCCAGGCAAGCTGGGAGTTGTCAGGCAGTTGGGGTCCAAACTGACTTTAATGCTCCTGGTGACCGTGGCATTCCAGTTGTAAAAATGATCAACTACTAACTGCGTTTGAAACATGAGGTGTGTACATATAAGTAAATAATGCGTCACCAATATGACAAGAGTACAAAGTGCTCCTGTTGGGGGCACTATGTATTGGTAAAAATATGTATTTCTAGATAAATACGCTCACAAATAATCGTATGGTAATTAAATAACCTTAGAGTAATCATCTCTGTTATAAAGGTGTCTATTAGGTGGGATTTCATATTCATAAGTCAATAATTGGAGGTTTTAAATAGACGTTTGATTGTGGGGCGTATTTCACAAGTGCCTAAATTAGGTCAAGTGTTTGTCTCATGTGCTTAGAATAGGGTTAAGAAGAATATTTTCTAGAATGGTAGTTCCAAAGTAGTCTTCTGTTCAAGTCTGCCTCTTGTGAGAGAAAATGGTGTGTCCTCTAGCAAACGGCTAAATACATTGGAGACTGCTGTCGGTATGACTTGTTTTTGTACCGCAGGACTTTTCAGAGCGTTTACCGGGTGGTGGTTCTTTGTGCATTTTCAGGACAGGGTGGTAACATACGGCTTTTTCTGGGGATGCGGTTTGGCAAGACATTTTTGATCGCTGCAACAGGAGGCTAGTACGGTGTATGGTCATCCAGTGGGTCGGGGCCAGGGATGCCGCTAACTATTGTGCAGTGCCCCGGATGGCCCCTGGGCAAAGAGCCATCCAGTGGCAAGTACCAATAGTGCCGAGGTTGAGAAGCCCTGGGCTGGGGAGGCAGGGAATTTGCAGAGGCTCCGGGTTTGCCCTGTTCTAATGCATACCAGGGCCTGGAGGCCTGTCACACAACTATGCGACTCCAAGAAGTGTGGCCCGAGGAAGACACCCTGTGAAATAGCCTCCGATGACTGCCTGGAATTGGGCATTTCTGCAAACATATGGTCAACCAGGCTGAGTGGGCCCAACGTCCGTCTATTGGCTTGGCTGCTCTTAGGGCCCGAGGGAAGAGGAGAAAGGTCACGACGGCTCACGAGTGGGGTGTTCAGGCCTCTTGGGGATGTTTTCTAGCTTTCAGTGACAGACACCTGAGAGGAGCGCGTCCCTGACATGGGGAATGTGCCAGGGGCCTGGCTGGGACGGCGGGGGATGGCGGGCTGGGCCGAGTGCAGGCCCCCGGGAGCCCTTGTCCCGCCTCCCTGCCACTCCGGCCGCGACCCCAGCCTGCCTGTCCCGGGGTTGCAGCGGGCCCCTGGGGACACCACGGGGTGCGATTGGCCCCGGCCCAGCATGGGCTCGAGTCCCGCGCGGCCAGAAAACCAGGCCGACGGCAGCTTGAATTAAGTCACCTGCGCACAAATGGGAGAAGCTACTGGAGAGAAGAACTAAAAGCCGAGGAAGTCCGAGAGCTTCAGGAAATGTCTACATTGCCACGAGGGGGTCACTTGTTACCCGGCAGGATATGCTCCAGTAGAATGAGGTGTTGCAGGAGTGTATGTGGGGCTAAATGTAGGTATAAATAACGGGCTGTTAGTAAAAAGAAGGTGTGCAGCTTGTCTCCCCTCTTCTCAGGTGTATTCCTTGAACACCTGCTGTGTCCCGGGTTGGGGCTTAGAGTTGGGGACATACACAGGAATAAGGCCCAGCGTGCCCCGTCTATAGTTCCCATACACCGGGACAGACCTACCCACACAGGGACAGGCCTACACCCAGGGACTGGGGGACAGGCCTACCCACACGGGGACAGGCCTACACACAGGGACAGGGAGACAGGCCTACGCACACAGAGACAGACCTACGCTGTGAGGGGCGCCACATATGGTCCCTTTGTCCTGCTGGGCCCTGCTCCGACGGCGTTGGCGGCAGTGAGGTGGGAGCTCAGTGCGGGTTAACCCGACGTGGAGGTTGATGGAAATACTCTAGTCAAAGGGAATTAAGAAAGCCTGCCTTCTGCTGTTGTGTCTAGTGGGGAGCAAGGTGGTCTTGGGCGAGGATCCAAGTTGCGAGCGGCCACCACTGGTTTGGGTCAGGCACCTCCCTGGCTCAGGTGCAAAGGCACCTCCCTGCCACAGAGCCCGCAGAGGGGCGGTGGGTCTCGGCCCCCCCGCTTGTTGGTGCACCCCAGGCTTTCTCCATGTGCTCTTGCTCACGACTGCCTCTTGCCCGATCCGGAGGTGAAGGAGTCCACAAGTGAAAGACCTTCCAAAGTCAAAAAGTCCATGCCATCTGCAGGTAAACAGCTGAACTAAATCTTGAGATGTGAGGCTTCTGTCTGGAATTCCTACGGTCTTATCTCGCTCACCACACTCGACGCTGGAACTTGCTAATTATTGATTTCACGCTGAAGAGGGGGGGAAAAAGTTTCATTTCCTAGGAACACAGTGTTTTCAGAAAACCCGTTGCCTGTTGTGTTGCGTTTATAGGAAAGTGATTAACTTTCTGTGTCCAGTGTGTTAAGAGGAGCGGGGTTCACAGGAAGGTCAAGGCTTCGGTCAAGTGCATGAGGGACAAAAAGTAAGTTTTTGTCACTCTTCTGTACCCCCAAAGCACTAGGTCTGGGAGACAGTGGGAGTGGGGTTCTAGATAGTTGAGGAGAAGAATCCATCCTGCAATAGTGCCTATAATTTGCAAAAGAAAGGGAGCCTGTGTTTGTGGAACTAATCCATTTGAATAGTTTGGTAAACAACATATCAGCCTGATTTAAAAATAATATGACAACCAAAGACGCTTCTTGGTATATTTATCAATAACTCTAGCTTCAAGGGTATGTGGAGCCTGACAAATATTTCTTGAGACATCTGCTATCCAATATATTGGATCTTCTTTCTCAAACGCAAAAAAAAAAAAACAAACAAAAAAAAAACTCTGAATTTGCAAAAAAAAAAAAATCTAAACATTATTTTGGGGAAAATTATCTTAAAAACTTTGGTTCATAGCTAAATACTATAAATATTTTTTTCAGACCTTGATGGCGTTTATAAGTCTCATTGAGTTCATTTACGGGCATCTAATTGACTTAATAGCATTTTCGGTTCCCCCTGATTACCCCGAGTTTGAACCGTAGAGCGGGGCCGTGCAAATAACTTGCTCAGGCCTCCACTTAGGGGCCCATAATTCTGTACCCCTCTTCCACCTTTCTTCTCCACGCCCCGCCCTGGTTCACAGCTACTCCCCAGTGGAGAATTGCTTGGTCGCCGGGCAGGAGTACTGTGTTTGGGGGGCCAGTGCCGTCCTGTTCACCTTCGGTCTCCTGCTGGCAAGTGCGCAGACTGGGTATTCTCATGCACCTTGGTTTGGTGAGAGGCCTTGGCCATCTTCAAGTCCAGGGGGCACTGTTGGGAGCCCCACTGGTGTTGCGTTTAGCCTTTACTAGAAAGCTGGGGGTCTTGTTCTACTTACTGGCACTGCAGGGAGTGTTTGAAACAGAGCTAAGGTATTTCCTAGGGCATTTTTCAGACGATTGCGATGAGCTTCCTCATTTTTTTTATTATCCAAAAAGACCAAGGCTTATCATCATTCAGTTAATCAACAGCCCATTAAAATAAGGAATTGTATAAAATGATGTATGCACACTTTAAACACTATGAATAAATGAATATATACAGATTTGTAACTCCCGAGCGCAGGAAAACGATCGAAGTTTTTAAATTCTACATTTTGTGGAGCATCTCATGGGCTCCAGTCTTCATATTTTATGTGTACGTGTATTTCCCTGACTTAGAGGCTGGCTCGTTTGCCACGAGGAATTCAGCACGCAGGCACATCTGCCAGAACCTTTTGCAGAAGGAATGGGCTCTCTGTTGATTAGTTTGACCGGATAATTGCATCGAGGTCATTTCAGAGAACTTTAAGTGATAATAAAACTAATAAGTTCTGGTTTGGGTATTCTTCTGTTGCTTCTATTTCCTCTAAGTTAGTAGGAGTCGTGAAAGAGCATGAAGGATTTTGGGAATGAGACCTCCTCAACCTTTAATTAATATTCGTTTGATTTGATCCTGGGCAGTTATTATTCCTAATAATTTTGTTGCAGGTTTGGATTTAGAATGAGAGAGGCCCGATTTTGCTCTGTTGTCATATATCTGGTTTAACTCCAAACTTGTCTGATCAAGTTTCCGAGGCAGCAAGTTTTACAAATGTTGAACAAACTCCATTTGATATTATAGGGGGAAACGTCTGTCTCTGTCCATCTGTTCACTGAAAGAAAAGAGAGGGGGGAAAATCACTCTAATGAGGATTGACTAAGATCCTTCCAACTCACAGTGCAGAAAAATGACCTAGGATTATAAATTCTACATTTTGTGCAGCAGCCCTTGAGTCCCAAGTCCCGAGGATAATAGACCCATCGAATGAAAGAGACCTAAATGTGCAAATACACAGGAGAATAATTTTTTCAGAGTTCTCCTCGGGCTTGTTCCTTGGGCCGCATCAAATACCAGTTCCCTGAGCTGGGTACAAGCCACAGCAGGAGAAAAGTAGGAGATGCCATTAGTACCTTCTCCTTTTATCCAGCTCAGACCCACCTGTTAACTGAATGGAAAGTCCCATCACTGAACGGTGATAAATTATCAAATCTACGTAATTGCAGGGACCGATAGGAATCTGGCTTCACCAGCGTTTCCAGGAATGATAGACCCTTCCTTCATCGCTCCAAACCCTGGTGATGGTTATCAGCTTAGAAATCAGCTGATCCTGGAATTAAAAAAAAAAAATGTAACTCATGATTTTCGCCCGTGACCACAAGGCTGCTCTAATAAATATAAAATTTGTATTTGCTTGTCCTCCCCTATTAGAATAGATGAAGGACATTTTGTCTTATCTGTCCATTATCTGTCTCGATCTAGGATCGTTTGAAGTAGCTCCCTGGTATTTCGTTGTGTAAATTGTACTATAATCTGGGATCGCCAGCCCTCTTGATGAATATTTAATGCATCTCTAAACTCTTCTCTCTTAAATAAAAATGGGATAAGTATGTTTGTACATGTGTTTGCACATTTGCCTGATGATCTTCCTGGGATACTTTCCTAGGTGGAACTGGTGAATAGATAAGGCATGAACATTTAAGATTTTGATGTCTTTCCACCTATCGTATACTACAGTAGGTAGGACTCCGTTTCATTTTGGTCGATCTACTTGTTGAAACAAAGACTTTTTTTTCGTCCAGATATAGCAGGTGACTACTTTTTAAAACTCTTTTTAAAAAAGATAAAAAATTTTTAAAATATTTTCTTCCTTTGCTATAGGTGGCCTTTTTTTTCACCTTTTATATCCTAATGAGTTCTGCTGATCTTGTAGTCTGTTTTTATCATAGTGAAACTTTTTTGGATAAGATTTATTTGAAAAGAAGTGTCCCTAATTAAGGAATGGTGAAAGCTTTAAGATCCATAGGAGTATTTTATTTGTCAGGGAACTGAGCAAAAATTTTAATATAGCTCAAAAAGGAGAGGCTTTTGTGTTCGGTATTCTCCACTGAGCTCCTGATTATAATGAGAAGATACAAAAATTACGGTGACTTTAGCATTTATAATTTTCCTAACAAAAGACTGTTTTATCTATTTTAGTCATTCATTTTTTAATCAAGCATGTCTATGAGAAAAGAATAAACGTAGCTAACTCATTCTTTGAAAGCAAATGAATTATTACTGAGAAGTAAAAACAACTAAAATCAGTCTAAAGCAAAATGGAATTAACCGATGTTTAAATTTTGAAATGTTTTAAAAAGAGTTTTCTAGTTTTCAAAAATTTTTCTAGTTTTGAAGTATGTTTTTAAAAAAGTTTTCAGTTGGGAGAGAAATGGATTTAACCTGGAATTTCTGTAGTGATCTGTGTATGTGGTAGGGTCAAAATATGTTTAAATAACGCTTTTTGGGAGCACCTGGGTAGCTCAGTTGTTTAAGCATCAGAATTGTGGTTTCTGCTGAGGTCATGATCTCAGGGTTTTGAGTTCAAGCCCTCCATTGAGCTCCACGTCTATTGTGGAGCCTGCTTAAGAAATAAAACAAAAAGCTTTTTTTTTTTTTGACCTTATTGAGTTTCTTAGAAAGATTGAGCCTGCATGGCAATCTCACGGGAATCTATTGGGTGTCATTAATCCACACGCAGAGCACACTTTGGGGGACCCCAGCAGCTGTGCCAGCTTGCATGCAGGTACAAGTTCACCCCAGGTGAACGAAAGACAAGAAACCTGTAATGTGGCCTGAAAGGGACTAGGAAATAGACCGGGGCGGCCCGTGTCCTAGGAAGGAAGCATAATAAAGTACTGAGGGTCTTCCTACAGGCCACACCCTGCAGCGGGTGGAGCAGGGGTTGGGGGCAGGGCTTGAAGCATGCAGGGAACCCTATTGGGTAGGATTGGCGGGCTGGCAACTCCAGGTGGGGCGAGGCAGGTGTGCCCTACCTGGCTTCAGTCCTTGGTTGCTGAGTAGAAATGCTGGTTGTACGCAACCATCGCCTTTTCCAGAAAAGATAGATGTCCTCGGTAATGATTCTGGAGATACGACCCTTACATTTGTTCCGAGTACAATTATCGAAGACCATTGCCTTCTTTCCATTGTTTATTTTTTTTTTGTATGTTTTTCTGAACCACAGAGCAGCATCAAGACCCTCAGAGGGTATGTGTAGCTATGTGAGGGTCTCCATCCATGGCTCCCTAGGTCTTGCTTAGACCAAAACGATTCTGGAAACCCTGTACCAGAAAAGGAAGGAAATTAGGGTTGTTCAGAGAGTTTCATCAGCAAGTCTTGACCTATTTTTTCTTCCTGATGATCTGAGTATCTTATCAGAGGCACTTTTGTTGGCAAACAACAGAAAACCGCTTGTAGGAGTTCAACTGGATGAGCAAACAGAATTTATTACAGGACCAGCGTAACATCGATTAGAAACCCCCTGGGAGGATGTATGGCTGGGCCTCTTGAGGAATGAAACCATGCACAGCAAAGACCCTGGAACACAGACAGTAGCTCTCTCCCTCTTACTACATGGCTTTATAAGAAGGAATTGTACTTCCCTGGAACACTTGGCGTTGGCTCCCATGTGCCCCCCCCCCCCCCACCGATTTCTGGATTTCTGACTCCTGTTCATGCTCTCAACCGTGCTGGACGTTTCTGCAAATGGGGAGTAACAGAGATGCAAACGCTGTCTCCTTCAAGAAACTTTTGACTGACCCTCCCCACCCCCCTGGCCATCAAAAAAAGTTTTGCCCAGTTCAGTTCCTTTGCACCATATGAATGTGTGCTTTTCCCTTTTTGAACCAGCTATATAATGTGTGTTTGGGTCTCTTGTTGATTAATGAGTACAATAAAATCTGTAATGTGTTCATTTTTATTTATAGATCTATATAATTTTAAAGATTTTATTTATATATTAGAGAGGGAATGCATGAGTGAGGGGAGGGGCAGAGGGACAAGCAGACACCCCGCTGAGCAGGGAGCCTGGCTCCGAGGCTCCATCCCAGGACCCTGAGATCATGATCCGAGCCGAAGGCAGACTCTCCACTGACTGAATCACCCAGGCGCCCCATTGTGTTCATTTTTCATCTGTATGAGTTGTGCTTCACCTTTTTTTTTTTTTTTAAATCCTCTTTGCTCTCTTGCTTTTACTGATTCTGATTCTGCATGCGGCCAGCAACGTGGCTGTTTCATCCCATGCTGATTTTTGCACGATGTCGGTTCAAAGGGACAGTGCCTCTAAATCTCAATTACACATTCCTGATAGAGAAGGGTGTGTTTGTATGTGTTCAGCTGGCACCTTGTGCGGTTAGGTGTGGCGGGAGGGTGAGACCTCCCACTGCCCGCATGTCTAATGGGCCCTGTATTAGAAATGTCGGGGAGGAAGTTCTCAGGAGTGAGACACAGAGTGTGTGTGTCTGTGTGTGCAGCTGTGCACTCTTGGTGGTTGGGAGTGGTTCTTGCCCAGAGCAGATATTCAAAGTTGTTGAGTCCTGTAGGTGTAATGGCTGTAAAAGCGACTCATACATGCCTTACAGAATTGGGGTATCTGTGGGAAGGGAGAGGGGGGACCTTCAACCAGGATGAGCAATATCCATTCATTCATGTCATAAAACTTCATTGAATTATGTGTGTTATGTAAAGCCCTTGCTTGCTAGGGGCTCTGGTTTAGATCAAGGGGATGCAAAACAGACTGTAATTCAAATTAGTGTGTGATAAGTACTGGAAAAAAATGACAGATAAAGTTGTTGGGAGTCTGGAGGACGTTGCCATGGCATCCTGGTTGAGGGAATTAAGTATGGCTTTCTGCTCTCCTAGCAGTCCATGTGGACCTGAATAAGAGACCAGATTGGAACTTGTGGTGAGTGGTATAGGGGTGTGGTGACGTGGGGGTGTGGGTGGGAAGAGGTAAGAACATACCAGGTGTTCTGTAGTAGAAATCTCTGCATTTCCTAGAGCACACTCTTCTGGGCTGTCTTGTCCCAGCCCGCTTCATTGTCTTTTACTGCTTTGTGTCTCTACCCTGTAGCTAACTGATGGATCTGCAGACTTTGTAGACTCAGGTAGACATTCCCCCTCCCAGCAGAAAGAACGGTTTGCCGCCATATGCAATTCGGGTGCATTGTTGACATGGCCTTCCCACAGATGCTAACATCTGCCTGCTGCCCTCGTTTTTTAAAGATTTTATTTATTCATGAGAGAGAGAGAGAGAGAGAGGCAGAGACACAGGCAGAGGGAGAAGCAGGCTCCATGTGGGGAGCCTGATGCGGAATTCAATCCCCGATCCCAGGACCACAACCTGAGCCCATGGCAGGCGCCCAACCACTGAGCCACCCAGGCGTCCAAGCCTGCTGCCCTCTTATTTCAAGAGTAAAATTAAATCTATCTATATCACGGGCATGACTTCACCACCTTCTCCTGAAAATGTGTCTTTGGACAAGCCCATGTACTGGATTCTTGTTTTGTTGTACTTTGTCTTCCTCCAGATAGCTCTGGAGCTGATGTCTCCTATTTCAAGAAACTATCACATAGTTGCATGACATATTTTTAGATCTGAGCTCCTACCCCCAGAAGGAGAACTCTAACTGGCCCTATTTTGATCATAACATTTACCCCAGTTCTATCTGTTGCCAGGACACAGGCTCACTTTAGGACCAAGTTCATTGTTGGTATTTGTTTTCTGTCTCACCTAGCAATTCTCGTTTTTTTTTTTTTTTTTTTTTTTTTTTTTTTTTTGCAATTCTGCTCTTAATGATGGAGTCACTTCAACTTAACTTAGTAAGGTCTTGGTCAACCACTGTGTCTGCAGGATCTGATTTATTTCATAATATAGGTGGGACTCTGTAACAGGAGCACAAGATAAAGGCGAAGCAAGGCTCAATTTACAAAAAGCTAGGAATTCTTTTAATTCATGACAGTAATTCCTTGCTTCCTTGCTTTTCCCAAGGAAGCTTCAAACCTGTGAATCTGTTATCTAAAACATTTTAAAGTACAGGTAGATTTTAGGAGAAACATTTGAGACTTTTTATATCTCCAGTCATTCTTTTTTTTTTTTTTTTTTTTGCTTGGAGTTTGGTATGATAAAAATCATTTCCCATTTCTACTGGCTGCTTTATCGTCTTGGCACTACAAAACCATTTATTGTTTACTTACTGTCTAGCAATTGTGGAATTGAGGCAAGAGTGTAAGAGCCTTTCTATCTAACCTCGGAGACAATTTGATTGCATTGTTCATACAGAGGCATCTTAACATTAAATGCGAATCCTGAGGGCATGGGAGATTGAAAAGTGCTCTGGCAGAGGAAACTCTTCTAGCAATATTTTAGTTATTCATTGGTAAGTCAGGACACAGCAGATAGAACTCTCGGGAACATGTAACATCATCACGGAACTTCGGTAAGATAAACTAGCAAAAGCAAAGACAGTGGATTTTGAATTTAAATAATTCTTAATCCACAGCCTCATGGTGTAGGAGCAAAGAAAGAGAACTTCCACAAGTCTAACATAATCCCCGAAACGTGATGCGTGGCTGGGGGATCACTGGGCTGGGAGTTACAGCATCATTTTCTAACTTTGGACGGTTTTTATTCCAAAGTGGTTATCAGCGATTGCGAAATGTGAGATTCTCCCAAATCTCTATTCATTGAAAGACATGGATGTGGCAATGGGGGGGGGGAGGGGAGGGTTTGTGAAAATTGAGAATCCATCATTCGGAACTTTTGATTTCATGAGAATCAATGCTGCATTCCATCATTTTATTCCCTTTTTATGTAAGTGTATGTCCTCTTCAAACACATATTTTTATAAGTGAAAAAGTCTTTTAAGAGGTCTGTGTCCATATAAAAGGAAACAACGAAGCCAACCAAGGGAGGCTTTTTGTGCTTTCTTGTTCTTTTCTTTTGGATGGTGAAACCATCAAGAAGATTACTAGGGTCTTAAACTACAGTAAACACACTACAGATGCATTCTGTATGTTGAATTAATTGAAAATATATTGGGTAGTGAATCTCATAAAACTGGCAGCTGGAGATTAAAACAAATGCAATGGAAATAAATTTGTTTTCATTGCAGTCTTGCAGCCTCATATGTATGGGTTTGTATAGTCTATTCAATATTTATGTATTCATCATTCGATCCATAGCTCATATCTGCCTTCAAAGATGGCAACTCAACACTTCATATGTTCGCTGTATACGCTCATTACCAGATTTTATATCCTGTTCCTTGGGAGTCCACCTTTTCTGAGCTGGTAAATGCTTATATGTGTCCCCATTTAATCCCTTGGAATATTTTAATTTTAACATTATTTTAAACTTACAGAAAACTTGGGAAATGAGTACACGGAATTTTGTATCCGTTTTATGTACATATAATCAATTTTATGCATTTGCCTCCTTTTTATCTGCCTCTTCTCACCTGACCATTTGAAAGTAAGTTACAGGCCCTCTTACTCCTAAATATTTCAGTGTATGTTTCTTTTTCTTTTTTTCCTTTTTTTTTTTTTTTTGTGAGATTTTATTTATTTGACAGACCACAAGCAGGGGGAGCAGCAGGCAGAGGGAGAGGCAGAAGCAGGCTCCCCGCTGAGCAGGGAGCCCGATGCCGGATTTGATCCTAGGACCTTGGGATCATGAGTTGAGCCGCCGAAGGCAGACACTTAACCCACTGAGACACCCAGGAGCTCCCTCAGTGTATGTTTTTTAAGCACAAAGACCTCCCCTTATGTAACTAGGTTTGCTCACAATCAAGAAATTTGACCTTCACGGGGCACCTGGGTGGCTCCATCAGTTAAGCATCTCACTCTTGATTTTGGCTCAGGTTGTGAGCTCAGGGTTGTGACATTGAACTCCACCTGAGGCTCTGTGCTCAGCACGGGGTCTGCTTGAGATTCTCCTCCTCCCTCTGCTCTGTTTGTCTCTCTCCCTTTCCCCAAAAATGAAATAAAATCTTTTTTTAATTTATTTTTATTTTTTTATTTTTGAAATGGTATCTTTTTTAAAAAAAGAAATTTGACCTTCATCCAATGCCCTTCCCTAATCTACTTCTGCATTTGCATTTTTGTCAGTTCCCCCAATGTTACTTCTCTTTCCCAATCAGCAACCAAAGATGACTCATTGTATTTAGATTTCCTTTTATCTGGAACATTTCCTTAGCTAGTTATTTTCTGACTAACGCTCCTTGGCATTTGGTGGTCAGCGTTTAACTGGGATATAGGGTTGATTTGTCACTGAACTAGTGGCATAGGCGCCGTAGAATATGTAAGCTATAGGGCCAATGTGAAGATAAACAAAAATGCAGTGGTCTGGGTCTTAAGAAGGGGCCTTGAGATTGGTGATCTCATGATATAATTACCCTCTCCTGCCAGGGTCTTCAGCCAGCAGGTCAGAGACTAGATTTTGTCAATGTATCTAAAACTGGCACGTTTAACAGAGAAAAAGAGCCAACAATCAACCCCTGGGGAGCCAGATAAGTGGAGGTTGGTTGAAGAACAACTACTTTATCCACAACTGACCTTGTTCTAATAATCTGCGATGATAATTGCAAATGAACATCACAGCTATTATTTAATTTGATTATATTAACTGTAATTCTCACAGACTCTATGGTAAACCTAGCCTGAATATTAAATATGATGAAAAGGTAACAAAAGGTATGATGTAGAGGTAGAAACCATTACTGTTTAGATTTCATTAGATGTCAAACCGTCATGCCAGGGCACTTGGACGTGGGATCTTTTGACAGCAGTTCACATCATCATCCAGGTACCACCTCACCTTCGCCCTACACGGAAAACTCACATGACTGGGTCTCTGGATCCAGAGCGGGGGAGAGCCCAAGTCCCCAGAATAAAGACCGAACGCTGGTCAAAAGGCATTGATAGTTTCCTTGAAGTATGCCTGTAGGTTTACTCTTAAAATTTCATTGTTAAACTGCTACACCCAGTTCACAGACTGATTTCTTCCCCAGGTATTTTAAAATTTTTCTTGACACATGCCCATGTTGGGGCACCTGGGTGACTCAGTCGGTTAAGCGTGTGCCTTCAGCTCAGGCCATGATCCCAGTGTTGTGGGATCAAGCCCCACATGGGGCTCCCTGCTTAGCGGGGTGTCAGCCCCCCACCCCCACTCGTTCTCTCTCTCTCTCTCTCTCTCCAATAAATATAGAATCTTCAAAAAAATTCCCACGTTGGTACATAAATGGAGATGACCCAGCTAGCCCTACTAAAACTCTCCTAGTGCACAGATATTGCATGCCTGTGGCTCAAATGTTGATGACCATGGTATTAGCCCCAGTAGTGTCATATTATAATGGCCCCATTTCATCTTTGACCCTATTAGGAAAATACAAGAACCTCGTAAGACCAGTAGAGTCCCAGGGGGAGAGGTGAGGAATTCCCAGGAGTGCCCCTCCTATGTTAGTGAATTAATTCCATAATTATAGGGTGCTGCTGTTGACTGGCTAACCAGGAAAGCCAGTCCTCTGTGTAGAAGACGGTGGATAAAAGGGAGAGGGTCAAGAATGATGTGGTGGGCATTAGCAGGGGCAGGTTTCTGGGGAGCCCTAGGGTCATGGTGAGGAGCTTGAAGTTTAGTACAAATTGAAGGAGAATCTGCTATGAAATAAGATCCACATACATTTATCCCCCTGTCAACTTTTCTTATGTATTTATCTCCAGTGTTTCTGTTTTGTTCACAAAACTGGAAGAAACCGTCAACTGGAGAAAGGGAGAGATGCTCAGACAATGGAGTCACTGGGTTATGATTCAGTTGAAAGACCAACATAAAAATTCACGGTGGAATATATCAGTTTTGGTAATATCAAGGACAAAGAGGCCAGGAAGACAAGATGATTGAGTGCAGGGTTTTAATCTTCACCTTGATGAAGGGAAGCAAGATCGCAACTCGGGTTCAGAATTTAGACGTTCCCTTTTGCTCTGCAAACATTGAACCGAAAGGGTTGGCCTTAGGAAAGGCGGGAAGTAGAAGGGGGACGTGTGTGAGGGTGAGGGGGTGAATCCCAGAAGGGCTGGGAGTTTGCAGCAAAGACAGGAGGTGAGAGGTGAGTACCGTGATCCTGCCAAGTTCAGTGTTTCTCAATTTCAAGGGCAGGTCAGAGAACCTTCCATGTCAACAAGCAATCATTCCGCTTCTAGTTTGTCTAAGATTGTCCGATTTCTGTTGCTTCCGTGAGAGACCAAATTATCACAAATTTAGCAGCAGCCAACAACTTCAGTTTACCATCTCAACCTCTGCGTTTCTGCTCTTGGGCATCGGTGAAAATGGTGCAGCTGTGTCATGGGGATGCCAAAGCGCGCAACAGGAGTTGTATGGCCGACAGAACGATCCTGGACGTGGGGCCAGAGCCCGCTAAGTGTTAGTTTTTCGATTTACAGAGGGAGTGTACGTGTGGCCAGGATCGGAATCCAGAGCTGACTTGCTGGTGAGAAAAGAACGGGTGGGATGCCAACGTCGAGGTCACTCCTTGGAGCGAGGGTCAGACTGGGTCATGGAAACCAAAGCCGACTCCTCCTACGGGGGGAGTCGGCTTTAGTTGACAGGCAAGCAGACGAGCAAATATGATCATTTCAGGTAAACTTGAGCGTTAATGACGAAATTACGGGGGCATCCAGGGAGAAGACCCCACTGAAAATGCCCGCTACCCTTTGCATCTCGTCCATGGGAAATGGTGAGCCAGGTCTCATCAGGGAAGTGACGGAGATACAGCGCCTCCCTCATCGGTCTGGAGGAAGCACACTCAGGATGCAGACTTCCCCTAGAGCTGTGGACGGAGCGTGACAAAGGCATGTGGCGGCCACTCCCTGGCCTTGGCTTTCCGTGGAAACTTCCCGTCCAGATATCTCTCAGCTTACCAAGAGCTGCCCAGCAGAGTCCCGCTGATGGAAGGCTTCGGGATCTGCTCTGAAACTAGCAGCCTGGAAGGAAAAGCGGTTTTCCTCCCCATTGGGCTGCAGACCTTAGACGTTCAAGCCGCAGTAATCCACACTGTGAATTCACTCTGCCTGAATCTTAACAGATATTTGCATAATTTACATAATTTTACTGGCTTGTGTTTTCTTCTCTCCTCACTTAAAAAAAAAAAGTCTCTGCTTCATTTTGTCAGGAGCAGGTCTTCCTCGAGGATATATGAATCTTTTAAAACTTGTCCAGAGATTTCATCGAATGTCCTTAGAACAAGGAAGATGAATAAATTGCTTTCTTTTTTTCTTTTTTTCCTTGGTGCAGAGTATCAACTCTGCTTGTTCAGATCCAACAAGGAAAGCACTGGGGGGAAGGGGGGCGGGGATGAGGTCAGGGAAGGCCACTGCAGAGCATTTCTTGTGCTTCGGAGAGGATTTAAAGTTTTCTGCAGTGTAGAAGTACCAAAACAATAAAGTAAAAAGAAGACATTTTTATTAGATTTTTGTCTTCATTTTTGTGACTTCCATTAGCAAAGTGCTGAGAACAAGATACTGGTTCTGTGTACAGAGAATAATGGAAGGTAAACCTCTTTCAGCTGCTTAGAGAAATTCTCAAACTTGTTTGTTTTTTTTTTTTTTTTAAGATTTTATCTATTTATTCATGAGAGACATGGAGAGAGAGAGGCAGAGGCACAGGCAGAGGGAGAAGCAGGCTCCATGCAGGGAGCTCAGTGCGGAACTCAATCCCAGGACCCCGGGGTCACACCCTGAACGAAAGGCAGACACTCAACCGCTGAGCCCGCCGGGCATCCCTAAATTTTTTTTTTATTATTTCATTTATTTATTTATTTGACACAAAGAGCACAAGGAGGGGGAGCAGCAGGCACAGGCAGAGGGACGGGGAGAAGCAGACTCCACGACGCGGAGCTTGAGCCCAGGACCTGGAGATCATCACCTGAGCTGAAGGCAGATGCTCAACCAACTGAGTCACGCAGGTGCCCCAAGATTTTTTTTATTTTTAAGTAATCTCTACGTCAAACTATGGGGCTTGAACTCACAACCCCGGGGTCAGGGGTCACATGCATCACCGGCCGGGCGTCCCGTCGTATAATGCTTTCCATGCTTGTGTGTGTGCGAACACACGAATATCTGATCTAAATACGTGACTGAAAGCCGTGCGTTCCCCAAGGTCTGTGAAGCCCTTGAGATAATCCGTGGTCTAGGTTGATTCTTACGTACGCGGCCAAGATGGCAAGTGTAGAAGTAACTTTCTAAAACAAAAAAGGGCTGTTAGGGAAATTAATTTTCTGTCGTTTTGGGTCGTGTCTAAGCTGTGCGTTGACAGCGTCGAGAAGGGTCACCGAGCTCGCAGAGGAGTGAAGGCCGCAGGCCCGGGTGACGGCCTCAGGCGGCCGTAGGACCCCAGGTGGCACCCAGCGCACTGTCCACCGGGGTGCCCTGGGGCGCTGCAGCCCTTCGGCGTGCAGGGTGCACCCGGCAGTGTCCTGGTTCCGTGTGGGTGCGCTCACCCCGGGGGACCAAGGGCGCACAGAGGGGCCGCGGCCGGTGGTGCTGGCCTGGCGTCCTGGGAGGGTTGCGCCCTGGCCCCGCTGCTCCCGAGCTGCCCTCCCAGCGGATCGGGCCCGAGGGTGCCCACCCCGGGCAGGTGCAGCGGCCGGGGCTCCCGGGGGCCGGGCCGGCCCTGTGCTCCGACATCGCGGCCCGCCCGCCGCCCAGCGTCTCCGCTGTGACCTTCTAGTGACAGGACAGTGTGCAACTCTGCTGTGGATATTTGGGGCTGTTCCTTGTCCAGGCCCGTGGCGCCCCAAGCCCCCTCTCCCGGCCGCCGGGGGCCCTGAGGACAGGAGCCGGGTGCAGGACACGGAGGCCTCTCCGCGACTCGTGCTAAGTACCACGGTGCCCGCCCCGGTCACACCCGGTGCCCCTGCCCGCGGGCTGCGCTCCTTGGGTTCCTGCGGCCCTGGGCGGGTGTCCCGACACGCCGGCCGCGTGCCCTGCTGTCCCCCTCGGGCGACGGAGCCTACAAGTCTGCCTTCGTCCCCGCTTCCTTCTCGCTGCCTCCTCCTGCACTTCCTCTTCCTCCTCCACTCCTCTTCCTCTTCCTCATCCACTACTCCCCTTCCTCCTCTTCCACTCCTCCTCCTCCTCTTCCTCTGCCTCATCCACTCCTCCTCCCTTCCTCCTCCTCCTCCTCTTCCTCTTCCACTCCTCCTCCTCCTCCTCCTCCTCCTCTTCCACTCCTCCTCCTCCTCTTCCACTCCTCCTCCTCCTCTTCCTCTTCCACTCCTCCTCCTCTTCCTCATCCACTAGTCCCCTTCTGCCTCCTCCTCCACTCATCCTCCTCCTCTTCCTCTGTCTCATCCACTCCTCCTCCCTTCCTCCTCCTCTTCCTCTTCCACTCCTCCTCCTCCTCTTCCTCTTCCATTCCTCCTCCTCCCCTTCCACTCTTCCTCCTCCTCCTCTTTTCCACTCCTCCTCCTCCTCTTCCACTCCTCCTCCTCTTCCTCTTCCACTCCTCCTCTTCCTCTTCCACTCCTCCTCCTCCTCTTCCACTCCTCCTCCTCCTCCTCTTCCACTCCTCCTCCTCCTCTTCCACTCCTTCTCCTCTTCCTCTTCCACTCCTCCTCCTCCTCTTCCACTCCTCCTCCTCCTCTTCCACTCCTCCTCCTCCTCCTCTTCCACTCCTCCTCCTCCTCTTCCACTCCTTCTCCTCTTCCTCTTCCACTCCTCCTCCTCTTCCTCTTCCACTCCTCCTCCTCTTCCAGTCCTTCTCCTCTTCCTCTTCCACTCCTTCTCCTTCTCTTCCTCTTCCACTCCTTCTCCCCTTCAGTTCCTCTTCTACTCCTCCTTCTCCCTTCCTCTTCTTCTACCTCTTCTTCCTTCTTCATCTTCTACCTCCTGCTTCTCTTCCTCCCCTCCTTCTCTTCTTCCTCCTCTTCCTCATCTACTTCTTCTCCCCTAGTCTTCTAACTCCTGCCTCTCCCCTCCTGCCTCCTCTTCCTCCTGCTTCTCTTCTTCCTCCTCCTACACATCTCTCCTTCTGCATCTCCACCTCCTCCTCTTCCTTCTCCTTTGTTCTTTTCCTCCTTCTCCTCCTTTTTCTCCTCTTGCTCCTCCTCCCACTCTTCCCCTAATACATCTTATCTTCCCACACCTTCCTCAGTGCACCTGCTTCTCCAGCTCCCCTTTCTCCTTTTCTCCTCCTCCTCCCCTTCCTTCTCTTGCTGCTTCTTCCTCCTGCCCTCCTTCCTGCTTTGTCATGTCCTCCCTGTTACTGTTATTGTAAATTTTCATCCAGGGCTTTACTTTACACTCCTCCCCCCCCACCCCCCACCCCCGCATAAATCCATCCTCTCTGAGAACACAGCAGATAGGGTTCTTTGGGCTGGAGACTGAATCCTTCCATGCTGGATCACACCAGGCCCTCCTTGCTTTTTTTTTTTCCCTCCTTGCTTTTAAGGCCTTGTCTAGGTGACCCTGTGCATGATTAAATGCGTAAATGCTGCCACTGACGTGTGCCTCGTTGCCCGTGTGTGAAGCAGACCCCTTCAGGACACGTGGTTCCTGTCCATGGAGCAGATTAACGGGACAAAGTCTGGTTTTAATTGCATGCATAAGCATGGACGCAGCACAAGAAGTGGCCACGTGTTTGTGAGTTATTTCCCATCTTAAAGAAAGAAAGGGGTTGAGGCTTCTGGCACGGGAGGCAAGTTGGGGGACTTGGGGGACGGCAAGTTGGGGGACGGGGAAGGGAGGAAATCCAAGATATGTAGCCGCTGCCTTGTGACGCAGATAAGCCTCTCTGGTGGTCACCTGGTATCTCCCCGACTGGCTCTCTTTTTGGGACAGATGAACATATCTGATGAATGATTTCCATCTTTACAAATGGAAATTTCCTTTATCAATTTCCTTTAGAAAATGGGGGGGGGATTGCTGTTGTGGCAAATAATCTATATGACAATATTTGGGTGTTGTAGGGCCCTACAACTCAAAGTATGGGGGCTTGTAAGTAGAGTGTGGGAATTACTGGATGGCAAATGGAATACATGGAGAATCCTATAGGATTCATGCCAT
This sequence comes from Canis lupus baileyi, assembly GCF_048164855.1. Classification (NCBI taxonomy): domain Eukaryota; kingdom Metazoa; phylum Chordata; class Mammalia; order Carnivora; family Canidae; genus Canis; species Canis lupus. The sequence continues at coordinate 4,546,117 of NC_132877.1, forward strand.
CGACGTGACCTTTATTGAGCACCTACTACGTGAGTAGACGCACGGGACTGTGCATCACGCACATGGAGATAAAAATCCCTCCCAGGAAAAAAAAAAAATTAAAAAAAAAAAAAATCCCTCCCAGACCTAATACCGCTGTGCGATTGTGGAGGAGGATCTTATTCACAGAGGGACAGATTATAATCACAAATGACTTTTGTGTGTGTGTAGCTACTTGGCGGCTCTGCCCTGACCCGGGTTCATGAGGACACTTGTAGACACTTGTAACCACAGCTTTCCTTTCATGTGTTAATTCCTGCTCAGGCTTCAGAATCTGCTTTGAATCTTCTTTTCCCTCTACTGTTTTTCTTTAGTTTCAAATTTCCATATCTCCGTGGGATTAGTAAATAAGATGTATCCCCTGTGAGAGAGAAATGTGATTTCCGCGATCGAAAGTGGGATTAGGACGTGGCTACTCAAACAGGCCTCCAGGGTACGCAGCAAGCGGTAGCCCGTTCTCATTTGTCATATTTACATTACCGCGGCCTGGCCAGTGGAGGGGGGGGTGTTGGGGGGGGGCAGGGATGGATACCTAGCACAAGGCGGCTTACCCAGAAATGGAGAGGTGTGCTCCCAGGGCCAGATTACTCGGCCAGGTGGCTCCGACAGGTGTTGACTTCCCCTTCTGCGTCCTGCACCTGCAGGCTGTTGGTCAGTCTGTCCCCGGTAGACACAACTCTTGCACTTGGTTGGAAAGACGGCCACTGGCAGGTCACAGTTACCCTCTCTGATACTTTCTAATTCTAACAAAAGAGGTGGGGGTGGGAGACTGGATCCCAGGACCCCAGGATCCCGACCTGAGCCAGAGGTAGCTGCTCAACCAGTGAGCCACCCAGGCTTCCCAGGATGCGTTTTTTGTTTTTTTTTTTAAATGCAGATTTAAGTTGGCGTCTTTTCCACGGTGAGACTCTCTTGTTAGCTCACCTGCTTTCCTTGGTGCTGAGATGAATGCACCTTCACAAATGAAGTTTCCTTTATAAATGTAAATTCCCTTTCAACAAAGTAACTTCCGCTGTGTTTTCAGAGCTGCTCTGGCGCCTGCTGTTGCTCAGAATAATCAGCTCAAAAAATTCCTCTTTCCAAAGAGGCCCATTTTTTTTGGCGGATTCTGGTTTAGTTCATCACCGAGCTTTACACAAAACTCCGAAGGACACTGACCAGACCTGCTAGGTGACAGTTCACCCCGGGACAGATGAATGTATCTGATGAATGAGACTAGCATGGGCCAGGGCCAGCTCTTCGGAGCATCCTTATGTGGGGGAGACAGGTGCATACCTGTGCCCGAGAGCCCCGTTAGGGCTCAGATGGGGGGATATCTTGGCTCAAGAGTCCTGCGGGGGCTGATAGGCTATCCTGGAGGACAGGTGGATACGTACACCTGACGGCCTCACCTGAGCAATGTAGAATAGAATGAGGGCTGTTCCTCAGTGCAGAGAACTAGAGACCCGCACACCGGCCACGCGCCCCCTTCCTTTTCTCTCATCCAGACTCAGCACATCATGACCCTTCATGGCACTGGGCTCCGGAGTCCTTGTGCCCGGGTCAGATACCTGCTCTAAGCAACTCCAACTCCATCAGGCACATTTTGCCCATGTGTCAGACGTACCTACAACAACAGGCTCTCTCCTCATCTGCCCGTCGGAAGAGTATGAGACTTGGGATCCCCGGGTGGCTCAGCGGTTTGTCGTCACCTTCCATCCAGGGCATGATCCTGGAGACCCGGGATCAAGTCCCACGTCGGGCTCCCTGCATGGAGCCTGCTTCTCCCTCTGCCTGGGTCTCTGCCTCTCTCTCTCTGTATGTCTCTCATTAATAAATAAATAAAATCTTAAAAAAAAAAAGGGGGGGGGGAAGTCCGAGACTATCATAACCAAGTGACTAGACTCTGGATCTAAAGCATCGTCCCTGTCCAGGTAATACGAGGTGGTGAAATGCGGCCCTGCCGACTCTGGAGGGCAGACTCCAGCTCCTGTGACGGCCCTCCTGAGGGGTCCGCCTCCGGAGACCCCATGTCTGGGGTCTGGCCCAACGTTTGTGACATCATGCAGATCAGGAAGATTCCCTGTCCTAGCAGAGCTGAAGCCTGGCAGGAATGAGGTGAGCCCCCCGCTTGTCTCAGCACCCAGCCCCTGGCGCCCCAGCCCCCCAGCCCGTGGAACAGGTCTCAGCCAGGTATCTCCTCCGACAGCGGGATTCGATGCCAGCCTTCTTGCCAGCGTGTCCCTTTCTTTGCCTGGAACGTGCTTGTTTTTGATTTCGGGGGGTTTTCTGTGGGCCAAGAGAGCAGCACGATGCCCATGTAGCTTGCCCTCTCCCGCTGCCGGGGCACAGTTGCGTGTTGGCCAGTAGCCTTTGGCCATCCCCAGTGGGCTTCCAGCCTGTAGACCAGGGAAGGGAAAGCTGCTGTGCGTGCTGGGCCCGCCTTTTCCTTCACGCCTGAGTGGTTGGCCTTCTCCCTGTAAAACGAGCACCGTGAACCCCGACAGCCTCAGAGATTTCGTGGCACGTAAGAGGCAATCACTTTACTTACTGCTATTTGGAGTGAAGCTGCTTCTCGGAGAAGAACACACAGAAGGGAGCACAAGCAGCCCGTGTCCGGCTTCGTGGATTTTCACAAAATGAACCGACGTGGGTCGCCACCACCAAGGTGCATTCCTTCTGCGTGTTTCTATTAAAGCGGACTCATGTGGGAAGGAGTCTTGGTGTGTCTGGTGTGTGGGGGCCTGGCTGCTTCCACGCGGCGTGGTGTGGCTGAGCTTCATCCGTGGTCAATACACCTGCAGACCATCCGCTTTTATTGCTGTGAAGCGCTTCACTGCATATCCACTGCGTAGTTCTTTGGATCTTTTGTCTCTCCCCTTAATTCTTTGGCCCAATGTATCCTAAGGATTCGTTTTTCAAAGAAGAAGCATGTGTGCCGTGAGCATTGTGAGACCTTGATTATTCAAAAAAGCCCTTCATGCGGTGCAGTAGTTTGTGGACGTAAAATCCTGGTGCCAGGGGCGCCTGGCCGGCTCGGTCGGTAGAGCCTACGACCCTTGATCTCGGTGTCATGAGTTCCAGCCCCAAGATGGGCGTAAAGCTTGCTTTAAACAAGATCCTGGTGCAAACACAGTTTCTTTCAGAACTTTGAAGTCCGAGCTGTAGGCCTTCCAGTCTCCAAGGATGTGATGAGATCTGTGTTTTTCAAAAATATGGTCACCACCCACCCCCTCCTTCTCTTTAAGCTTTCAGAATTTTTTCTTGTCCTCCTGTGGTTCTGGGCATCCACCGGCATGTGGGGTGGGGTGGCTGTGGCTTCATTAGGCTGCCTTACTGCCATTCACTCTGAAGGTACAATAATTTCTCCTACAAATGATTAAATTACTCCATCTAATATATTGCCTCTCTCTGCTCTGGGTTCCCACCTCCTAGAAATCCTCCGAGCTTATTAATTTACTTCCTTACTCACCTCTCTGTCCCTCTTCAATTTACTTTCTGTTTCTCTGTAATTTTTGTTCTACGTTCTGGAAGATTTGCTTAGTTTTATCCTATAGATCACAAATTTATTCTTCAGCTGTCTTCATTCTGTCCTGAGGTTTTCCATGAACTTTATTTATTTCTAGTAGCTATCGTTTCCTGTACCGTCCTTTTGGTGACATAAAGTCATTTTCCTTACTGAACATCCACTTGAGTGTCTGTTAAGATACTAATTGGACTTTAAGAGGATTTTCTTTCTTCTGTTCTACCTGTCTCATCTATTTTTAGTTGTTCTTTGACATCTTGGTGATGACTTATGGGTGTTTTTTATTTGGCTTATGTGCTTGTTTTTCTACCAGCTGGTTGTCTTTGTTCAAATGTTTCTAGTGCTGAATACAAGAGTGAGTAGACTAAGGTAGGTGGAACGAATGCCTCCCAGCCACATGACTCTGTTGCTAACCGGCTTTCTTCATAGATGTGGGGATGACAGGTCCTGTCCACAGATGGGTTTTTCTGAGAGGACATGTGGGGTTCACAATGGCACTCTTAGGGTCTCAATGAAACCAAGGGATGCCTTCATCCTGCAAAGTGAGGACCCTGACCTTTTCGTCCCTTGGCAGGCCTTCCTTTCATTTCATTTTTTCCATCAAAGAATGACCTCAGATCTCCTTGGTTTCTGTCCATCTTCTCTCTTTTCAATTCCATGGCTATATGAAGGGCTCTTCCATGAAAATCTCTCCCTATTTAGAAAGCAAGACCTTGAGGCCTTTGGCTGGGCCCAGATTCAGCAGCTGATCCATAACCACATTGGTGTGAGGGGCTATCTGGTAGACCTGCATATACATGTGTGTGTGTTACCCCCGTGATTTTTGATGCATACCGTCTACAGATCAAACACACATCAATTTCCAAGCTCCAATTATCATTTTTTAGACTCAGATAGTCTCATTTCCATTTAAAAATGTTCCAAAGGGTTAGAGATACCCTGTCTTCTTTCTGACCCTATCATGGAGTTAGCATATATCTTTTATGACTTGACTGTCATTTCAGTAGCATCCTGGGAAAGGAGGGAGGCAGGCTAATGTGTGGCTTAAGACACTGTATTGAACTAGAAATTCCATCTGCAAGTTATTAGCTAACTTCCAGACTGGCCAAACAGTATATAGCTTCTTAAAATTTCCTTTATAAAATGTTTATCAAAAAAATAAATAAATAAATAAAATAAAATAAAATAAAATGTTTATCATTAACTAGATGATCAGAGCTTATTTAATATCCCAGATTTGCAGAGATTGTTTTGTGATTTTTACATTTTCTGTGTGGTCGAACAACGTTTGTATCTGTTGGCCCCCAAACACGTTTGACCACATTGGAAAATGGCCAGGTTTCTCAGTGCTTTTTACGTCTTTAGAAGTTTGACCTTCATCCAATTCCATTCTGACTTCGATTTTAGAATATAGTCTTTGACCTCCTGACCCTGAGATTGTGCTTTCAAATATTTTACTAATCTTTCTCTGTCATTTCTTTTTTTCCCTTCCACCTCACTTTTTTTTTTTCTCTCTTTTACCAGCCCAACTATGCACACAGGGTGTGTGTAATTATTATTAGCAGCCGATCGACCTTGTCTTTCTCAGGAAGCCTAAGTGTTATGTTCGGGCAGATTCTGTTTCCACTAATGAACATGCCGTAAACATCACTTCATTTGCAAGTTCTTACCCTTCCTCACACTTAACGAAGAACATGGCTTTGTCATGTTGAGCTATTTCTCACAGTTGGATTTCCTAGTTTTGTTAGGAAACTTTGAAATAGATAAAAGGGCAGACATTTACAGTATAAGGAGGTTTTCCTATTACATTTATGAGGTGGCATGAAGCTGGAAGCAAATTCATCTTCATAAAAGTGCTTTAAAAGCACATCTCATTTTATGTAAATGGCCACTTAGTAAGAGCATTTCCCCAAAAATAGCAAAATATAGACTATATTGAAACTATGGTAGTTTCTTAGAAATGGCACTATTTCAATAAGAGAAATACTTTATTAACTATTCCATCATCGATGAATATTCTGAATTAATTTAACCTAGGATGTCAGCGCTTGAAGATGTACTCACCGGTGGTCTTCAACAACTATAAGTAGTTTTTGCCAATGGGTAGTGCTAGCAGAAAAGGCATTTCACCCAAATTATGACTTTCTTGAATTAGTTCAGTATACCTCATCTAGCAAAGAATGGAACTAATCTACTTTGAACTGAAATAAGAGCATAATTTGGATCAGAAGTTAATGGGTTAGGAGCTTGCCTGCATCTAAATTCAGCTCTGAGTAGAGCAAGGCTGGTGCTCAGAGCCCATGGAACAACAATAAAATGTTTGATGCCATATGGTGGGGAGCAAAGCTCCACACCGAAGCTTGGTTGGAAAAAGATTCCAAACCCTATTCTCATGTCTAGTGGTTTTAATTATGGTGCCTCTTCTTCCTACTCATAGCTTATTAAAAGACACACAAGTCATAAGTGAACCTGGATTTCTCGTATAATTTGGATTCTCATTTAGAGTCTTCCATTCCTTATTAGAACCTCAGGCGAGATACGATCTCTTCAGCGTACCTCCTCATCTGTAAAATTAAGGCCTCGAAAACTACAAGCGACTTTCTTTTCCCCCCTAAACTCTGAACTGAGGAAAATTTTTGGCTAATATAAACATGTTTCCGTGCCTAGGTGCTAGCTCCAGTAGACTCATGCACCACATTTAGAGCCTGCTCGAGGCACGTATATGGGATCGATTTGTTTTAAGCAGCTCCATAAGTAATTAGTTAAAAATCTTGTTTAATCATTTTGAAATCAATAATTTCCTATTATCCCAGGACATAGTCCACTTTCTTGGTCAATAATCTTATTTAACCTCTGGAATTTTACATTAAATAATATTTTTTAAATGTTTAAAGGAAATTCCTGAAAGTCTATTTTATAAATCAAGTTGCTCCGTGACCTGAAATCTCCTACTCTGTGTTTATTTGATACTTTCTGTCTTAATAAATTCTTTCATGGAGGGACGCTTGGGTGGCTCAGCGGTTGAACATCTGCCTTTGGTTCAGGGCGTGATCCCAGAGTCCTGGGATCGAGTCCCACGTCGGCCTCCCTGCATGGGGCCTGCTTCTCTCTCTGCCTATGTCTCTGTCTCTCTCTCTCTCTGTGTCTCTCATGAATAAATAAATAAAATCTTAAAAAAAAATTCTTCCTTGGAAACAAATGTAAGAATACTGATGAGCATTCAACATTTCCAAAACTACAATTGCATGGGGAGACATGAAACCGTTCTTGTACTTTTCTATTCATAAACATGTAAGTTGTCCATATAACAATAGAACAAATAGAGCAGTGTATTAAATGCAGAAAATTTATGTTTCACGCATTCAAAAAGTGCTTCATGTGCATTCTCAAGAGTGACTCAAAATATTTTAGCTCTATAATTGGATAAGGCAAACAAGACTCAGAGTGTGCTATCTATCAACCACTTATTCATTTAAGTGGAAGAGATAGAGCAGATTCCTAGACTAGATGTCAAGATTCATGAAGTCACCTATGCCAACAGAAAGGGCATTTATTCCTACAGTGTTAATGCCAAAAGCCATTTTTTTGTTGGCAAGCCACTGTGTCTGAGAGACTCAACCAAAATTGTCTGTAAATCCTTAACAGGTATTCTGCAAGGTGAATCTGAACCGCATAATTTTACAAAAGAAAATGGATGCTCACATTACAGAAGGCATTTGCTGGAGGGCTGGCAAGTGGCAGGTGTTCACCCAAGACCCTCCGCACATCATCTGTTGGCGTTTTCTGTGGCCACTTATATGAAGCACCCCTTGTCCAGGGAGACGTGCTTTAGGGAAGGTCAGTTGTGGATATAGACCACTTGAATCCTTGATAGTTGGTGGAAGGATTTCTAAATTTGACCACAACCTGGCCGACAGAAGTTACCAATGCAGATACCCCTTCCTTTTGGTGACCCGCTCATTCGTCTGGTATTTATGGATTTCTTCTCCAGGCTCATTGGAGCCATTCATGCATGCATGCAACCCTTCATTCATTCCTCATTCAACAAATGTGTAACGTGTACTTCCCAGGAGCTTTGTCTTTCGGCAGCGCAATAGAGACAACAATTTCTTTGATTTTTTTTTAAACATTTTGTTTATTTGAGAGAGAGTAAGTGAGAGATGGAGACCGCGGAGCAGGGGGAGAGGCAGAAGGAAAAGCAGGCTTCCCTCTGAGCAGGGAGCCTGACTTGGGGCTGGATCCCAGGACCCCGGGATCATGACCTGAGCCAAAGACAGATGCTCAACCAATGGAGCCACCCAGGTATCCCAAGGATTTATTTTAAAAATGGAGATTTTTCTGGGCATCCCGGGTGGCTCAGCGGTTTGGCACTGCCTTCAGCCCAGGGTGTGATCCTGGAGACCCGGGATCGAGTCCCATGTCGGGCTCCCTACATGGAGCCTGCTTCTCCCTCTGCCTGTGTCTCTGCCTCTGTGTGTGTCTCTCATGAAAAAATAAATCTATTTTTTAAAGAAGGGAGATTTTCCTTAAATGGAAGACGTCCCATTCTCTGCTACACTGGTACACCTCACTGCGTTTAGTTGATATTATTAGTTGATATTAGTGTCCGAGGTCTTAAATCACATGCCATATTGTTTCTGCTATTAGGAATTACTCCTCTCAAGTATGAGATAGAAGTGCAGTCCTCCTCGTAGCTAACAGTACACGGATCATGTGTATCCAGCCACTTCCAACGTGTAATTAAGTTGAAATTATTTTCTTGAAACACTGCGTCGAGTGTTTTTGAAAATTCCAGTTTTCGTCAGCAAATGTGAGTTTTGAAAGCCAACACATGCATGCATTGGAAAAATTTATATTTTGGAAAACGTATATTTGGTGGGGAGTGGAATTCAAACAGGGACATAGAAGGTCTTTATCGCCACATCATGAAACCCATTTGCCACTTCTGCGCACCATCATGACCTGTAGCGCTCCCTAAGAGATCCTGGCTTACAATATCATAAAGGAACGAGCGTGTGGAGATTTATTTAAAATGGGGTAGGGTCGCTGCTAATTTGGGCTATATGATGTGGCTTAGTTCCAGAGGAGCAGACGGAGGGGAGGAAGGCAGTACAGTTGCTGGGCTGGAAGCCAGGGCTCAGAATCATTGTACTTGTAGATGAAATAATAATTATTTAGGATCATTTGCTAATCAGCAAAACCTTGGAAGTGGCTGCTGACAGGCACTAGTGAGGTAATTAAGGTGAAACACTGAATTTGCATACATTTACACTTTGATCATTGTTTGCAAGATTCCCTCTCTAGAAATAGACTTCACTTCTTTGAAAATGCACACTAAATCAAAGGATGGGGAAGAAAAAACTGCAGTGCAGCAATCATGCTTAAGACAAAAATCACAGAATCGCCCTCACAGAGACAATTACCTGAAGATGCTCTTGTCTGTAATTGTAAGACAGGCTCACCTTAATTTTCTCAAAGTATGAGCTATAACAGATTCATACTTTCTTTGTTAGCCTCTTCATTGAATATTGATGTTGGGGCCTTGCAGGCACATTCGATACGCCTGTCAAGATGTGTTGTTATTGATCATATAAGAAGTCCTGTTTGTGCGTTTGTTGAATGGCCCATTCTAACGTGGGTTCGTGTAGAATCGGACATTGCCATTTTACTTCAGGAGTGAAATAGCTTATGTGAAGTGAACAAGTGCCAAGCAAAAGCACCCCCAAAACACCCTGCAGGAAAATACTTTCGAGGTCGCATGGTCATTGATGCAGTCTGAGCATCAAATGCTTGGTCCAGACCATGACTTTTATCAGTTGTATGGCCTTGGACTAGTTGTCATTCTATTCTTCAGTTTCTTGATTTAGAAAAAGAATGGGCCCAAGTACTGTTGGGATCCTTTCCAATGCCTACAAGCCTTTAAAAATCATCTTAGTAAAAAAAAAATAATAATAATAATAATAAATAAAATAAAATTCATGTTAGCGTGCACATGGGTGGCTCATTTAAGCATCTGCCTTCAGCTCAGGTCATGATCCCAGGGTCCTTGGATGGAGCCCTGCGGCACTTTCCCTGCCTCTCCCTCTCCTGCTGTTCCCCCTGCTTGTATGTACTCAGTCTCTCTCTCTGGCAAATAAATAAACAAAATCTTTAAAAAATACATAAAAATCAGGATACCCAGGTGGCTCAGCAGTTGAGTGCCTGCCTTCGGCTCAGGCTATGATCCCAGATTCCTGGGATCGAGTCTCACATTGGGCTCCCTGCCTGGAGCCTGCTTCTCCCTCTATGTGTCTGCCTCCCTTTCTGTGTCTCTCATGAATAAATAAAATCTTTAAAAAAATACATAAAAATCATGTTAGTAACTTATATTCATGATCATTATAAAATTCTGTTGGTTTGGCCTTCAAATGATTTGCAATTTATAATTTCTTTAAATGCTGTTTTGTTCTTATAAATAAATCTTTCATGACTAATCCTAACTGGACATTTAAAAAATATTTATTTGTTTGAGAGAGAGATGTCACAAGAGGATGTGGGGTGGACAAGGAGAGGCAGAGGGAGACACAGACTCCCTGCTGAGCAGGGAGCCCAACCTGGGGCTTGATCCCAGGATCCTGAGATCATGACCTCAGCTGAAGGCAGAAGCTTAACCAACTGAGCCACCCAAGTGCCCTTGGACATTTTTTTAAAGTAGTGGGGCTTTGCAAATGAAGTGGAGAGATGGGATGTACAGATGGACAGTGGACAGACCATATATGGCCATAATACCCAGACCTTCACCTCTTCAGCAACTGCCTCTAGAGCCCAAACTCCAGGCTTTTTAGCAGTCACCTCAGGATGCTTTGGCCTCTCTTCTAGTTCAGGACCAACTAGAGAAAGTGAAATATGCTCCCCAAACTGAGGACTTGTATTTAGAGTACTTCTAGGTCCCCTGGCCAATAGCCTGCAGTCACTGCGCATCTGAAGCCTGCCTTGGGGTCTATGTCAGAAGTAGTGGTGACTGACTCCCTATCTATAGCAAGTTGTGAATAAACAGCCTCTGGTTGCCTTCACCTGAGGAAGGGGAGGACGTCTTTGTTTATTTCCAACCAGCTTGATACGGCTTCTAATATAGGTAGATGCCGTGGGTGCAAGCTGAACACATCCCCATCATTGTAGTTGACGCAAGTTTATTTCCGTTTTGTGCTGTAGATGTTTCTATTTGGTGAAAAATGAGAAGAATCCATGCTAACTTCTCAAAGAACACTAGAGTGATGTTGCATTTTGTTTGCTTCTTATTAATAATTGAGAGCCACTTTCCCAGGAAGCCCATCATGGTGAGTTTTCACTGTTGCTGTTTTTCTCTGGCATATCCGAACTTGTGTCAACAAGGCAAAGCGTAAACACAAGTTCTGAATACTGAGAATTGGAGGGGAAAGCAGGAAGTGGATGATCCGTCATTTTAAGGGTTGATTTTTGTGTAGAAACAAACCCTGAGAGTGATCTGTGATAGCAGAGGAGATTGGAGCAATTGGAAGGCAATTTATCGGATGGTTTTGGAGAAAGGATGAGATTCAGGGAAAGTAGGTAGAGCTGAATAGACGTTTTTCTCTGCAATTTGCTACATCTAAGCGAAGCCAATGGAAGATCCAGCGTAGTTAACTCCAGGAGTTCTTTCTGTGAGGTTGTTTGATCTGGGTTTTTATCCTACTGCATTCTGTGATCCTAGGCACAGACCTCTGAAGGCTCTCTCTGTATAATATGGTTTTCTTACCTATGGGCGTTTGTAAGAAAGGGAATAGAAGATGAAGCATTTCGGTTAGACATGTGTGATGTTGCTCTGCCATCCAGGCTTCACTGAGGAACTCTGAAGCCTCTTTGGTGTTGTCTGTTCTAAGAGACACCCTGTGGTCTCTCCAGGAATTTCACTGGAGCAGGATGTGGGTGCTTTGAAGAAAGCAAGGCATTGTACAGCTTAATTCTGAGGCCATTTAAGCAAAGAGACTCAAGAATAAGTTGTGAATTTGATCCCTTGGAAAGGAAGAGACAATGTTTCTGAAAATAAATGTGTTTGAACATAAAACAGGGAAATTGCACGAAAGCAATCTTCTGTGTTTGATGGCAATTTCCATTTCTGTTTCAACCACTTTTTCAGACAAGATTATAGTGGAGCTTGCTTTCCTATTTAACCAGTCTCTGGATATAAAGTCACCCCAAATCTTCAGCTATTGACTTTGAAACACTGCTTACAGAAAAGGTACCTCTGAAACACACTAATCTCGTGTTTCTTTATAAAAAGAAATGCCTGTAGGACATTAGGCCTGTATCCATGTAGCTAACCATCTTATTACCATTTCATATTAAACGTGGAACAGAAAAAAAGAGGCGGGGGGCACTTGTTCAACCTCTCACAAGAGCTCATTGAGACATTTCTGGTAAAATTTTTTGGTATACCAGGATCTGAAGTGGAGGGAACTTGATCCAGTGATTCCCACAGTCCTGTATTTGAGGGGTGTTGACTTTGTGGCAGGAACCTCGGTGCTTGGAGTGCACTGAGACCATAGAGCGGGCTAGGATGATGGCGGGTGTGGGGCTGTCCACTACCGGAGTGCTGAAATCCGGAGAGAAGAGGGGACGCGGTGTTGGTCCCAGGGAGTGACAAGGCCCATTTGGTTCATTCTGTCTACGAGATAAATGCATCCTGTGTTTGAGAAAGTCATGAGGAAGGGCATTAAGGCAGAGCTCTCCTAAGCCAATTAGGTATGCGGCTTGTCAATCGGGATGCATGAGGATGAAAACCAAGACCTAAGATGAGCACAATGAACTTGTGGGAAGCCTGGATTTCAGAGTCATAAAGTCTGGACTTTGTAGATGAGGAGGCATAAAATACAGGAATTCTGTATTACAAGAGAACAAGCATTATGCTAACCGTCAACATTACGAATTAGCCACAACTGTGCCACTCTCGTGCTGTGCCATCCTGTGTCATTCCAGGCAGGAAAACAGGCAGAGACGACGACAATGAACGGAGAAAGAAGGATGCTATTTTAGTGGAAATTGAGGTTATGGCAGACTCAGATCTTGGAGAGTAAGAAGGGCCTTAATGAGAAACTTGAAATTAACAAGTTTAAAAACTCAGATGTAGAGTGAATTTATTTATTTATTTATTTTTTAGAGTGAATTTATTTTGACTGGGTTACATTATTCCATAAGTGACTTTGTGGGGGGATAAAAAAAGTGCTGGTTTTTAGTTATTCGCTAATAAAAAATGCATGAACCCCACTTACTTCCTGGATCAAAGGAATTTTCTACTAACTCAGCCCTTTGGTCTTTCACAGAATGACAGTATAGAGAACCACTAGCCACTACACTTTTCCAGCACTTTCTGTACACCAAGAACATTTTCATGTTCTGTTGATTTCAGTGACTATCCCATTAAAATTGTCCTTAAATAAGCATATGGGGTCAGCAATACAAGTCAGCTGTACAGTAGAGCTACGGAATCATTAGTCATGATCTCTCCAGTGGGATTACGTATTGACCAAGGTGTATAGTCGTGAGGGCATTTCCACCAAGAAACCTAGAGATGGGAACAACACGGCGCACTGCATATCCGTGCAATAGCGCAGGGGCGAAATCAACTCTTGAGATCATACTGCTAGTTATGGAAGGTAATGCTTGTATCCTATGTGTGTAATGAGTTAAAAAGATGTGTCTGTTGGTTTGCTGTGTGTGGCTTAATTTGCCTTTTAAATGGAACCCTTTACTTATTTCATATATGTTAGGTTTTGTTCTTGCTGTCAGTTTAAAGCCTTACAGATTTTATACTTGTTTTGTTAGCACTTGCAGTATTTTGCCTATTTTCTATTATTGACTGACATATCGTACTCCCCAAATTACAGAGGCCATTAAAGAAGAAAGTATAGCACTCTGCGTTCCTGGAACACGCCACACACACGTTCATTAGCAGTTGGACTCGTCGGAGGGTCAGTTAAGTGTTATATCACCGTCAACTTGTCAGTATTGTCTTCCGTATTGATTTCCACTTGATGTGGTACTTTCTGCAGTGCAGGAATGCATTTTGGCTCTCAATCTGCACTTCTTTTTCATTAAATTCTCATTTGTAGCGTGTCAGTAGGGTGCTTGGCACTTCCGCACGGCATATCCGTGCTCCTTCAGCATTTTCAACATGGCTCCGTCGTAGCCTAAGGATGCTGTTTCATGATGGTTCGTCTCTGCAGCTCTCTGTTGGCTAGCCTGTGAACTAGGCATGGGAATCGAGCATAGGATATTTATTCTTGCATCTTCTGCTCCCATCTGTTTTCCCCCAAGCCCCTATACACAAATCTGCATACATACTGACTGCATTTCTCCACTAGTAGAAGACACCCAGTAACCATTGGATAATGGCAGGGACAGAGAGTGTGGCCCTTCCTCTGGATGTTTATCTATGATCTGATATAAGAGCAGTAGACCATAACAGGCCCAGCTAGGTGTGTAAATATGCCTTATCTCTTGCTGAGTCTGGATGAGCAGTGGGAAAGATGCAGAGAAAAAGAGCTATCTGTAAGATAATTCCTTAGTTTAAAGATAACTTCCTTGCCATTCTGTTATTTTTCATCTTGAATTTCCTGTTGCCCTTATCAGAATGCACACTTTGGGGGAAATGCCAAACGTCCTTGAATTTACCAAGCTTATGATCTGTAGATCCTAGATGGTGTATCTATGTAGAGGTCCAGGATGGCGCACGACTTCACCCAAAAGGACCGGACATGGAAATTAGCCAGTTACATAACTCTGTCTCCAACCATTTACCCTAGACCCAATTTTGCAGCGGAGTGACGTGCCTTACTCAAACATCCCTCTTCCCTGAACTCTGTGGCACTTCCAACTGATATTCCTGGCTCAGGACTTGATTACACCTAGTCTTTTCCTTTTCACTAATCCTTTCTGGTATGAGCCTTGATTTTTCATTTGCATTGCACGTTCCTCGATAGTACACCACGCCATGGATTGGGAGAGCCTGGCGGAGCTCTGGATGCGTGGCAGTTTTTCAATAAACAGTTGTCGACCAATAGCCCTTAGGATGTGAATTATGAGTTCTAGCAAAAGGCAAGGTTTCATTTGCATAATTATGAGCTGAAGACTGGCAGGGAAAATGAGGTGCTGAGCTACTTCAGAGTTGCTTTGGCTGCCCCTTCTGATTAAACTATAGTTCACAGCAACTACATTAGGTATTCCAAGTTGAAATTTCCAGAATTTGAAGGATACATATTGTAGCTTAAGGAGCTGAAAGTAACATCCTCATGCACTCAAGAGAGGGCTGCGGTATCTCGACAATCATCAGTTAAGGATGATTCTATTAAAGATGCTTTGAAAATGTTCTACGGACATCAAACTTTGGAATAAACCTCAATTTGATAGCCCTTATATAGGTTTTTTGTTGTTTTTTTTTTTTTTAACTTGACATCATGGATAAACTGTGGAGGGTCTAAGAATCCCTTGATAGGTGTAAAATTATGTGCATGTAGGTGTGCATTTAAAGAAGCAATGCACTAAAATTCTCAAAGGAATTTATTTCTTTGGAAGGAAGAACCCACCCCTATTCCAATGAGATCCTTTATTCCAAGGGGCTTCTAGAGGTAGAAGATACCAGCATAGTATGGTCAGCACAAAAGACCCCCCAAGAGCACATGCAATCTCTACAAGTTTGTTTGCAGTCCAGCTTATGTCTTCAATACGGGATGACGTTTCGAGGTGGGAAGCATTCTGTGGGGTCTATTCCCCAAGAGAGTGGGGAAGTGGAGGGGATGTAGTCTGGCTACACACATTCCCGTTGGGATGGGGAAGTAGGAAATGTTCTTTTCAGGCATTCCTTGTCACCAGCAAAAATCTGATATGTCATTTGCAAATATGTTCTCCCGTTCTATGGGTTGTCTTTTAGTTTTGTTGACTGTTTCTTTTGCTGTGCAGAAGCTTTTTAATCCTGATTAAGTCCCGATAGTTCATTTTTGCTTTTGTTTCCCTTGCCTTCATAGGTGTGTCTTGCAAGTTGTCAATTGGCTGTTCTGACCTGCGATCTGAGATCAAGTTATTAGCTCTGCATTTTTCTCTTTTCTGAACCTCTTTTCTTTTCTCTTGCCTTTTGAATTCCTCTTAAGAACTTGATTCTAAGATTTTCTCCTGGCACCATCGGCCTCCGTGCAGACGTCTAGTGATGGATTGGCATGAACACTGCCTCTCTTCATTCTGTGCTTTCCTGAACCCAACTTAATTCAATTTCACCAGGCAAGCAATTTTTCTACCTAGCACCTCCTCTAGATCAATCATTTTGTTATAATTCATGACTCAACAATTCATGAGAGCTTACCACTGTTCACTCTGGAGAGTGGAAGATGATTATACGTTGCAACAGTTTTGCACTCACCGTGTTGCTTTCCCAAGATTCCTCTTGGCCTGAAGGGATTGTAGCACATTTTGCAAATACAGATGTTTCATACATGGCAGGAGACCAGGCATAACTGAAGACAGCTTTCCACACATCAGACAGGGACCTTTAAAAATCTGTTAAATCAAGAACAATTATTTGGTAGTAATTTTAAAGAAAAAAAAAAACACATACACACACCTTATATAATAAAGTGAAAAAATATTGGTGGAAATCAACGTCCCCTAAGATACTAAACTGTGGGCTCTTGAAGTGTGATTCTCAGACCCATGGGCATCTCCAAATTCAAAGGGTTGTCAGAACTACTCTACTGACAATGCTGTTCGCCTTTTTTTGCTGGATCGACTTTGTACTGATAATACAAAAAGGAGTGCAGGGCAAAACTGCTGGCACCTTGGTGCAAATAATGGCAGTGAATTGTCACATTGTTCGCCTGTGATACACGTTGCTGGTTTATGACAATCCTGTTTCACTTGATGCCCTTGACAAAGTGGGGGAACAGTCTTAATGACACTAAATCTCAATACTAGGGTATTAAGTCTTATCAATAGTCAGTGTGATAAAATGGGAAGCGTGCGTAAACTGGTTCTCCTGGTAATAGAATGTCGTGGCTTTCGTGAGGGTAAGCACTCGTCCCATTATGTGGGTTTTGTGCTAATTGGGACACGTTTCTCAAGCGGAACGTCAGTTCTACTTGAAGGAATGACTGCTAGATACACTTTGGACTGCACAGTTTGGAAGATTTTTTTTTTTTTAAGTGACCAAAGTGACCTAGACACTCTCAAGAAGAACAGCAAGTGACAAGAATCTTTGACAGCTTTCCAGTGCTTAGACACTCTTCTGAGGACATCAGTGATTTTAACAATTGAGGTTTTTAATGCTATATAGTACAATGTGCAAATATTTAGAAGATGTGCAAAACGTACTGAAGCAATATTTTGTATATGAATAATGCATCATGTTACAAAATCATGCATGGCTAAAAGATCCTTTTAAAATGCAAGTTATTCTGTATGTTGGTAAATTGAACACCAATAAAAAAATTTAAAAAAAGGATAAAAAAGAAAAATAAATAAATAAAAATCTTAAAAAAAATAAAATAAAATGCAAGATATGCCCATGGATTTTAATATATGTAACAGCATATGAAACATTTACTGACTACAGATTCCAAATTTCAAGTAATCCTTAAGAAACTACTCTTCATAGAATGTGGATGATACATCAAGGAAAAAATGTACACAGTTATCTGAAAAAGCTATTAAAATACCTCCTCTGTTTTCCAGCCACATAGCTATACAAGAGTAGATTTTTTCAGACACTCCAAGGAAAACAACATATGATCACAGATTGAAAACGGGGGCAGATACTAGAATCCAGCCATTTACAAAGGCCAGGCAAAACAACTGTTTTACAATTGTAAAAACAATGACCCCCTTCTAACTTTATGTTTTCTAAAATATGCTTATTTTCTACAAATCTGTTACTGATGTTTTGACATAGCATCATTACTAAGTAAATAGTAGGAAAAGGTCTCAGTTTTAATTTCCAGTCTGGGAAATGACAAGAGGCCTACTCCCTGGGAATCCTCCGTAGTCTCTTAAGAATAAAGGAACCCTGGGGCCATGAGTTTGAGAACCGCCCCTTTGAGGTGTTCCTGAAACGTAAGATATTTATGAAAATCAGCTGGAGAGTTTCACACCTATGGACTCTGGGGCCACATCTCCTCAACACTCTACTTCTGGGTCATGGTCTTCACTCCAGTGATGGTCAGTGAGTTAACTAGGGTTCGTGTGTGATCAACTCTGCAGGTAAAATTGAAATCACATCCTGCACCAGGCATGTGTTGAAATCTCAAATGAAGCGACAATTTGTTTTCTACCCCTACTGGTTTTTTGATTGACAAATAGAAGTGGGCATGGTTGTGTTTTGGGAACCTGTATGTGCCCGGTCATTGCTTTTGCGTGGGTCTTGGTTGCTAAGTTATGTTTTCAACTGTAGAAATCAGTCTTTTATGTTATGGCACATGTTTTCTGTGGGCTTGCAATCCTGTTGCTTGGATCAAATGCTCGGAATATAAAATGCTTTTCTTTTTTATTCTCTCTCTCTCTTTTCCTGTTTTGGTCTGCATTCAGTTTACTCAGCCAGGCGTGAAACACAAATGTTCTTATTTACCAAACTAGTTGCAAGTAAACAAGAACAGCTTGTTAAAATCTGTCATTTCAATTAAAGGAAACATGGAATACAGTTTAAAAGACATAATTTCTTTGTAATTCCTATGTTATTTGTCTTTAACGTGAAACTGTGAAAGTTGAGAAGTGAGCATATACCGATAGTCCGCTTCATAATCTAGAAAAAGGCTGTGAAATAATGGTGAATCGTGGTGGCGTGAGAACTTGGTAGCATGATTCAGGTATAATTCCAGAGGAAAAGATTTGTAATGAAGGATCTTTGAGAAACAGAAATACATCCTGGAAAAAAAAAATCCCCCAAGGGTCAATTTGATTCAAAAAAATTTTGAGCTGCCTCATGATTATGACAAAAAGATGTATAGACTGTGGCTTTCTTATTTTTTCAAGAAGTTCAAGTCCAGCGTCAGATAGCTGGAGACAGGCACAGTTAGAAATGTCCTATAAAATGTTGATTATAAAGTAGCATTTTCTCAGGGAACTAAGAACAAAGGGTCCTAGACAAGGAGCAGTTAGTGACAGAAACAAATTAAGAGGTAAAAATCGGGGTTTGTATCACACATTCAGTAACAAAAGGAAATAGAGGGTGCAAGTTATATCGTTTCAGCAGTGATTTGAGGGATTTTAGGTCTGAAGAGGAGAAGGAAATGGGTCAAATTGGCATTCTGATTTTAAAAGAGATTTATTTATTTCAGAGAGAGAGGAGGGTAGGGGAAGAGGGGCAGTGGGAGAGAGAAAATCCTCAAGCAGACTCCTCGCTGACTGTGGAGCCAGACTCCTGGCTCGATCCCATGACCCTGAGAGCGTGCGTGACCTGAGCTGGAAACCAGAGTGGGACACTCAGCCAACTGAGCCACCCAGACATCCTGCCATGTAATTATTATTATTTTTTTTAACAAAGACAACAGTCGGCATCGCACCGAAAAGCCATCTTGACGACCTCTCTGTAGAGACAGAAGCAAAGTCAGTGGACATCTTGGGTAAATTGGAGCAGATTCTGGAGCCATTTCGTTTTTTTAAAGCTGCAAGGCAGGGATTGTCAATTCCTGAACCCACGTGTTCCGTACAATTTGGAACACTCACCAGTTAGAAGCAAACAAAGGAAATCTTGACTGGCGGTTTCTCACAAACTAATCAGGAAATGCATTTGCAGGTAGGTGTTAATCAGGGTGATGTTGACGGGTGCGAATGGCTCCAGAGTCGTCTTAAAATGCGCGTCATTAACTGCAGTATATTTTCATGGTGAACTTCTCATGGAAACCACCTGTGTGGTCTCTTGCCACATTTTGTCATGGAAGCGTATTTCATTGAAAAGCCCAGAACAGCGTATTTCATGGAACGTTGTTGGTAAGATCCACAGAAACAGTTTGCATCCAGTTTTAACCTGCAAGAAAATAGCGGGACACGGTTCACGATGATGAGGCTACGAACCACGTCTGGCAAATCCACCTGCTGTGGCTGGGTTGATGCTCAATTTCAGAACCTGAGCAGGCGTCTGAGTGGTGTTGCTGCAGAGCACCAGGCCGTCACAGTCCCTACTCTCTGCAGAAGATTGTTGGGGGGTAAGCTCTGCCAGTGGGGGTGACGCCAGGATGCATTTGATGGCTCATGACGTGAAGGATTTGACGATGTTCTATCGTAGTATCCAGACATGAGATTCCACATCGGACTCTGGTAGCACAAAACTCGTGCCGTTATTTTCCAGTCAACGGTGTTCTGGTTTTAATGCATCTATTTGTATCTCATCATTCTTGGGACTGAAAACATGCTTTGCGAAAATAATGGATTCCCTTTTTACTAATGAACAGTGAGAAATCTCTCCCCAACTCTTGAATGTGGCATCTATCCAGATAATAATAATAATTCTATAATAACCGATGACTTAACTGATTGGGAAATACAGTCTTTAATCATTGAAAAAGGCAAAATGGAAGAAAAAGAAACCCTCCAAATTTTCTTTGAACTGTCTGAAGTAGCACAGACCTTCCAAACCATTTGGAAAATCATGGAAATGCAGAGATGTGCGTTAATTCAAGAAAATCTCACGAGTTCAGTGAATTGCAGGACAAGATTAAGTGCCACTTACTGGAGAATACAGGCGAAATGGATTATTTCTGAGAAGATGTAAACTTTCAAAATTGATGTGGACAATGTAGGTAACTTTCATGAATTTAAAAAAAAATTTGATCTATTAAAAATTGCAGTTAATGGGCTTAATGGCTAATTTATATTTATACGTTTAACAATTCCAGGGCCATCTACGGCATTTCTAAGAGTGGGGATGGGCTCTGTGGGCTCCACCTGGAAGCTTGTTAGAAATGGGTCCCCATCGGTCTTACTGAACGGAACACATTTGGTGCAGAGATGCGGCAAAGAGGAATCTATAATTTAAGAAGCCTTCCAAGTGATGCTTTAACCCACGTTCAAGTTAGAGAGGCTCCCGTTTAAAATATTGCAGACAGCAGTGTAGGGGAGGAAAAATAATTTCCTCTCTGCCTCCCCTTCCGACCCCTGAAACAAAAGGCAGATCAAAAGAGGAAAACAAAACAAAACAAAAAGTCTATTAACACGTACAGCTCCCGTGTACAGGGGAGATACCGAGGGAAAATGAGTTCCCCCTCAGGTCACTTAGGACTCCAGCAGTGTAGCATCTTCAACAAAGAGCGTGTCTCGTGGAGGACCGGACAGCCTGGCAAAGGAGAAACTGCGTTCAGG
Source organism: Canis lupus baileyi (assembly GCF_048164855.1). NCBI lineage: Eukaryota > Metazoa > Chordata > Mammalia > Carnivora > Canidae > Canis > Canis lupus. Next base: position 4,566,992 of record NC_132877.1, read on the forward strand.
GCTTCAGCTTCTAGAGATTTCTCCTCTGGTGCTTTCTTCAGGCCAGTGGCCTCTACAGGGATAAGCCTTTGTCTTTGCATATTCATGTCCTACTTTTACCCTAATAGGGGATCGAAGGGAGCTCCTTCTCAGTCACCTTCAATTTAAAACAATCCTTATGTCAAAGTGGCATGTTTTGGGGTTGCCCAATATGCTACCCTCCAACAGAAAATATGCAAATTGTCCCTGCCATTTTACACACGAGTTTAACACTAATTTAAAGAAGTGGATCGTGAAATTTAAAACGACAAAATAGAAAAGTGTCCTTTATGGACCACGTTTCTTCATGGACCACATTTTATATAAAGTGTTGGCAGGTATTTTATAGGTATAGCTGCAAAGAATAATACAATTGAGTAAAATTTCATTTTTCAAAGTCTCAACTTCGGGAATGATATCACTATATTTAATGACCATAAATATTGAAAATGAGCAACCTGGTTGTAACTGGATATCTATTGACGTCATGTAGATAGCTGACAAATATCACAGCCCTTAGAAATAAAACCTAGGGGCACCTGGGTGGCTCAGTCTGTTAAACATCTGAATGAAGCCCCATGTTGGGTTTCACACAGGGCATGGAGACTACTTGAAAAACAAACAAACAAAACCCAAAAAATCTAAATGAAACAGATGGAGAAAGAAACTGCTTATAAGTGATAAATATTATTGACCTAAAATAACAATGAAGTGTAATAGTGATTCTGGAAAACGTCTATTCCAATTAGTACAGGATGATGAAATGAGCTTTCATCACTATTGTTAAACTCCTTTTGTCTACTTTAGATAATAAAACACAAAAGAAGTTGCTAAAATCTTCTTTTAATATGAGAACATGAGACAAAATTATTGCTATTTGCAGTCTACTTGAGAGGAGTACAAGCAATCTGAAATTAAGTAAATCTTAAGCAGCTAAAATAACGTCAATACAAGTTAAATACACAAATCAATTTTTTTTAAGATTGTATTCATTTATTCATGAGAGACCCAGAGAGAGAGGCAGAGATACAGGCAGAGGGAGAAGCCGGCTCCTTGCGGGGAGCCTGATGTGGGACTCGATCCCAGGACCCAAGGGTCATGCCCCGGCCAAACGCAGATGATCGACCACTGAGCCACCTAGCCGTCCCCATAAATCAATATTTTTGTTTCTCTGCTATGGTGATAATCTCCCAGAAAACACTGAAAAAAAAAAAAAAACCAAAAGCTACCAACTTCTAATAATGTTGATAATGATCAGTTCATACAAATAAGTTGAATAGGCAAGGTTTAGAACGCATACGCAGAAATCTGTAACATCCTAGGTACAGAAAACCAACCCTGAGCGTTTAGAGACATAGTCCATTGACTTGGATTTGAATATTTAATTTTACCAAAACACAAATATGCAAATTGAAGGCATCCCGATAAAAAAAATCCAGGTGAATGAGAAGAGCAAATGAAAAAGATTAAACATTCTTCATATTCCAATAAGAGCCAACAATTTTGTGAAAAACAGCAGTGTTTGCGCAGTGATGTCTGTGTGCGCACGGAAATATAATTAACCCGAAATCAAAACTTACCATAAAGTTCCTCTCAATTAGATAATATTTTAATTATTAAAGTAGATACTTAATATTTTTAATGTGCATACCGTTTAATATTTTTAATTATTATAATAGAGGCTATTTAATATTTTAAGTATCAATGTAGATACTATTTAATATTTTTAATTATTAAAGTAGATACTATTTTCACACGACCACAGCTGAACCATGGGAAAAATCTCATATTACTGATCCGTACATGTGTATCTAAGTGCATGATACATGCAAATATTAACTTTGTAACAAATAATGTGTATATATATATATACATATATATATATGTAATTGAGGCAACAGCGGAATTTATTTGGTAGGGAGAAAGACCTCATATTTTGATGGATTTGATAAATCCTGGGCTGCACGCAGGGAACCCGGCAGAAGTGCACCTGCAGGGCCCCGACCTCCCGCGGTCCTACCCCAGGGGTGCCCCGGGGTCACTGGGAGGACACAGGTAGCCCCGGGCACCACCTGCTCTGCCCTTGCGCTTCCCCCTCCGCGACTGTGGTGGACCCCCAGCCGCTCTACGTCCTCGCGGGTCAGTGACGTCATGCTTCTCTCCCCCAGCGTCAGATGGTTCCATGGAGGGACGCAGTGACACCTGCCACTGGAGCAGGTGTCTCCTGTGCGATTACTCTGGCATCTACTGGTTTTCCTGGAGCATGGGCAGATCCGTACATCTGGTAATCGATTGTGTCTCCTGGCTCGCCCCACTCGATGATCGCCTGCTGTTCCTGGCGCGGTGCTCACTACTCGATTGTGCTGCATTCGGCCAGCCTGCCTGGCGTCCGCGGGTGGTCCTGGGGGCGGGGCCCGCGTCTGCGTCCTCACCGTGTGCGCCGAGGAGGACACACATTCTCGCTGTTTCCCTGCCTGAGGAAGCGTCCAGGCTGCGTCCCTGTGCTGACCGTGCCGTGGCCCTGATGCCCGGGCCTCCTCTGAGTGCCCTGCAGGGGCGCGGGTGTCTCCAGTCTTCCCTGGGCGCGGGGACCTAGGGTGTGACTTCTCCCCGGTTTCTCTGGGAGTGACACACTATTTTCTCTTTCCTTCACTCACGGAATTTTCAGAATTTTCGCAGTATTTGGTCATCAAGGTGTCCCTTACAGTGGATCGGTTATCCATTTTTTTCCCTGGGCTGGCTCGGTCATCGACTATTTCCCCTGGGGTGGCTCGGTCATCGACTGTTATCCCTGTGCTTGCTCGGTCATCGACTGTTTCCCCTGGGGTGGCTCGGTCATCGACTGTTATCCCTGTGCTTGCTCGGTCATCGACTTTTTCCCCTGGGCTGGCTCGGTCATCGACTGTTTCCCCTAGAATGGCCACCTAGGTCCTCAGCGGTTCTCTAGAGCGATGTAATCGTCCTTAACCAGGCCTGTCTCGTGCGGTGACTAGGTCATTGACTGATTTTCCTGGACTCAGTCATTGAGGATGTCCCCTCCCCTGGCTTGGTCATCGACTCCTCTCCCTGCCTCCATCAGTCATCACTAATCAACCCCCTGGGCGATGTGGCTCAGTCATCGACACTCCTCCCTGACCTGTTTTGATCTTCAACTGTTTTCCTTGCAGTGGGTCCTTTTCCCCCCTGACATATTTATTGACAGTTTTCTGTGCAGTGACTCAATCTTCACCTGTTTCCAGACTTAGGAGATAACCTCACCGTCTGCCATGTTTTCATCAATTGTTTTGTTTTGTTTTTTCCTTGCAGTGTTTTGTTAGTAGGCCTCTTTTTCTTCGTTTAGGTTTCAGTCATGCCGGCAATTCGACCTTCTCCCTGGAGTGTTTCAGCGATTATGTCCCGGGACCACCTTGGCCGTCCGCCGTCTTTTTCCCTGGGCCGACATGGGCATCGGCTGTCATTCCTGGGATGATTCGGTCATCAACTTGCTTTCCTGGAATGACTCGGCGGTTGACTATTTTTCCTAGAAGGAGTCATTGTTTCTCCTGGAATGACTTGGCCATCGGCCATCGGCTGGTTTTCCTGGAGGGAGTTGGCCACCCACTGTTTCTCCTGGTGTGACTCGGTCATCCACTCCTTTTCCTGGAGTGAGTCCTAGTGATTGTCTTCCACTCACTGTGTCCCGGACTCTTTCCCCCTAAAGGACTCCACGGACACTCTCTCCTGACCCAGTGCTCCGCTGGGCCTTGCGATGACCTGAGCATCACGTCTTAGCCTCAGGCGATCACTCGCTACCTGCCGTGGCTGCGTTATTTTTGCATCTGCTTCTTTGGCCTGATTTGCTCACACACTAGGTTTCCTTGGCTGTTTCCGCCATTTTTAGGGAGGTGACTTTGCCTCTACCGAGTCATCAGCTCTTTTCCCTGGGTTGACTCCTATCAACTGCGATATTTTTCCTGGAATGACTCGGTTATTGACTTGTTTTCCCTGGATGACTCGGTCATCCACTACTTTTCCTGGAATGGCTCAGTTATCGACTTGTTTCCCTGGATGACTCGGTCATCCACTATTTTTCCTGCAATGGCTCAGTTACTTGTTTTCCCTGGATGATTCGGTCATCGATTCTTTTTCCTGGAATGTCTCAGTCATCTATTGTTTTCCCTAGAGCGACTGGATTATGGACTTGTTTCCCCCTAGATGACTCGGTCATCACCTATGTTTCCTGGAATGATTCAGTCATCCACTACTTTTCCCTGGAATGACTCGGTTTTTGACTTGTTTTCCCCGGATGACTCATTCATCCACTATTTTCCTGGAACGGCTCAGTCATCTACTGCTTTTCCTAGAATGACTTGGTCGTCGAGTTTTCTTAGAACTGCCTGCTTCTCCAGGGTGTTTTCCAGTGTGTTTCCTAAAAAGATTGGTCATCAATATTCCCGGAATGGCTTAGTCAGGAACTGTTTTTCCTAAAATGGCTCAGGCATGGGCTGTTTTCCTGCGACTGACTCTGTCATCAGCTCTTTTTCCTGGAATGACTCATTTGTGGAATTGCCTTCCCTCGATGACTTGGTCATCTACTCTTTTTCCTGGAGTGAGTCAGTCCTCCACGATTTCTCCTGGAATGACTGGTCATCACCCTTTCCTGGAAGGGCTGGGTGGTCCCCTGTGCTTCCTCGAGTGCCGAGTGCCGTGGCCTGCAGTATTCCTAGGATGGCTTGGCTCTCCGCTCTGTATCCTGGAGTTGCTTGAGTATTCATTCTCGTCTCTTGGATGACTCAGTCATCGACTGTTTTTCCTTGAATGATTGGTTCGGTCTTTGTCTCCTTTTACTGGAATGACTTGGTGGTCGACTAGTTTTCCTGGAATGGCTCAGCCATCGACTTGCTGTCCCTGGATGCCTTGGTCGTCCCCTATTCCTGGAATGGCTCCGTCATCCATTGCTTTTCCTAGAATGACTGGTCCTCAGCTCTTCCTAGAATGGCTTCATCCTGAACTGGTTTTCCTAGAACGGCTCAATTATCTGGCTGACTTAGTCACCCACCTATTCCTGGAACAACCTGGTGGTCGCCTGTTTTTCCTGGAATGACTCTGCCATCCACGCATCCTCCGGGAAGTTTCGGCCGTCCAGTTTTCCCTGGAATGGCAGGGTCATCGGCTGTTCCTGCAGTGGCGTAGTGACCCACGGCGCTTCCTGACCTCACTAGGTCATCAGTGTCCCTGGGATGCCCTGAACCGTGTTTCCTGGAGCGACTGGGTCATCGACTGCCTTCCCTGGAACGACCTGGCGATCGGCTGTTTCTCCTAGTGTGGCTCGGTCGTCGACTGTGCTCCCTGGAACTCCGGCCACCCGCTAGCTTTCCCGGAATGGCTGGGACGCCCGTTCTTTCCCCCCATCGGCCTCTGTCATGGACTGTCTTTGCCTGCCTGAGTTCTTCACAGTCCCTGCGGGGTGGCTCAGCCACGCCAGGCTTCCTGGAGACTCTGGGGGCACCGGGTACCTGCCATGTCTTGGTCACCTCTGAGCTCGGCTACTTTTCCTGGGATGACTCTGCCCTTCCCCCCCACCCCAACCCAGTGCCTCAGTCAACTCTGAGCTCAGCTACTTTTCCTGGGGTGACTGCCCCACCCCACCCCCCAGTGCCCTGGTCGCCTCTGAGGTCGGCTACTTTTCCTGGGATGCCTCTGCCCTCTCCTCCCCAGTGCCCTGGGGCGCCTCTAAGCTCGGCTACTTTTCCTGGGGTGAGTCTGCCTCCCGCCGAGTGCCCTGGTTAACTCTGACGTCCGCTGCTTTTCCTGGGATGCCTTTGCCCTCTGCTTCCCCACCCCCCTAGTGCCCACTGGGGGGCCACCCACTGTCGACTCTGAGCTCGGCTACTTTTCCTGGGGTGACTACCATCCCCAGGCAGTGCCCCAGTCAACTCTGAGCTCGGCTACTTTTCCTGGGATGACTGCCCCCTCCCCCCCAGTGCCCCAATCGACTCTGAGCTCGGCTACTATTCCTGGGATGACTGTGCCCTCCCCACCACCCAGTGCCCTGGGTTGCTTCTGAGCTCGGCTACTTTTCCTGGGGTGACACTGCCTTCCAGCCGAGTGCCCTAGTTAACTCTGATGTCGGCTACTTTTCCTGGGATGCCTCTGCCATCTCCCCCCAGTGCCCCAGTCAACTCTGAGCTTGGCTACTTTTCCTGGGGTGACTGCCCCTCTCCCCACCAGTGCCCTGAGTCGATTCTGAGCTCGGCTACTTTTCCTGGGGTGACACTGCCTCCCAGCCGAGTGCCCTGGTTAACTCTGAGCTCGGCTACTTTTCCTGTGATGCTTCTGCCTCCCAACCCACCCCCGTCCTCTGTGCCCCAGTCGACTCTGAGCTCGGCTACTTTTCCTGGGATGCCTCTGCCTCCCCCCCCCCCCCCCGCCTCCGTGCCCCAGTCTACTCTGAGCTCGGCTACTTTTCCTGGGATGACTCTGTCCCACCCAACCCTACCCCGGAGTGCCCTGGGTCGCCTCTGAGCTCGGCTACTTTTCCTGGCTGCAGCAGGTTCCGGCCGCCGAGAGCAGGGTCCTGGGGCCAGTGCGCGCATGCACCTGTGTATGTCGTGCCCGGGGGGCCAGGAGCGTGCACGCAGGCGCACACACAGGCACACGCGCACACGCACACACGCACACATCGGTTCCTGTGCAGTGGCGTCGTCCCAGAGTGCCCCCGAGCACGAGCTCCCGCAGGCCGTGTGCCAGGCCAGGACGGTGCCGACTGTTGGTGTTCACCGCAAGGGGATGGTCGGGGCAAGCCGACTGCCGCCCGCACCTGGGGTTTGGCTCCGCTTGCGGCGAGTGCCGGTCCGGGGCTGCCCCGTGGGTCTGGCCGTTGCTCCGCACGCTGTGTCGCACTTGCGCGGCCTGGTGTGTCCTGAGCGTCTGGTGCCCGGGAGGCTCAGGTGCTTCCTGAATCGCGGGCGTCGGGGTGCGTGTGCGCTTGGGTGGCCCGTCCGCGGACAGCGCTGCCCCCCGGGGCGGGCCCTGCGGGCTCTGCGGGAGCTGCGCCTCCTGCGGCACGTCCCGGAGCAGCTCGTCCGACTCGGGAACGTGCTGCGGGACGTGCTTGTGAGGGTCCTGCCGTGGACTCCAGACACCAGGTCGCTAACCTCCATGCGAACCTCTATGCTGGAATCCGCCCACCTGACATCTTTCCGTCTCTTCCGTGTACTTTCCAGAAATCCATAAAGTCTTTCTGTGGGTCTCCTTTTGCACGTCTCCTTTTAGGCCCGTTCCTGAGGATGGTATCGTGTGTCTGTGTGTGTGTGTGTGTGTGTGTGTGGTTCACTCCTCCGGTAAATACTCAGGTTTGGGGATATATTGGTCACTTTGCATGTTGATGCTTACAGGTACCTTGATGGATTATCCTATAGTTTGACTTAGTGACATCATCGATTCTCTGCCTTTTGCAGGTATTACCTGCCACACCACTGGGATTAATTTATTCATTCTTCTTCGAATCCCTGAGCCTCCAATTTATTGGCTTATTCCCTTCTCCTCCCGTGAGCAAAGGCCTCTAACCTAAGGTGACTATCAGGAGACATACTTTGAGTCCTTGCATTTTTTTTTTTTTTTTTATTCCTAGTGAATCCTGCTTGGTCCTGGCATTTTTTTCAATGTGGTGCCGGGTTCTGCGAAACACAATTTTGTTTAGTATTTAGCCATGAGTATTCGTAGCCGATACCACCCTGACATTCTTTCATGAGTCGCTGACATACGTTTCCACTTAGGATGTAAAGTCTTTTGTAATGAATTTCAGTATCTGGAAATAGCACAGCTTTCGGGTGTGTGGAAAGTTGACGTATTAAACTAAAAATCGTGTATCGCTCTTATAAATGTTTTCAATTACATCTGGGTATTGTGGTCTGACAACTATTATCCATTTAAAACTATATAAGTAAACACTTCAACAACTGAAAAATGCACATTGTTATTTTTCCTTTCTTGAATGAATATTTTGTATTTCATCTGTGCCAAGAATTTTATCCTCAACATAATAGATTTTTTTTTTTGAAAGTATTGACTGTATCAATATCCTTGCTTAGTGACCACATTTGTGTACGAACTGAAAGGTGACTTTTATTCCTAGAACAATAGTTACTCCTATGCTGGCACCTTTGTCTGAGTTACTGGGGTTTTACTAATTATAATATATCAAAACATAAATATATACCATATTTTGTAACATACGTCTTTACCAGGGATACTCAGAAACAAAAAATTAATAGGAGAATGTGCATAAGTGCCAATATTCTCCTAGTCCCATCATCCCACTTTGTTTTTTGTTTGTTTAATTTTATGTATTTATTCATGAGAGACACAGAGAGGCAGAAACACAGGCAGAGGGAGAAGCAGGGTCCTTGCAGGGAGTCTGATGTGGGACTCGATCCCGGGACCCCGGGGGTCACGCCCCGAGCAGCAGGCTGTACTCAACCACTGAGCCACGCAGGCGTACCCCCCTAAGTGACAAACAATCCCCTCACTCCTGGAATAAATGCTAATACCCCAACCAATCGCTAGAGCGTTGTCATTTAATTCGGGGGAGTTCATCCCTACCCAGTGGAGTGAACTACAGTCAGGAGGGGGTAAAGCTTGGCTTAGGGGCCACTCGCACTTGCCTGGGTCATATTATGCATTCTTTTTGTTGACACACATGTTTTTTACCTGATTGCATTATAATTGGGTTTTACTGCATTGAATAACCATACATATAAATCAACTAAGACAAAATCATAGATTATTAGAATGGAATTTTAAATGTATTACATGCTTTATTTATGTGTGTGTGTGCATGTCTGTGCAAATGATATAGATCTAAAGAAAGAATAGAAAGCTGAAGGGGCACCTGAGTGGCTCAGTGGTTGAGCGTCTTCCTTTGGCTCGGGTCGTGATCCCAAGCTCCCTTTGGGGAGCCTGCTTCTCCCTCTGCCTACATCTGTGCCTCTCTCTGTGTGTCTCTCATGAATAAATAAATAAAATCTTAAAAAAAAAAACTGGACAAAAATATCTACATGCCATGACATACATCAATATGATAGGAAGCATATACAGATCCTGTTCTTGATGAAATTAGATTTAAAATCAAGTTAAGGGCAGCCCCAGTGGCCTAGCGGTTTAGCGCCACCTTCGGCTCAGGGCGTGATCCTGGAGTCCCGAGTTCGAGTTCCACGTCGGGCTCCCTGCATGGAGCCTGCTTTTCCCTCTGCCTGTGTCTCTGCCTCTGTCTCTCTGTGTGTATCTCTCATGAATAAATAAATAAAACCTTAAAAAAAAAAGAAAATCAAGTTAAAATATAACTGGAATCCCATATTTTTCACAATTAAAATGCAATTCCTTTTTTTAAACATTTATTTACTTGAGAGTGAGATTGAATGTGAGTGGGAGTAGGAGCTGAGGGAGAGAAAAATCTCCAGCATACTGCACCTACTGGGGAGCCCCAAGTCAGAGCTCAATCCCATGACCCCAAGATCATGACCTGAGCTGAAACTAGAGTCACATGTTTAAGCGACTGTGCCCCCCAGGCCTTCCCAAAATGTAATTCTAAATATTAATGGTTTAGAGAAGAAATGTTAGAGGAAAATGAGAAAATAGGACTAAACAAATGTATTATGTATGAAAAAACGTGAGATTCTACTAAAATGAAATCAAAGGGAAATGAATGACTCAAAATATTTATATGGAGGGACCGTTTAGAAGAGCTTAAACGTAATGAAATAATTGTCCAACTTAAGGATACGGAAAATGAAACAAGATAAAGAAAAGAAGATCACAGAAGGACAGCGGAGTATGAATCTTGTACGCGTTCTCTACAGAACTGTTATTTTTCTGCTGTTTGTCATTCCGGGAATAAACGGGACGGAAGATCGCCCTAGAACCCAAGACACTTGTTTGTGTCTTTAATCTGCCTGCTATGAATTGTTCACCCCTCACTGGCTGAGTCTCAAACAGATGGGAAAATGGCATGCAGGTTCTCTTAAGGACAATTGTCCTTAAGTTCTCGGTTGCTTAAAGTCTGCTTTACTTCCCGCCCATGACTTTAGGGGCCCAGAAGCTTAGTCCAAAGGGGCAGTGGGTTTAGCTTGTAAGTAGCTGAAGACACCAGATGAGCCAGGCTGGAGCTGCGCTTTGGCAAGGCGAGGGGAACAGGCAAGTCCTGCCGTCTTGCGTGCAGTGTGGTGCGGGCGAGTATCCAAAGAATGACTCTGTCTGCATGGACACGGTGCATGAAGACCGTGGTGGCAGCTAGACATCACGGTGTGCTCTGGCTGGGTCATCCCAAATGGCAGTGCTTGAGCTACCAAGGGGCCCTCGGCAATGACCGATGAATCTCCGTGAAGGTGAATACATTTTGGTGACATCAGAGCGGAGCCCGTCACTGCCTGGAGTAGCTGCACGGAGTGCGAGCTGCTGCTGATAAACCTGTCCACTGAGGCGAGCTCTTAAGGGTGAGGATCACGGGGCACATTGGGAAGCCAAGTGGTGAGACGAGAGAAATGCGTCAGCACCAGCACCCTTGCTCCTGCCCCAGAGGAACCTCCATGCGGGTGCAATGTTCATGAGGCTGTAGCGTAGTTTGTCGTGCATGTGAAGACACGTAAAGATGGGGTGCAGGGTGGGCCACGCACAACGGCTGAGTGCTTGAGTGAGCAAAGTGAAATTAGGAAAGTTCTATGCTTTGTGTCATGAAACACAACAGGGGCTTTACAAGGGCAGAGACAGACCAGGAAGCCCTAACTGAGCCATAAATCAGACAATATCTCTGGAAACAACACCAGCGGCATAAATGTGTGTTTCTCTATGTTCACATAATTTCTATCGTTGCAAAAAATTGTCGGGTATATCAAAAGGGGACTGGATGTCCCAGTCGTAAATTGGGAGCAGATGACACCATGCCAGCCTGGAGCTCATTTTCCAGATCAGCTCAGATTACTGGTTGTATTTAACCAACTAATAGATGACAAAATATATTATTAAAGCAGGTAGAAGCCACAGCGTATTCCACATAAAGTGTTTACTGAGCTCAACGAGGGAAAGAGACTCATGAAAATCAAATGTGCAACTTCCACTTACTATATATTTTCCAGTGAGGAAGTCTCAATAGTTTAGAATTTGGATATTACACATGATTCATGAGATTTTGTGGGGTTTTTTTTTTCCTTCTCATCTACAATATGTGACTCTATATTTTTCTCATCCTGAGAATCATGCCCAGAAAGTCAATCTGTTGTTTTATATTCCTTTCAGCTGCCAAGGGGGAAAAAAATTTCACTTTTACCTTCTGTTAAAAATCTGTGAAATTTTCACACACAGTGGATTTTTAAAAATTCCTCCGATTCAATACAATTCCTACGAGAATGATTTATGCATTAACAGGGATGACAGAGAACCAAAATGTTGTTAATTCATGGCTTTTAATATTGCACCCTGGGTTTCTCAGTGTTTTGGTTTGTTCTGTTTTTTAAGATTTTATTTCTAGTCTCTTCACCCAGCATGGGATTTGAACTCACAACTGCAACTGCGAGGTCAGAAGTCACAGGCGCCAGCAACTCAGCCAACCTGCTGCCCCTGGGTTTCTCAGCTTGAAAGTAAATGCACATGTTTAAGGATCATCTACTAGTATTCCAGTAAACATTTGCTAACGCTTCATTTTCAAATTACCAATTGGTAATTTGGCTATGAACGCACTTAAACGTTCTAATGCACAAAGTGCTCTCAAACTAATTGTGGAGTCAAGGCCCACATACATGAAAATAGATGGCGATTATGGCCTGCAGACGTCAATGAACATAATATTTGCAGGAGTGCAGACGAGATCATGTGCGTCAGAGGAGGGACTTTAACTAACCCTAGTAAGACTTGGGGAGACCCACAAAGAGAAAACGTCAAGTGTAGGGACATCTGCGAATCGGTTGGGGAGCGTGATCTTGGCCAGTGATCTCACGGTAGACACTTGGCGAGGTTTCCACATTTACAACGTTGGCGATAGCATCGACAACACGCGGTGCAATCCGAGAGCTTTGTTAAACTTTGGTTGCCCTGATTTTGTCAATTACGGAATATTAAAATAGGGTATGAGATGACTCGAGTCTGCCTCTCCAACTGTATTATTCTCAGGATTTGTCCCATCTGGGTGTGTAAAATACGTCCTCCGCAGGCCTCCGGGCGTGAAGCCCGCTTTCGTGAGTAGTACTTTGAATGCCTACTCAAGGCATTTCCTTGTAAAAATATTTTTTTAAGATTTTAATGTCATGAATTTTGATTTAAACTCTGAAATCTTTTTGACTGAGTTTTTTTTTTGTGCCTCCTGAAATTGCATGCACAAGGCAGGCACCACACGGTCCTCACCCCCTTCCCCGGTGCTGGCTCTGCGGAGGCTGGGAGTACCCCCTCCTTGAGCCTTTCGGATGCTATTTCAGCACCGAATGTCACACAGACGGTGATGAGCATCACTTTTGCCACCGCTGGGTGACCCACTTTGGCAAAGAAGTATCTTCCGTGGTTTGCGTGTTTTTGAGCAGAATTGGAATTGCACTTCTGTAGTATTCAACGTAACCTGGCAAGATCTGGCATGATTAATGGGTCCAAGGAGGACAAAAAGATAGCAGGTCCCACTTGGCTGTGAAGTGATAGATGATGGAAGCCACTCAGGCTCTTTGGAGGACACCCAGTCACACTCCTTTGGTAAGATTTTGCCAATCATTTACTCCGATAATAAAATAATTATGTTAATTACAGCTACTGTTTGTTCCATGCACATATATCTAACTCTCTTATGCCTGAGACACTGTTGTGGGTGATAAAGGAGCAGAGTAGAAAAAAATAAACACAGCCTTACTTCCTACTGTACGTGTATGTGTGTAAAGTCCACCCACCTGCCGTGTGCCAGGCCCTAAGGATCTAATGACCAAGATTACAAAGCTGAGGAGAAAACCAATCTGCTCCCTGCCCTCTGGGAGCATATAGTCTAGTTGGGAGAGGACGGCTGGACAGTTGTAACAGCAGAGGAAACTGCATGTGCAAAGGCCCTGGCGCTTAGTGCATGTGCAAAGGCCCAAACTCCAGATGTAGGTGGGCAGTACTGTCACGGATTTCTAGGTCTATCCGAGAAGCACTGAGAAATTGCCAGAGGCTTTTAAATGGGAATTGGACTTACATCAGGCTTTCTAACTGAAGACAGTACAGGTTGGATTTGAGAGATGAGGCAAAGACCAGAGGACTTGGTGGTTCACATAGGTCTGTAGAATTAGCAGGTGCAGGGCACAGAAGTGAAGGCACATCCTCAGGGACTCCAGCCAGCATCCCTTAATGCACTTCGTGAGGTCTTTCCTGGTCCAGGAAACTTGGTTTGGGTGGAGCCGACAAAACCAATGGCAACAATGGAAACCATTGTCCGTTGCGCTGCTTGTATTTCTCAGCCACTATTCGGGTCTGTTGCTGCTGTTGTTAAGTGACTTTTTCAAGATAATTGGCTCTTTCTGTACTTCCACACTGGCTCAGTGCTAACGCACCCACGTTATCCGGGTACCTACACTTTGGCCTGTAATGGAGAGATATGAGAAGAGGCCTGGAGTATGCCCACGAGCATCTGTAAATCTCTCTGGAGCCAGAATATATGCTTATTCAACTCATTATATATATGAGTATCGGGCTACACCGTATGGTGCTGGCAAGAACAGAAATGATGGACGTAACCACGAAAACCATACATTTGAGTACAAGAACCCTGGAATCTGTACCTTGACGCAGAAAGAATAGCTCTCTAGGGGCGCCTGGCTAGCTCCGTCGGTTAAGCATCCCACTCTTGGTTTTGGCTCTAGTCATGATCTTCGGGTCATGAGATCGAGTCCCACATCAGGCCCCATGCTCAGCGTGAAGTCAGCTTGAAATTCTCTCTCCCTCTCCCCCTGCTCCTCCCGTGTGTGCTCCCTCTCTCGCGCTCTAAGAAGTAAATACCTTTTTATTTGCATTTTATTTTTTAAATTAATTACTTTTTTATTGGTGTTCAGTTTGCCAACATATAACACCCAGTGCTCATCCCATCATGTGCCCCCCTCAGTGCCCGGCACCCAGTCACCCCCACGCCCCTCCCCTTCCACCACCCCTAGTTCGTTTCCCAGAGTTAGGAGTCTCTCATGTTCTGCCTCCCTCTCTGATATTTCCCACTCAGTAAATCTCTTTTTTAAAAAAATAATAGCTACCTAAAAGCACAGACTTATTTTTCAAAAGAATTCTAATAATCAGGGAAAGTTATCACTCGGTCTCTGGAAGATTTCTTCTGGAGGGTGGATAGAAATAATAATGACTGATTTGCAACTAGAATTTTATTTTCTTCACAAACATTTATGGAATGCATCCTATGTTTAGGGCTGAGATCTAGGTTTTTGCTTGTTAGGAATTTTGAAGACTCTTTGAATGTTGGTTTTCTTTTTTATTAAACAGTTGGCCTTTGATGTAATTACAGGCATGAGGAATGTCAGGTGCATAGGCTGACCTGTTACATTTTCATCATCATCGCTGCTAGTTGTTGCCAGACTACATGGTTAACCAAGGAATTAAACAGCATGCCAGTGCCTAACTAGCAGAACTAGTTATACTGATGGGCATGTTTTGCTGTAATAATTCACGGAGGGGGTGAATGTAGACACACAGGCCTGTGTTGGGTCCTCTTCTGTCACTCTCAAGCTGAACGATTTATTGAACGTCTCAGCGGGTTAAGTTTTCTCATCTGTAAAATGGTGAAAATAATATCAACCACACTAGGGAATTGTTCTAAGGAAGAAGGAGCTGAGAAATGTAAAAAGCCTAGCTCGTTATAAATACACCCTACATGGTAGAGTTATTATTGACTCCTCTGCAAGCAGAGAGAGTGCATGAATAAGCAATAATGATCTAATAATATGAACACGATTTTCCAATAAAATGCCTAAGAAGACACATTCAGAGGTTTACCCAACACAACGATCTCAAATTGATTGGAGGTAGTATTTCGAGTGATCCATCCTTTAGTTAATATTTCACATTTTTTGAATAATGGGAAAAACACATGCACTTAGGCGTCTTCTTTTCCAGACTAGTGGATCAATGGAAGATACTGGATTCCAGGGGAGAATTGACCATGGTCTTCAAAGGCAGGGACTCTATGTAATGCATGGGGTATCCCAGACTCCTTCCTAGCACGGTGCCTGGCTTACAGAGGGGATCACTAAATGCTACACCCTACCCTTCTCTTCCCTTTACTTTCTTTTCCTTCCTTTCTCCCATCCTCCTCCATGATTTTATCTGCCCCACAGGAGAGGCAGCAGCAGGCCACCAAGATGCCGCCTTACCTTGGGCATTTCCGTACTGTAATGGCAATGTCCATCCAACGCAATTAAGGGCATTTTTTTTTTTAAACCAAGTGTTGATAAACCGTATTATCACTAAAGTTCTGGAAATACACACAAGCCATCTATGAAGATACAGAAAGAACACAAATGGTAACACTTTTTTTCAAGGCTGATTTTTTTTAAGATTTTATTCGGCTCATGGTGTGATCCCAGAGTCCTGGGAAGGAGTCCCACATCAGGTTCCCTGAGAGGAACCTGCTTCTCCCTCTATGTCTCTGCCTCCCTCTCTGTGTCTCTCATGAATAAATAAATAAAATATATTTTTTAAAAAATCAGTCTTGAAAAGAAGCGTTCCCATTTGTGTTCTTTCTGTATCTTGATAGGCAGAGCCACCCAGGCGTCCCTCAAGGCTGATCGAAGTGAACCAAGTCTCTGTTCTTTCCATTCCGTAGGAACGGATTTTTCCTGCATGCACTTAGGACATCAGCCCTGGTACTCCTGATGAATAGCATGCTGCCCTCCGCAAGTGAAGGATGCCTGGGTGGCTCTGTCACTTAGATGTCCAGACTCTTGATTTTGCTTCAGGTCCTGACCTTGGGGTTGTGGGATTGAGCCCCACATCAGACTCCATGCTCGACATGGAGTTTGCTTGGGTTTCTGTCCATCTACCCCTCATGCTCGTTCCCCGTCAAATAAATAAATCTGTTTTTTGTAAGTGAACAGATGATTCACATTACAAAAGGATATTCTGAAGGTCTAGGTTGAAGTTGATGGGTGAAGATTCAATGTAGGAGAGGGACCTTTGGCTACCCAGTCACATATTCATCTTTATTCAGTTCATTTTCAGAGTTTCTTTAACCACAATTTCTGTAGACACTTCCTCACTCACTCTTCAGCAGCTGGAGGAACATGCCTAGATCCATGGCTATATGTGATAACAACAGAAGGGTGTTCTGGGAGAGGGGAAAAAAGGGACCGAAGGAACAGAAATGGTAGCTCAAAATAGGTTCAAAAGTGGAAGAGTCCTGAGCAGGGAAGAGGATGGAGAGTTTTGACAGCCCGGAAAGCCAGGCTGACCATTTCAAATGAACATTGGCCCGTGGCTGTAGATAGAACTTCTTTCAGCTTCCTGGTAAAATATGGAAGGCAAAGACCCAATAGACTTTGCACTGTGTGAAGCCTGGTCTGTAGCTGTCCAACTCACCCTGGGTCTCACACAGATTCTGACATCCGGTTGGTACTCTGTAAATAATTTTGAAACCACGAGCATATGCAGCTGGAGATACCAGGTTGAGTCAACAGTGAGTGGGTAGTGGAGGGAAGTTAGTGATGGGGTCCAGGGGCACCAGTGAACTGTATGATCGTTTTAGAGACGTTATCTGTGTTTCTAACAGTGGTTCCGCCACGTGGGGATGTTGTCCCATTAGCAATTGCTTTCTCCCTTCTGTGCTTTTCTATCTCAATCTCTTTATTCATGTCCCTTACTCAGAGGGATGTGGAGCTGGTGTCCTGTCCTGTGTCTCTAACTCTACAAAGACAAATGAACCTACAAGTATTCTCCCCAACATAATAGATCCAAGGGAGAACTCACCCTCTCTCTTGGAAGACATTAGCTTTGTGATTTTTTCCCCCTAAACTGTAGTGTAAGAATGGATAAATGCAAGGAAATATAAACAAATCAACCATGAGAGCTAGTGAAATAATTTGCAACAACATGAAGGGATGATGGGTGTTTTGTTTTATTTTCCTTTGATTTGTAGGCTAAGCCCCAGATTTTGATGTGAACATCTTTCCCCTGGGATCAAGGGGGTGGGTCTTGAGAGGAAATAGCTCCAGTGTGGATGAGAAAATTCAAGAAGTTCTTCTGGTCCAGACATTAGAAAATCTAGTTTAACAAAATCACACTTGTAACCATATGATCCACAATTTGTGCTGCGAAATGCCCTAAACATGTTGATAATCTGGAGATCTACTCTTTCTTTCTTTCTTTCTTTCTTTCTTTCTTTCTTTCTTTCTTTCTTTCTTTTCTTTCTTTCTTTCTTTCTTTCTTTTTCTTCTTTTTTTTTTTTGATGTTTTTTTCATTTATTCATGAGATACACAGAGAGAAGAAGAGGCGGCTTCTTCCCAATGTGGGACTCAATCTCAGGACTCCGGGATCACAACCTGAGCCAAAGGTGGACGCTCAACCACTGAGCCACCCAGGTGCCCCTTTTCTACAGTTTCTCAATCATATCTAGTACTTTGCCAGCTGCTAGATTATTCCACAAAGAAAAAAAAATTAAAAAATGGAAAGAAATCCATCAAGGTAAGAAAGCTCTGGAGCATAGCAAGAATTATCAAGTTGGGTCACAGTGGGCTCTAAGGATCACCTCTTTCCACTGATATCAAGGCCCACTCCTTAGGAAAAGGCACACCATGGGGACTATGGCGGAACACACTGAAGTCTGACCAGTGGGAGAAGACAAACTGTGTGTGTTCCAGTGAAGATTGATCAGAAACCTTGAGAGCCTGAGCCACCGATCGCCAGGGCCCCTTGCAGTCCTGGCTTTGCGCGCAACCCAGCAAGGCTTAGACGTGATCAAGGAGACTATTGCCCCCCCTCACAAATACGTCTCGTGTCTTATTAGCAGCACATGAAATTGATCCACCCTGCAACCGACTGCCAATACTTCAAATCAAATAGATATCTCCCATGGTATACATCATGTTGAATGACAACTGGAAGCTAGTCTTAAAAAAATGATTCCAGAGGACAGAGACTTGGCCTCCAAACAGCTTGCAAATGGTCTCATAACACGGGCAAGAAAATTAATTACGTGCCGCTGGAATCCCCAGGGTGTCATGTATTGTGTGGAGTCATTCTTTTCAGAGAGCTGTGAGTGAAGTCTTTGGAAAAGGAAAAACAAGGTTCCCTGATAAAATCTGCCCGGTCCCACTTGCCTTCCAGATGCCACACAAACAAAATGCATTGTTTCCAATGGCAGTTTCACTCGGGCCAGATCGAATCTGTATCTCTCATCAGATCGTCAGTTCTAGCCAAGACCTAGAAGGAAAACTTACCCGTCCAGAACCAAAGGCGTCTAGCATTGGTGCAACTGTTTATTTAAAATTTAAATGCATTAGTGATTTATGCGTCATAACGCGTAATATGGCATGATGTTCCCAACAACTGTGTGGGTGTTAGAGATATGTAATTTGGTTGCCTGATGAGAAATCTGGCACAGTCATTTGGAAAAAAAAAAAAAAAAAGTACCTAATCTTCCACTGTGGATGTGTCTTCTGATTTTTTAGTGATTCCAATCTTCCTTTAAAAAAAAAATCATAAAAATGAAATTAGACATTTGTTGAATGTGGGAGAAAATTTTCACAGAAGGAAATGGTGTGAATTAGATGCAAGCAGATGGTAACACTCTATGGCTGCTTGCCTGCTCTGTCAATGGGAAAGAAGTCGTGTCAAGGTGCAGAGGGCAGAGAAAATATCAATGTCCCCATCCTCCTTCAGCCAGAAAAGCCAACCGATTAATCTGACTCTGTCTTCGTTGGTTTGAAGGGAAGGTCTTAGAGGGATGAGTTGATATTTTGTGATATTTTGTGATGATTTTGAAATCTAAAAAAGAACAACAACAAATAAAACCTCTTCATTTTTCTCTCTCTCCCGATATAGCAGAGTAGTACCAAGATGAAGGATTTTCTCTTTGACTTCACGTCTAGAAAACAGATCCTGGAATGCAGGAGGGCAGTATTGCCCCTGGAGGGACATTAGGCAACCCCTGGAGACCTTCCAGGTTGTTCAAGTTGCAGGGGGAGGAGGGGGTGTGACTGGCATCTAGTGGTCGGAGGTCAGGGGTGCTGCGCAACATCCTAACCCTCCTAAGTGGGCACAGGATGCCACTCCCCTCCAAGCACAGCAACCCAGGGGTACTCGCGTTTCACAAACAGGAGAGCAAGAGGAGGTGCCTCCTGCTTTCAGCCGTGGCTACAAAAGGATGCCAGGTGCTGGGTGTAAGGACATGCCTGGCGCCGGAGCCTGTAGGCCGTGCTTCCCCGGCTGCCAAGTAGAACAAGTGTCCTAGTCGCCAGGTAGCCACGGTGCTCTGGAGCAAATGCGGAAGGTGCCAGGCTTCCAGCTGTGTCCAGCACATCTTTGTCTGACTTCTGGTAAATGCATGCTCTGTCTATGAAAACAGCTAATTTGCTTCCTTAATATTGGGAGAGAAGAGCACCTTATATAACCAAAATGAGTTGTTTTCCTTAAAAAAAAAAAAAAGGCTCTGTATTGTTGTTAATGAAAGCTGCCTTTTCCTTTTCTCCCTTCTCATTTTTCTCCTCCTTCCTTTGTCTCTCTCTGCAATAGGATGGCTGTGGTCACCCCCATTAAATTTATTTATGTGAGCAACGCAAACATCTTTAATTCCTCTCTGTCTTGTAAGCTCGTCTGAGTTTCCGAGGATAGCTTAATTGCCCGGGTAGCAATTAAGATTTTAGCTATCAATCTAGCAGTTTTCTCTCAAGGGCAAATACCAAAAGCGAAAATCACAAACTTCCCTGAGACATGTAATTTATCCAACAAACATACAAATAAGGGTCATCAGTCATGATTATCCCAGCCAATCTTTTCCCTTTGAAGGTTCCCCAAGGGAGAGACACCGATTGTTTGGCTTTAAGTCTACAGCCATCAAGTTAATGGCCGTGAGTGACGGATTGTTAACCTGCAGTATTAACACATGTGACATTCGAGGTTGCTTAAAGCCTCTGAAGCATTATCTCTTCATTTTACACATCCTCCCATTGTAAGTATTGATTCTGTGTTCCAGACCTTGATGAGCAAACCATACAAAGGAAACCCCCTTGTAGCCTCTCCCATGGTTGAGGTGCGAACTGGGTTCTCTGCGGGCCTGGGTGGTGGTGTGGTTTTTGAGGTTGGCTTTTGGCAGCTGTTGCCTGCTGAGACAATGGAGCTGCTCCTGCCTCTGGCCAGTTAATTCTTCATGGTGGTTCTAGGAGTTTCTCATGCAAATATATCCGTGGCTCTATTTTTACATCCCTTCTGGAGACGTAACTATCTGTATCTCCCAGGACGTTCTTCTCTGCTTACATTTTCTAAAGTAGATCGTAACATCGGTAAGCAAATGTCTTGAAAACGAAAGCTACAACAACTTGTACGGTGGCAATGACAGCAAAACTAAGGTCTGTTGAATGCTTGCGATCATGGTAAGAACCCAGGTCTTCCCTCAGTGTTGTTTTTAAGATTTTGTGTATTTATTTGAGAGACAGAGAGCAAGAGCATGAGCAGGGGAGCAGCAGCAGAGGGAGAGGGGAGGGCGCCCTGCTGAGCAGGGAGGCCAATGTGAGGCTCCATCCCAGGACCCCGAGATCATGCCCCGAGACGAAGGCAGACACTTAACCCACTGAGCTCCCCCAGGTGCCCTCGAAATACTCATTTTTAAAAGCCTCGTAAACTGTAACCTCCTGTGCGATTGGGAGATTTAAATATAAACCCCAAAGAGTAGGCAATGAATGATTCTTCTCCTCTGAAAGCTAACGATACTGTGTTTCTGATAACCTCCACATTTTCGTAGTTTTGCATAAAGTGTAAAAATATGGATTCAAAGCATGCGGTGTTAGAGTAATTTTCTCAGAATCACTTCTGACGTGCATGGCAACGTTCTCACAAGGGCCCTACGTGTATTTCTCTGAGACGTGGAACTGGTGGTGCTTTGGATGGTTGACTTTAAGCACCTCTCACGTCTTCTCCCTTCCTCCTGACTCTTCCATTCTTGTGTTCCCATCTTCTCTGCTCAGTGCTTTGTCAACCCCTCCCTCCTGGCTAAAATCTCTCTAAAGGAAGCATTTGCTTATTCCGCTGTGCCTCTGCACACATACCCCATGTTCCCGCTCAAAGGAGACCCTCCTCATCAAGTCTGGCACCAGCGTCTAGAAGCGATCCAACCCCTCTTGGTATCCTCTTCATGTTTTGAAGCTTTCATTTATCAAACGGGAACAGCACTTATGGATGCCAATGTCATATCCTATTAAAAACCCAAAACCAGAAAACCTTTTCAAATCGAGAGAAAGTGTAGATGTAAGGAAGCAGTACCTACCTATACAAGGCTTCAAACTTCCATGATCCTGAGGCGCATCCTCAGTAGTGTGTTGCTCACTGGCTTCTTGGTTTCCATTTGCGTGATTCTCATTTCCTTGAGGGAAAGAAATATTTCCTGTGGGTCTTAGGAAAGTGAAGCTGGACGCTTGGTTGGTGATTCCATATAAGGTCAACAAGTAGGATATGGACCAAATCATACAACTATTGATCTCAGTGTTCTGAGTTCGAACCCCAAGTTTGTTGTAGAGATTACTTAAAGAAAATTTAAGAAAAAGTAAAATATTTCATTTGGTATTCGTAATCTCTTGTGAAGGAACACAGGATAGACATTGCTTCCCCCACTTTATAAGAACCAGACTGAGACCACTGGAAACCAGTTGTCCTTTACAGCGATCCTTTGATCCAGCATTGGCATAAGATCCCACATTCCTGAGTGAGATTAAAGAGCAAAATACATATCGAAAGCAAATTAGTTTCCCTTATCTGTTGCGGAGTCCCAGACATAACCAGACTCTTTGTTCAGGAGACATTTAGGAGGATAAAGCTACTCCTGAACTATTCCTCCAGTATTTACGCAGAAATCTCCTAGAATAAAGCCTACAGAGAAAAGAAATTACATCATGCTTGCCTGGTGGGCAAAGGAGCCCACCTCTTCATCTTTCCCCTCCACTTGCTGGATCCCGTACGTTCTTCCTCTTGTGCCCACCCTCACAGCATAGTTCCGAGATCACGGTCTTACAAAGTAGATTCCATATGTCCTTGGGAATGTCTACAAAAGGCTGCCTTTTGCTTTATTTCTTTTAAAGATTTATTTGAGAGAGAGCATGAATGAGAGGGGCAGAGGCAGAGAGAGATGGAGAGAGAATCTCATGCAGTCTGCATGCTGAGCCTGGAGCCTGAAGCAGGGCTGGGTCCCATGACCTTGAGATCATGACCTGAACCGAAACCAAGAGTCAGACACTTAGCCAACTGGCGCCCCATGGCTGTATTTTAATAAATCATCTCCTGTTTCTGGAATTCAAAGACAACATGAATTCAGGTCAGTGAGAAGAGAGTCATTTGCCCAGAAACCCACTGTGAGGGATGGAGATCATTAACATTCAGAAATGATTTGCAAGTTGGAAATTCACTTGTGAGCTAAAATAGAGCATCTGTTTAAGTCATCACACACTGCTGCTTAGTCTGTCAAGGAGATTCACACCTTTTTTTTGTCTTGCCTAGTATCTTTATATACTTGTGCATGGACAGTTTAGTAGAAGGTTATTCAAGAGTGTATAAGCTGGTTCATGGTATGAAAACAGAAATAAGACTTACCAACTGAGAAACTTGAGTGGGTGATTACTTACGATTGAGAACTCTTGTTTCTTCTTCTACTTGGGTTTTTGCAGTCAAAGTGCTTTACCCCGAGCTATACCTCTGTCTGTACTTAGGCTTTTTAATCCAATGTCAGATTGCGTGTGTGCATCACCAAAGTTTTTCACCGTAGGTCTGATCCAGTGGAGGAGAAACAGAGTCACCCACCTGAGAGAATGCGCTGCTCTCGTTTCCTGGGATTTTAGACTTTCTCACCACATACAGAGGAAGAAACTGAGCAATTCTCGTATACTGGATTCATGAAGAATGGGGAGGGATCATCTGTTTCAGATGGTTTAATGCCAGCAAAATGTCACAGAAGTTGTAAATGGAGAGCACGTTTTGTGACTCTGTTTCAAGTTGAATGAGATGAGATCCAATATGTTTTTAAACTGCTTTGTTCAAAGAACACGGATCTTCATCTTGCTTTTTTTCCGACTCCCTTCCATGTGTTCACAAGAAAGCCAAAATGTTTATGGGAGAGTTCAGGTTACAAAATCAATGAGAAAGAGGAGGGAGAGAGGGAAGTTGATTGGTTCTCCAGTCAATCAATCCATCCCAAATATATGAAGGCTCTCCTTTGAAAGATCTTTGAGAGGATAAACTATTTTGATTCTCTTTAAGGAAATAAACGGTACGAACTCACAGTGGTATCATGCCTTAAAAAAGAATATTTGCATACCCATTCCCTCCGTAAAATCAGGTCACAGTGGAGCGCCTAATATAATTCTATTTCTGGGCTCTGTCCACAGCAGGCGAGAACATTAAGTGTTGTTGGATTATTTTCCGAGAAAATATTTATTACCCGCTCCCTGCTCTATACTCTTCAATTCTTCAGACATACCGAAACACTAGTAAATTTAAACAGTTTGTGATCTCCCGAGGAAACGCATGGTAGCCTTCCTGAGATATGGCTGGAGGTAAGCTCTCAAACGGAAGCGATCTGGGAAATAGAATTTTTTTTTTGTTTACTTTAAACTGTAAACTTAATGTTTATATAGTTATTTTAAAAAGCCAGGGATATTAAGGCTTAAGCATTTGCTAAATGTATTGACATGATTCTGAGTTGCCTGCATTTAAGTGGCTATCCCAAGTGTGGTCGTGTCTCATTAAACTAAAATGTCGTCGTGGTAAATTAAATTCTGTGGGATCGTGTAAACACACCCAACTGGGTTCCTTTCCCTCACTACTCTGGGTTCCCCTCTCTGGTGTATTAGTATGAATTTCCACTTCCAGACTCAGCCTGTGTCCTGTTCAGGGGTGCTCCGGCCGCCACGCTTACCTTCTTGGATCTTGTTCTCCAGAGTGAAGCTTCTTCCAGCTTCAGGTTCCTCTTGAGTCGGGTTGAAAGAGACCGGTGAGCAGAGGGAGGAACAGATCGAGAGCTCCATCCAGTGACGATGATCTCAGATGCTGAAAGTTTGGTTTGTCTATTCCTCGAGCTAAAACTGAGCTGTCCTATGGTCCTATGATCTGAGCTGCTTTTCAGTCCAGTTTCTGATTAAGGAGATGTGTCGTGCACTAGCAGACTACTCCCGTCTCCGGTTTCTTTTGATCGTCCTTTTTGTTACATTTCACATCTTTTTCCCTAAAGGGGCTTCTGTAGGAATTTATTCAGATTACAGCTGACCCTTGAACAACATGGGTTTGAACAGTGTGGGTCCACTAACATGCAGATACTTTTTGATAAATACCTTCCAGGACTGTAAATTTAGTTTCTCTTCCTTATGATTTTCGTCAGCACATTTTATTTTCTCTAGATGACCTTAGTGTGAGAACACTGTATGTAATCAGATAATTTAGAACATAGATGTTAATGGGCTGCTCATGTTATCGGGAAGGTTTTGGTCAGCAGTAGACTCTTAGTAGTCAAAAAAAAAAAAAAAGACTCTTAGTAGTCAACCTGTGAGGGGGTCAGAGGTTGTACATGGATGGCCAACTGTAGGGGGGATTGGTGCACCGATGTTGTTCAAGAATGGACGTTACTTCCTTTGCAATATTAGTGCATTCGCTTGCTGAATTGCACGTGCTCTATCAGATTCTGTTTTAGTAAACTGAGTCACACTCGGTCTTTTGAAGGCAGCATGGAAGAGTAGGACTGAAGAAAAGTCTTGTCCCTTTTTTCCTCGAGGGGCGGTGCTCACCCAAAGACTTACCCTGTGCAAGTAGAAATATTTCCGCTCCCCCCTTTCCGCCGATGTCCCCTCCCCTGTTTTGAGAGTTCTTCTATGGGATTGAATGTGAACAAAAAAATGACATTTCCCACCTCAGTCCCTCACAGCATCCCACTTTTATCTATTAGTTAGAAATGAAGATGTGACTTAGCTGCCTATTACCTTGGAGGCAGGACTAAACCTACCATCCTTTTTCTTAAAATTAGTTGTGCCTACGTGGAGAATTTTTATTAACCAGGTACTTCTTAGGAATGTCTTGTTCATTGTCCCTGTGGTATGACATAGTTCCACGGATGGACTGAGGATAGCAGTTATGTATTTTAAAGACTTCCTGTGGTGGGGCATCTTGCAACGCACAGCTGGTGAGCTAGGTTTCAAGTTGTTCTCCCTGACTGTAATTTGCAGACGTGGAGAAGAGACAAAGAGAGAGGTGTGTTGGTTGATGCCGTGGGATGCAGTGGGGTGTGGGAGAGGAGGGAGTCAGAGCATGTGGCCCAAGGAGTCACAGAAACATACCAGGGCAAGAGCCCTCCCCTGCGGGTCTGCAGCGCTTAACGTCATCTTTGACGTTTGCGAGTTGGTGGATACACGTTCCTGAATGGAACCCAAGTGCCCGGGATTGAAATGACGTTGGTTTGGGTGCAGATGCTTTATGAAATACTCAGCTGAAATATAAGGACATTGGGCATCACCATGCTGAAGATGACAGACATATGTGGACCTGGGGTCTTTAATACCGTAACTGTTAGCCACATGTGGCTAATTCAATTTAAATTAATTAAACATAACTTCTGTTGCACTAAGCCATCTTTCAAATGCTCAGTAGCTACATGGGGTTAGTAGGTTCCCATCATCTCAGAATAATGTTCTATGGGACCAAACTGATAGGGACTTTTAACACTTAAAATCCTAGAAATATTTCTTTGTTCCAGTTGGCTTCTAAGCCAGGGAACCACAAATTCAATTTGAATCCTGCTCTCTTTGTTTAATTTTTAAATTTAATACTTTAAAAACGTGCAATCGTTCAAACATGCAGAAAATTCCTTTAAAGCTGCAAAACGTCACCCTCTGTCTTTGGCTACTCCCACACATTGTCCACCAACGGGATGTAGAGTGAGGCTGCCTCGGACATGGTGCCCTGAAAACATACCACACCCACTTTCTTCAGAGAGTGCTTTGTTTTCAAGGTCGTTTTCTCGAAGACTAAGAGGGAGCAAAGGAAGTGTGATTAAAAAAAATAACAAATAAGAAAAGTCTCTTAAAACCTAAGTGCATTCATCTTCAATATAAACCTCTTTGTCCTGCTCTATTTTCCTCTATCGCTTTTATCACGTACTAATAGGTTTTATAACCTGTGTATTCATTATGTTTATTGATAGTCTTCCTTTACGAGAGGTCAGCTCCTCGAAGGCAAGGGTTTTATCTATGTTTGTTCCCTGTTGTATATTCAGTACCAAGGATGGTCTCTGGCACAGGTAGGGACTCAATAAATATTGAGGAAGGAACAGAACAATCCCGCTGGTTTTTTCTTGTCATTTGGCTTCTACATTGTGGTTTGCTTGGCAGGTATTCCTTTAACTTTATTATTCTGGTATCTTCTGTTTCTAAGGATGGGACTCTATCGGCTCTCAGATCTTGGCCAACAGTTCGTCAATAAGCATGGGGCACACATTTCGCCAGGGGGAAGATGTGTGTGTAGGTTCGGGAGGATGAACAGTATCCTAAGAGTGTAGGATGAGGGAGGCGCCACAGGTGTATGTAGCCTGAAACCACATACTCGATAAAGTAATAGATTTTTATACTGAAAAACCTCTGTTTTCATAATGCAAATTGTCAGGAGCAAGAAATGAAGCTGCCTGAAATCTAGCCTAAGTGAAATTCAGAGAAGTTGGAACATCTCCCAATAAGGTGCTTCTGGGCATCTTACTCTTGATTTATGTGCCCAATGGGAGCTTTCCATGAAGATCAAAGAGAGACCCTGGCTTGGTTATGAGAGGGATTCTAAACTATTTTCAGCTAATTGAGAGACCGAAATCCACCACGTTCTTTGCAGGACATTATGGGATGTTGATATTTTGACCCCATGAAAAAGTATTTAAGAGAAATTTTATCATCAGGAAATATGACCATGCTCCCTATGCAGTGTCAAACCTCAGCCACAGACACAATCATCTTTAATAGGACGGTTCTGAATTTTTCCTGAGTCTGGTTATTTGCTTCTGTTCGAGTGGCTTGTCTTTTATGAGCAGACATGCACTAGCAGATTCCTGAGACCTAAGACAAGATTTTGGAAGAACAACTTAAAATTGACAATTTTTAACCATTGACTTCTGCTTCCCTTCCTCCCGTGAATTGGGGGAAAAGACATCATTTTTTATTGTAGCTGCAGGTCCTGTACCTTCAGTTTACAGACGGGGTTCCGTGGGAGCAAATCTGGGTGCCGGGGAGATGCAGTCAGCACAGAATGCCATCTGTTCATTGAGGTCTGCCCTTGTGTCTCATGGTCTCATATGGATATTGCTGATTTCAGTCTCCTTTCCTGAGTACCCATTTTTTGAACTTCTGTGATCAGCAAGTAGTGTCCTAGGCAGTACTAGGGCTAGAAGAAAATGAAAGCACAATGGTCTTAGCTCTCTAACGTGGAAGGAGAACGTTGTGAGCAATCAGATAAACGCATCTTAGCAGGCACTCTGCCCCTCGAAGGCTTCGGTTAAAAATAGTGAAGTGCAAGGTGAACATCACAGAGTCGAGTGGCCGTGACTCGGCCTTGCATAGGGCGCTAAACATTCTGCAATTCAGATTTCCTTCCATGTAGTCCAGCCTCTGGGCTCTGGATGGCTGGAGTGCACTGCACGGACCCATCCTTAATCCTTGCTTACCATCAGTTGGAGCACTGGAAAATAGCAGATTATTGGCAGCACATTCAAAGAGGTGGGAGTAGAGTCACGCCGGTGATCCCCTCTGCTGTTTTTGCACGAGACCACGCCAGCTGGCCCAGGGGGCTGCCTCGTTCTGGATTCTGGCACCTGCTCCTTCAGACCCTGGATAGGAATGCTCCCTCTGTATCTAGACTCAGGGGCCTTTCACACCTCCTGGGCACTTCCTTATCCTTCATGAGTCAGGTTCCCACAGGTTTGTGCATGATTCTTCACTTAATGACCTCATCTGAATATGATACCTTTTGCTGGATGCAGTGCTGACTTGGTAAATACCATGGAGAGCGTCAAAAATTGTAACAAGAGCTCCATTGCTTGCTTCCTGTCCTCCCTCCCTCCCTCCCTCATCCACTTCCTTCCTTCCTTTCTTCCTCTCTTCCTTCTGTCTTTCCTTCCCTTCTTCCTCCCCCCCCCCTCTGTGTTTTTAGAATACATAGTGAAAAGGTGACAGTAGAGAACCTATAGTATTTGAGTTCCATCAATACACCAACAACACATCCACATGTACAGGATTTATCAGAGGCATGATGTTCTCCTAGTAAACAATTTAAGTCTCACCCTCCCCGAACACATGATAATCAAATTGTTCCAGTCATTTGCACATTGGCAAGAAATAAGATGTAGGTTTAATCCATCTAGACTGAGAAATGTTCTCTTTTGTTTCAATTCAAGGAGTGAGGAGGGTGGGGTTAGATAAGGAAGCCCTGCAGTCCAATGATTAAGTAAATGGAAAAACAGCAGGAATGTAACTTCTCCCCTGACTGCTCTGTGAAACAGCGTATTGTAAGTCTTATTTCCCACCGACTTGTGAATTGTGTTTATTCCCATGCTTAAAGTCACCACATCAAGCTTAAATTAAAAAGAGCTCAAATTCTCCAACTCTTGATGGAATTTGATCCTAAAAACTTGGCTTCCGCTTTCTTTTACCAACAAAAACTTTTGTGCCGCTGTAGTAATTTTATTTCGTGGCATTGTTAATCCAGAGACGCCATCTGTAACATCTTCGGATCGTGTGAATCCTGGCATTTGTACCAGGCAGGTTCAGCCAAGTCTATTCCATGCATGAGAGCCGAGTAACCAAGCCTAGGCTGGCAGCACGAGGGTTTTATGCCTGGAGACCAGACGCGGGGAGGTCATTCTCTTTTATTTAATGATGTATACTAAGCAAAGCCTACTGCGTGCCCCTGCCCGATCACATTTTTTCCGGTCTCCCCAGATATGTGCACTCTTCCGAATTGTTGATCGCCCTTATTCACGTCTTTATCCTTCTACGGCAGAGATGTGCTTTCTGAACTAATGCATTGCTTTTCTCGTGTGACAGGGCTTGTACGCATAGAGTTCTGCTGTATGTCTTTCTGCGAGGCAGACTTGGAATTTTGTCTTTGAGGCAGTGGGGAGTCACCACAGGGATTTCAGCAGGGAAAGTGACTTGCTCTGTGAACCCTTGAAATGTGTTAGCTGCACAGAAAGATGAGATGATGGAGAGCTGGAGAGGGTGAGGAACTCGCTCAGAGTCCTGCTTTAGCAGAACAGGGACAGGAAAGGAACCAAGCTCCAGAGCTTTTGCTGGGTGTTGGGGAACGGCAAGGGGGAGAAGAAGAGCCAATGGGAAGCTGTCTGATGGCTTCTAATGCCCGGCTGACGCGGGTTCTGGATTAGAGCCAGTGGATCCCATGATTCTGACTGTGTCTGAGTTACTTGATGAGACCTACTGTTGAGGTGGGGGTGGAGGGGACCTAATGCACCCTTGATGCCAAAGGCATCATAACACTGCCTGAATCAGGAGGTTCTGTCCTCTGGTGTCTACCACGTCCAGATACTGGATTTGGTCTGTGTTAGTACGTCTGCCAGATGGGCTGGGATCATCTGTGAGGCATTCTGTTCTCTGTAGAGTCTAGCAGGGCCACTCTCCCCCCGTCGGTGGAATCCATGTTCTCTGGGTTTCGGCAATGTCCTCTGAAGGAGCTGATGTGCTTACCTTGTTAGTTCCTGTGTCTGGGTGCATCATAAACTGAGGCCAACCGGGTCAAGCAGACCTACTTCCCCCATCAGAACTTAACCTGGTTATGATCCCCTGCTCAGAAATTCTGAACTGAAGTGCAGTTCTGGCAACACCATCATAAAACATCACTCTGACAAATATGAGGGTGGAGGGATCTTTAAAAATGCATGTAGTTGCATAAACGGGAGTACATCCTGACAGTGACATAACGTGCAGTTGCCAAATGAATGAGAAGGGCTTTATGCACTGATCATGTAAAATCTCCAGAAAGCTCGTAAGTAGAGAAAGTGAGGGACAGGAGAGTTTATATGGTGTGCCACTTTTTCTTTAAGGAAAAGGAGTAGCAATGTATATTCATATTTGAATATAGAGGAATTAAAAGGCTCTGGAAGGAGAGTTGGCCAGAAATGGGAGGACAGGTCTAAGTAGGCAGGAGACTATTCAGTATAACTCTTTTTAAATGATTTTCGTTGTGAACCACATACTTTTACCTATTAAAATGCATGTAAACAAATATGATCCAGTTGACATTGTATTGATGTTCATTTCTCTTTGTTGATAATTATTTATTTTTATTATTTTTATTTTTTAAAGATGTTTTTTATTTATTCATGAGAGACACAGAGAGAGAGAGAGAGAAGCAGAGATACAGGCAGAGGGAGAAGCAGGCTCCCCGTGGGGGGGCCTGATGCGGGACTCAATCCAGGGTCTCCAGGATCACACCCGGGCTGAATGCAGTGCTAAACCACTGAGCCACCCAGGCTGCCCTCTTTGTTGATAATTATACCGTGGCTATGTAAAATATCAGCAATAGGGAGTGTGGGGTAAGGTCAAAAATGAAACTATTATTTGGGGGAATTTTCAGTATAACAGAAATGAAAAGTTTTATTTTATTTATTTATTTTTAAAATGTATTTATTTATTTATGAGAGACACAGAGAGAGGCAGAGAGGCAGAAGCAGGCTCCATGCAGGGGGCCTGACGGGGCACTCAATCCTGGGTCTGCCAAGGATCATGCCCTGGGCCAAAGGCAGGCGCTAAACCGCTGAGCCACCCAGGCTGCCCTGAAAAGTTTTATTTAAAGCTGATACACAAACAGCTGCAAGCACATGAAAATGTGTTGGATATCATTAGTCATTTGAGAAATCCAAATTCAAAGGGCAGTGAGGGGCACCTGGGTGGCTCAGATGGCTAGCATCTGAGTCTTGATTCCAGCTCAGGTGATGATCTCAGGGTCGTGAGAGACAGCCCCGTGTCGGGGTCCACAGTCAGTGAGGAGTATACTTGTGATTCTCTCTTTCCCTCTGCTCTGCCCCCTGCTCACTGGCTCTCTGCCTCTCTCTCTCTCTCTCTCTGTTAAATAAATAAATAAATAAATAAATAAATAAATAAATACCTTTAAAAATAAATGAAAGTGCAATGAGACACCATTTGTGTGGCAAACAGAATGGCTGAAGTTAAAAGGAAAAAAATTGACAAAAGAAATCTCATGGGAGAGACGAATCTCTTCGGTCTGACAACTTTGCAGTAATGTTGGCAGGTTCTTATAAAATGAAATCTGCATCTTGTCTTTTGACCCAGAAATTCCATTCTTAGGTGTTTATCCATGAAAAGTAATTATGCAAGAACGATAATATCGTCTTCATTTACAAATGCCCCAACATGGAAACAAGCGGAATGCAGAACAGGAGAATGGATGAACTGTTCATTGTATATAGGAGGCATATGGCTGATGGCATGCTCCTACCCCGCAGTACCACTTAGCAATCAAAAGGATCAAACTCCTGATCTAAGGAACAGTCCGCGTGAAGCTCACAGACATAATGATGAATGAAAGTCCCTTGATACTAGAGACTCCATACTGCATGGTTCCACATATGGGAGCTGCAAGAGCGAGCAAAACTAAGCACACAACACCATGGCACAGGAATAGCAGAACAGTGTTTGCTGGAAAATTGGCCAGGAAGAGAGGAGAGCTTTCTGAAGAGATGAAAATGTTCTATATGGTATTGGTGTTTTGGATTAATAGAGGTGTATCTGTTTGTGCAAAGAGTTGAGATGATTTTTCTGTATTTTGATGTGTGCATATTTTGTCTCAAGAAATGTGTGGAGGTATCTGACATAGAATGGCAAAATATTGCTAGTTTTTGGAAGTCAGGTGATAGATTACTGGGATTTCATTGTACCATCACATTAACTTTTTCTACGTTTTATATTTTCCCTAGTAGAAAGTTAAAAATAATTTTTAAAAGAAAAAAATACAAATTTTGCTTTAACGGTAGTCAGTCATTTGGAGTAATACCTGAGATTTTTTTTTCTTGGTTAAGATGGGAGTTTTATGTATGTTTTACGTTGAGAGGATTCATAGAGTGTCAGGTTGGGGGCAGCAAGATGTTGTTCCTGGTGACATTGAAAATCAAAAGAACACTTAAAAATATGTAGTGATAAGATCATAAAAAAAGAATGGTAAGAAACATTGAATCCTAGGCTGGTGGAAAATACTAAGGAAATCTAAAAGCTATTTTTAGAGGTAGATTTTGGGTAAGAAGTCCAAGAAAACCCAAGCCCACTCCTGAGAGCAGATGATGTTAACAGAGAGAGAGCACAGGACTGCTTCAAATACTGATCTTCTTCTGCCTTTCTACACTAGAAAATGGTCTTCAAATTTTGAAGATAAAAGCAAATGGAGTTGGGAGGGACTTAAGCCTCTGATAAATGAGGAAACAGTAAGAACACAGGTTTTTTTGTTTGTTTTTAAGATTTATTTATTTATTTATTCAGAGAGAGAGAGAGAAGCAGAGACACAGGCAGAGGAGAAGCAGGCTCCTTGCAGGGAGCCCAACGTGGGACTCAATCCCAGGTCTCCAGGATCACACCCCTGGCTGCAGGCGGCGCTAAACCGCTGTGCCACCGGGGCTGCCCAGAACACAGGTTTTAAAAATAAATTTAAAGTCAGGTGAATTCTATCTCTTGCTAGTAGTCATTGAGAAATGGGGAATAAGAAATCTGTAATGGTGAGAGATGGGTAATGTGAGCCCAGTTTTTCCTTCTTTTCTTTTTTCTTTTTTAAAAGATTTTATTTATTTATTCATGAGAGACACAGAGAGAGGCAGAGACACAGGCAGAGAGAGAAGCAGGCTCCACGCAGGGAGCCTGATGTGGGACTCGATCCCGGGACCCCGGGGTCATGCACGCCCTGAGCTGAAGGCAGGTGCTCCATCACTGAGCCACCCAGGGGTGCCTTATTTTTATTTATTTATTTTTTTTGTGGGCAAGGATAACACTATGGAAATTACAGCCTGGTCAATTAGACAATAAACCTTAATGTTCTAGAAGATGTATTCAACAGGTGTCCTGAGAGCCTGTACTAAATGAAGCAGTGGTTTCTGGAAGCTCCATGGGTTTGTGAAGGGCCAGTCCCTGTGCTACTGGTTTCATGAAAATCCGTGGGTAGAACTTATATAGTCATCAACATATTTTTTTTTTTTTGGCAGTTTCCTCTTGGTATTCTAGAGGAATGTACGAGAGAATAGGAGTGAAGCCGGAGAGTCAGGCAAGTGTCCGTTGACAGGTGATGAACAACGCTGGTGATGGGTTTACCACCCACTGCAAGGCTGCAAGGCTGCATCTCCCGTGTGCAAAGTGACGCCCAGTCTAGAGCATCTGTGTCTCTGCCTAGATGTACGTACACAGCCATATCTTCGAGGATCTACCTACCTATCATAAAATTAGCCCACCTTCTTCCTTACTTAAGACACTAAAAAGTAGCCACGTGCCATATTCGGAGAATGGAGTGGCCAGATTTTGAATGTTCGGTTTAAGGCTATCACAACACTCTTTACTCCTGTTGCAAATAATCTATGATGATATCTGCACACCTTCTTGTCTTATTAGATAGAGTACGAAGAACAAAAGTTATCATGTTCTGGGTGATTCATCATCTTGTGAAGCATTAGGGTTGCTTGAACTTCCGCTGTACTTGCAGAGGGGCAGAAGGAGGTATAGAGGAATGGCGAGGGGATTAGCATTGGCACCCGGGGGGTGGGTCATTATTAGACTTAGTTTTTATATATTTTTTTAGACTTAGGTTTTAAGTCATATTGTCTGTTTCTCATTCTTTTCTCTCCTAAAAATGAAATTCTAAATTCATTTTTACAGCCTTCTTGATAGTTGTGTTTAAGCGCCACCTGTCTCTTATTAAAAGTACATGTGGTGCCTTAAAAATCCTAGTTAATTAAGGTGCTGTATTCTAAAGGACAACCCTAGTATGCGGAGAAGAGACACGCACAGTGACACACTGTCTGTTGAAGTTCGCATTCTCATACTGTCATACTTTAATTTGTATTACTTTGTGCATGTAACCCCTTAGCTAATAATCACCAGTGAATTAGAACAGCAGAGGATTCACGGCAGCACATGCAACTCCCAGCTCGGTTAATGAGCGTTTCCAGTGATTCTTCAAGGAGAAGGTTGAAGCAAATTGCTGAGAAAAAACTGCCATCCTCATAACCTTCTCATATTCCCTTTTCATTAACATTGTGCTACAATTTTAAGGACCATCTCTCTTTAGTCATCAGCAATTTAGTGGGGAAAATCAATTCTGGTTTTAAGACATCTTCCCACCTCCTGCTCAGCCACCTTCTGAGTCGTACTGATTATTTTTGAGCATGTGATCACCAAAGTAAGAATTGTTGGCAGTCCTTAGAAAGGTGATAACTTAGCACATAATTATATGATGTTTTGAGTGGTTTTCTAAAGTTTTCCTTGTTTGTGCGAATTATAATCTGTTGGGAAAAAAAGGACTGATATTGTGAGCTTGTTTGGTGCTCAGTCTGAATATCATGATCATTGAGATGGTTCTGAGAGATCGTTTATAATAATTATCTCAGTAGTTGGAATGATGGATGGAACATGAGAGTCAGGGTCATGGGCATGTTAGCAGCTCGGTGACCTGGTGTAGGTCATGCCTTCTCTCAGCGTCAGGTTTGGTCATCAACAACTGTGATGAGAACCATCTCTCTGCAGGATCGGTTGAAGAATTGTCCTGGACAGAGCCTGGGACAGCTTCCTGTCATGCTCCTTTATGTTCTTTCCCTTAGGCTCCCTTCCTTTCCTTTTTTACCCCCAAAGGGTCTACTTAATTTTTATTGAGTTCCTTCCTTTTATTTTCTAAATAAGCTTCTCTTCTCTTGTTGCCCTGGGAACAAACCTGTCCTTATTTTCCTTTGTGCTAGACAGTCTTTCAGAACTTGAATCTTGACTGCATAATCCCTAAACCCATGCTCCTTTTGACCTGGCAGGTGTAATTCGGTGTTCAGAAGTGTCACAAAAGCAAGCGAAAGTCGGGTACTCTTAAGAAACACTGGATGTAGGAGTTTGACTTTGATTTCCTGAGTTGGGTGCAGGTGGAAAGTCTCAGGGAGGAGAAATGAGAGTAGGGACAGTAGGTCTAAATAAAGAAAGAATGGAGAACACAGAGCAAAATGTTAAATACTGGAACACATAGAAAGATGGTGAGATGAATATCGAAAATGATAAATCTGTAGATGTATCGTGTGAGGTCTCAGCATCCTGCAACAGCTTTCTTAAAGAATTTCACTGGTTTGTTACCTAAATAAAATGCAAATTGAAATTTTTCTTAACCTTAGGCAGAGGGTGAAAGACATTCAAAGTGGGACAGACTTATTTGTTTAGTGAATTTAACCAATAACAGAAATACTGCTTTCTGTTCCTTGGTGTTGACTTCTGACACGGTCCAGCAGGCTCAACGCTGTAAGCGACTCCGTGCGTAGTAAGCTAGGGAAACCTCCAAGGCACCCAGTCAAGCCCATTAGAATTGCTCAATTTCTGAGTTTAGACACAATCTGTTGCCTAACTCCTCTACCCTTGGGTACTGGAAGTATGAATCATTGGTCCATCAGCGCTCCAGTGATGGTTCATCAATACCTTTTGTCAACTGGAGCAGACCATGAGGTACCTGCATATTTGGTCAATCATTATTCTGGGTGTTTCTTCCAGAGTGTTTATGGATGAGATTAACATGTAAGTGGGTTGTCTGAGTAAGGCTGAAGGCTCTCCCTGTTGTGGAAGACCTCAACTATTCACTTGAAGGCTTAAGAGATCAAAAGGCCGACCTTCTGTGGTATAAGAATTTTCCAGTTTAAACTAGAAAGTTTAGCTAGCTTCTGGCCTTGTCATTTGAAATGGGAAATTGGCTCTGCAGATTTTGCATTTGCCAGTCTCCATAATACTGTGAGCTAATTCCCTATAATAAATTTATATTATGTTGAATATATATTAAATTATATAGAATATGATATAATGTGTTATATTTAATATATATTTCCTATAATGTATGTATACACACACATACACACATATACACACATAGATATACATCCTTCTGGTTCTGCTCCTCTGCAACTACCTTCCACTTATGCAGGCATCATGCAAACAGGTTTAAGTCTTTCCCAAATGTCTCAGGTCACAAATCGGTAGTACAGTATTTGGTTAATATATGTTATCCTTGCGGGTAGCCTGGGTGGCTCAGTGGTTTAGCACTGCCTTCAGCCCAGGGCATGATCCTGGAGACCCGGGGTCGAGTCCCACATCGGGTTCCCTGCATGGAGCCTGCTTCTCCTTCTGCCTGTGTCTCTGCCTCTCTCTCCTCTCTGTATATTCTCATGAATAAATAAATAAAATCTTTTAAAATATAAATATATGTTATCCTTGCGGACCTCATCTGGAATGGAATGATAGAATCCAGGCATTTGGCTTGTGAACAAAGAGCATTGCGTCATGTTCATTTTATGCTACTGTACTTTTATGTAAGCCAAGAAACCTAAGCTCATACCCAACACTCATGGGGACGGTATTGCCCAATAAGGTGCTTGTAGGATTGCACTGGTTTGGGGGAAGAAGGATGATTCTTTTGGGAACACGGGGTGGGCGAGGAAATACACAGGAGGTGAGGTTAGAGACACGTGGTCATTTGAGAAGCTGGCGAGCACTTTCTAGTGTAAGAAGGTGCACTTTCTTAATGAGAACAATCAAAGTCTTCATGTTTAATTTTTTGCTATGTAGGGGATCCCTGGGTAGCTCAGCGGTTTAGTGCCTGCCTTTGGCCCAGGGTGCGATCCTGGAGTCCCGGGATCAAGTCCCACGTCGGGCTCCCTGCATGGAGCCTGCTTCTCCCTCCTCCTGTGTCTCTGCCTCTCTCTCTCTCACTCTCTCTCTGTGTCTATCATAAATAAATAAATAAATAAATAAATCTTTAAAAAAAAATTTTGTTTTCGCTATGTAGTGAGGTCCTCCTTGAGGGCCAAGAGAAGCATAGCTTCACAGACCTTGGGGGACACGAGGGACACCAAGGACACGCAAGAGCTTCTCTGGTAGGAGTCATTGGACTTTTTCTGCAAGGGGCTAGATAATAAACATTTCAGGCTTTGTGGGGCCCAGTCTGGGTCGCAGATAGTCAACTCTGCCATTCTGGTGCAAAGTCGTCACAGGCAATGCATATACAAAACACACGGCTGTGCTACATGAAAACTCTATTTGTGGAGGCTAACATTTGAATTTCACATACTTTTCACATGTTATAAAATAGTCTTGATATTTTGGGAGAACTATTTAAAGATGTAAGAACCATTCTTAGCATGCAGGCCACGCAAAATCAGGCAGCAAGCTGGATCTGGCCTTGGGGGCACAGTGTGCCCAAGACCTGTGTTCTCTCTCTCTCCCTCCCTCCCTCCCTCCATGTATACTGTGTATGTGTGTATATCTCCATATAATACACACACATATATATAAATATATAATACAGAATACATATTTTATAACTATCCACCTAATGTATACCCACATATATATACTGTATACAACATATATGCACAGTATTTTATATTTATAAGGTATTATATGTGATTCTATATTCATGATTAATCTTTCATATTCTATATTAATATACTCTAACATATGTTCTATATCCATATATATGTTCAAATATAGGCAGTACTTCATTCTGAGACCTTTTTGGAAAGCACCACTGAATGCCAATTATTCTTTTTTTTTTAATAAAGATTTATTTATTTATTCATGAGAGACACAGAGAGAGAGAGGCAGACACACAGGCAGAGGGAAAAGTAGGCTTCTCGCAGGGAGCCCAATGCGGGACTTGATCCTGGAGTCCGGGATCACGCCCTGAGCTGAAGGCAGATGCTCAACGGCTGAGCCACCCAGGGGTCCTGAATGCCAATTACTCTATAAAACATTGGTGTTTTAAAAGTGTGGTGTGTGTGTGTGTGTGTGTGTGTGTGTGTGTGTGTGTGTTGGGGTTAGGGTGGAGCTTTTTGCCTGGCCTGGGGTGGTCCTGGAGTTGATGTGGATCTCAGGCTTGTCATCACTACAAGAGGGAATTGGTCTAATTCAGGTATGTGCAAACTTTTCCTTAAAAGGCATGCCAGTGAATGTTTCTGGGGTCATACCATTTCTGTTGCAAAGTCCCTTCTCTGGTTGGGGTAGTTCTCAAAAGCAGCCAAAGGTAATAAGGACAGTCTGTAAGAAACAATTGTGACTGTATTAACAAAATAAAAGGCCCTAGGCAGGGACCAAGATTTGGTCCATAGACTCTAGTCTAGTTCTTAAAATACCTTCTGATGGGGAAATCTCTGAATGTTGCTTCTACAAGAAGACCATCACAGGAGGCTTGTCTGCTTTACTCCAAGAAGTTGATTTTTATCTCCTTTTTATAACTAGAAAAGCTGGTGTGTAAGGAAGGCTAGTTAACGTGTGGTAATTAAGTCAGTGGAGTAAATTGTATCAATGAATCCTCTCTTGTCTCAATTCTTCCATAAAAGGAATATGTCCTTCCAGATATTTATATGTTTTCATAAAGACCCATTGGTGATTTGGAGGCAACTTATGAACACGAGTTACCTACCATTATTTTGTTTGGTATTCGTTTGATACGTCGGCTTTATGCACGTGAACAATCACTGACTTTGGTGCCAGATGGGCCTCGACCCTAAGAGGGATGGCCTCAGGACTCTTGGCAAGAAGGTTCTTGGCTTTGTATGGGAAAGAATTCCAGAGAAAACCATTTAGAGAAAGGGACGAAAATTTATAAACCATTTAGAGAAAAGTGAGAAAGGAGCTTCTTCATAGACAAAGTAGCATTCTCTCCTTCCATGTGATGAAGAAGACCCCTTCCCTTGCCTCCAGTGAAGGAATTTAGAAGTCTTTTCTAATTGGCTAAACATGTAGGGAGAAGTTTACTCTTCAACATTGGGTTTAATATGTACATTGGGTGGTTATTTTTTCTAGGGTCTTGGGGTTGTGGAATTACCTATGGGAGCAATTCTTTTTTTATTGTTTGTTTGTTTATTTATTTATTTA
This sequence comes from Canis lupus baileyi, assembly GCF_048164855.1. Classification (NCBI taxonomy): domain Eukaryota; kingdom Metazoa; phylum Chordata; class Mammalia; order Carnivora; family Canidae; genus Canis; species Canis lupus. The sequence goes on from NC_132877.1 coordinate 4,606,325, forward strand.
TTTATGAAAGAGAGAGAGAGAGAGAGAGAGGCAGAGACACAGGAGGAGGGGGAAGCAGGCTCCATGCCAGGAGCCCGACGCGGGACTTGATGCTGAGACTCCAGGATCGCACCCTGGGCCAAAGGCAGGCGCTAAACCGCTGAGCCACCCAGGGATCTCCTATGGGAGCGATTCTTAATGTCCAGTGTGTGCGGCTCAGACAGCTGGAGGGAGCGGGGTGTTGTCCCCGCTCATGTGTCCATGAGTTGGATCTTGGCGTTCTTTTTATGACTTGCTGACTTTTCGGTTAAAGGTCACCCTAAAACCAAAATGGTTTGACTTTGGTCAGCCTAGCTCCTGAGCCTCGCTTCCCTCCTGCCTTAACTTCAAGGCAACCTAAGCAGAGGAATTATCTCCAGTTATTTCATTAGTATTGGTTTTTTTTTTGTTTTTTTGTTTTTTTTTTTTTTTGACATGTAGACAATACGCTAGTGAGCTGGCAGGTGCACAATTCCTTTGAAGCACCATCTCCCTCTTTAGATTTACAAGGTAAGCAAAGCGTTAAATTTCAATTTAAATCATAACAAACTAGTATTCCTCGTGTGGAGCCTTCCTTTCTTAGTTCATTATTTGTCATGTGTAGTATGCTAGGCACAGTAGCTTAGAGAGGTACAGTAAATTCAGGTTGCAGTACACAAAATCGCTACTCATGCACATCGCCGGAAACGTAGTTTAAGTGTCCCTAGAGGAGGCATGAGGACTTTGAACGTGCTAAGGGCAATTCCTGCCCCAATCCGACTTCTGTTAAGTGAACCTGCTTCCCTAGCTCGGTAGTTTCCATAGGAGGGCTTGTATCCTTGTGAATACGTGTGTGGGTCTGTAAATGGTCTGCTGCATGGAACGGGGTCTGAATTACGTCCATCACTCATGTGTTTGAAGGAAATGTACTGTGAGAGATTGCTCTTGTCCTAAACACACACACACACACACACACACACACACACACACACACACAGCAAAATCGCTCCCAGAGGCTGCTGAAGTAACAAAAATTAAACTAAGAAGAAATCCTTTTACATAGGTGAGCCCCGGTGGCTGATGATGGCAGTCCCCTCCATCAGCTTGGTGTGACGTGTTACTGGAAATTTCATGGATGCACCTGAGCTCGCTGCCTTTCTCGTGGCACATTTTCCTTATAAAATAGCTCAGTTTCGAATGTCTTCAGGTGCTTTAGGCAGATGGTGCTGGGAAATCATTCTTCGAATTGCCTGCTCATGAAAGTGATCCTTGGAAGAGTCACATTGCAGTGAACCAATCAGCAACCTGTTTCTTAAGCCGCCTGGGTCGATTTTTCATGTGAAATGTGGCTTGTATTGGTTGATGGGAGGCTAAAACGGGTTCCCGCTTCCAAATAGTGATGGTCGACATTCCTGATTGGGGATGGTTTTTTTCTAACAGTCTGTTGAAATGTTTAGTCTAAAATCTTCAAATGAATGAATGATTTGGGTTACATTTTAATGCTTTTAACGTTTCTTGTATCTCACCAAGTGACCTGAGGGATAATTAACGGACATTGTTAAATATTTATTTGGTTACTTAATTTCGGTCTTCCTACTGGGTAAATATTAATTGAAGAACATGATTTGGTAACTACAACATATGCTAATAGGTTTTCAATAAATATTAGCAGAATGAATTAAGAAGTGAATGAGTATTATAGTAGAATGTTACATTAAGCTTTGCCTTATCTTGCTAAAGTAATCCGTAAATGTATATTTTAGGGATGTAAATAGAAACTCTGAATTCATATTCTTTTATTTCTAAAGAGCTACTCGGGAATTATCTTACCTTAAAAAAAGTCTATGCTTATTTTGGATACACTAACATTGGGGTATATAAGTCAAATTTATATCAGCTCAATGTTCTGTTCTTCGGTTCACAGTGTGCAATGGAACCAAAGGTATTGAAAGCGCTAGGGTTCAATTTTTCACTCTTTCATGAGACCTGAGGTTTGTTTTGGGAGTTCTGTGTGAACTTTCCCTCTGAGAGCATGGGTGAAGGCATTCAGGGAGAGCGTGTAGAAAGGGAGAGAAAGGGGCGAAGTGCAGAATCTTGGTAAAGCATATATTACATTAAAATTTTAAACTTGCAAAAGAACAAATATTTGTCAGGGTCCCCAAGATCAGGATATACAACCACATAAAAATGAGCCAAGGCTTAGCCAGCCTAAATGCCGGTTATGGTGTGGGGTGTTAGAAAATGTAAACAGGTGCCAGTCATGCTAAATCAACAAATGCTGCATAAACCTAGCAAATTCTATTTTCTGGCCTTTCAAAATGGCAACTAATATAAAATAATTTCTATGATATGATATGAAGGATAGAGTGTTTAATTAGATTTTACAAGATCTCTTCAGTTTGAACAATATGGAAACAATTTGAGTGTTTGTAATATACCTTAATATGCATCAAAAGTGTGATATTCAAACTCGCCAGAATAGGTAACATAAAAAAGAAATGCCAAGTGTTGGTGAGCTTGGAAGCGATTTTTACCCATACTTGGTGGGAATGTAAATTAACAATCATTTCGTAGTATCAATTTAAACTGAAATTTTGCCTTGTCTATGAGACAGGAAATCTACCCCTTGGTATGTCGCTGTGAGAAATGAGTACATCTGCCTCCCATGTTTACAGGAACTTTGTTCATCATCGGCTCCGACTGTATAGAACCCAACTATCATCATTAAGATAAAATAATTGTACTATATTCTTTTTTTAACGATTTTATTTATTCATGAGAGACACACAGAGAGAGGCAGAGACACAGGCAGAGGGAGAAGCAGGCTCCCCGCAGGGAGCCTGACGTGGGACTCGATCCCAGGACCTCGGGATCACACCCTGAGCCAAAGGCAGATGCTCAACCACTGAGCCCCCCAGGCGTCCCTAAGAAAGTCAAGATCATGACCTGAGCCGAAGGCACACACTCAACCACTGAGCCACCCAGGTGCCGCAAGACAATATACTTGCACTATATTCTTAAAATGGAATATTATCTCACAATAAGAAGTGAATGGATGCTTCATGCAAGAATATGGATAGGTATCACAAAAATAATATGGAACAAAAGATGCTAGACCCATAAGAGTACATGTCGTATGATTCTGATGACAGGAATTTTTTGTGAACATGTACACTGTATGATAGGAATCAAAACCATAGTTAACCATGAGGGAATGTTGACTGGAAAGGAAATTAAGGGAGCCTTCAGGTAGGCAGGAAAAAGTTCTATATCCTAATCTTAGATTTGATTTACACAATCAAAACTGGACACAGTTGTATAGGAAAAATTATCAAGCCATGTTCTGCTAACTTCACGCTATCCAAGTAATGTGCACTATACTATGTATATTTTTTAAATTCATTATTTTATATGAAGACATTCTTTCCTCCTTAATTTCCAAACTGGAAATCTTAACCATCCCAGCTTTGTACATTTTATCAATATCTCAAGAGGAAGAGTTAGAAATATAGCATGTAGATTGTAGGAGAAAAAAGAGGGGGGAAAAAATCTCCCACTGCCCTCTTTAGTTCCTATAGATGAGAATAAGTCCATTACTGCTGTATGATTGAAAGCGAAGCTGCACGTTTGCTTCCCCAAGCTCTCATTCCGTTTCCTGCCAGCCAGCTCAAGAGCTGAACAATAATGCAGTTACTACTCCGTGTTTGTGAAGAGCAGTTCATATCCATTACTGCTACAACATCATATCTTTCCTTTTATAGGTTTTTGCCAGTGTAAAGGCTAATGCAATCATGCAGGATCAGGGGCAGTTAGAGGATTTCCCTCGAGTTTTCTTTTCCTAATGAATACACTCCTTCATTGTAATGGATTGACCTTTGAACACTAATGTAAATCTTATGGCTGGTTATTTTATTAATTGCTAGAACCTTGCTCACTGGGGTTGTTAATTCACCCTAAGCAAGGACCACCTGCAATTAATCTTTTTCTAATTCTTGACACCATGGTTTACAATTATTGATTCCTTTTTTTAAAAAAACCAATTAGATATTTTAGTCTTTTACAAACTGACACAAAACTGCAGGTCCTGTAAATGATTTGCGTGTCAGAAGAAAAGAGCCCTTAGCAGCACATCAAAGTGTTTAAGTTCATTTGCATCCAGTAGTTGCTTTAACCCTTGAGGTGAGAACATCCTTTGTAAGGGACAAATGAATCCAAATTTTCCATTCAAGGGATAAATTAATCCAAATACTCCATTCACCAGACCTGTGATTGATCTGCCTCACGTCCTGGTATGCTTGGCTGGTGACTGACAAGGACAATTCAGACCTGCCTTGTACCTGATAAATCAGAGCTGACAGGTACAGACTCAGCCCTGAGTGACGATCTCCATCACTGCGGTCCTGAGGACCAGGGGCAGCAGAGAGAGTGGCCGGGCCTCTCTACACAATAGCTATTTATATTCTGAACCACTCTCGGGGACAAAATGGTACACGCTCCCGGTCCAAGCCGGTTGCAGTATGAAAATGTGTCTCACGATCGCAGGATGCATCTGTTTTATTTATATTTTCCTTTTCTCAGTTCACTTCTCTCTTCTGTGAAACGGACCCTTACACAAAAAGTAACCTCAAGTAGGGCAGGAACTGACAACCCTGATGCAGAGGAACCCGCACAGAATCGGGGTATTGTCAGGATTCATACTGAAGTGTCTTGAACTACAGCCACCGCTTCTGCTTCTGCACACTTTCTGCTAACCCTTCAATTCATCTCTCAGACGTCCTGTGTTCTTCATTTTGACATCCTGATTGATTTACTCCTGTAGCTCTCTGCCCTTTGGCATCCTGGTGGCTTTCTTGTGTCCTCTTAACTGCACTGGCTCTCCTAGGTACATCAAACTTGCTATGGCTAAAGCCTCCTCTTCTCATTTTGGCCCTAATGTCCAAGGATTTGCTGGCAGGTAAATATTTTCCCTCTGAGTATGTCCTTTCTCTTACCTAGAGATTTAGGGGGGATATACCTTGAGGAAAAAATACCTTTGGCCTTACTATTTTTCCCCCTAAGATTAAAAATCAGGGGATCCCTGGGTGGCGCAGCGGTTTGGCGCCTGCCTTTGGCCCAGGGCGCGATCCTGGAGACCCGGGATCGAATCCCGCGTCGGGCTCCCGGTGCATGGAGCCTGCTTCTCCCTCTGCCTGTGTCTCTGCCTCTCTCTCTCTCTGTGTGTGACTATCATAAATAAATAAAAATTAAAAAAAAAGATTTAAAAAATCATTTTCCAACTAGTTTAATACGCCAATTGATATTTTTTATGTTTACTAAAATCTTGGCATCTGTGTAATAAAAATATTAAACCTTTGCATTCATATACTTTATTATTTGCAAACATTGACTTATTTGATATTACTTAAAGGGTATATGGTTTATTTTAAAATATCTGTTTACTCTAGAATTTACTAGAACTTTTCTTACCACCATCCAAGAAAACTAACCTTCTCAGGATCACCAATGATCTTCCTATTATTAAATCTCACCTTTCTATTAATTAACCTAGCCATCCTTAATCATTTTATCTTGATGTATTAACGTTATCTGAAACAATGGAATAACTCCTTTTACTTGTTAAAATTCTCCTTGACGTAGATTTCAAGATTTCACTTTGCTGATTTTCCTCCTACTTTTGTGCCAGTTCTCTTCATTCTCCTTTCCTGGATTCTTTTCTCCCCCTATTCTAGATCTGGAGTGTGCCCCAGTGTCCATTCTCTGCATCCTTTCTTCCACGTCTACATTCGTTGCCTTGACAATCTTTTAACATCAAGTTTACATGTTAACTCAATGATACTGACTCCCAGATTATACCCCCTGCCCTGAAGCCCAGATTCTTAAGTGCAACTTCTATCTGAACATTTCTTTCCACTTGACTCTCTAACAGGTGGCTCTCAGTCACGATGTTCCATATTAACCTCTTTTTAACTCTATTTGAAACCAGTCACTGGGTTTGCCAATTAAGGAAAATACGATTGTTTCCTGTCACTGACTGAGACAGTGGGTGCTGAGTGCCATTCCCCCAGTGTCCTATGCTGCTTTCCTTATGATCCTAGGGCAACCTTCTTTTGAAGAATTGTCTTCTGAGGACCACAGTCAGGCTGTTAGAAGCATGTTACCCACAAATTGTCACGTGCTAGAAGACTTGTTATTTTCAAGATGGCTTGAAGGATCTATGTCTTTTGCATTTTCATATACATTTTAGAATTCAATTTGAGAATTCCTACAGAAAACCTCCTTGTGGCTTGTATTTGGATAACATGGAGTCTGTGAACCTTGTGGGGAGAAGTGACATCTCACAAATATGGAATCCTATCATTTGTGAAAGAAGTAAATATCCCCATTAATTTATGTCTTTGTTCCTTTGTCTCAGCAGTGTTTTGTGGTTTTGAGTGTACAGATTTTGGGGCAATTTTTGTGAAATCCATAGCTAAGTGATTTTTGTGGATGGTGAGAGAGTAAATGATGATGGTCATTTTTTAAATCTCATCTTCCAGTTGCTTTCTACCAACATGGAAACACTTCTCTTACTAATATAGAAACAAGAAAGGGTTTTGTATACCAACTTTATATCCCTAAAGTCTAGCTAAATTAAGTGTTTTAGGGGAAAGTATCTGATCCATGCCATAAGTGGTTTGGAGTCCGTAAGTCAGGAAAACTGGGAAAATACACTTCTCTCATTCACGAAGGCCAGATGAATAGGTTATAGATTGAGAGGAATCTGGTCCTTCGCGAATTCCTTCTACTTCATCATGCTTACGTCTTTACACATAGTCTCCATTCAGAATGTGGTAAGCTTGAACAGAGCTTCTCTCCTGTGCATCTTATTTATTGGGTTATGAGTCAATCTCTATCTCTCCTGAGCAATAAGCAAACTGAAACACTCCCAACCAAAGAAGAAGAATGATTTCAAGTAAAACGTGAACAATTAGGTAGCTGCAAAAGTAGCAGGTAAATTTTCATAGAGTTTCACATTCCCAGGGTCATACCATGGTGAAATCAATCTGATCCACACAATAAGAAGTACAATTTGTTCTTAGCAGAAACACAACTCTGCTATCTATGCTAATCACGAACAAGAAGGAGTCAGGATAAATGAAATCTCCAGGTAATCTCAAACCTAATTTTAATCAATAGTCTCAAACACTTTCCATCTCAAAACGTGCATCAACATCATTATCAAGTAACCAAATTCACTAGATTCAATTGGGCTGCTTTAATTCCCATTTCTTTCTGGCTAGCAGTATTGTCCCTAATTAATGAAACGGTCCCAGAGGAGGCAGGCGTAAGAATGATGGCTTAGATCATGTACTAATGGATGAGCAAGAACGGAAGGTACGTGGGTTTTCAGTGTGGTTGCGATATAGGCAGAGCAAGCTGTGATAGAAGTAACAGTTATGTCAGGCTTGAACAAGAAGCTGAAGGAATTTGGAAACATTCAGTAATTATTTTATACTTGTGTCACTTTAGTAATACAGCTTAACTGAGAAAATTAGTCATTTAGCACGCAAATTGTCACTGTTTTCTGGATGGGGTTGTCCATCTCCCATTCCCTTCAGATCCTCTGTGCGTCTGTTTTCTCTCCTCCATCCTTCAACCTAAAGCCACAGTCGAAGCTTTCATCAGTTTGCACCAGGATATGGGCATAGTCAAGGTCAGGCTGCATGCGTCCAGAACAGTCTGGGTCAAATATTATTTGCCAGTGCAGAAATCTGCTGACGGTTCTGCATCGATTCTAGAATGCAGACCTATCAGGGTGCAGTTGACAGGCTCCCAGAGGAATCTGAATAGTTTAGTTTCAGACATGGCTTTCCCCCTTTCGAATGGCCAGTCTTCTAATCGCTGCTGGCTTATTGACAACAACCCCCTCCACCCCCATATCATACCCTTTCTGGTGTCCTTTCCCTCCACAGAATGCATGTTGCCATTTCATGATGATTGCTTTCCCGGTTCTTCCGCAGCTGGTTGACGTTTCACTCTCTGAGAAGACAACTCTGTGTCTCCACCCCCAGCATTCACAAACCACACTCTGTGTTCCCATAGAGTATCCTCTACTGTCTCCATACCTGCCCTAATTGGAAACGCATCCTCTGTCCCAAACATTGGAGTTTTCAGTGCTAGTGAGACATTCATGAGGGTTCACAGTACGTGAGACATTTGGAACTGGAGCTCGGCGGGCTAGTCACGGACAGGAACATGCTTAAATCCATGCCCTTGGTTTGCCTCTCTGTTTCTGTTGTGAACGTCTGCCCATTTGGACTAACAAAATGGAAATATCGAGTACACGATGAAGTCATGATTTAAAAAATTTGAGGTATATGTAAATCAACAAGAGAGGTGGTTAAAATTCTATTTTCTAAGCATCAATATCAGAGATTCTTAGGCTGCATGTTTTGGGTAGTATCAAGGAATCTGATTTTATAAAATCCTTTAAGGTGATTATAATGCAGGTAATTAAGCCTTACTTCTGGAATCACTGAAATAAAGAATAGGCCAACTGCAAATTGACCCAACAATAGCAGAAGGATTATATAAATAATGATATACATTACATGCAGTAATGCGCAGTCAGAGATATATGTAATTACTAAAAACAGAGCGACACGGAGCTCTGCTTGCTTAACTGGACAACATGGTGTAAAATCCGTTTACCTTCCATAGCGTCAAGCAGTGATTTGCCATGTCATGTTTTATGTACATTTATACTCTTTAGCCACTCCAAATATCGAGGAGGAGCTCTAGAAATCTGCTGGGAAGCTTGAACACCTCCCCATCACCTGTCCGCGCAAAGGGAAGGGGAGGGCATTCATTCATCAGAAGAGGTCTCTTGAGTTGGAAGCAGGTGTGTGGTCTTCATACTAAAAAGGGATGAATGGATCACCCACACTGATATTTTTTCTCTCCACTTCATGACAGTAAGAGAATGAAAATGATAAAGAGAGGGGTGGGCTATATGCTTGAATAAATCTCAGAAATGAGGACCAGCCAAAACCTATATGAAGGAGTAGTTGTAGCTGATGTGGGAAGGAGGAAGACCTTTCTTCTCAGGTGCTTGTTGAGGGTCATCAGGGCTTGTCGTTTGATGAAACGAGGCTTATGATGGTTGTAAGTGAGCCATAATGTGCAAACAAGAGAACTGCTTGGATATGCATATTAGATTATTGAACTTCTTCACCTTCTCCCTCTCAACTACATAAAATGCTAATTGATGCCTGGGACAGACAGGAATGCAAAAATGTCGTCTTCCCTACTGAAAGTGAATGTGACCACCTCAAAAATGAAACCATCTGTATGTCTCACACCATCAACGCGTCAAGTAACAAACCACAACCACACGCTAGGGAAATATATTAGCAACACCGGCAAGTGACTGCTGGTTTGTATCCAAAGCACATCAAGAATTGGTACAAGCCAGTATAAAAGCCCCCAGTCTCAAGTGGGGAGAGGGTACAGAAGGTTTGCGGAAAAGAATGAGCCTGATTAGTACCATCGACAAGATAAATTAAGATAACAATGCACCGTCCTATTACTGCAGCTACAAAAGAAACGGAGGCGAAGCTACACTCCAACCTCGCAAAATTGGTTCCCCTTAGGAAGAACCTGTAGGTCGTAAATTAAAGAGGGAAAGAGGCTGAAGGGGGTGCTAGTTGCATCTTTAACGTTCTGTTGCCTTATGCAAAACCGCTCATCTAAGCAGAAAAGAAAGGGTTTGGGTGGGAGGAGGGAGGAGACAAGAAAATGAGAAAGAACTTCTCAGGTCATCATAAAGATGCTCTCAAGTTACACACTTTGCACTTTATCTTCTGCTTTTTCATCCCTGGGGGGAAAAAGTCTTTGCAGAATAAAATCTTTGTTTGTTAAGGTCATTTCCTATAGAGCAGGCCAGTAGGTGTGTTTACTGGATATCCTGCAATTCGAACCTGCCTTTGAGTGATGATTTTTCTCTAAACAGCCATGGAAATGACTGACTTCAGGTCTAGTTGCATATTTTCATAAAAGCTCACATCAACCTATATACTGACAGAAATAAGTTCTGTGATATTCCAGGAGGCTTTCCCTTTCTCCCGGAGCTCTCTAATACACCATAGCAAATCTCACCATGCAAAAATGGTTAAAATGAGCTAGAAAATCTTCCTTCGCTAAACTCGCCACAATTCTCAGCAGCAGGGTGTTTGGACAAAATGCTTTATCTTCCTTGGACCATGATTATTGGCAAGGAAAAGCTCTGAGCGATCGGAATTAGGTTTATCCGCAGGCTGTGTGGGGAGATGTCTGCCTCACCTTGATTCTTTCTGGTGTCCAGGCTAATAATAGAAGTCCCAGGAAATACCTGGAAAGCTTAATAATGCCCTAGACGCGCAGTGAGGAGTTTGGGGGATCTGGGCATGATGATTCCCCTGGGACTGAGAGAAAGTACAGGCAGGTGGGACGGAAAAGAAAATGCTCTCAGCGAACAACTTGGAAACGATCAACCTTTATGAATAGAAACATACCTGGAGGGGCACCTGGGTGGCTCAGTAGGTTAGGCGTCTGCCTTGAGGTCATGATCCGGGGGTCCTGGTACGAGCCCCCATTGTGCTCTCTGCTCAGTGGGAAGTCTGCTTCTCTCTCTCCATCTGCCCCTTCGCCCACCCATGCGTCCTCTCCCACTCTCTCTTAAATAAATACAAATATTTTTAAAAGTTAAAAAAAAAAAAAAAACATCCACGAGGAGAGAAAAAAATGCAAAGATCATGCCCCAAGTTAGTCTGTTTTTAAACATCCAACTCTGCTGTGGCACCGGTTTTTATAGGCACGTTTCTAATTATTATCCACCTTGGGAAGCAAAACCAATTCTCTTAAATAAGAAAAAAAAATAATGCTGTTTTAAGAAAAGCTGTTTCATCTATCTTGGAAATAAGGGTAGGTGAAGGAAATTCATTTGTCCCACCTTCCGATCACTGCATGTTTCATTAGCTTGCCCAGAGGCCTTCCGCACTCTGGTCGGCTGTCCTGTACAATGAAGCTATTTTTCTCGAGCACTGCCCTGCTGGCTGACCACATTTCGGCGACGGCTTATGTTTATTTATGAGGCTTGCTTGGGAAAAGATTTGTGAAGTCAGACTGGGAGTCCTCAGATGTGTGTTTACTCTCCTCCAGCCTGGGCACAACCTGTAGCGCCCACAGTACAGCTAGTTCCAGAATGAATTATGCATCAGGACTTGTCACTGATAACCAGGCAACATGCTCCCTCGATATCTCATATTCAGCGGTGGTGATGGGAAGAGGGAAATTTGGAAGATCCCAGTTCCCCTGAACGCACTAGGTTGAAGTGACAGTGAGAAGCAAGATCGTGGCATGGCCCTTGTGAAGCAAGAGTAATTATTGGGGAAAAAAGAGCAGGATCTCCGCTGGTGGGCCACGCTGCTGTTGTCTGCCGCTAAGGGGTCGGCTTCCAAAGCCCAGCTTGCTTGCTTAGGTTAAGAGCTCCATCAGGTAGGGGTTTCTAAGACAGCAGGATGCATAGCCCACTGTATGTGTATCCAGACATACGGGTTCGTGAGAGGCAGATTTACTTTAAGGAATTGGCTCACGCAGGTGCGTTGCCTGGCAAGTCCATGCCCTAGGCTCGTCTGGCCGGCTGGAAACTCACGTAAGACAACGTAGCAATCTTGAGTCTGAATTCTCTCTTCAGGATGACAGGCCCCTGGGCTGGAACGTCAGGCAGGGAGTTGAGGTTGTCGTCTTGGGCCCGGGCCCATAGGGCAGACGGGCAGGCTGGAAACTCAGGAAGGATTTTTACGTTATGGTCCGAGGCAGCACTTTATCAAAAGATTTTATTTTTATTTATTTATCTGAGAAAGAAACAGAGATAGCAAGTGAGGGGAGGAGACGGAGAAGCAGGCTTCTCGTTGAGCAGGGAGCGCGACAGGGGGCTTGACCCCAAGACCCGGGATCGAGACCTAAGCTGAAAGCAGACTCCTAACCAACTGAGCCACCCAGTGAAAGAGGGTCATTTTGTTTACTGAAAGTCGGCTTATGGTAGATGTTGGCACATGGACAGCGCACCTTCTTGGCAGCATCTGGGGTAATGTTTGACCACTTAGGCACCACTGTCCAGGCAAATTGACAACAAAGTAGCCAGAATCCATGCCATCCTAAAAGCCAGCATTCCAAAAAGGAGGTTGCTGAACAGCAGCCAAAGCATTTCTCTTTGGACAGTGCACGGCACAGGCTTCTGTTCAATGGCTGTTCAGGTGGCAAGTCTACTCTTGTAGCTCCCTTGCAGGCCTGACTCTGAACACAAGTGATCTTTAAAATCCATTTCCCTCAGCCCCACTATGAAACTTGACCTGGATGTTTTCACATTCCATATTTTCCAATTACACATTTTACAATAAATTAGCCCATTTATTGGGCTAATTTCCCAGCCCTTGGTCCATCGCATATTTTGGACCCTGGGACTGTTCCAATAAGATCTTCTGAGTTCACGTCTTTTTTTTTTTTTTTTTTTTTTTTTTTTTTTGAGTTCACGTCTTAGAGAAGGTATGCTGGGTTTGGTAGGATTGTGTTTATATTATGTGCTGTGACATTTACACATTATGAAATAATCACCCAGAATTTTGTATAATATCCTCCAGGTTCATTCTTTTTATAGCATGTGTCAGAATGACCTTCCTTTTTAAGGATGAGTAATATTCCATGCTATGGATATATACTATATTGTTTAGTCATTCGCCTGCCAGTAGGCACTTGGGTTGCTTCTACATCTTGACTGTTGTGAATTGTGCTGTCATAAACATACATATGTGTATTAAAAGACACTGCTTTTCATTCTTTTGAGGATATATCCAGAAGTGGAACTGTAGATCATATGGTGATGCTATTTTTAATTTTTTGGAATCTCCGTATTGTTTTCCAGAGTGGCTACACTATTTTTTATCCTTACCAACTCTACACGAGAGTTCCGATTTTTCTGCCTCCTTCCCAACACTTGTTATTTTTGTTTGTCTTGAGAGTAGCCATCCTAATGGGTGTGAAGTGATCATTTCATTGTGGTTTTTGATTTGCATTTCCCTGGTGATTATTGATGCTAAATATCTTCTCCTAGGATTCTTGGCCATTTGTATAGCATCTTGGGAGAGATATAGATTTAAATTCTTGGCTCATTTTTAATTTGGGTTATTTAGTTTTCTTGTTGCTGCTTGTATGAGTAGTTGTAGGAGTTCTTTATATATTCTGGATATCAGCCCCCTAACAGAGAGATGATTTGCAATTATTTTCTTGCAGTCCATAGGTACCCTTTTCAAAATGTTGATCGTGTCCTTGGATGCACAGGAGTTTTATTTTGATGTAGTTAAATTTAACCTATTTTTATGTTTCTTGCCTGTGAGAAACTATTTTTAAGACATTAGAAAACATTTCAAAATGCAGGTATTAGGCCAAGTTGAATAAAGACAAGATGTTGGCATCACTGACTAGATTGCATAATATGGTATGGTCTCACTCCTAATGAGTTTATTGTAACCCCAGATGGTCCAGTGTTCTCCAACTACATTCAGAAGATACCTTATAAAATTAATTCTTCTACTCCCTCATTTGAAACAAAAGCATTTTGGGACACCTGGGTGGCCCAGCGATTGAGCGTCTGTCTTTGGCTCAGGGCGTGATCCTGGGGTCCTGGGATCGAGTCTGCTTCTCCCTCTGCCTGTGTCTCTGCCTCTCTGTGTCTCTCATGAATAAATAAATAAAATCTCTTTAAAAAGTGAAACAAACACATTTTTTAGAAGATTTCATTTATTTCAGATAGAGAGCACAAGTATGGGGAGGGAGAGGAAAAAGCAGGCTCCCCAGCAGCAGGGAGCCTGATGCGGGCTCGATCCCAAGTCCCTGAGATCATGATCTGAGCCTAAAGCAGACACTGAACTGGCTGAACCACCCAGGTGCCCCTGAAGCACAAAATTTTAATACATGGTTCAGCTCAAAGTTACATTGTCAAATTTGATATAACACCCGCGTATTGGAAACAAACCCCACACCTATGTGCTCTAAACCTTTGTTGTGCAATCCACGGGTTCAATTTAAAACAAAACAAATTTCACCGTGAGTAAAATTCTTAAAGTAAACAAGGAAACTAAATCAACCATCCCTCACACTAAATCAAACTAGCAGAGATGATTAAGGTAATGATTTTTAAACTGAATATCACTCTATCATAGTGTATAACCATGCCAGAAGATCCATTTGGAAGTGGCCCAGATGAAATATGCAATAAAGCCAGAAATTATCATTCAAAAGATCTAGATGAAAATGTTCAAGTGTCATTTAGGCAAGTGGCTTTGGATGCCCAGGTAGCATACAAATGACCACTCCTATCACTGGGCTTTAAGCCTAGATTTGTGTCTCATGTGTCTGGTGTCACCTCTGGAAAACACTGTACACAGGGTCCAGTTGGGTCCTTTGAGCATGCTTATACAGGGATGCTGGCCGTTGTGTTTATTAACTTCTCCAGGTAATGGGAATAATGAGCTGCCACTACAATAAGATCCCAGACACCACTTACATTTCTGTACTTGCCCATACATTTCCCTCCATGGGAGGCCTCTGAATCTCATACTTCTGGCTGGAGCCTATGAACTTGGCGAGGCTGCCTCAGCTCCTGACTGTCCTCTGCATTTTATGAGTCTAGTGCTTTTGGGGTTGCTTGTGCTTTATCTTTCCCCATGCAGTCAACGAGATTGCCTGCTGAGTGGCTGATTTTCCAGATGACGTTATAGCACACGCAGTGCTGAGGGCCCTGTGATTTGGGGACTGTATTTTATATGGCTCCTTCTACCAGAAGTCTTCCTAACTTTTTTTTTTTTTTACAAGATCTAATTTTTAATTATTGGATAAAATTACTTCTATGCTATTTATTTCTAATCAATCTCCCGGGCCTTAGTAACTAGGAGATAAAAGTCCTGTTACCCCATCTATTTAAAGAAGACCCTGAAATTTGTCTAGCTGTCTTCATGTGTTGCTTGCTCAGGTCCCTTCCCCTTCTCCTATCTGTTCTGTGGGATCTACCTCTGTTTTGTCCCTGTGGTCCTAGTAAGCCTTTGAGTCCATTTGTCATGAGGTGCTACTGCTGGACCCAGGTAGAAACTGAATAGGAATCCATTTTTAAAAACAGTGTCCCTCAAGTGTTTATTGGAATGAAGTCATTCCGATTGGGAGACGTCCTGACCTTTGGGGTCCTTAAGAACAGTTCCCCGGGCTATCTTTACTGATGCTGATGGGGTCTACTTTTAGTGCTCTTCTGGAGCTCACCCCAGTCTTCCTCCCATAGAGTCTTTTACTCTTTCCTTAAACTTTGTCAGAGTGAGTTCTGGCATTTGTACACCCAAAAGCTTACACATGTGGTAACAAATGGAAACCAGAGGTGGTGGTAGAAGGTCATCATCTTGCCAGTCACTTGCCTTTTAAGTAATAATCAATCCCCTCCACTTTCAGACATTGATTGTGCAATATGGATGAGGCTCTAAACTTAATGTGGTAGGGAATGCAAAGTCTGGCAAGAAAAGTACTTCCTTTTAGATTTGTAATTGAGTAGGAAAAATGAGGGAAACACAGAAATGACTATAAAATCTAATAAATTGAGAGTCGTTCAATTTAGTGCAAGTACAAGATAGATTAAGAAAAGGTGGTGAATGATAAGATTAGAAAGACATCTCCATTTGTTTGCTCATTTTTGAATTCATTGATTCAATATATACATTTGCCACATCCATCAGTCATCAGAGAGGTAGAGACTCTTCAAATGCTTTAAATTAGAAATTCTGGCTTTTTATGTAACAGAAAGCTATTTGTTTTTGTTCATATAAAGTCATTCTAAATACCTTCAGAGTTGGACAAAATAACATGATTCCTGAAGTGAAGAGGGGCCCGTAACTTTCAACACATTCGCCCTTAACTAAGTGTTTTATAGTCTGTCACAATAATGGGCCAAGTACTTTTTGGTAAGTTACTGCTTTCTCCCAAAAAATCAAAACATAGATTTGTCTTGCAATTGTTACTGAGTACTGTGGGATTCTTTATTTCTGAACTGCACAGAACCAGAACATGTCGTGCCATGGCTGTTCGGGTAGTATTGTGAAGTATTGGGAGGACTTCTTCCTTATGTTGTGGTGGGGCTGGAGAAATCACCACGAAAGTCCATTTTGGGTGGTTCATCAAAAATGTTTATATACAGTCTTATAGAAAAAGCAACCTTCCTGCAAGCCATCCTGCAAGGCATTTTTTTTTGTAATAATAAGATTGATCCAGATCTATTTTCACTTAATTCCTTAAGAATCATAATGCCCCAATGTGACTGTTGGCAACCTTTCCCTGCAAAGCACCAGATAGTAAATAATTTAGACTTTGAAGGCCATGTGGTCTTTGTCACAACTTATATAATTTGCTGTGCAACACAAAAACGGCCATGGGAAATAGATAATGAATGGACAAGATGTCCTTCACTAATGCTTTATTTATTAAGATAGGTAGCAACAAGATTTGGCCCCAAGATCATTCTGTATGGACCCCCTCGTTTGACATTATGAGCGCATTGCTTTCAGTCACAAGAGGTTTTAAAGCAATTAAAACCCAAGTTTTCTTTTTTTTTTTTTTTTTTTTTAAACCCAAGTTTTCTGAGCTATCTGATGGGAGAGAGTCTATAAGTAGTACTCAGAGATGCATATGTGTCTCATTTCTCTAATGGAATTATATGTTTCTGTAAGGTCCAGATGACATTTTCATGATCTTTGTGTGCTTTCCAGCGTCAGGACGCAGTTCTGTAGACAAGGTTAGGGTCGTGGAAGTGGTGGTATCCTCCACAGAGACTTCTTCAGGACCACAGCACCTGTGGTTCTGAGGGTTCTGTGGACAGACCTCAGTTGAGTCTCTCTTCTTAATTGCCCTCAGTTAAAGAGAGCTAGGTCCTCTTCCAAGGCTGTGCATCCCTCCATTCCCTCTTTGGGCAGGGATGCATTCAATGTAAGTGGTCCTGGCATGGTTATAAGAACTGGTCCACCACTTCATTTTATGGGTGGACCATGTTGAGGGGCCATCCATGTCCAGAGGTCTGTCCACCAAATCAGGTGAGGCTTTTCACGAAGGCCTTCTGAATCCACTCTTCCTTCTACCAAGTCGTGGGCCCTTCATCTATGGGGCATGGCATTAAGTCAGGGGAGATCTCATTATGCATTGTGGTGGGATAGGAGGTTGAGGGGAAAGGTCAAGACGTGATGTAAATGAGGGAGGCAGAGGAAGCCAGTGACCTGAGAGAAGGAGGAGCCAGGTGGTGAAAGGAGAGATGGAGAGATTGGACCAGAAGTGACATAAAGGGAAGAGGTAGGGGACAGGAAGTAACAAGAGTAGAGAGGGTGGCCATGCATTAACACAGGAGGAGGGTTAGGGACATGGAGGAAAAGATGGGATGGGATCTCAGGGAGCAAAGTTAAGATAGCGTTCCTTTTAGAGTTAATGATGAGAGTATAAAGGGATCTGCTTTGGATAATTACAAAACATTTTATTGAAAAGGTCAGTATTTATTTCTTTAGACCTAAAGGTCAAAAATTCAATTTATATGTATGTATGTATGTATGTATAAAATTTTTGACCGTGAGAGTTAATGACCATTATTATTAAAAGGTTGCAAAGGAAGTCAGCAGGGATTTGCTACAATTTTAACAGGAAGTCATGAGTCATAGTTAATTGCATACATGCATAAAAAAAATGTCCATTGGTGTACCAAGGTGGCAGTTATGTGCTGTAGCACTGTAGCTACTTGTGATACTTGCACCATGAATTTGACATGCCGTGCAGAAATGCTCCGAAACAACTTCTGGCACATTAGGTTCCCTGCTGGGCATTGTTGGCCTTTATTTTTCTTTTTTGTGTTCTTTGTGTGTGTGTGTGTGTGTGTGTGTGTGTGTATGCGTGTGTGTGTTTAATTCTGCAATGAATGTTCCTCCTGGCCACGTAAATCATGACAGTAAATATTTAATAAACATCTGTCCATTGATTAAACAGACTCAGTCATGATCCAAACTCTAGCACTTAATTCAAAACACATCTTTAAATTTACAAGTGTGCCAGTGGCCATTTTTACTACTCCTGCCAGAATGTGGTAAGGAATACTTAAAACTGATTTCTAGAAGTTCACTGCTCTTTTGAGAAATTGTGTCTCATAATGTTCAGGCATAACGTATATTAATTTTTAATCAGTTGAGTAGAATCTTTGCTATTTGGAATCGGGATTGTTTCCAAAGACTAAGAGCCCTTTTCCAATTGAAAGAATTCCTAAAAAAGATGAAAGTGTTGCTCTTGCAATAACCAGAAGCCACGTTACTTGCTTTAGACAGCAATCCTCTAGAAAGCAAGAATTGTGTGTAACTTGATTTTAAAAGTAACTATATTTAATCTGTGAGCATCCGGGGATTTCATCAGTGACTGTCTCGTGATTTACATTCCTGCTGTGATAGCGGAACGTCTCCTTATCCCCCCCTGCAACTGCTCACACTACATCTTACACGAGTGGGTCTATTTCATGCCTGGAGGAGATTTGAAAAGTGAGGTCATTTAAGACTTTCAGTGTATGGCTCCATCCTATCTAAATTTAGTGGTTTACCAAGGCTTCTCCATGTCGCTCAGAATCTATGATGGCTCCTCTCCATGGGCAGTTCCATAAAAACAACACTTTGCCTGATACAAAATAAATCTAACAGCAACAATATTTTGCAGCTAACCTGAAGAGGCAATGCAGGGGCAATTTGCAAAGCTGCGTAGCTGGCAAGAACATGTGTGCAATGCCATTGTTGTAAAGGTTCAAAACCCAGGCGTCTTCCAATTGCAAGTCATTCATTTTAGGTCAATCGCTTTTCGGCTCTTTAATTTTTTTAGGCATCATTTTAGCTCCCATAATGAAACCATCACGTGTGAATTTTTCTGGTACTCATTAGAAGTGGTTTGTTTTTTTCCCCCCTATATTTGCTATATTAGCCTCTGGTTTTCTAGGTTAGGATTTCTGCACATAGGGCCACTGTTACCTGCTCTGTTTTGTTAACTCACCTTTTCTCTGTTTTCCTTAAATTGCCTTCTTTCTACTTATAAAGGAAAGGGCATCGTGGCAAACTGGGATTTGGTGAACAAGTCCTTGTTCATCCCAGGTCTTTCTTTTATGAGTTTATAAACTTCAGTGCTATAGCCTGTCAGCTTTGGTCTTTGCAGATGGAATCCTGCTAATCCTTTAAGGCTGTCTGCATAGAGCAGCAGCTCTGGACTTTCAATCATCCTGTGTTTTCTTCTCTGGACCTCTCCTTACTCTGTTATGACTTTATTGAAATGCAGTGTGCATTATCCTTACTGCAGTAGGTTTTTTTTTTTAATTTATTATTATTATTATTATTATTATTATTATTATTTAATTCATGGTGTCCAAGGTTTCCCTAAAAGGAACAGATGCCATATAGCAGAAAGAGAAAAACATGGGGGAAATTTATGGGAGATTTTCAAGAGCCAGGCTCAGAAATGACACACATCACTTTTGCTCATACGCCATTGGCTAGAACGTTGTCATACTACAGCACCTAAACATTTATTTATGTTTTCTACACACTTTGTCAGGAACTGTCTTAGAACAATTAATCTTTCACCAACGTGTTACTAATTTCTATACCTATACCTGGTCAAAAGCTAGGAAGTGACCCTTAAAACAAAATGTGGTAACCAGGATTTCCTCTGGACGGGAACTGAGAGGGAGTAGAATCTGAGCCTTCACACCAGTGTAGATTTTGCCTTCCTAAGGAGTAGATCTGAGACTCCACCTGTACCTTGTTGGCATTAGCTGGCGCTAAATGATATACACCCAGCAGAAGAGAAGAAACCTTGTTCATCTGGATAGCCCTCCCCGGTAGCTCATATTTCCTGGATTTGTAACCAATAAAACAAGTGAATAAGACTCTCATCCAGTGAAGCTGTCTTCTTGCTAGGAGTCCAGGGTGGGCTGACCTGAGTGAGCAGACTTGAGTGGAAGGGAGTTCTGTGTTCCCAGCAATCATTTAGGGGATCCATCTTCAAGTCACAGTACCCAAGGGTGTCCTGAAGGGTCATCACTATATCCCACACAGCAGGAGGGGTGGGGAACCATGGAGGAAATTCATTGGAGATTTTTATGAGCCAGGCTTGGATGGGACACACATCGCATCTACTCATGAACCATTGACTAGAACATCGTCAAGCATCAGCTTTAACGGGAAGAGAACCTGACGAGCGTGCTGAACAACCAGGTGTCAAAGGAGAAATTGATTTGGTGAATAGCTGACACACAACTATTTCATAACACCTTCTTTGTACTGCTTTGATTTTTTTGCCTTTTTAAGCACGGAGCCCATATTTCAAATGAGTAGAAAGCTCCAGTTTTGGATGAACTTTCACAGATCAAGGGTGATGCTGCCAACATTTGATGCTTAAAGAAACACAGGAGCGCATGGAAGTAAACACCACATCACCCTCATGCCAAACATCAGAAGACTACATTCGTCAAGCAGATCGAGAGGAAGGCCAGAAATTCAAAACTATCACAACTTGAAATACAAAGCTTCAAGAGAGGTGAAGACAAATTGGAGTCCAAGAGCAGCGGGCTGAGAAGAATCCCACATTCCCCTAACTTTAGGGTGGGGAGGGCTTTCAAAATGGCAGAAGTGATAAAGCTAGTCAAGAGTTGAGAGAATTCATAGAAAGCACCATTCTGGTTCCAATTCTGGTTTATTTATTTCTTTTTTTTTTTTTTGGTTTATTTCTTTAAATTGCATTACAAGTTACATTTTCTTTGAATGTTATAACGTACACATAAGTCTGTGTTTTAAAATCACTGTTTATGGGACACCTGAGTGTCTCAGTGGTTGAGCCTCTGCCTTTGGCTTAGGCTGTGATACTGGGGTCCTGGGATAAAGTCCCTTCTCCCTCACCTCTCTCTGTGAGCCTCTCATGAATAAATAAATAAAATCTTAACAAAAAAAATGAAATCACTGTTTATATAGCTTTCTGACCCCTGCCCTTATTTTCAAGTGTCCTCACTAGGTAGACACCAATTTGTCTACTTATGTTCTAGTTCCAGATTTTTACCTCTCTAGTTGAGATACTTGACCTTGAGGTACCATTGACTCCCAGATATTTCCCTTTGGAAAATGAGCACAATGGTAATATTTAAAGGACCATTAATATGTGCCCAGTGTGATCCCAGGCTTTTCCTGGATTAATTCAAAATCTTAAAATTATTTCCATGAACCAGAAAATATTATCAATCCTATTTTATAGAAACAAAACCAAGAGTTAGAAGTTAGATAATTTTGTCTAAGTCATACAGGCAGCAAGGGTTGATGCTGGAATCTCAAGACCTATTTTAACTAACTTATTTGAGTTATGAAAAAAAATACTGTAAGTCATTTCTGGCACAATATCTGGTTCTTCCTGATGGACCTGATACTTCTTAATCCCCATAATAGGCTTACCTTTGACTAACTTTATTATCCATTATTTTTATATTTTCTTCTATTTAAGAAGTTTTTTAAAGATTTTGTTTATTCATGAGAGAGGCACAGACAAAGGCAGAGGAAGGAGCAGGCTCCCTGCAGGGAGCATGATGTGAGATTTGATCCCTTGACCCCCAGATCAAGACCCAACCCAAAGGCAGCTGCTCAACCACTGAGCCACTCAGGTGCCCCTTAAGAAATGTTTTATTTTTTTAATTTTTTAAAAAAGAGTTTATTTATTTATTCATGAGAGACAGAGAGAGAGAGGCAGAGACCCAGGCAGAGGGAGAAGCAGGCTCCATGCAGGGAGCCCGACATGGGACTCGATCCCAGGTCTCCAGGATCACACCCTGGGCTGAAGGTGGCGCTAAACCGCTGAGCCACCCAGGCTGCCGAGAAATGTTTTAAAACAGCTTTATTGTAGTATAAATTATATACCCCAAACTACACATATTTAATATATAGAATTTGATGACTTTGAATATATGCCTACACCATGATACTGTCACCACAGTCAAGGTAATAGACGTAGCCGTCACCTCTGAATATGTCCTTGTTTTATTTTTGTTTGTTCATTGTCACAAGAACACTTCATATGAGCTTTAACCTCTCAAGAAGTGTGTAAGTGCACAAGAACTTACTGTTTAGACACTATGTTGTACAAGAGATCTCTAGGATTTATTCATTCCCCTTGCACAACGGAACGTTTTAACTATTTTCAATTCCATTAGCAACATAAGTACAATTTAATTAACAATTGATATTTGGTTCTTGGTCATTTTGTTAAATCTTGGATTTTTGTTCTTTCTTGATATTTTATTTTCTGCTTTTTACTTAACTGCTCATATTTTCTTTTTTTCTATGATTGTTTGAAAACTATGCCAAAGAAAACATAGTTGGATATTTAGTTCTAAAGTAGTATTGCTGCCCTCTGCCCCTTAGTAATTATTTATCACAATTTTTAGCATTTAGCGTCATTTAACTTCCCTCTATAGATTTTGTTAGGCAGCCCCAGTGGGCCAGCAATTTAGCGTCGCCTTCGGCCTGGGCCTGACCCCAGATCGAGTCCCATGTCGGGCTCCCTGCAGGGAGCCTGCTTCTCCCTCTGCCTGTGTCTCTGCCTCTCTCTCTGTCTCTGTCTCTCTCATAAGTAAATAAAATCTTAAAAAAATAAAAATTAAAAAAAATTTAAAAATAGATTTTGTTAAAAATGAACTGATTTTTGTTTTTTTAAGATTAAGGCTATTGTAACTATATCAGTTAGAAAATAGTATCTTATTTTATATATTATAACATGCATTACGTTGTTTTGCTTTTTATAGATTGAATTCTGAATCTTGCCTTATACTTAATCACCATGATAACTGTTTAGACACTAACCAAGTTTCACTGTTTCATTGCTCATTGACAGTTTGATTATATACAGAATTTCTCTTGATGAGTAATTTTATTCCTTTGTCTGTATTTGGAGTTCTTGAAGATTTTTTTAAAGAATAACATGCATTTGATTTTTTTTTGAAGTTTTTGCATGGTGGAATAATTTTCCTCGGATGGCTTGTATGATTTGTGAGTTATGATCCTAAATTTCCAAGTTCCTCTTTGCTTGGGGGTTGTACTTTGGAAGGCAATTCTGGAGTTCACTTGATACTTTCTTTGGGATAATCTAATTTCTTAAAGAGGTGAGCAACTCAAGTCTTGAGAAGTTTCTCCCAGTTTTGAATATAAGCACTTTCTCAGGATGTATTTAGTTTTGGGTTTCTTTCATTAGTTCAGAGCCCCCTCTGACATGAAGGTAGCAGTTTTGTAGTGTGACACTGTATTGTAATGAGCTCCCAGCTATGTCCAGCTTCATCCTCTTTATCTACCTCTGGACCAAAAGCTGTGAAAGCAACTCGATTCGCCAAGCTTTGCTGCAGCCAGGGGTGTCCATGGGACATGGCAGTGACCAGCAAGACAGGTAGCTTCTTCCACTGCTGGCACTTTTTTCCTTTACCTTTTCTTTCTGCTTGGAAATTTGGTATGGCATCCTCAGACTCTGCGGCCGTTTGCTGACCAGGGACAGCAAGACCAGGTGGAATCAAAACTAGAAGAAGCCTTGAGCAGTGGGTACATTTTCTTGAGCTGCTCCCACTCAGCCTACAGTGTTTGCCGAGATAAATCTACCTGTGGATTTATGTAACTATGGTAACTGTGTCTGTTACTCTAGCAGAGTTTTCTGTAACTTGCATTCAGAGGAAATCCTCACTAACGGCCAAATTTGACATCCCTCTGTATTTGGAGTTAGGATCAAATACTAGGGTTCTATCTCCTGTTATGGGTAGAGGAACTGTTATGGTGGGATTCAGCTCTGCACCTCTAAAGACAAAGTTCAAAGATCCTGATGGAATATTATCATCGCAGTTGGTAAGAACCCACCCGGCAAGATCTTGTGGCCATAATCCATCTGATCAACCCGGGGCCATTTTTAAGACTTCTGTATTTTCAGTGGTGAAAAACTTTCATGTATTGCTTCACTTTATGAAAATATTAACTAGGTTTTCAAGGGGATGCATTGCCACTTAATTTCTCCCATATACAGAGAGACATTTAGATGTTTGTGCTTACTGGCTTAGTCCCATTCAGCTCATTCAAGGAAAAAAATGCAACTTTTATCTTGGTGGTATCAGGTGCAAAAATATAAAGACTGTATTTAAATGATTGAGTATTGGCCTAATAATTGAGAGGCACATCAGTGCAGTTAGTAGAATGTCAGAAAAATGTGTAGACACAGAAGATGAGTCCATGATTATGTTGATACTTTTGAAAAATAGATTAAAAAAATTGGTGATGGGGCAGCTGAAAAACTATTTGAAAACATAATGCAACTGAATTCCTCATAATTTGCACCAAAATAAATTTTATGTAATTTAAACAAATAGTCTAAAAAATCCAAATATGGAAATTGTTTCTTCTTCTCTTTCTTCTTCTTCTCCTTTTTTTGCTCTGGAGAAAAGTCCTTTTTAGTCATCATCTTAAACCTAGAAGTCAAAAAAAATATGTAATGTAAATATATGTCCCTTTCACACCAGTCCTTAAATAAATTAAAAGGCAAATGAAGATTTAGGGGAAATAAAACATGCTTGCAGCACTCTGTTTACCTTCCATGATTCTTTTCTTTCTAAATTAAGTTCTCATTCAAATGACAGAAAGATCGCACCTCATTCCAAATCTGGGTAAGGACCTGATCAAGAAATTCAGAACAAATAAAGCACCAGTGGCTGGTACTCATGGAAAATAGTCAGTTCTAGTCAGGATTGAGGAAATGGGCAAATTAAAAGATGCTATTTGTGCCAAATACAATGATCGAATGTCAGAAAATAATCAGAGTTGATGAAGGGGCAGGTAAAGATTAAATTGGGCTAAAGGATTCTGCTTATTGAGCCCTTCCTGTTCTAGGGCTCATTCTCAAGGACATGTGGAAGGAAGCTGAGGGCAAGAAGTGACTTCGCTAGATACCTGGAAATCCATCAGGGAGTCAAATACGTGCCTCTGGTTTTGCTCGTGATTAACAAAACCACTTATCGTTTAACACAATGTATGCTTATGTGATCATTATTAAAAGCGAGTAAATGGAAACTGTGATTTGTTTTTCACATTATCAAAAATAATAGCTGCTAGCAAGGTGTTAAAATTAGTATAGAACACAACAGCTGTTCAACTCATTTTCGAGAATGATTTTTATATATCGCTTACAAAGTACCTCCATTCAGCAATAAACAAAATTCTGTAGAATGCAAGCATTTAAGCTGTGTGACAGATGGCCACTACTCATTTCCTGATGCATTTTGTAATGGAAATTTAACAGAGAAAACGCTAATAATAATGCTGTTAATATAGTGCCTTTTCCCTAGGAGCTTCAAACACTTGACAAACATTACATAATTAATGCTTAAATATTATGCAAACATCCACAGGAAGTGGGAAAGAAGGAGCCTCTTTCTGTGCTTGCAGACAACACGTATTCACATGCAGATGAATTCTGTGGAAACAAAACAGGTAAAGAAGTAGTTTCCCATGGTTTCTGAATATCAGCATTACCCCCCTGGTAATTCAAATTTGTCAGGCGTGCTAATCCTCGCGCTCAAATACTCCACCGTTATTTATAATGTCTGTGACAGAACTTGCTGCTTTTTCCATTAAAGATCGCAACTAGCCCGCAGAGTCCTTCTCCAGTCAGTAAATGGTTTGGCTTTCCAAGCCACTGTGAAGTTTCCAAACCATCAAGTGCAGGAGTTATGACAGTCTTGCAGGTGAAGCGTTATGACTGATGTCATCTCTATTGTGGGTTTTTTTTTTTTTTTAATTGTTGATTGTAGCTAGAACATTGGCTTTGAATGGATGATGGAGACCAAATTACCTCGCTGGCCAGAGGCAGGACCCAAGAGTACACAGCATCTGGCACATCCTGGGTTGTAGGAGAAATGTGGCTCCCCACAATGGGGTCCTCTCATTAGAAACTCTGACGTGAACCTACAGAATACTGACGTGGGGTTTCGAGTGTCCCTTTGTATAAGGATTAAGAGATAAATTTTTAAAAATGTTTATTAACTGTGAAACTGCTTTTTGTCTGGTAAACCTAAATGGCTCTCATGAATGCATAAGACTGGGGATGAAGCTACCGGAACCTGAAAGGTTTCCAGTAAGTCAATATATATTAATGCTGCCATGACTGCAGGAAATTAATGGATAGAGCAACTTTATTTCTAAATCTGGCTTTTGGAAGCACAATCGAGATGCTTCATTCAACCATCAGGACCCGACACTTACCCTGAACACCACTGCATCCACAGCTGAACAGTTTCTACACAAGAATCTGTAAAGAGATAAACCACTGTCTCATAGCGAAAGGTAATTTGGAAACAGAAGTCCTGACTAGGTTCTTCCTTTGTAAAAGGAATTTTAAAAAATCTCTTTATTTCATCGTGTGGATGGTTTTCCAGAGGCCGGTGGGAATGGCTGCACGGTCCCTTACATCATTCTGCACTTGCCCCAGCGATGGGTCCTGCTTATAAGAATGGTGGTATCTGCAACACACGTCCAAGTGCAAGTCTCCCTACCATGTGATAGTGCTACACTTTGGTCGCCGAGTTATTCTACAGGATTGTTTTCCTTAAGAAGATGTTGTGATGAACTCCCCCCAGCTTGTAGAATTCTAGTAAATTATATCAAGTGATTCTAAGAAAATATATAATCCAGATCATTACCAGTTTAGTGATCCTCCTAAGGATAGTTGTTAGCGGCACAGAATGGATTTGTGGCCTCAGTTGAACCCTGTTTTTCCCACCCGGGCACGTCGACATTTGAGGCTGGATAATAGCTCTTTGTTGGGGGCTGCCTTGCGCGTTGGGTGATGTCTAGGAGATCCTTGGTTTCTACACAGTGGATGCCCGTAGCACGCCTGTCCTCAGTGTGGAAAACAGAAAATAGCTGCATATATTGCCAGCTAACTCCCACAACGGGAGATTATTACACTTGAGCATGACTGATGATGTATATCACACACTTTGTGTGACTAATTTGCGACAGCACCAACTATCGTTGTCCTTGAAATCAAATACAGTCTTAGGAATTCTTGTCAGAAATATGGCCCCTATGTCAGTCTACTTCACTACATTTCCATAAACACCCTCCGGCATTGTTTAAATGTTTTAACAAAATTGTGTTTCGTGGTTTTCTTCCTTTGTGCTCCAGTCTCTTTGTCTGGGTTCATTCTGTCCTCTGTTCAGACCA
The DNA here is from genome assembly GCF_048164855.1 of Canis lupus baileyi. Lineage (NCBI taxonomy): Eukaryota > Metazoa > Chordata > Mammalia > Carnivora > Canidae > Canis > Canis lupus. The sequence continues at coordinate 4,633,663 of NC_132877.1, forward strand.
GTACGCTGTGGACTCCCCTAGCTCATCCTACATGCCCTTGAGCAAGGAAAATGTTTATTTTTAGAGAAAGATTTAAGTGGAATTTTGAAAAAAAAAAAAAACAATACACAATAATTGAAGTGTGCTTGGCACCAATTCATTGGTGTGATAAAAATGAAATTGGAGATATATTTTATTTAAAGACAATTCAGTGTTACGGCTCTTTGGGGATTTTGCATGACTGTGTTACAATAGGATTAGAGACACAGTGCCGTGTAGTCACTACCAACATACTTTTTTTGTTTTTTAAGATTTTACTGATTTATTTATGAGAGACACAGAGAGAGGCAGAGACATAGGCACAGTTTGAAGCAGGCTCCCTCAGGGAACCGGATATGGGACTGGATCCCCAGACTCCAGGATCACGCCCTGGGGTGAAGGCACGTCCTCAACCCCTGAGCCACCAAGGCGTCCCTACTGACATACTTATTTAACTTCGTCCAACCACCAAGTGCTCTGTGGCTTCAAAGCTTCAGATGTCTTAGCCCCTTAAGGACCCCAAGTCAGATTGGGTGGTGCTGTGGAGCATTAGCATTAATTAATACCATTAATTAACAGGACAGTTCCTAGATGTGGGGAGAGCTTGTTTCATATTGTGACCCTGCCATCAATTGTCTTCATGACCTTGAACCACATAATGTCACTTCTGCAAATGGCAGTGCCTGCATTTGAGCAGGGAGTCGATGAAGCCCATTGTCCAGGTTTTTATGAGGAATGATAAAAGATTTCTGCAAGGTGGCTGTGTTTGGCCCAGGCATGAGGGGCTTGATAAATGCTACTTCTCTTTCTGTGCACCAGCATGCAAGCTCACTGACTTGCTAGAGGAGAGAAATTAGATAGAACAGCACTCTGTGCCCTGGACTTGGATGAAACCACGGGCATTTAGCGCTCAGATGGCCATGCAGGCGTTCAGGAGTGATTGATATCTGTGTCTGAAAGGCAGCTTGATTTCAGCTGAAAAAGCTGGGTCTGCATGCCATGCAAAGGATCTGGAGTTTCCTAATATAGGAATGTCAGCTACTGGAAAATAGATATTGGTGTCTGCCTGCAGTTCCGACCAGAGCTCCGCAATCCTTTGTAATTCCCTGGAGGATAAGAGCATCTTGTGTTATGATGAGGTGACTTGATGGGCTCACGGTTGGGGACTGGTCACCACAAAGGCCAGGCCACTATTAGAAGCTTGGAACTTTCAGCCTCATCCCCAACCTCCAGGAGAAGGGGAGGGGCTGGCAATAGACTTACGATCAATCGTGTCTTCATGATGAAGCCCCCATAAAAATCCCTGAAGTATGGGGTTAGGGGAGCTTGTATCCTGGTGAATGCTTGGAGGTGCCAGGAGAGTGGTGCCCAGAAATGGCCCAGAAGGTCCTCAGCCTTCTCATATTCCTCACCCTGCGCATCTCTTCCATGCATATGTGCTCTCTGTTCTGCACCATATCCTTTCCTGGGAAATTGGGAAACAGTGAGTAGATTGTTTTCCTGAGCTCTGTGAGGCAGTCTAGCAAATCAGTCAAGCCCAAGGACAAGGACCTCCGATCTATAGCCCATGGGTCAGAAGCACAGGTGACAATCTGGACTTGTAAATGGTGTCTGAAGGGCAGGAGGCAGACTTGTGGCACTGAATCCTTCACCCATGGGATCCGATGCTGTCTCCAGGTAAACAGTGCCAGAATTGAGTTGAATCGTAGGTCGTCCTGTTGGTGTCGCAGACTTCCTTGGTGTGGGAAGCCTCTTTCAACACCAGAAGTACATTGGGTGAGGTGGCAGCGTTAGGGCAAAGGAGACATACAGGAGTGTACATTTTTCTAAGCAGGAAAGGTGATAAACAGGAAACTCTGTAGAGAAGTAGATTAATGGTCCTTAAAGATGAGATATTTCACTCTTCTTGGACTAGGGCCATTGCTTCCTTTTTTTTTTTTTTTTTAACAGCTCTATCGAGGTGTAATTTATTTACCATAGAACTCTCATGTTTAATGATTTTTAATAATTTATGGAGCTGTGCGACCCTCACACAATCCAGTTGGAGAAAATTTCCATCACCCTAAATAAGATCACTTGTGTCCATGTGTGATCCCTGCTCCAACTGCTGGCCCCCAGATACCAGTAACCTATTCTCTTTGTCCATACAGTCACCTATTCTGGACTTCCATCTTTTTAAATTAAAAAAAATATATAGTTATGTATTTATTTGAGAGAGAGAGTAAACGGAAGGCAAGGAGGGTCAGAGGGAGAGGGAGAGAGACTTCAGTAGACTCTGCACTCAGTGTGGAGCCCAATGTGGGCCTCGATCTAATGACCCCAAGATCACAATGTGAGCTGAAACCAAGAGTCAGACACTCAACCAACTGTGCCATGCAAGTGCCCCGCCTCTGCTGGGCTTTCCATATGCATAGAGTAGTATACTGCATAGTAATTTTTGTTGTGCTTTTTTCACTTAGCAACACATTTTTGAGGCTAATCCGTGTTGTGGGAGGTAGCATTCTTTACCATTTCATTCTTTTTTGTTGATGTGGTAATATTAGGCCAGTTAGTATGAAAGCATACTTGAAGGTCTATGTAAAGTAGGTATTGAAGGGGCCAATCTCAGGTTACTTTGTTGTTGGTCAACTATAACGCATGTAAAAAGTCACGGTACTGCAAGCTGCTCAGATCCAGAGCTTAGTACCTATTATTTTTTTGCTGTCGTGATCATTCTATTTTTAAGTCACTTTTGTTTTTAATACAATTACCACCATGGTCCTTATCCATTTAATGCAACTGGCAGAGGGATCATCTCTTGCTATTTATTATTTATAGGAACTTCTATAAATTCTCTTAGGGTGATTTTAATGAGATTTGTTTCATTCACCGCCGGAGTCTAAAATTGTCTCTTAGAGCCAAGAAGTGTTCAATAAATACGTGTTGAAAGGGAAGGATAGATTGGATGGGTGGATTCCCAGCACCTAGCATGAGTTCTCCCACATGGGGTATCCAGTAAATACTTCTTGAATGAACTATTGAAAAGTTCAGCTATTGAAATACTGCAAAACTACAACCAAGAGTTTAATGACTTAAAGGCATGTAATTCTAATATTTTCAATGCTGTGACCCTGCAGCGTACATGTTTCCACTTAACTGTTGTCTAATTTAGTTGGCCAGGATTTGAGGCAAAATTCAGAAGTCGTCAGGTGTAGTTGTTAGGTAGTGAGAAGCAGATAAAAGCTCTGAAACGTGGGACCCCGGATACTTCCTCTGGCAACGATAGATACTGGATCCTGGTACAGGGAGGGTTTGTGGAGACTTTTTAGGAGCAGCAGTGTGTTAGCTAACACGGGTATGGGATGGCCCTGCAAGCTGCCCATAGCTAGCGCTCCGGGATTTGACCTACATCTTTGTGGGTTGTGATGCTCATCACCCTTGGAAATCATCGTGCAAAGGCTGGTTACAGACAGAGGTTACAGACAGAGACCCATCATGCAGGGCGGTGGCAGCCAGGCCGCAGGAGAAATCCTGAGGCGCTCAGCCCGCAGGGGCAGAAAGATTTCTACCAACGCTCGCAAGCCTGACAGATAGTGGCGCCTGCTTAGCAATCTTAGAAAGGAACACTAATAAAAAGGTTCGCTTTTGATGTATCGGAGACATATTTAATAGTGAGGGGAGGAAAAATGTTTTCAAATATCAACATTTTTCAAATTAATTTTGTGTTGTTTCAGTAAAGATGTCTGTGATTTGGTAGGCCCTCAGGTGTGGGTTTAATTTTGTTGGCTTTTGATGTATGATTGCAGAAAGGTGTTATTCCTGAAAAGCCATCAAAATATAATTAAAAAGTCGGCAGAGGTGATGGCTCATCGCTAGCTTTGTTTATTTTTTTTAATAAAGAAGAAAACCCCAGTTGTGCTCTGCGTGGAGAGCAATGACCATAAACCAAGAGAGAGAATTCAAGCACTTGGAAGATCTCACACAGGGTTGTTTTCGGGAAGGGAGGTGGCTGTCACTCTGCACAAGGCACACTGAGATCTCAGCCTAGATAGTGGGGTTTTTTTTCTTGCAAAGTTTCTATCTTTAATTTTCCTGGACTTCATTACAAAGTTAACAGTGGAAACTGTGCATTAGGACCAGGGCACTCATGACACCCACTTGCAGATGGGTCTCTTTGCACACTCTTCCCTCTGCACTTGTTTCACCAGCCCTCTTTCTGTCCCTTCCAGATGGTGACTTGCCTCACGTCTACCTAGGGTCCTCTTGCTCTGGACACCTGTCTCCACAGACCCCTACTGCGATTCACTCTTGCCGCTCGGCTCTTGCTCCTACCTTGTCGATTTGTGCGTGGAGTTTACATTTACTTTCCTTCCGTACTTTAATATCCCCAAATAGAAGAATGTGCTGTTCATCCTTACACCCTTCACCCTGGTCAATGGTCTGAAAAAAGATGCCATCTTAAATTGAACTGAGTTATGTTTATTTTTTTAATTTTTAAAAATATTTTTATTTATTTGAGAGACATCTTGAGTAGGAAGCGGGGAGAGGAAGAAGCAGACTCCCCACTGAGCAGAGAGCCCTAACTAGGGCTCGATCCCAGGCCCCTGAGATCATGACCTGAGCTGAAGGCAGATGCTTAACCCACTGAGCCGCCCAGGCACCCCTGGACTGAGTTAGACTTAAATCATGTTTATAATGACTTTCAGGAACTATATATGTGTATGTATTTGCATAGAATTATATGCATATGCTTATATTTACATGTACATTTCATTCATGTGAAATAGACTTTCTATTTTGAACTGTTTGCTTGCACTGCAATACTTGCAGGTGCTACACTTAGTCTTTCAGCTTGAGACTGCTTCCCTGATTCGTGCCTCCCCTCCAAGGAGGGCAGTTCTGTTATTGAAGGAGGCATTGCAACCTTTTCTTTCTTTCTTTTTTTTTTTAATATTTTATTTATTTATTCATGAGAGACACAGAGAGAGAGGCAGAGACACAGGCAGAGGGAGAAGCAGGCTCCATGCAGGGAGCCTGACGTGGGACTCTATGCCGGGACTCCAGGATCACGCGCTGGGCCAAAACCACACCCAGGGATCCCTACCACTGAGCCACCCAGGGATCCCACAACCTTCTTTCTTTGCACATAGTCAACAACGTACATTTTGGTTAGAATTGAACGTGCACCAAGTTATCCACAGAATCGTGGGCTTCAGACATGCTAATTTTTGCTCCGCAATGATGCCGATTAAGCTGTACGACGCATTGTGATGGCTAAGTGCTGGCACCTTTCCGCTACCATTCCAACATCTAATGCCATCAGTGTTAGGGAATCTGGTTGTGTGGCTGCACCATCCATTCTCAACCGTGGTGCACAGAACACACCTGCCGAGTGGCTTCTAAACTGTGCAGATCCCCCCTCACCTGTGCAATCCTTCCTGCTTCAGTGATGTGGGAGGTCTTTGAATCCTGCCAGGGAACAACATCAGGTGGTGTTGTCTCCTGTTTTCCGGGAACCATTCATGTTAGCACCCCAAAGCCCCTTACCCTCGAACTGTCTCTCGGTTCTACAGTGACTTCTGGCAGGTCCCTCTTATGCGCAGAAGGCCATTCCTAGGTCCACTATTCTAAATGTCATCACTGCAGACTCACTGGACCAGCTCTAGACGTCCTTCAGAAGCTCAAATCCCAGTCACGTGTGAATGCAGCCTTGCCAGTGACGTCTCTTCCCTCACCGTGTAGCTGCTCTTGCATTCCCGGCCTGTCTCAGGATTCACTTCCACATGGATCCCTGTAGCTCCTTCCGGTTAGGCTGGTGATGCATCTCATTTGGGGTTTAGGCTGTTCGTTTCTGCAGAGTAAGGCTCATCCTGCCCCGCTCATCTGTGATGAGATCTAAATAGAGGACCACACCAGTTGTTGCTCACTGTGGGGCCTGAGGTCACAAGAACAACATGGCCTGGAATTGTATGGGAAGGATGAGTTCCCAGGACCGGCCCCAGAGCCACCGATTCAGAGGCTTTGTGCACAGAGCTCAGGAGTCCATGCCTGAGGCTTTCAGGTGATTCTAATGCAGCCCCAAGTTTTAAAATCACAGCTTTTGGGAACACAAAGGATGATGGGGGTTTGTCTTGAGGAATATACACTTTTCAGAGACACCTCCTCTGGGTGAGCTCAATTGCAAAGGGAGGAGAGGTTGCCAAGGGAGGAGAGGTTGCAAAGGTGCAAGTGGCTTCTTTTGAACAGTGGGTTGTGGGGTCAGGAGGGCTCCCTGGGGTGTGGGGTTTGCCATCCTCATGTTAGCCCAACACAGTTCTCAGGGATTGCTCTTTCCCTACCAGGGCCTGCTTTCACACAACAGGCCGGTCAGGGCTCCACATCCAGTCATCGTGGCTGCTCTGCCCCATGACTCTCCATCCTGGTGCTGCCCCAGAGAGCTTCCCATGGGCTTCCTGGCTTGCCCAGCATGCATGAAATGGACATTCAGCCACTTACCCTTTTCTTTTTCCAAGGCTTCGGATGTCGTTGAAAGCAGCCACCCCACGGAACTGTCCTCCTACCAGTTCAGGCCCGCAGCCACTCGATCTCCACAAAGTTTTGTCTTCCCCCAGCAGCTTATTTCCATGTTCCATAGATGAAAGCTTTTGCAATTGTGCAAAAGCGTGTAATCACCCCTCAACCACCCGCAGTACAGACCCCACTCCTTCAAGGAGGTCGGGCTGTGTAAATTCTGAATCCTGTCTGTGAGTCTGCTTTACAGCCCAAGAAAGTTCATATTGTCTATGCCCGGATTCCCTAGAAGGCAGGGCACGCCAAAGGCAGAGCCTACGCAGTGATGCTTTCCTGGGAGAAAGAAACCCAAGAACATCAAGCAAAAGACAGTGCGTTATGGAACTGGTCCCAGCAAGACGGGAAAACACACAGAGGAAGGAAGAATGGGAGGAAGAATGGGATCTTCCAGAGAAGTCCACTGCGGGAGGAAAGGGAGATAGAGTTATTGTTTCCTCTGGGATGTACCCTACAGGGTATTAACAGTCTTGTGCTTCTAGGCCATCCAGGCAACCACTGGGGATACCATACTCACACCCAGAGGACTGGCACTTCATTGTATCACCTCTGAAAGAGGGGGCTAGAGCTTCCACACTTTAATGCATGCCAGAGCACTGTAGCTCTTGCTATAGTGCGGCCAAGCTGGGACCCAGCCCTTGTGCCAGCCCCCAAGACACGAGTCCCTGTAGACAGTGGGTGCCAGGGTCCCCGCAGTGAGGAAGCATGTGAGGACATGGAGGGCAGCGTATGCCAGGAGAGTCCACGGAGGTACACGAGGAAGTTCCAATATAGTGCTTTCAGGTGGGCCACTGTCTACATGTTCTCCAGAACTCTTTCCATTATGCAGCAACATTACTTCTTGAGTTTATAATCTGTTTTTCCTCTTCCATCTTTTATGACTGAAAAGCAAAAAAAAAAAAAATGTTTTCTAGCCGAACCTTGTGAACGATTCATATTAATGTTAGGTTGCTCTTAAAAAAAGAAAAAAAATATGAGTGCTAAGAAGCTCTGATCTTGTACTGTGAGTTTTTAGATTTTTTTTTTTCCTGGAGACAGCACTCAAGAAACATTAATTCAGGAGCTCTCTAATTTCTATGCCCTCTAATAAACCCTAAAGCAATAGAAAAGCTTCCTTTTCCCACAACAATCAGTGACCCATTAATTTTTAATCTCATTTTGTGCACATTTCCAAGAGCAGTTGCTTCACATCCCCCCAAAGTCTTAGTACTTACCCTACTTCCCCTCTCTCTCTAAACTGTAGGCTCTTATTTTCTTATACTCGGATCATCACCAAAACTTAATGAAGGAACAAAGAAAGAGTGATAGAGGGGTAAACGAGCATAGGGTCCCCCCATCCGTGTGCGGATCTGTCAGGTGTTTCCTGTGCCTGTTACCTGACTCCATCCGACCTCAACGTGTCCCTTCATAGCCTTGCCCCTACTTTGAGTGGGAAGATAATGAGGCACACGCATAATTCTCTTGCTCCCAGCTCTTCCTGTCCTAGATCTGCTCTTAGTTTCCAAACCCTGTTCTTGAGGCCGCGTGCCCGGCTGTCCTCAGGGTGCCCCCCTGACTCTGAATGTCGGTTCACCGTCCGTGTGGCACCTGTCATAGGAAAAGAGCTTCGCCAAACGTGATGTACTCTCCTCCTTAGCTACTGTCACATTTACCATCTTCCGGCTTCTTTGTCCTTCCTTCCTCTTTCTTCCATTCCTTCCTTCTCTCTCATTCTTGTTGAGTATCTTTTTTTAAAGGATTTTATTTATTTGAGAGAGAGAGAGAGAGAGAGAGAGAGACAAGGGGGAGGGGTAGAGGCAGAAGCAGTAGCAGATCCCCCGACATTCAGGGAGCTCGATCCCAGAACTCCAGGACCAGGACCTGAGCCGAAGGCAGACGCTTAACCGACTGAGCCACCCTGCTGCTCCTTGAGTGTCTTTCTACCTTTCTTTTTTCATTACATTTCTCTTTTCCACTAAGTTCATAGAACTCCATCTTAGACTGTAAGCTTCCAGAGGACACAATCTAAGCCCTATTTTGCTAAAAATTGTATCTCCACTGCGTATGTGTTGAAAGAATGGTTGAATCTGTAAGATGAACCAAGACCTGAGTGCCTGAGCGTACTGTGTCAATAACCAACAGCCCACATGGCGGTAACTCTCTTTTACTACAACATGTATTTTCTCTAGGTTTGTATTTGGTCTTTAGTCTTGGAAATGTATCTGTGGCTCATCATGGTCGGTGGCTAACAGAATCTGCCTATGTGGGGCCACGGTGATTGTAGGTAGCATCCCTCTGTAAGCAGTGATATTTGCTCATGAATTTATAATACTTCCAAGAGGCTGTGTGATGATACAGAGAGAGGGAGTCCCTCGACAGGTTTTCTTCTCTTTCCAAACCTGACGTATCTCTCCATCTGATTCGTAGCAAGGAAGGTGCACAATCCAGGGAGGATATTCCTATTCACCTGACACCCAGCAAGGTAGAGCCGCTCGCTATTTTAGCAGCTGGAGCTGGCTTTTGTCACATGCCAGAAAACAAATTTCAGCTAACGGGAGATCAATTCCTAAATTGTCAGACTGAATTTGTGCCTTGGGTCCCCGGGAAGCAGCATCCATTGACAATAGGCTCCAGTGTGTATGTGCAAGGAGTTCAGGACAGTGGTGATCCGCTTCATAAAATGCTAGGACAGCTGTCATTTCTTCCCCATTGGAGATTCTCCTTTTTCTTTGACTTTAGGTAAAAGATCTTTGATCATTCACGTATTAGAGCTGGTCTACTTCTGTCCTTTGTCAAATCAATCGTTTTTTTTTTTTTTTAATTAGCAATTAAAAAACATTTAAAATTAGCCACCGGGCAGCCTGGGTGGCTCAGCGGTTTGGTGCCTGCCTTTAGCCCGGGGTGTGATCCTGGAGACCTGGGATTGAGTCCCGTATCGGGCTCCCTGCATGGAGCCTGCTTCTCCCTCTGCCTGTGTCTCTGCCTCTCTCTCTCTCTCTCTCTCTCTCTCTGTCTCTCATGAATAAATAAATAAAATCTTAAAAAAAAAAAAAAAAAGAATCCATAGTACTCAGACACATTTGCACTGCAGTAGGAACAGTGGTTTTTGTTTTCACTTCTGTATCACAGCCAAGTGTCCAAATTTCATGTTCCGTAAGCTTTCAGGCCGCGTTTATAAATTCTCAAAGCAAGCATAATCTCGGCGTTTTGGGGAACCTGTTGAAGGCCATTTAAAAGGCCTGTTTTAAAATTCATTTCTACTTCTGTGATCACCAAACGTCTTCAGTGTCGTACATCCATTACCAAAAGGATATGTGACTGGCTCACTAAACCACACCCCCATAATGTGTCTTTCCTTCCTCAAAGGCACCAGCTCTAATAAAGACCCTTTTGTCACCACAGTCCTTAGCAGCACAGAGTTGTCACTTGCAGCAGGAGCCGCTCTTGGCAGAAGGAGGTAGCGTGAGCTCCAGCTTTGGGTTTGCTTCTCACTTGATGTGCAGGTTGATTAGATGGCATCACCGCCTTCCCATCCTGTTGGCCGACAACGATGTAGCACTCCCTGCGTACAGCACCTGAACCCTTCCAATCAGATGCTCTCTGTGTTCCCATAAATACAAAGGAGCCATCCTGGAGCCCGGTGCATTCTCGAGCTCACACAGCTGGCATGTGGCAAAACCAGGGATGACCCTGGGACCTTACAATTCCACTCTCCTTCGTCCTAACTGCCAACTCAGTAGTTGGTTTTTATTTTATTTTATTTTTTTTTAGTAGTTGGTTTTTAACTGGATACTCGATATATGCAATTGTTAGGAAATATGTAAATGCCTGCAAACACAGCATCAGTGAAGTCCTAAAGAGCCAAGCTGTAACCGCCAGACTATTTCATGAAAGGAAATGCTGCACTGACTTTAGTGAAGGTGGAACGTGATTCGTCACTGGCCAGGTAGTAAGTACAAACGTACAGCCGAAGGTCTCCCTAAAGTGGAAACCAAAGCCTCAGCTCTTGAACTCAGTAAGGACGTCTGGGTCTAAGGGGGTTTAACCTGCCAGCCAACGCGTGACCCACACCTGGCCTGAAGCAGCCATCCTTACAATGGGTGCAGTTTCAAAAAAGGTGGAATTTGCGCAGATACATACGGAAGTCGTGATGGAGGTTGATCTTCTTTTGTCGTAGAATATTAAAACGAAATAGCTCTAGTAGTATGAACGTCACAGTCCTTTAAATCCAATGAGGGGCATTATCCAGAGTGATTGCACGGGGCGCATTCACGGTGGAGGAATCCATGTTCTGGACGGGAGGCCTTGCATTCTCCACCCAGCTTCAACGTGAACACACGAACCCTTTTCAGAGTGACACAGCATGCCCTGCATCTTGGGGGGAAGAAACACATGCAGAGTTTTGCAGATGTGTGACTGTAAACTAAAACAACACACACACACACACACACACACACACTGGAGATCCAGTTTGGTCTAGAAACTATAGAAAGCAACCCAGTTTTCTGACCTCTGCCAGGAAAGCTAAATGCTCTAGAACCCAAACACGCCAAAGGATGTGTTTTCCCCCAGCACCAAAACCCAGAGTGGAGGTTTGGATTCTATCATCCGGGTGCCTCTACTAGGATGGCTTCAGTGTACACAGTGAGCAGGGCGGTGGTGTTCTCAGTCCACACTCCGCTGTGCACCGTGTTAGAGCCTCACTATGCCGTGTGCAGAACGGACATTGAGCGAGAAAGTCCTTCAGCTCCCCCCGTGCAATTCGTGCTCATCTCCTCTCCCAGTACCAGCAGGTTCTATAGAACGTCCTCGGCACTTTTCAGCCGTTTGTTTTCGGGAAACAGAGAACATGTAGGAAGGAGAGATTCAGGTCTTGAAGAAGGGAAAGCTCTATTCCGCATGGCATCCTGGTGACCTGAGACCCTTTCTGGTTTTCACACTAGCAGGCTCCTCCTGGAGTGCGGAGTGTGCACGGCTTGCCTGGGGACCCTGCACGGCTTGCCTGGGGACCCCGCACACCTTCCCTGGGGACCGTGTGCACCTTCCCTGGGGACCCCGCACACCTTGCCTGGGGACCCTGCACACCTTCCCTGAGGACCGTGCGCACCTTCCCTGGGGAGCCTGCACACCTTGCCTGGGGAGCCTGCACACCTTGCCTGGGGACCCCACACACCTGGCACTTGCCGCCCAGGTACGCCCGCCCTCCGTATTCCTCAAGTGCACCGAGGAAACACAAAAGCGCGCTGCTCGGATTTCTTTCCTTTGGTCTTTCTTTCCTCCCGTGCGCGTCTGGGTTTCCAGCCAATCCGGGGAGGAGCCCTGAGCTTCCCGAAGGCTCCGCAGGTCTCCCTGCAGCCACCAGGACGCTTCCTTCATCGTCTTCCTAGGTTTCTGCTTCTGGTTTCAAGATTTGATATTTTTGTCTCTCTCTTCTACTTTTTTTTGTGGTATCGACTGTGTTTTAGGAGAGCGGCCCCGGCGCTGCCCCGCCTCGGATGTTCAGGATGGTGGCTCGGCCGTCGTCCCCTAGGGGGTCGCAGCGGGCGAGGCCGGCTTCTGGTGAGGACGGGGGCACCTGTCGTCGCCAGTGGTCACTCTGTGTCCTGCCTCGGGCGGGCGTCAGCGTGGGGGGAGCCGCGCGGCCTGGCGGGGAAGTGCGGGCCTTGGGGTCTCCCCTGGGCCCCAAATGATGGCTCCGGCCTGCAGGTTGCATAGGTGCAGCGCTGCCTCCAGAGCACACGGGAGCAGGGCCGCGTGGCGCCGCTGGCTGCAGGCCAGGCCACTGTCTGGCCGACCCGGGCCCACGAGTCCCTCGGGACACCTGCACCTGCAGCCCGCGACCCCGCCCGGCCGGCCACCCCGCAGGGTCCCTGCAAGGCGCAGCCCCCCGGGGACATGAGACATGAATCGAAATCCCCGAGTCTCATAGCGATGCAGCCAGTGAAACGGGAGGGGACGCCGGGGGACAGGGGCTTGTCGCTGTTGGCGGCTGCCTTCTTCTCAGACACGGCGCTGCCGTCCGCCGGCGCGGGGACCGTGAGGCCAGCACCCCGTTAGCGCCGAGTCCCGGCCCGCGTCTTCCTAAGGACATTGTGTTGTGGTCACCGAAGCCCGGATCCACGCGTCATCGCTCATCCTTAGGCCGTTACCTCCTCCCGTGGCACTGCGGACGACAGAGGCCCCGGGTCGGGGTGTCCCACACGCCCGCACCCTACATCCCTGGAGATGAAGAACCCCTGAACACAGAGAGAAACTCCTGCACGGGCCCCGTCGAGACTCAAGACCAAGCCTCAGCCAACTTTCTGCAAAGACCCAGACGGTAAATACGTAAAGGTTTGGGGGCCAGGGAGCCTCCCGCTGCGCCTCTGCGGGGTGAAAGGAGCCACGGACCCCACAGAAACGGATGCGGGTGGCTGGGTTCAAGGGAGCTGGGGTCCGGTGCCCACGGGTCGTGGCCCCAGCCTGCCGTCGGCCGAGCGGAGCCCCGTCGTAGCTGGAATAGAAACGCTTGTTCACCGTCACCTCCAACACCAGTGAGGGCTGGCTTTTATCTGAGAATGCGTCGGGAAGTTGGGATGGTGGAAGAGGGCCCCTGCATTGATCCACACGAACTCTAGGAAATGGTTGTTTTTGACTTGGTGCCTCCTCACCTGGGGCTGAGAATTACATCTCCACAAGACAAAGCGGAGCAGGTGTGGTGATCACGATTGCCACTTCATAGGCTGAGGAATTTGAGGCTAAGTGGCATTAAGCAGAGTTTGCAAAATCTCACAGGGGAGAAGTGGATGTTTTCGAATGGGGTGGGTGGGCGGGATTTCCACCAAGGCCAGTAGGTGTTGTCCAGGAAGCAGGATGGCGAAGTGGGCTCTAGGCTGTGGCTTTGACCTTCCCATCGATCCCCTCCTTTGGAGTTGGTGATACAACTAAGTCAGTGATGTTTATCCTTGTGGTCCTATACACGTTACACACATACGTACGTATATGTGTGTAGGCCACGGAGTGTGTCTACAAATAATACTCTCTAGTTGTTCTCATGTGGCCTAACTGCCTAACATTACCTAACATCATTTATCTTTAGAATGATTACAGCCACTGGGAATATGAAATACCGTGTGATTCGGGAAATAGAAACAGCTATTGGATATTTCACATGGAATATCCCTGGATATTGTTGGTTCGAACCAATTTGAGGAGATCCAATTGGATGCATGGGCAGAGATGCACAGAACAGCATATATGGTGACCCAAATTTATTATTTATTTATTTATTTATTTATTTATTTATTTATCCAAATTTAATATGTAGGGAAGAGTCATGAATTGTGACTCATATGGTCAAGACATGTTGATTGTTGTAGGTTCCATCTATTCTTTTGGAACATGGGTCTTTAGAAAAATCCCGCCTGACGTCCTTAAGTAGTTGTGATTTTGGTGTACCTCTGTAGAGCTTTTCCTTTATTTCTACTTTCTTGCATATATATACGGAGTAGCTGTTCACCCATGTCTTTCTGTCCTATTCTTCCCGTTGTCTAATTATAATAATACCCCGTGTACATGGTGCATGCATACACGCTGTACTGTTTTCCCATGACTATTTTGTTACAAATACTATCTGATGTTACTGAAAATTCCTCCTGAGTTATGATATTTTTAAGCTTTCTCATTTATTTCTTTAAGCGTAGTTGTACATTTAAGAATAGTCTTTGACGTATAGTTGACACACAGTGTGACATTAGTTTCAGGTGTACAACACAATGATTCGACCGGTTTTCGTCAGTCGTGACTATTGGCTTTTGTCCGTCAAGCTGTTTACTGTGAACCATTTGATCATTTAAGGAAATTATTTGACATTCAGGGTAACATTTCTGCTCTCGTAAAGCCATATGGTTTATTTTATATCAAACTCAAAAACAATGTGTTGACGGTTGTATTGTGTGCATTACATTAAAGAGGAAAAAATGGCTGGTGAAATTTAAAAATGATCGAGTAGGGAGTGTGCCTGGGTGATTCATTCGGCTCATCATCCTGCTCTTGATTTTGGCTCAAGGTGGTAAGATCGAGCCCAGAATTGTGCCCTGTGCTTCATATGGAGCCTGCTTGAGAGTCTCTCTCTCCTTCTACCCCCAGCCCCCCAAAGCTTGTGCGCGCTCTCTCCCTTGCTTTAAAAAAGAAAACAAAAATGATGGAGTAGGTTGAGCACATTTCTGCAGGTGTCTACAAGCGTTTTGCCTTCGCGTTGTGTTTTCAAAGGTTATAGAAGTGCTTATTTGCTTTTATCTCTTGGGCCGCATTTTGCCATTGTTGGGATCATCCTCCGTTTGTACATTGTGATAGAAACTGATGCGTATTTCTTCAGACCACGGTGACACTCGATTGTCCATTGCCTGGAGCACTGCAGCCTGAAAAGGGTGTAAATGGACAGAGTTTCACTGGTTCCTGGGGGGGGTGGGTGGATAGCACTTTCTGTCCTGTGGAGCCGTGTGTATTCAAAGGATTTAACAGATCCCCGATCAATGAAGACAAAGAGTATTTTCCACTGTGAGTGGCTTCAGAGCATCACTCCACCCGGTCCGTTCTAAATGCTGATCTGGGTGCTAACGCACAACTTCATTAAGTAGCCACAGCTCAGGAGCATTCCGAACAGATGGAGTTGAGAGAAGGCTCACGTGTAAGTTTAAGTATTTATTTACCTCGTGCATCCTTGTGGTGAGCGTCCACGCGCAGAGCAATATATTACGTGCGTCTGTGTTTGCACAGGGAAGGGAGGGCAGATACCTGGCGGGGTGTCCACTCAGCTATGTGAGTCACAGCATTCATGAAACCGGCCTGTCAGGTGCGTGGTGTTGCCTCCTTAGCGACCACTTCTGAATCTACGGTATCTGAATGTTATGACCCAAACACTTGGGAGGTCTGAAAAATTGGAGGGAGGTCATGCGTTTCCCACGACGTATATGGGAAATGAGGAAACAATAACTTGAAAGCCCAGTGTTTTTGTCTGTTTCTATTCCATAGTAAGATGGGGTGCTGTCCCTCCTATCCTAACCTTTCCTTTCCTTTCCTTTCCTTTCCTTTCCTTTCCTTTCCTTTCCTTTCCTTTCCTTTCCTAACCTATCCTATCCTATCCTATCCTATCCTATCCTATCCTATCCTATCCTATCCTATCCTCAACAGCAGTGAGGCTTTTCTTCTCCTCCAGGAAAAGATTGTAAACTATTAGAAAGGAGGTGCAGTGCACATTGTGCATGACATGTGCACACGGAGGGGGAGACTTTCAAGAATTCTGCGCAGCACACCTGTTTGCCATGATTCCTCCTCCGCCCCACCCCTGTGTTTGGTCCCTTGGGGGCCACACCAGCCTACCCAGGCATGAATCCTGCCTACTTGAGTGCTATAATTTTCCCTCTGTCTGAAACACATGCGGGAACAGACCCCACTACATTTGGCCAGTTGTGGGAATTGAGTAAGTCAACACGATGTGCCTAGCAGTCAGCGGCGGACGCATCTAATCCATCTGTGCTGCACAACCTGTAGACACCTGTCACATGCCATGGATTGTGCGAGTGCCTAGAGTATATCCTCGTGCTCTCCGCTTCCACAATCTGGAGGGAAAGACAGCTACTCCTCGTATAATAATGCAAATGGCTACTTTTTATTTATTTTTATCTTAAATAGTTTAAGTAATCTCTACCTGCAGTGTGAGGCTTGAAGACACAACCCTGAGATCTTGAGTTGCATGTCTCCCCAACTGGCCACTCCCGGGCTCCTTTTTAAGTAGAAGTTGTTAGAAATGTCTCAGGGATGGCCCTATGTGTAATGGGGACACCTTAGAAACTAAGGGGTGCTTGATTTTTTAAGAGATCAAGGAAATTAGCAGTCATACACACGAAATACCAAAGATGTCTGGGGCTGAAGGAGCAGTGTGTTTCTTAGCAAAGAATAGGAAGAAACAGTTTATAGGATTCTGACATGGCAAATGAAGGTGAATCAGAATGTGCCGCTTTGGCCTAAGGATTAGAGCTAAAACCAATTAGATAGCAAAAAAGGAATGAATCCTCCCATTTTCTGCCTAAAAGCAGGGCATCCATTGCTGTTTGCAAAGGTAACACAGCTTCTTTTGTAAAACTTTTTCTTTCTCTGTTATCCAGAAGAAAACAACTCTTTAAAAAAACAAAAAGATTTTATTCATTTATTCATGAGAAACACACAGAGACACAGGCAGAGGGAGAAGCAGGCTCCGTGCAGGGAGCCTGATGTGGGACTCGATCCTGGGACCCCGGGGTCATGCCCTGAGCCGAAGGCAGATGCTCGACCACTGAGCAACCCAGGTGTCTCCGGAAAAAAAAAAAAAAAAAACGCCATAATCACTGGAGTTGACTCTTAAGTAGCAGCAGAGGGTACCAACTCGAGTCTGTATAACAAGGCTTACTAAAAAAAAAAAAAAAAATCCTTTTCTAGCATTAATTTCCATCATGTATTTCCTTCCCACAGTTTGCCACCTCTAGAAGCCTAGACTCTCCCTCCTTCCATTGTCCTGCCTCCTCTCAACAATTAATGTGTCCTTAATTAAACTGTTTTTTATAAGCTTCTGGGTCTGACTGCCTCTTCGGGGTTTTAATTATTCTGTGAATCCCTTTCCTCGCATGTCAAATGTAAATTTGTCAGCAACAGAATCTCTATACTTTTTTTTTTTTTCTGTTAATGTGTTATTGTTAGTTTAATTTGCATGTCCCACTCACCGAACCTAAAAGGAAGAAGGGAAAGTGTTTACTCAAGGAGTCTACACATTCTTCCAAAGGGGATCATGGAAGAAGGAGACTGAACTGATTTTCTTGGGTTATCATGGGTCTCCCTGTGGTGGTGAAGGGTATGGTCACCTCCAACGCCCTTGTACACATGGGGCTTGCCCTCCTGGCACCAGGGCCAGACTGCAGACATGACGCTCACTCAGAGTTCACCGTACCAGTTCAAAAAACTTCAGGGAGAGCCAGCCTGATAGAGCTATGAAGTCCTGCGTGGGTATGGCGTGACCCGCTCTCCAGGTGTCCATGGAGAATGGCAGCAGGACCTCTCACAACCGGGTAGGTCCTCTGCGTGCACTGCCCACGAGACCCTGGCAGCCACAGGAGCCTGTGTCAAGGCCGTCTCACTGGTTTCTCCCATCTTGAGTTGGGAAAACACACACACAAGCAATGCCCACATTTCCTAGATCATCATACAGTGGTGCTGGTCAGAGAACAGACCATTGGCAATGGTGAGTGGCCGAGGACACGCTCCTAACACATTCTAGGCCAGTTAGGATTAGAGGATGATGATCCTCTGTAAACACAGGGCACATATACATCCATATAGGATAATAGAACGTAACATTAGAGCTGGAATAAAAAGTGTATAGTTTTTAAACATTTATTTATTTTTAAAAATTTTTCCTTCATATCCCGGTCAGCTGGAAGGTAAAAACACTTTTGGTGAAAACCTTGTTGTTGTTTTTGTCCCATTGAGTAGAGGAATTTGTTGAACCAGAAAGACCAAGAAATCCCTTTTGTTTGTTTGTTTGTTTATTTATTTTAATTTTAAAGACTTATTTATTTATGATAGACCTAGAGAGAGAGAGAAAGAGAGAGGCAGAGACACAGGCAGAGGGAGAAGCAGGCTCCATGCCAGAAGCCTGACATGGGGCTCGATCCGCGATTCCTGGATCACGCCCTTGGCCAAAGGTTGGCGCTAAACCTCTGAGCCACCCAGGGATCCCCAAGAAATCCCCTTTGGATCCGCATCCTGGACAGCGTGGCCCACACACCAGCAGCATCAGCAGCATCAGCAGGGGCGGGTTGGCTATTCCGAGTGCAGATCGCGGCCCACTGGGTTCTCCCGAGCCATCTGCATTCTCTGTCGGGCCGCCTGGATGATTCATTGCTCATTAAAATTGAAGAAGAGCTGTTCTCACCGATGATCAATAATCATTTGTGGAAAGAACGAATCAATTTGTATATATATGAATAAAAAATGGAATAGGTGTGCAATTAAAAAGTAGCTCATGCCAGTCCTGTCTCTCTTTACACTTGTCTGGAATCCTTAATGCGGCGTCTTATTCATGGGCTTTGACATCAGGCCTCTTGTATAGACCCGGCTCGCGTTTCTCCATGGGGCTTCCTTCCAGTCTGGGCCACGCGGCTGCAGGAGCGGAGCTGGGTTGCTTCTCTGCACCTCGTCATCTTGTGCACAGACCAGGGTTGCCTCAGCTCACCCTAGGCGGTCTCCACTGCAGGTCCTTGCAGAACCTAATCCTGGGATTTTGAGCATCTAGGTCTGTGAGACATGCCTATCATATTTTCTTTTTTAAAAAATTTTTATTTTAATTTTTTTAATAAATTTATTTTTATTGGTGTTCAATTTGCCAACATATACAATAACACCCAGTGCTCGTCCCGTCAAGTGCCCCCCTCAGTGCCCGTCACCCAGTCACCCCCACTCCCCACCCACCTCCCCTTCTACCACCCCTAGTTCGTTTCCCAGATTTGGGAGTCTCTCATGTTCTGTCTCACTCTCTGATATTTCCCACTCATTTTTTCTCCTTTCCCCTTTATTCCCTTTCACTATTTTTTATATTCCCCAAATGAATGAGACCATATAATATTCCTATCATATTTTCGTATCCCATCTGCCTATACTTAGAATTAAATACCCTGGACTCCTTGCCCTACTATTCTGGGTCGCAGGTTTTATCAGATGACCACATAATAAGATGGTCCATGCCCATCTACTAGATGGCACATGGGGTGTTTGTTGAATGCTATTATTTTGATTTGCATATAGCTTCTGAGGGTCCATTGGCTTTGTTCTTAAGTTCTTTTTTTTTTTTAAGATTTTATTTATTTATTCATGAGAGACCTAGAGAGAGAGAGAGAGAGAGAGAGGCAGACTCCATGGCGGGAGCCCGATGTGGGAGTCAATCCCGGGACTCCAGGACCGCGCCCTGGGCCAAAGGCAGGCACTAAACCGCTGAGCCACCCAGGGATCCCCCTGTTCTTAAGTTCTTCACGTAAGAATTCTTTTTTATTCTTCAATATGGAAGCTATTTCATTAGCTCCACACATGAGAAAAAAAAAAAAGAGTCTCAAACTTGAAAATGCTTCTGTTTTTATTTTTCGTTGCTTATCACTGACATATTATATTAGTTTCCAGTGTACGACATAATGCCTCGAAGTCTGTATATATTACAAAATGATCATCGCACTCAGTCTAGTTAGCGTCCATCACTACAGACATCGTTACCATTCTTTTGCTTGCGGTTATAACTACTTTTAAGTTTTTACTTTAATTCTAGTTAGTTAACATACGGTGTTATATTGATTTCAAGTCTGTGATAGAGTGATTCAATGCTTCCATACATCACCCCGGGCTCCTCCTGACAAGTGCCCTCCCCAATCCCATTACCTGTTTCACCCATCCCACATCCCCCCCCCCCCCCCCCTGCCGGTAACCATCAGTTTGGTCTTTTCCTCTTGGTTTGCCTCTCTCTTTCCTCTTTTTTCCCTTTGCTGTTTTATTTATTACATTCCACATACGAATGAGATCATGTATTTGTCTTTCTCTGGCCGACTTATTTTGCTGAGCGTTGTAATCTCTAGCTTTATCCATGTCCTTCCAAATGGCAAGAGTTCATTCTTTCTTATGTCTGAAAAATATTCCATTTATAGATATGACATCTTCATCCATTCATCAGTTGTTGGATACTTGTGCTGCTTCCATATCTTAGCTTTTTTTTTTTTTAAGATTTTACTTATTTATTCATGAGAGACACAGATTGAGAGGCAAAGAGAGACATAGACAGAGGGAGCCCGATGTGGGACTCGATCCCAGGACCCCAGGATCATGACCTGAGCCAAAGGCAGATGCTCAACTGCTGAGACACCCAGGTGCCCCCATACCTGAGCTTTGTAAATAATGCTGCAGTAATCATCAGCGTGCATGTATCCTTTTGAATTCGTGTTTTTGTATTCCTTGGATAAATCCCCAGTGGAGCAATTCCTGGGTCATGGGGTAGCTCTATTATCAACTTTTTGAGGAACCTCCACAGTTTCCCAGAGTGGCTGCACCAGTTTGCATGCCCACCAGCAGCAGAAGAGGGCGCGCCCCCTTTCTCCCCGTCCTCACCAGCACCTCGTGTTTCTTGTGTTAATGATTTTAACCATTCTCAACAGTGTGAGGTGATGTCTCATTTGATATCATAGTTTCGTTTGTATTTCCCTGATGGTAGTGATATTGAACATCTTTTCATGTGTCTGTTGGCTACCTGGATGTTTTCTTTGGAGAAATGTCTGTTCATGTCTTCTGCCCATTTTTTAATTGGGTTATTTGTCTTTTTGGGAATTAAGTTGTATCGGTTCTTTATATATTTTGGATACCAACCCCTTATCAGATATGTTACTTTCAAATATCTTCTCCTATTCAGTATGTTGCCTTTTAGTTCTGTTGATTGCTTCTTTTGCTGTGCAGAAGCTTTTTATTTTGATGTTTTCCCAGTAGTTTGTATTTTTTTTTCCATTAGGAAACATCTAGAAAGAAGTTGCTATGTCCAATGTCACAGAGGTTATGGCCTGTGTTCTCTTCTAAGATTTTTTTATGGTTTCCTATCTCACATTTAGGTCTTTCATCCATTTTGAGATTGTGTGTGTGGTGTTTAAAAGTGGACCAGTTTCACTCTTTTGCATGTTGCAAAAAAAAAAAAAATCCAGTTTTCTCAACACTGTTTTTTGAAACTATGTTTTAACCATTGGATATTCTTCACTGCTTTGTCAAAGATTAATTGACCGTATAATTATGGATTTACTTCTAGGGTTTTTTGTTCTGTTCCATTTATCTGTGTATAGTTTTGTGCCAGTACCATACTGTTTTGATGACTAGGTTTTTTTTTTTTTTTTAACAGCTTTTTAATATAACTTGAAGTCCAGGATTATGGTGCCTCCCGCTTTGTTTTTCTTTTTCAAGGTTGCTTTGGCTATATTTGGGCTGTTTTCTGATTCCATACAAATTTTAGAATCGTTTGTTCTAGCTCCATGAAAAACGCTGTTGGTATTTTGATAGAGATTGCAGTAAATGGGTAGATTACTTTGGGTAGTATAGACATTTTAACAACACTTGTTCTTCCAATCCACAAGCATGGAATGTCTCTCCACTTCCTTGTGTCATCTTCACTTTCTTTCATCAACGTTTTGTAGTTTTCAGTTGTGATTATAACTTTTAAAACTTACTCCCTTGGCAATTTTCAAAATAAACAATTTGGTATTGTTAACTATCACCACTCTGCTACATATTACATCGTCTATGGTGTCCTCTACTTTCCTGTCTTTGGCAGCTCTGTATATTGGAGTTCAGTATTTTTGTTTACTTTTGTTTTTAGATTCCACATATAAGAGAGATCATATATTTGGTGTTCTGTGCCTGACTTACTCCGCCCATGCGTGTTGTCCTATGTGACATAATTTTCTCCCTTGTCACTCTGTTGCAGGTATAGATCGCATTGGCTTTACTCACTTATCCATTGATGGACACTTATGTTGATTCCATCTCTGATTGTTTTTCTTAAACTATTACTATGATGCTGCAGCAAATGTTTGTAAGAAGTTATGAGCTCCAGCGGTTTAGTGCCGCCTTCAGCCCAGGGCGTGATCCTGGAGACCGAGGATTGAGTCCCACATTGGGCTCCCTGCATGGAGCCTGCTTCTCCCTCTGCCTGTGTCTCTGTCTCTCTCTCTCTCTCTGTGTCTCTCATTGATAAAATAAATAAAATCTTAAAAAAAAAAAATGAAGTTCTGAGCTCCATTGCTTGCCCTAGCTGACTGACCTCCTTAGAACAGTGACTAGTATATGGCAATCTTCATGTTGCTTCAGGCTTCTGCCCTGATGGATGCATGTATTCGTTCACTTGTGGATTTAATAAGCGTTTGTTGTGTTATGTTTACGTGCTGGCTATGAAGGATAAGACTCTGTGCTGTCTTTGAGATTTTCATGTGTGGGAAAGATGGTCTTACAAATGCCGGGTAATGAGCTGGCTATCATGTTGGCCAAATGGACAGTCTTGGGGAGCTTAGTGGACAGACCTATGCTGTCCACCTGTGTGAAGGGGCATCCTCACAGGAAAGGGACTATTTATGATACAGCTGAAGTGATCAATCTGGTTTCTCCTCATCCTCTCCCTCTGTTGAGCCTCACGGGAAATCCTCCATTGGATTTCTATCAGCCCAACAGCTCAAGTGGCTTTTATTGTTCTCGGATTGATTTGATGTGGATTCACCTGGGTCTGTGTCGCCCAGTGCAGAGGGCTGGACTCAAGAGACAGAAAGACTTCCTGAATCCCGGTGTCCAGGGAACACAGCCTTGTCAGACTCCGTTATCAATATGCGCGTTGTGTGCCATTCAGATGTGCACATTCCTTGTCTTCTCCATCCCTCCATTTTATGTATCACTTGAAACGCTGCTGTTCTTAGACCTTATTCTAAATAAGAAAGGGGTCTTTCTAGGCTAGTATTTGTGAAAATCCTTTGTGCTTACTTTTCTGCGCTACCAATCCATGATGCTATTCATCTCTCCATCTTCTTTTTATCTACCTATCTATCTAGCATCTACTTATCTATTTTTTTTTTTTGTTACAGAAGGCAAACTTCAAAATAGCACAAGACATAAGATGGTATAACAAGGAAAATACTATTCAATTCTATGGCACCGAATGCAAATACCTTGGTGTCGACATACAGGATATATTCTTAAGTGAAGGACAAAAGCCAGTGCACGGCAATCTCGGAGTCTGAGTGTGGGATTGTGTTCCGAGTAGGAATATGGTCTGTGCCTGTCACAAGGCCCCAAGGTCAGTTTGAGCCATAAAAGCTTGCACCTAAAAAAAATAAAAAAGCTTGCTCCTTCATTCTTCTCCCCCCCCCTCCCCACCCCGACCCCACACCTCCTTCTTTGTAAATGTTTGTTTTTTTCCACTGAGAAGCAAAATTCATCGTGGAGATGGTGGCTGGGGAGGTGGTCCTGTGTTGTCAGGGAGAGAGCTGTGAGATGATTCAAGCCCTTTGCAGGGGACCAGTCCTGTCGATGGGGAGCGGGAGACAGAGGCGTGCAGACCTCCACCTCCATCATTTTGAAGTCTTACAGAAACAGGCTCCTGACCTTTTTAAGTAAAGCCAACTCATCCATCAGCCAACAGAGCCAAGCTGGCCCCACGCTGTCTTCCGCAGGGAGGGAGCCACAAGCATCCGTCTGCAGCCACCACCGCCCCACGGCCCCGCTTCACTTCCTCCACAGCCTTACACCAGCGTTGGAAGGTATTCGCGGTAGGACCCTCACCTCGGAAGGCTCTCTGGAAATCCCTTCCCAGGCTTCTCCGTTTACAGAAAGTTCGATGTAATTACAATAAATGGCACCGTGACTGTCATCGTTGAGGTAAATGGTGTCCGAAGAGACGCGGTTGGCGGGGCCCACTTGGGCCGCGGGGCAGTGGCACCTCCCTGAGTCGGCCACTGCGAACTCTTGTCCCCTGCCTCTGTGTCGTGTGGGCCTCTGTCAGCAGGCGAGGCTCTCCTGTCTGTGGCTCACTCTGTCGGGCCCGGGGGTTCATCGGTGGAGCCTTGGTGTGAGCGGGCCATGGATCGCGGCCCAGTGTTCAGCGCCTGACGTGGGCTAGTGAAGGGGGGGTGACATTCAGGGGTGCAGCGATCGCTTCTACCTGAAGGAACACCGTCCTGCTTCTTGTGCCATGTCGTCACGCTGGGCACATTTGATATTTAGGGCTGCCGTTTTTTTTGCAGCGGTGGTGGGAATGTGGGGTCGCTTCTCTACGTAGTAGGAGGCATACCAGCGTCCCTATCTCTGACATTTTCTGCCAATAGCACCCTACCCCTCAAGTTGTGACCGTCAAATGTGTCTCTGGTCATTGCCGCATGTCCCAGGGTAGCGGGGGCACAATCTACCCCCTGGAGAACCACAGTCAAGTGCCCAGTTGTCATTTAGGTTATTGGACAACTGATAAATTAAAGGAAACAGCAAACATAACAAACTTCTGTTCTAGCGGTAGGAATTCCATTCCAAATGTAAATTGTGCACCACTGTTTGCAGAGTGGAGACTCCGATTCTGTTGGGACGTACAGAGACACTCGTGTTGCACATAAGGGGTGGTTTTGGAAGCAAGTGGATGTACGTGAGCAGCGCACCCCAGATCCCGCATGCTAGGTTCTTACTAGGGTGAGGATTATTTCTGCAGCCTGTCTGACTTGAGAGACACCAGAAGTTGCCACATCTTCCTCCATTTACCAGAACTACCAAACCTACTGCCAGGAAAAGTGACACCGGACGCTTGTGTGTTTGCTGGGGGTGCTTCCTTCTGTTTCTGAACTCAGCTTTCAAAGAATGATCACAGTTCTTGCGACCACAGCCGCATCTGCGCCTCTGTGGGGTCCTGAGCACACGGTACAGGTGCACGCACACTCCTGTCCTTCCACACCCTCAGCCCTATTCAGCCATAAGCAGGGTCAACATAATCCTAAAGCAGGTCCCGCATTCCCGCTCCATGCCATTTCACCACGTGCTTAACTTGGCTTCTCACCCGGTGCAGAGAGTGGACAGAAGACAAGTCACACCACAGGCAAGGTGACATCTGGGGGGGAAGGTAAGGAGCCCTACATGCGGTAAGCCTGGGGGGCCCAGCTGAGTTGGGGCACCGGGTCCCGCCAGGCAGCCCTGGGCACCCGCTGCTTCTCTCCTGGAGGCACCCTGGGGCCTCGATCCTGTTCACAGCCTGCGGGGGCAGCTACTTTTCCAAAAACGATCGTAGTGGGGTCATGTCTGAAGAGTCTGATGGCTTGCTACAAAATCATTCCTTTGCGGGGCACCTGGCTGGCTCCGTCAGAATGCAACTGCTGACCTCTGGGTTGTGAGCTCCAGCTCCCTCCACACTGGGTGTAGAGACTACTTAAAAGTCTACCTGTATATCCTCCCTTTCCGAAGGGATTTAATCAGTGTTGGTGCCTTGCGGGCCTCCTCTGCTCGTGTTGGGTTCTGGGGTGTCAGCTGGTGCTAGTATTGGCAATAACTCCCTAGGACGGCTCGCATCATTGCTTCGCACGGACCCCCCTGCTTAACCTGAGTGGCTCCATCCTGCCCTCTATATTCTCACACACACCCAAGCTACCCAGGGATAGTCTGGGTCTCCTTTTCCAAAGGAAGAAAAATAACTAGATAAACTTATCAAAGTGAGATCTTAGGCATGAAGCATTACCCCTCAATTTGTTTCCTTTGTTTAAGAGTCTCTTGTGGTTGTCTCCCTCTCTGATTTCATCTTGTTTTATTTTTTCCTCTCTCCCCTTATGCTCCTGTTTTGTTTCTTAAACTCCAGATTTGAGTGAGATCATATGATAATTGTCTTTCTCTGATTGACGTATTTCGACTAGCATAGTACCCTCCAGTTCCACATGTATATGTGTTTATATATGCTCATATGTGTATATATGTGCACAACACATCTTCTTTATCCATTCTTCTGTCGTTGGACACCTGGGCTCTTGACACAGTTTGCCTGTTGTGGACATCGCTGCTATAAACTTCCAGGCAATTCTTTAACAAAGGTCGGGTCAATTCAAGCAAATACCTTAGTAAGCTGCTACCTTCTCCTGAGCTTGAAAAGCAAAGATCGATAAAGCCCAGAGTTACCTGTTGTTACACTGGCTTTGGTGAGAGGATGTTTTGGAGCAGGCATGTTTTATGAAGCAGATTAAGCTAAGCACTTGATTCACCTAAGCCTACGGAAGACTCTAAAAGAAAAAAGGGTGGACAAGGAAATCTGAACCATTTTTTTTTAAATATAATGAAATGTTAGTATTTTAAGTTGCAAACAGTACCTCTCCAATGCTGCTCACAGATACCTGCTGGTTGTATTTTGCTAACGTTGACTATTAGATGATTCTATGAGCAACTGTCTTGTAGTTATTATTTGTATATTGTGTCCCCTCTGGTCCAACGTAGCAACATTTATTTGTTTTCCGTTTGAAAGGAGTTGGGTCTATTTCGAGTTTGGATTTTCATCCCCTTACTGTGTGATGTGTGCGTATGTGCCCGTTGTTTTCAGAAATGGCAGCAAGGCAGCGTCTGTATGTTCCGATTCAAGACCAATAGCGCGATCACTCAGGAATAATGCATTTTGTAAAGTATTTTATCTACTCTTCTGTCCCCTCCTGAGAAGGCATGAAAGCCTGTGGCCCCTACTCAGTTGATGCAAATGTGATAGCTAGGCCAACTTGACCAGAATAGTCCCACAAAGCAGATGGCTCCTGCCCACTGAAGACATTTGTCACCACAGACAGGATCTAAGCACAGAAAAGGAGCATTACGAGTAATGCCAACTTTGGGAGCAGCGTTGAAGTGCATATATGTCCTCACACATAAGTGCGTGCATGCGCACACATGGGCACACACACATATATCCGTGGGCGAGAGTCATTACTTTTTTCCTCTCTCCCCTTAATGGATTTTCTTGAACGTAGAGGGGAGAAGAAAAATCTTTTTTTCCTTCTACCTGCTGAGATCAGTGGCTAGAGCCATGAATCAAACACATAAGAGGTTAACAAGAGGGTAAAAAGTCATTGTTAATGCAATGGCGCTCACAAAAACTAATGTGGCACAGGTAGGCATCCAGACAATTGGGCGATACACCCATTTTAAGCCAAACAAAGCAAGGCTTTGGTGGGGGAGGCAGATTTGGGGAAGGAGAGGAAGGAAAATATGGCAAATATGGGGCTGCCTTGTTATGCAGATAAGCATCTCTTTAAGGGGAGAAGAAATGTCTCCCCGGGACTAGCTCATCACCTGGTGTGGAAACATCTTTACAAATGGAAATTCCCTTTATAAATGTGAATTTCCATTACAAAAGGGGAAATTGATGCATTCTGCATGGAGGCTGATGGAGGTAAAAGCTTCTCTCGTGTGTCCTGGGTCTCAGACGCCTTCAGTTCATAATAATCCCAAAGCCAAAGACGCATATGAGTATGGGGTGGTTTATGGTGGTACCCTTCAAACGTAGGGGAAAAGGGGTTTTCAGGGGTTCCCTGATCTTCCCAGGATACCGCAGTACAGAATACAAACTCTAATAGTTTCCAGTTTTTCACATTTTGGGGGGGAGACCTGGAGGGGTTTGGCCAGGAGGGGATCATATTGGGACAGACATAGTTAAAACAGAAACAATTGGAAATGTATATCCTGAAGCTTGGTTGTGGAGAAAGGCTGTTTTGTCATGCTGAACTTGCAGCAAACACAGACAGAAGGATTGAGTTTGTTCTGTAATTACTGTGAGAGCTGCTTGGCCCTTTGAAGGCACTCCTGTGGTTGAGCACAGCACAGATAAACAGCAGAATAACAGCTATTTGGGGGAGCAGCATGCACTCCTGCAGTAATGTCTTTGTTTTTACAAGGACTTTGTATCTTCCCGAAGCTTTTGGTTTACCTCTCAGGATTTACATTTAGTTTCGGTTGTGCGACCCTGCCCTGCTGCTGCTTTTACTGACATTCTGAATTTTCCCCCGTTGGCTTCCCTCTGCCAAGGTTTGAAACAAAGAGTTCAAGCATGGAGGACATTCAGGCAGGTGGTCATTGGATCTCAGGAATTTCATTTCATTTTATTTTTTTTTACAGATTTTTTATTTGTTTATTTGACAGAGAGCATAAGCAGGGGGAGCAGGAGAGGGAGAAGCAGACTCACTAAGCAAGAAACCCTACCCTTGGGATCAGGACCTTGGTGGAAGGGCAGATGCTTAACTGAATGAGCCACCTAGGTGCCCCTGTGTTGGAAATGTTAGAATATAGCAACGGATGGAGGGAAGGACACATGGTTAGAACAACGTTTCCAAAGGGTGTATGTATCAGTTACAAGGTATGTAGGTCCAGGTATGTTGGCATCAGCATCGAGGAGTCTTCCAGAACCTTGGGGGAGATAATCAAGTCATTAGGGACATGACTCCTTGGCTTATAAATTTTATCACACCAGAGTTTCAGTAGAAGGAATTTAGAGACAGATAGTTCAGGGCTCATACTTTGGCTCTGTCATCTATTATCTGTGTAAAAATAACCACTTCGTGTAGACTGGTAGAGGAATTAATGACATGACATTCTAGTTACCATTACTTGTTGATGCAAAGATAGTGCTATGTTTGTTGTAATAGTTACTGTTTGAGTTATTAATTTCCCTTTCTCATCAGCACTTGGTTGTGGTAGTAATGACATCAGAAGATGAGCCCTCGAGGGGTTGGAAGGGACTTCCACTAACACCAGACTGTGAGGACGCAGAACCAAGACTGGAGTCCTGGGACACTGGGCCAAGACTTTTAAAGTTGGATCAAGCTGTACCCAACACCTGCCCCAGGTTTTAACATATTTCTGTTTAGAAGAAGAAAACTTGATTTTTTTTTTCTGTATATGCTTGATTGCCATAGGTCAGGTGCCATGCCCAGTATGGAATAAGGAGGAATTTTTGTTTTGTTATGTGTCAAATAAGTTGGGAATATGGGATTACAGGGAATCTGGGTCTATCGCAGCAGGTTGTTTGGTGGAGATGGCCTTTGGGATTGCAATGCTACCATTTCAAACATGTTAGTGCAGAATAATGCTAATCATAGATCAGACATTCAGTCCTATCTTATGGTCAAAGGAATATTCTCACATTATAGGCAGCGGGTTTTATTTTTTTTTAAGATTTTATTTATTTATTTATTTATGAGAGACACAGAGAGAGGCAGAGACAGGGGAAACAGGCTCCATGCAAGGAGCCCGATAAGTGACTGGATCCCGAGACCCCGGGATCACACGCCGAGCCAAAGGCAGATGCTCAGCCACGGGCCACGCAGGCATCCCAGCAGTGGGTTTTAGTAGTCCCTCTATACTGCCGCATTTGTTTTTTTTAAGAATTTTTTTAAAAGATTTTATTTATTCATTCATTCATTCATGAGAAGCACAGAGAGGAGAGAGAGAGGCAGAGACACAGGCAGAGGGAGAAGCAGGCTCCATGCAGGGAGCCCGATGTGGGATTCGATCCCGGGTCTCCAGGATCACGTCCTGGATTGAAGGCGGTGCTAAACCGCTGAGCCACTGGGGCTGCCCTATATTGCTGCATTTGAACATGCATTTGTTTGTTACTGGAAAGCAGCAGTCAGGAGAGATCAAAGTGCTGTCTTACTACTTTACACTGTGGTTAAGGACCAAATAGAAAGAAAATGACTAAAAAGTTCTACAAGTAAGAGGAATTAAATGGAAAAACAAGTATTACAACTTAATATTTAAAAGAAAATGGAACAAAACAGAGAAGTATGGGGATTTTTATTAGGCCTTACATAAGTGTGAGAGATGCCAGGATGGTAAAAGATCCTAAGAGGACAGTTGGGGAATCAGAGCAAAGTCATTAGCTATGGTGCACAAAAGGAGCTGGTGAAGATGACCAACCTGGTCGCCATGAAGATCCCTTGGAACCTACCAGGACAACGAGAACCCTCCAGTATAAACTGGTGCTCATGGGGTCTTTGAACCAACCTGGAGAACTGGAGCCCTTCAGGACTTAGTGCTTTCCAGGAGAGTCAGCTTGGAACCTACCAGGACAACTAGAACCCTCTGGAAAGGCCTGACACCCATGGGGACCACTTGGAATCTACCAGGATAACTAAGGCCCTCTCGTATGAACTGGCAGCCATGGAGACTGCTTGATATACACCAGAACAACCAGGTTCCACCTAGATAGCCTGATCTCCATGGGGACCTCTTGGAAACTACCAGGACAACTAGGGTCCTTCAGGGTAAAGTGGCACCCATAGGGACTGCTTGGAACCTACCAGGAGAAGTAGGTCCCTTTGGGATAAAGTGGCACCCATGGGGATCTGCAGAAGAAGCCAGTGCTCTTTGCCTGGCACTGGCTATGCACCTGTCAGGGCTCCCTGGGGTCAGTGATGAAATTTTTCTGGAAGGATGCTAACATTTATGGTCCCAGCTGCCACCACTACCTAGTTTGTCAAGCGCATCAGTGACAACTTGAAGGAATGCATCCTGTTCTGGCCCCACAGCAACCTATAACAGCTGCTTCCCAATCTCAGAGAACATTTCAGTGTCACAGAATTCTCCGTATGGCCAACTCTCACCCAGAATTCTACAGCAAGATCAATTCTGGAAAGCATGGAACCAGAAAAGCTGCATTAACACAATGTAAAACTACTACACATGGTTCCACTGAAACACAGCTTAAATGGGCCCATTTTAACAAACCAGAACACAAACCAGAAGACAAAGATGAGACTGAAGTTCATCCACTGAGCAAAGGAACCCAGTTCGCAGGTATAAGTAGACGCTCTGCTCTAGTCTCTGCTCCACAACCCAGGACAGGACTTCCACCCCGGGTTGGAACAGTCAATATTTTCCTTCCACCAGGAGCATTCGGATCAGCAGAGACGCCTTCTGTAATAGTACAAAGCTAGCATTGAACCATCTGCCCGCGAGGCGGCCTGACTCTACCAGGAAATTGCAAATTCCCAAGACTATATAAGGGTGGTCGTGTCCGGTGAAGGTTCTCCAGGTCATTTGTTACTTGTAGCTCGTATTTCAAGAAGTCTTAGGACTCCCTAGAGTGTTCTGGGGATTGTCTTATACTGACTGCGTAAGTCCCTTCTCTCCTGTATCCCATTGCAGCTTCCAACTACTCGTCGTGCACTCAGTCAAAACATTTCTTTCTTTGAAAGCACAGAACTGGAGGAGGAAATGTCAACCACTCAACAAAGATGTTTAGATCTGGTTGATACTCGGTTTTACATTTTATCGGATGCTGTTTAATGGGGCTCAGACGTTCCTCATTTGTTTCCCTGCCTGATTCATCTTAAAGGGGGGCTCGGAAGTTCCTGGTCTGTTTCATTGCCCAGTTCGTGCATCTGTAGTCTTCTCACCCCCGCTCTGGTCAGCAATAACGTGAAACCCAGGGAAGGTCGTGTCGTGTGTGGACCATCTTCTCTTGTAGGAATACATTTCACAGTCGAAAGGAATGTCTGCTGTGTATTCATCCTTGCAGCTGGGGGTCCCCGTCACAAAGAATAGGGGACTCCACACCTTCATCCAGCTGGCTCAGAGCAGGAAAGGGTGAATCGTATAAACACATGCAAACATCACCTCTTGCTGTCAGTAGTCGATGTGCAGCTCACCATGATGTGCTCACTTGAACCACAGATGAGGACTTTCCCAGTGTCCCTCAGGTGTTCCTCATCCGAGTGACTCACACACTGGGGGTTGGCCCCTGTCCATTCGATGGGGATTATTTTTTCCATTTTGTAGCATGAGGTATAAGTACCTTGATAAAGTGCCATTATGTTTTTTGATTCCAAAGATTGAGCATACTGTGTTAATGATCATACCTCTGTGTTCAAGCTCTAGACAAACATATTAAAATGCAGGGGGACAAATGGCCGGCAAAGTATAAGTGATCCACACTTCTAATAGAGTCTTTACCGACTCGTAGATTTTCTTTTTTTCTTTTTGGGGAAAGATGTTCTGCTAGCAAAGCACGACTCTCTAGACAATGCTGGTCTGTTCCTTTTGTGATACAGATATTGCAGTAGAAAGTGAAATAAAATACACAAATGGCTTATCTCTCTTACTGTCTTTTTAGAAAAATTAACTATTGCAAAATTGGCCATTGGTAATACCTTCATATTCTGATTTGACAAAACTTTAAAGTAGATGGCTTTAAGAGTAACATTCTTAATGTGAAGAAATGACCATCCTGAAGGCGCTGCAGACATTTGCCTCCAAATGTGTTCATTTAGAGAAAGGGGATTCAGCTACCCATGAGCAGTTCATACTTTGTATTAGATTCTGCGGAGGCTGAAGGAACAGTTATCTTCTTGCCTCTGTGGTCTGCCATATGTCTGCTAAATGTCTAAAGGTAATGAAAAAGTACTTTGTGTAACAAACGATATTCCTTCCTCTCTCTCTCTCTCTCCCCATCTCCCTCGTTGGGGAGGGGGGCCAGATGGTACCTATTTAACATACTCAGATATATAGCATCACATATTTTGTCTGGTAAACAGAGAAGAGAACAATTATTAGGATACAGTTTGTGGGTTTTTGACAAACAGCCTGATACAGCGCATACTTTGCCAGGTCTGTCAACGTGAAATACTTTTGCAAGTGGAACTGGCTATATTTTATGTGTGCTTAGTTTAAAAATGGAGTGAGTTTCCTTGAAATATGATTTCCAAGTTTTGAACTCATTATGCGTGGATGCACTCCATTCTCACACAGAATGCCTTCTCTACGAGAGATTGATGGGCAAAAGATGGGGGCCACTCATGTGGCCGTCTCGTCTGTCCGGATGAGTCAGTAGCTCCATAGAGGCATCTCTTTATGAATGTTAATGTCATTCTTAAGATAACTTTTTTTTTTTACAGTGTTGTTTTTCTCAATACTCTTCCTTTTTAGAATGCATTTAAAAAACCATTATCCTCTTGTCTTCTTTATGCGATTCTAAGTTCCTGACATTAGCAATTAAATTTTCCTTTCAAATCCCCTTCATTCTGATCAGTTTCTTAGGGTGATTAAAAGTGTAAACTATAGGGGAGCCTGGGTGGATCAGTGGGTTAAGTGTCAGACTCTTGATTTTGGCTCTGGTCGTGATCTCAGAGTCCAGCTTGCTCTGCACAGAGTCTACTTTTTCCTCTCCCTCCCCTTACGCGCTCCCACCCGACACTGGCTTGAGCATCTATCTATCTATCAAATAAATGAATGAATGAATGAATGAATGAATAAATCTTGACAGATTTTGTCCTTCCACAAACTCCAGCCAGACCCTTTTTGAGTCTGACTAGGCTCTAAGCTGGGACATGTCCTCCAAGAGCCCAGTTTTGGCATGAATCCTATCAAGGTGGTTTGCCCAGGATCCCATGTCCTGCATATCTCATTGATCTCCTGCGTCTCCATCATTCCCCAGGTGCTGTGTGATCAGCTTGATTGGCTTTTCAGCAAGAACCCATTCAGTTCGTTGTAGCAACAAATTACCCGACCTTGTCAGTAATTTCCTACTCAATGCTGCCCTGCCCCGCTGCCCCCCTCTACCATTGCCACCCCCCCCCTACTGTGCTTCTTGGCTTTCCTTGTTTGTGAGGTTGAGCCCATTCTCTCTCCTCTCTTGCAAAACCTCATTGCATGGTCTCTGTACCTACCCTGGCAATCTTGAGTAAAGTCTCCTTTGCCATTTTAACAAATCTCATGAATAATTTTTTTTTTATCAGTGTCTATCTTCGTAACCCATCATAACTTGGAACAGAACAACCATATCATCCAGCGATCTCACTTCTGGGTATATATCCAAAGGAAACAAAAGCATTCTCTCAAGACCCTATCTACACCCACATGGTCCTGGCAGTAGAATTCACAATAGGCAAGGTTTGGAAACAAGGTACATGTTTATCAATGGATGAATTGATCAAGAACGTGTAAAAGATAGGGGCACCTGGTGACTCAGTGGTTGAGTGTCTGCTTTCGGTTCAGGTTGTGATCCCCAGGTCCTGGGGTTGAGTCCCACATTGGGTTCCCTACAGGGAGCCTGGATCTCCTTCTACCTATGTCTCTGCTTCTCCTTCTGTGTCTCTCATGAATTAGTTAATAAAATCTTAAAAAAAAAGAAAAAGATCATGTGAGAGAAAGAAAGGTGAGCTACTATGCTCCAGCCTTAACATACAAGGATATTTTCTCATATACGGAACCGTGGATGAATGTCAAGTGCATTATGCTAAGTGAGATGATCCAGACCGGGAAAGAGATAAGTACTGCATGGTATCACTTTTATGTGGAATCTTTTTAAAAAGCAAATAAAAATTTAAATGCCTCGGTGCTGACAGTAGACTGTTGGTTGCTGGGCATTGGAGAAAGAGGGAGATTGGGAATAATATCTGAGGATCTAATGTATACGATGGTGACTGTGGTTGACAGCACTGTTGCATAATTTGATAACAACATACATCTTCAGTGTTCTCACACACACCAAAGTAAATGTTTTTTTTTTTTTTTTTTTTTTACTTATTTTTTTATTCATGAGAAACACACAGAGAGAGGCAGAGACACAGGCAGAGGGAGAAGCAGGGTCCCCTCAGGGAGCCCGATGCGGGATTTGATCCTAGGACCCCAGGATCACAACCTGAGCCAAAGGCAGATGCTCAATCCCTGAGCCACCCAGGGGCCCCCAAAGTAAATACGTTTTTGATGTATTCAGGGGAATCCTTTCAAAAAGTATAAGGTGTCAAATCATCATGTTGTAAACTTTAAATATCTTACAATTTTATTTGTCACTTATGCCTCAGTGAAGCTGAAAAAATATGTTTGGGTCATATTGACTGGATCTACTACTTGAACGTTTTATTTCTCACTGTAAACAGTCGTTTTATTTTGAGTCAACATAGAGGAGGAACTTACGTTCAGCATTGATTTTCAACTTGAGAAAGAGAGCAAAATTACAGCCTTCCTTCGGGGAAAATCAGAGATAAAGACAAGCAAACCGCTTCCAGATGACAGGCTCTCTCTTTACCAAGCGATGATTTCGAAAGCACAGGTGTTGCAGACGGTGTCTTCGAGGGCTGGATGTGAGGAGCCATTTTATTATATTTATTTACTTACCTATTTCCTTGAGGGCAGCATAGAGTATTTATCTTTGTATACTCAGTCTCAGTATTTAATATATAATAAATGATTCCTTTTTTAAAAAAACTACATACGTTAGGAGCTGTTTTCATGAGCATCTTCTGGCATGAGTACATGTTAGGAATTTAGCCTCTGCTGCCTGGGTTGAGAGTCTCTTGAAATTAAGTGTTGAGCACTGACATGTGGAAGGGACTCGGTCCATTTTATTCATATGAATAAGTGGCTGATTGGAATCAGAGAGGAGAGCCAGCACAGAGAGACGGGAGACTGAACCAAGGCCATGTCTATACGCATGGATGGAAGGGAGCAGGTGTGAGACCTCCTAAAGGGTAGAAAGAGTGGACTTCTTTATCAAATGAGGGGATGAGCAAGAGATGAAGTTAGTGTTTTTTCCCCAGTCTATATGAAACGGCGATGTGTTCCATCCAGCTGGAGAGTGGGGAGGGGTAGCCCTGTGTAGCCCTCATGACAGGCATGGCCCCGACATCCAGACATGACTTCATACATGACTCCCGAGTACAGGGGAGCCATCTGGGCAAGTTGTCCGTTCATCATCTTGTAGGTTGAGGAAGCTGGTAAGCAGGAGAGCAGGATGACAAGAGGGTCAGAACAGAAGGCCATGCAGCTGCATTTTTTTGGAGCATTTGGGAAGCTTGATGGGAAGATGTGGATGGTATATAATTCGCACAGGGGAAAATCAACACTTTTAAGTGGTCAGTTTTGTGACGTTGACAGGTATCGACACTTGTGGAACACCACTCCATGAGGATGTAGACCACTTCCATAAGCACTTCTGTCCTCCCCCAGCCCACCCCCGAATGTCCCTGTAAGCATCCCCAAACCCAGTCCTGGCCACCTCACGTCTGTTCCCTGTCCATGTGGTCTTTGCAAGAATGTCACATATGATGGACATAGCCAGTTGTAGTCTTTGAATTTGGCTTCTTTCACTCTACACAATGCACGTGAGGTTCGTGCACGCTCCTGCATCACTTCTCCATTGCGGGTGGTGGTGCATTGTTTGAGTACCCCGCGGTCTGTGTGTCCAGTGGAAGGGCTTGCGGGCTGTGTCTAGGGTTTTGACTGTGGAGTCACAAAAGGGCCCTTTGTGGCCAATGCAGAAGCTGTGTTAGTGCAGGGGTTGAGATGAAACCAGAGTGAAGTAGGCTGAGCAGTGACTGAGCAGTAGTGAGGAGGACATGCTTGTTAGAGATTCGTATTTTATGAAATTTTGTTGTGAAATGAGAGACAGCCAGAGATCTGTGGTTCCACTGACAGATACAGTGAAATGAAGATTTTGTAACGTTTCTTGCAGGCAAAGTAAAGTAAAAATTTGAGCAAATGGACACTTTGAAGACAAATACAAAGGCTATTTATTTTGATTGCTGGCTGTTTTGGGGCTTTTTGTTTTGTTTATTTTTTTGGTATTACATCACACTTAAATACCTGAAAAACCAATCTCGTAATCACAGAAATTGTGAACTATTAGCATCCTCATGTGTTTGGCAGACTGATTTTCAGGTCTCTGGGTTGAGATCTAAATGCAAGTCCCGTTCAGGCCATCCGTACTATGACGTTGATGCCCTGGATGACTCTCATGGACAAAATTCTGGGAGACACCTCATCACATTTCCTTCAGGGAGGAATATCTTTCTTAAAACCTTTGGAATTTTCTGCCCAGAGTAATAAGAAAAGTAAATAAAGTAATATCAAACCCACTAGGACACAAAAGACTAATTTTAAAAGGATGCACAGATGAGTGTAGAATATTATTGAAAATTAAATAATCATGTCTTGATGGGACATGGAAGAGATATAGGGAAGTATATGGAAGAAAGATAAACATGCACCAACGTCCTGGAGAATATGGTGACAAGCATGTCAAAGATGGAGGGGATGTCTGGCTACCTGAGCCAGAAAAAGAGTTTGGGGTGGGTGGAAATTGTTTACAGCTCTCTTCTTTCCTGTGTGGCTGATTGCTTTGTATTCTGTTGCTGTGACTTGGTGGTATGAAACATTAATCTCTGGAATAAAATTTATATGAACCAGCACAACTTTTATATTATACTGACATCATTCCTCCAAAGATCAATGGCATACGGGGTAATTCATTATGTGCAATAGGTGTGTATCAGTAGAAAGAATGATGTTCCAGGTGCAGGTGAGAAAAGTTTGGAGTGAAGTTGCAAATAATTCAGGATCAGATAAAGTTTATAACAGTAGTTGTGATTAATTCTTTAACCTGAAACACTTATTAGGAAACTTTGAGGTCAATTCCCAATTTTACAAATGGACCATGTGTAATAACTTACAGATTGCCTCGTTTACCTCCCATGGTCTGGAGGCAGCATTTTCTACTGTCAATAGCATTATCTACCTTTTTCTATATTTTTCCTACATCGCCTATCATTCCACGGATGCACTAAAACACAGTACACACATGCTGGAGAAATCATAATGTGATGAGTGTAACAGCGATGGACAGATAATTTCCTGATGTGTCTCTCTAAATGAAATTTTCCATTTCTTCTATTGTTTGTCACATATCTTGCTGAAGAATAAACATACATTGTCATTGCCAGCTTGTGAGGCAGAACCAGGCGGGCTTGTTCAAAATACAACACACTAGTCCCAAGCAGTGGCCCCAAACTGCCATGGCTACAGAATGAAGGGCCATGACTGGGGCTGGTTTTATCAGAGATGGGGTGAAGTGTTACCAGTTTCGATCTTAGCCCCAGTCATTTCCCTGTTCCCGCTTCAGCGATACACCTGGAATGCGGTTTCATAATGATCTATTCATGTATTGACATTGCCAATTAAAGATGAAGTTCAAGAGAGAAGGATTCTCTCCCCTTCATCTTTGTTTTTATCGAGGCTCTGGTCCCCTGCCTGGCAGCTAAATGGTGATGCACCTTTTACTTATTAGATGAATGTATGAACCCGGAAAGAGGGATTCAGTGGTTGTCCAATTAGTGTGAATCCACTTAAGGTGGGTGATTGTGTTCTACCTTTATCACACCTGAGCCCTGTTGGTAGGCATGAAAGGGAGGTGGAATGCTAGACACTGTGGCCATTCCAAGAAGACCAACGCCAGCGTCTTGGTGTAGACGTTCACACCCAGGGGCAGAATGAGACAGCGTAACCTGTATGAGAAACAGACTGGAGTTCCAATTATGACAGCACTGGTGTCTAGCTGTGGGACTTTGGGCATGTTTCACGGTCTCCTCCTCAACGCCCGTCCTTGGAACGGCAACATCTGCATCACCTGGGAGCTTGTTAAAATGCACACTCTCTACCTCCACCCCAGATCTGTTGAAACAGAATCTGCAGGTGAACTGAATCCCAGCTGATGTGTGTGCACGTTGTATTTTGAGAAACATGCTTAGACTGTCTTCACAGTAACTCCTCTATTGGTAAAATAGAGGAAAGTCACTGACCTATAGAGACATGAAGGTTACAAAATTGCGTGTGAAATGCTTAACACCTCAACGTATACAAATGAAAGCTATTAATAACAAAAATAAAATAAAATGTTGGAGTGAATGGGTTACATGTTGGAGTTTTTGGTTTCCCTGATTGAGTGGGAAAGTTGTTAACAGACCTCTAAGGGTTAGTGATCCGGGATGCTGCTAGAATAAACATCCTATAACACAGGATATTTACCTACAACAAGAGTGATCCCATCCCAAATGTTTTAGTGCCAAAGATGAGGAATCCAGAATTACTATAATCTAGTAACATTTCTTTCTAGAAAAGACACATTTACTAGTGAAGATCTTCCTGTAGGGGACACCAATAAATAATTTCTAAATGTCCTCAAAAATCAGCCATAAATAGCTTCATGCACGTTTCTTTGTAAAAGGAATTAAGGAATAAATCAGGTTATGAAAGAAATTTCTCCCCGTCTCCCAGTGCATGCTATTCTGTTATTTGTCTCAGGTAGCTTTGTTGTGTGTGCTAGGAAATACTGGTAAAAGCTGGGGATTGAGTATTAAGGTATCATGCACGTGTAAAACTCTATGATGTTAAAATGCTAGAAAGTGTAAATCAAACACTGAGGCAATATTTCAAACAAAGACTCCTTTAAGCACAGAATACTGTCCAACTTGTTCATGGTAGGAAAAGATCAAGTGGAGAATTATTTCATTTACAACAAATGGTCACATTACTTCTCTGTAATAAAACACAGCCTGGGTCATAAAAACACACGTCTAAAGAAAAATTTGCCTTAATTTATGACCTTCATTTTGTGTCCAAATTTCCCTTGCTATTCCTTTTTATTAATTTTTATGTTTTTATGGTTTGTTTATAAGCGGAATGCTGTCCCCAAATGGATGAACCTAGTAAATCAGTAAACTAGTAAATCTAGTAAATTTACTAAATTTTACTAGTAAATCAGTAAACTGTACGCGGTGCTTTAAAATAAAGAATTTTGTTGTGATCAATCAAAAATGAAGAAATCTAAATCTCCCAAGGGAGCATTGATAGGTTACATCAGCTAATACAAACCCTGCTTCCAAGAATCAGTACCGTTTGCTGGTTTATGAGCCTTGCAAAAGCACAAACTCTCATTTTTCCTGCTCAGCACATCTCTGTTGTAATAAATAGGTAATTGGTTTTGTCCTATTAGACTGTTTCTCTATCACTCTTGGCAATAATCACATCTAAATCCATAGGCCTACAGTTTCCTTTATTATGCATTTTTCATTAGTTTAACTCCTCTTCCTTTTTTAGTGGAAGAGCACAAGCAAAAATAATCACAACGGGCAAACTTAGCCCTGATAATGTTTTGTGTTTTGTTATTCACAGGTCTTTGTTTTCTTTATTAGCATTATTTCACTAGTCCCTAGTAATATACTTACCATCTAAAAAGACAGGATTGTTCCTTTTTTTTATTTATTTTTTTATTTTTATTTTTTTTTTTTAGGATTGTTCCTTCCACAAATGACTCTCTAGGATTAAGTCCCAGTTCAGACCGCTTTAAAATGCCATGTGAAGGATAGCATCACCGTAATTAAATAATGATCTTTAAAAAGATGAAAAAGGGTTTTGGGCATGAAGTTGAAGAAGTTTGTGCAAGGTAACATTGCTACCATGTAGCACACATAATATATAGACAAAAATTGAAATATGTATTAACATTAAGGTTAAAAATTGCAGAGTTTGAGGTAAGAATACATAGCATTTTGCAAATATTCCAGATATTTCTATTTTTTTTAAAGATTCTATTTATTTATTTATGAGAGACAGAGAGAGAGAGAGAGAGAGAGAGTGGCAGAGGGAGAAGCAGGCTCCATGCAGGGAGCCCGACGTGGGACTCGATCCTGGGACTCCAGGATCACGCCCTGGGCCAAAGGCAGGTGCTAAACTACTGAGCCACCCAGGGATCCCCTACTCCAAATATTTCTATTTTTTTTAAAGATGTATTTATGTATTTATTTATTTATTTATTTATTTATTTATTTATTTATTTATGATAGACATAGAGAGAGAGCCAGAGACACAGGAGGAAGAAGAAGCAGGCTCCATGCCGGGAGCCCGACGTGGGACTCGATCCCGGGACTCCAGGATCGCGCCCTGGGCCAAAGGCAGGCGCTAAACCGCTGAGCCACCCAGGGATCCCCCCCAAATATTTCTAAATCAATATTCTCCTTGTCATAATAGCTTAATCTTCAAACAAGTGTATGCTTCTTTTTCTTTTTATCAGACTCTTTGTGTGTCTGTCTCTACTCATGACAGTCCCTAATGAAACACTCAAAACATGTCTGTTTTCCATACAGTTGACTCTAAACTCGTGTAATTCATACATTGGACTACCTGATGTTGAAGTGCCTTCTGAACTGGATAGTAACACTCTTGTGAAGCTAAGGCTTCCCTGTTGGTCTACTGGGGGCTTCCCATGTTCTTATTTTATGTGTTTAGGGTGTTGTATGTTGACTTTGACAATCAAGGGGAAATTGGACCCTGCTCTGTCGGGACAAGGAAGAGCCCAGTGGGATGACTACTTGCACACCATGCTTGGTGGTCACGGTGAATGGAAGACAACCTAACCCTGTCTGGGCATCACTCACAGGGTTCAGATTGCTTATGTAGCCTATTCCACCAAGTAAAGAACCCCTGTGAATAGCAGTGCTTCCTAGAGTATCGAGAGTCTTGAGTAGGTGGTGAAAGAGGCAGGTGAAGAACATGATATGGCACCTGTAGGCTCCACCAGCTGCATTTCCTGTCTCATTCTGCCTCCTATAGTTACAGTTTTTAATTTAATGCCTTATTTCCTTGTCCTTCCCTCTGACATAGCAGGGTAAGTTGGCTGTGGTGGTTCATTGTATCCCTTACAACCTATATTGTTGAATATCAACTGGGATCCAAATAAAGACAGAGAGGCAAGGGCCATCCACAGGACATCCAGGTGATGAGGCTCTAGGCTGTCTCCTCTTGAGGAGGAATTATGCGGGTTTTTACTGTACATGGAATTCAACATGTGTGAGGTGGAGGAGAATTTTGAAAATGTGTGTATGAAAAGAGGTTTTTTTTTTCTGGATAATAAGAGACCAGCAATTTTATTTTATCATTTTTTTAAGATTTTATTTATTCATGAGAGACACAGACAGAGGCAGAGACATGGGCACAGGGAGAAGGAGAGACTGGATCCCGGGACCCTGGGATCATGAGCTGAGCCAAAGGTAGATAGATGCTCAACCACTGAGCCACCCAGGACACCCAGGATTCACTATTTTATTTTATTTTTAAATAATCTTTATACTCAGTGTGAGTCTAGAACATACATCCCCATGATCAAGAGCTGCGTGTGGTAATGACTAAGCCAGCCACATGCCCCAGAAACCAGGAATTT
Source organism: Canis lupus baileyi (assembly GCF_048164855.1). NCBI lineage: Eukaryota > Metazoa > Chordata > Mammalia > Carnivora > Canidae > Canis > Canis lupus. The sequence goes on from NC_132877.1 coordinate 4,675,760, forward strand.
TAGATGATTTTTGTTTATGATCACATATTTATTTACCCATCCCACTCCCAGTGATACCATCCTGACTTTTTGGGATGGTGGGGTTGAGTTGGCATCATCACTAGGTGAAGGTGTCATGTAAATTAGGGCAGCTGAATCATTTCTTTAGGGATTTTGCATGATAAACAGAGCAGGAAAAGGGCTTCAGGGGATTCATCCCAGGAGCTGACCTCTAATGAAACACTCAAACAGTCCCTGCTACTTGCATCCTGGAGATGCTTTGTCCATATTGGATGCTCCTTTCTCTCTGAGCTAGCTACCAGTTATCCCACAGGTTAAATTGTTTTTCTTTTCATTTCTCCCTTAAGATAGCTAGCATTGGTTTCTATCCTTGCAGCTAATAAGTAAATCCAAATGGTCAGTCCTCATAACTAATTTCATCGTATCATGGTTAAGTGCATAGTAAATTACTTCAGATGGATTTTCAATCTGGGTGAAAACACTAGACTATGTACTTTCCTGTTGCATTTTTTTCACCATTAAAGGGATCCAATGCAAAATATTGCTTTTACTATAAACCTTGTATTTAGGGTGCTTGGGTGGCTTAGTGGGTTAAGCATCTCCCTTCTGTTCAGGCCATAGTTCCAGGATCCTGGGATGGAACCCCACGTTGAGCTCTCTGCTCAGTGGGAATCCTACTTCTCTCTCATTCCACTAGCTTGTGTTCTGTCGAATAAATAAATAAATAAATAAATAATAAATAACATCTTTTAAAAACGTGTATTTATTATGGGAATTGTATTAGTAAGTATAATGGTTTAATATAAAAATCAGAACATCTTTGTTATATATATTCTTCCAGCAAATGACTCAAAGCAGTAGAAACCATGATGATTTCTTTAACACTGAAGGGATGCCTTTCATGGGAAATCCAATTAGTATTCTGGTGTTCAGGTCACCGCAGTAGAATGTGGTAGGGCTCGGCATGAAGTCAGAGGCCAAATAAGGGGCTTTCTGGTAATGTGAAGGATAGGAATGAGGAAGGGGCAAAGTTGTTGTGACAAGTTGTAAATGAGGCCATGGTGATGATGTAAACCACACCTGATAGGGCCATCACCACTAGTTAAACTTGAATCGGAAAACACCTGTGTGCATGGACCACCACATGGTCAAGACTTAGAGCTACAGATGATTGATTCATGTTGTAAACAGCCTGTGATAACTGATTTCTATTCAAATCTATTTAATGATGGCTAAGTACATGGAGTAGATAAGTATGGCTCTTGTCTTGGGAGATTTCATCAGACGTCATTATGTTTTACAAACGTCCCCCGCCCCTCAAATATTTGGAAGGTTATGCCATCTGGAGGTGCTCACCCTATTTGGAATTGAAGTAATAGAAAACATGCATTGGGAGGATGGAGCTTGGTAAATGCTGGTTCTTTGAGGTCATCTTCCATTACTAGGGCTAGATGACAGCCTCCTCGTGGAAATGTGTTTCCATTTGCTGTAGGCAAAGCTACAATCCTCACCCTGTCAATTCTTCATCCATGATTAATGACCAGAGAAGAAAATCCCGAGAACCGCCTGGGTCACCATCAGAAGGAGCATGCATTTGTTTCTAGGAAACAGAATATTACAAAGTTAAGGTACTCCCCTCAGGAATGTGGAATACAGATAGGCCCTTTCTAAGAAATCATTGTCCGATGATGATGAAATAACAAGTTGAAAATGTCAACGTGAAAAGTGCAATTGACTACTGATAATTGGATATTGATGAATTGGTTATAATGATACATGGGCCACAGAAGTGCTGTTTCTGTTCTGGCACAAAACCCTAGAACACCTATTCCCCGGTAGTGACTGGTGTACGGATGAAGGAGTTTACGTGGCTGTCCTGGTTCACTATTCACTTCCGTATTGTGAGGTATGCAAAGCATATGTAATTAGATCAATTATAAATACAAAAAATTTGTGTGATTAAGCAAGTGCCCATTTTAGAAAACTAAATTAGGCTTACCTTTGTCTTCTCTTTCCATTTTGTTGTTGTTTGGGGTTACGTCTAAAATTTCCACACACAAAAAAAATAAAATAAAATAAAATAAAATTTCCACACATTTTTCCTGCATAAAATCTAACATCTCATCTTTGACTTCTCATGACTCATATGAGTTAAGATTCTGTGTTTTTGTATCTCCTCAAATGGACATATCTTTCTTGATTAATATATAGGGTATCTATTTTGATTAAGACTCGTCAGCTTTTAATGTTTACATAAATCAGCTGAGGGTCGACTAAAAAACTACATTCTCATGTCAGTCTTTTGCGGGGCAGGGCCTGAGATTCTGTATTTCACAGAAGCTCCCAAGCCTTGCTGATGCCATGAAGTCCTTGTTGTCATGGGGCTTAAACTCGGGGATCAACACACTTCTGCAGAGTACCAGACAGTAAACATCTCAGGCTTTATGGCGCAGATCCTGTATGTCCCTAAAGCTCGATCTCTCTGTGTAGCCCAAAAGCAGCCAGAGATGATGCAAAAACAAATAAATGTGGTTGTGTGTCAGGTTTTATATAAGGACCCAAAAAATAGGAATTTCACAGAGTTTTCACATGCCACAAAATACTATTCTTTTAAACCTTTTGAAATATTTAAAAATGCAACAAGAACAAAAAATTCTCAGCTCATGAGCTGTGTAAAAACAGGCAGTGGACTGTACTTGGCCCTGGGGCCATAGTCTGCTGATCTGTGTTTCATGTGAGCATTGGGTATTAGATTGAGCTCTTTTCAAGAAAGAGAACAGGCCTAACAGAATAAGGAACACTGCTTTGTGCTGTATCTCCAGGTGCTGCGGTTTGTTGAGAGGTTCTCTAAAAGACCCAAGGAAGTAAAGGATTTCATGTATATTTTTTTATAAGCATTATCCTGATTATCTTTCCTGGGAGAGTAGACACTCAGACCACATTCATATTTCCAAATATTTATTTTAACTTCCAGATATCATGTTTAATGCAGACATCAACCATCTGTTGAATCGTTGTATATTTTTTTTTATGATGCTGCAGATCAGTGGGACATATAAAATATATTTACCAAGCTTTACGGAAATCCATCATAGTCTAAATATGATCTAATTGGTGCTTTAGGAACGGACTGTAATTCTTGTTACTATTTCCATATGTCCATACTGTTACAGCTAAGAGGAAAATTAAACCTTTCCACAAACCATTCTGTAAAGGCTTTGGGCCTCAGCTGGTGCACTTGGTTTGGGGAAATTGGAAGGTTCTATTGTGATGTCATGTCCAGGCAATCTATCACCCGGAGATGCAGCTCCTAGTCAGAGCTACTTGTTAACTTCCAAGCCGGATATTACCGATTTGGCCTTGACCACATAATATCATAGCTTTCCGGGGATAATGTAACTCAGAAGCCACAGGGAAGGGTGTCTTCATTGTGGAGGAACAGAAACCGTGTGGCAGTTATAATCCCGATAACCAGCACACAGCATTCTACTTCGTCAAATAGAAGATGGCATGATTGAAACTTGAGCCTTTATTTTATATACCACTAAGAAATTGTTTTAAAAGGTCACTTTGACTATAGCAGTCCATCAAGTTTAAGACACATGCTAATCGCAACTGTGTTCCTTAGAATCAATGAAATATAGTATTTAAATGCCAGATGATACAGAGGGGAGAATTATCTAATTTCAAATTCGGATGAGCTTATGATCAGGATAATACTGAGGCTGGCAACCAACCATTTTAATTTTCAGCGCTTTGTTTCCTTCCTTCTAGTTGTAGTAATATAATTGTTTCTGGGGAGCAAATGTCTTGAGGCACATTGAATATCTTATTAGAGCTTACACATTTACTCCATGAGCTGCCAGAACACATATGGACCCATGTACTGAGTACTTTAAAGACCACGACATGGGCGCCTGATGGGCAGGCAGCTTGTCCCCATGCAGGCTGTGGACCCAGAGCCTCTGCATCTTAGGGAGGCACCATCCTCCACATGTACTTTCCAAGCTCTTGGCCATTGGAGCTTTGAGTTGGTAGAAGCTGAAAAGGCTTGGGGGAGCCCAGCTGGGAGGTTTTCATAGTGCAGCTCAACGCTTTTGCTTCCTGACACTTGGTCACGTGATACCCAGCAAAGTGAGGCTAGGATTGGGTCTTGCCTTTTACTAACCAAAAGAGAAAGGTTGCTTCCTCCTCAAACTGGAACCCTTGAGCTTTCTTTCCTCTCCTTAACTGACATGCTTCTACTCTACTCTTTCCAAATTCTACCCCAATGGGAAAAGATTACCACGATCAAGGATTCGAGTGATCATGTTCTTTTCCTGCCTTTCCATACTCCTTCATCCCTCTGCCAATATCCTTTCAGTGATGGGCAGTTCTGAACTTCATTTCCTGTGAGTTTATGATAGCATTCTTTAAATTATTCAGAGTAATATTTCTTCTCATGCTGGGAATATTATCCTTGTTTTAATCTCCTAGCCTATTGTATCGGCTGATGGAGCTTATAATATTTAGCGCCTTGAAATTTTAGTGTCATGGTCCTGATGCCAGTTTAAATCGCCATGACGGGAGGAGGTGTTTTCAGATTTGCACACATGTTCATGCATTCCATCCACGCTTCAGGTTAAAAACCCATGACTGAGAGAAACAGCCAAGCTATAAGTAGCCAGCACTGGAGGAAAATTGGCTCATTTTAACAAGTTACTTGTAGAATAGATGAGACTGCCAAAAATTCTGGAGTGTTTTTGCCTTCTCTTTTCCCCATGGTGCTTTCTGAATACATTTTATGTTTCTCATCCTGGGATGTGAATAAAAGCCCATCATTGCCAACAGGTGGGGAAGCAGCCAGGCACGCAGGCAGGAGCGGTCCTCCCTGCTTTACTTCGTTATTGAAATGTCCCAGTGAAAGGCTCTGGAGCCTCAGCCATCCAACAGCTTGGAATTGTGCTAATCGCATTCAGCCTGTTGCTTGATTTTTTAAAAAATAATGAATCAATTATGCAGATGTCTTTGTAGGGCTCTGCATCGAAGAAATTGTGTCTCTTGAGGCACCGCAAGGGCAAGGGCAGTAATGCAAAGATGAAGGGTAGCAAATGCAAATGTTGATCTTACATGTAGAAACCCCTAAAATTTCCATGCAAAAGCTCTTAGAACTAATAGATTCATCAAAGCCACAGGATGCAAAACTCCAGGCACAAAAATCACTTGCTTTCTGTACACTAACGGTGACCTCTCTGAAAAGGAAATTAAGGAAACAGCCCCATTTAAAATAGCATGAAAAAGAATAAAATACTTCGGAATAAACCAAAAGATGAAAAACTTGTATACTTCAAACTGTAGAACATTATGAAAGAAATTAAAGAAGACCCAAATAAATGGAAAGTCATCCTGTGCTCATGGAGTAGAAGACACTATAGTTAAAGCGTTCATACTACAGAAAACACTCTAGATTCAATGCAGTCCCTTTCAAATTCCATTGCTTTTTTAAATATATATATATATATATGACAACAGGGGTACCTGGGTGGCTCAGTCATTTAAGCATCTGACTCTTGATTTCAGCTCAGGTCATGGTCTCAAGGTAGTGGGATCAAGCCCCATGTCTGGCTCCATGCTGTGTGTGGAGCCTGCATAATTCTTTCTCTCCTTCTCTCTCTGCCCCTTCCCCGATGCTCACATGCACGTTCTCTTCCTCCCCTGTCTAAAAAACAGAAATAGGACAACAAAACCTAAAATTAATACAGAGTCACAAGTGACCTCAAGTAACCAAAATATTCTTGTAAAGAACAAATTTGGAGGCCTCACACTTCCTTATGACAAAACATAATAGAAAACTACTGTAATCAAAACCGTGTGCTTCTGGCATAAAGAAAGACATATAGGAGAACGGAACAAAACTGAGAGACCAGAAGCGGTCCCTGGTGTGTATGGTCAAATCATTTTCAACAAGGGTGCCAACACCACAAATGCGCAGGCTCTTTTTAACAAACTGTGCTGCAAAAACTTGTTATCCCCACAGAAAAGGCTGTGGATGGAACTGTAGCTTAAATGCAGAAATTAACTCCAACTGGATGAAAAACTTAAACCTAAGAGTTAAAATGATTAAAAAAAAAAAAAAAAAAAAAAAACCTCCTGGAAGAAAACGTAGGGGAAAAGTTTCATTACAGTGCATTTGTTAATGATTTTTTAGCTATGGCATCAAAAGCAGAGGAATTAAAACTAAAAACAGACAAATGGGACTATATCAAACTTGAAATCTGCACATCAAAGGAAATGATCAACAAAATGAAAAGGCAACATACAGAATGGGAGAAATTTTTCTAAATCATACATTTGACGTAAGGTTAATGTGCAAAATATAGAGGGCTCCTACATTAAAAATAACCTCCCCAGGGCAGCCTGGGTGGCTCAGCAGTTTAAGCTCCTGCCTTCCGCTCAGGGCATGATCCTGGAGTCCCAGGATCGAGTCCCATGTCAGACTCCCTGCATGGAGCCTGCTCCTCCCTCTGCCTGTGCCTCTGCTTCTCTCTCTCTCTCTGTGTGTGTGTGTGTGTCTATCATGAATAAATAAATAAAATCTAAAGATAAATAAATAAATAAAAATCACCCCCCCCAAAAAAATAAATACATAAAACCCAAGGGGTGGCCTGGGTGGCTCAGTCATTAAGTGTCTGACTCTTGATCTCATTTGAGGTCTTGAACTCCCTTTTTTGGGCTCCATGCTGGGCATGGATCCTACTTAAACAAACCACACAAATAACCTTATTGAAACAATGGTTAAAAACTTGAGTAGACATTCCTCTGAAAAAAGATATATGAGTGTCTAATTAGAGAAATGCAAACCACAACTACAATGGAATACATAGCATGTCAATTAGGATGTTCAGGATTAAAGAAACTAATAGAAAAATTCAACAATGATGGTGAGGTTGTAGGGAAATACGTGGGTATGTAAAATTGTACAGCTGCTGTCGAAAACAGTACAGGGATACCTCAAAAATTGGGGGGAAAAAAAGAATCATCACATGATCCAGAAGTCTACTTCTCTATATTTACATCCAGAAGACTTGAAAGCAGGATCAAAAAGATAATTGAACACCCATGTTTATTACAGCATTGCTCAAAATATCCAAGTTGTGGAAGAAATCCAAATACTCAACGATAGATGACTAGATAAAGCAAACGTGGTATAAATGTCATCTAGAGACACAATAGAATACTGTTTGGTCTTCAAAAAATAGAAATCCGGGATCCCTGGGTGGTGCAGCGGTTTGGCGCCTGCCTTTGGCCCAGGGCACGATCCTGGAGACCTGGGATCGAATCCCACGTCAGGCTCCCAGTGCATGGAGCCTGCTTCTCCCTCTGCCTATGTCTCTGCTTCTCTCTCTGTGTGTGACTATCATAAATAAATAAAAAAATTTTTAAAAAATAATTTAAAAAAAATAGAAATCCGGTTTCATGCTTCAAAATGCATGATCCTTGAAGACATTATTCTAAGTGATTTGAGTCAGTCACAAAAGACAAATACTATATGAATCCACTTATATGAAGTGTTTAAATTAGTCAAATTCATAAAACCAGAAAGTCGAGTTGCAGTTGGAAGGAGCTGGGTAGATGGGGAAATGTTGAGTTAATTGTCCAGTGGGAATAGAGTTTCAGTTTTACAAAGTGAAAAAGTTCTAGAGATCTGTTGCACAACCGTGAATACTTTGCATATATATGGCACCATTGCTTTATAAATATGTAGCAAAGAATACAAAATACTAAATAATAGCACTGAAGACTTCACACTTTATTTTGCACAATAAATACACCAATTGAAAGTTTTACTTTTGACTCTTTTATGATATGTCTTTATGCAAACATAGAAATAATTTTGAGAAGAAGAGTTTTTCTGTACCGACTCTCCATGACCAGAAAGTAAAAACAGAATTTCTTATGTCGATCGTGGAGGGTGGGGGGCATATTAATATATATCATTTTCTTTAGTTTGGGCTTCTCTGTAACTACATATGGTGACTAGTGTTCAAATGTAGTGGGTTGTTTGAAATCTAAGGCCTGGTGATTGGGAAAATGAGACAGGGTAGGAAAGGCAATTGGTAAAGCCCTTTAGTGTACAGATAAATACTGCGAGTCAAATCTATCATTTAAAATTTTCTACTAGCTACATTTTTGTACTATATAGAAAAACAGGGAAGATGTTTAATTTTTAAAAGATTTTTATTTATTTATTTGAATCAGAGGAAGAACAGTGGGAGCAGGAGAGAGAGAAGGAGATGCAGAGGCAGAGAGAGAAGCAGACTCCCTGCTGAGCGGGCATCCAACCCAGGCCCTGAAGTCTCAACCAGAGCAGAAGGCGGATGCTTAACCAAAGGAGCCACCCAGGTGGCCACCGCTGGAAAATGTTTATTTTATAGATAGATTTTTCTTAATCCAGTACAGCTAAAACACCATTTCATCATGTAATGAGTACAAAATTATTAATGAGGTACATCATGTCTTTTTTTTCAATATTAAGTCTTCAAAGTTGATGTGCAACTTTGATACGGAAAGCACGTCTTGATTGAGATGCTGCACATTTCAAGGGCTCAGGAGAGTTGTGGTTTGTGGTTACCATGCTGGAGTGCACAGCCATAAACTAAGTGATATTCAGCCCCTGGCTCCATGGATGTCTGCAGCTTACTTCTTCTAGGAAAATGCTGGGACTTCATCTTAGAATTACCCTATGAGAGAGCAAGGGGGGCCGTGCTACTCATTTCCCCTGTCCTGTTTTTTTTTTTTCCAAAAATTTTTTATTAGTTTTTTTTCAGGTTCGAAGATACCACATATGCCTTTGGCAAACACTTTCATTGTTTAATTGCCATTGGAGTAAAATAGCCCTTCTGCACAGACTTGCAGTCTGTAGGGCCATTTTGAACCCTTTGCTCATGTTTTATGTGCTGAAATGGCCTGTTTTTTGATATTTTAATATTCTTTTTTTTAAAAAGATTTTATTTATTTATTCACGAGACACACACACACACAGAGACAGAGACACAAGCAGGCCCCATACAGGGAGCCCGATGTGGGACTCGATCCCGGTCTCCAGGATCAGGCCCTGGGCTGAAGGCAACGCTAAACCCCTGAGCCACCCGGGCTGCCCAATATTTTAATATTCTTAATTCTGAGGACTCTAGTACCCACTTTATTTTAGAGGCTCCCAGCAATGCAGACTTGTTGCAATTTTATTAGGTGTGCAACAAATATCCCTACTGAACGTTTTTCTTTTCACTCTTTTTCATGACAGAGTGAATCATAAATTGAGCTCACAAATAAACTTTGTATCATTTTGTCTTTGAGGGGATATATCCAAGTGACACAATTTCTTTAAATGCATAGAATAATAATCCAAAACGCTAGGTAATAGGACTGGGGCTGTGACATCTCATATGTTTTAAAGACAACTATTGACTCACACCTACAGTTTTTTGTGGGCTTTGTTTTGCAGCAGCTGCACATTATTTATCATTTACTTGTATATTTATTTCTTTGTTGAGATGTTTGAAGTCGATCGATTGTTTTCCCTTAATGATGTGTAGGACCTTCTTTTATGCATTTGGTCCTGTTTTCCCTGCCCATGTTTAATTGAGAGAGATAGAAGGACCACATTTCTTACCCAGAGCCTCCAAAACCAGACGTTGTGCAAAGCGTGGGTCAGTGCTTTCTTGTAAGCAGCAGTCCCAGGCCATGGAGGGGAGGGGGTAGGCAGATGCAGAAAAGATTGAGAAGCAGGTTATTCTTTGCATTCTCAACTTGGCTTCTCTGTGCAGCAGCTCGCAGCAGACTCCGCAGGACATTCATGTGGACAACATGGCATGTTTGTGCTTTGGAACAGGTTTCAGAAGGCACCCCTAAAATCCTCCCAGTTCCTCTCTCCCATTGGTCCCCAGTGCCCCATAGAGACTTGCCCTCTACATTTCTCTTTTGCTTCTTTGGCCCCTTGAGACGCTGGTGGGGCCCAAACCTTCAACCTTATCCTGAAATGTGGGCAATGCCTGGATGGGCCACGCTGCTCATGGGTCACGTGGTGGGATGAGGCGTATCCACCATATGGTCAGAAAGCTGTGCAAGATCCAGAAGGGTGGAGGTGTGTTGGAGTACAGACAGTGACCTATGCATCAGGGCTCTCTTATTTGTTACAGGTTAGAGATGGGGGGGGTCACCTGGAGTGGTGTTCAGGTGTCACATGGACTAGCCCCCTGTTAGGTTTTGTTTGCAGTTACATGTGTCTGTTTCACATATAAAGGGGGCTAGTGTAGGGGGTTATGTACAGTATTCTGAGAGAATGCAGAGTGAATATGTAAAGCAATGAAAAGCACCATGTGTTTTCATTTTAGATGTAAGGAAAATATAGGAAAATAAGAAATATTTTAGAAAACTACATAAATTATTATCACATATGATCCTGTTCTAAGGTGTTTTCATGACAATATGCTATTTTTTTAGTCACCTGAATACTATAGTAAAGTTGAGTTTTACAACTGCTCCACAATTAAGCATTCCCAAGGAATGTTCTGAAAGTATTCTCAACTTGCATTGGAACTCCTCCAGTGAAGCCAGTAATTAGGGCTTCAATGTTCCAGTCAAAGGTTTTGAGTTGATTAAAGGAGTTTTCAGGTTAATTCAAATGTGTCAGAATATATCCCACATCTGCCTCTTTTCCTAAGTAAAATGATATCTGCGACTAAGGGGAGCTTAAAATCTGACATTATCAGACTATTTTTTTTTTTTTTTATTTGACAGAGAGAGAGAGAGCACAAGCAGGGGTAGAGGCAGAGGGAGAAGGAGACTGACTCCCCATTGAGCAGGCAGCCCAGTGTAGGACTATATCCCAAGACTCTGGGATCATGACCTAAGCCAAAGGCAGACACTTAACTGGCTGAGCCACCCAGGTGCCCTATGTTCAGACTTTATTAAGGTATATTCAATGTCAGGCATTTGTCTTGATCATGGTTTTTTTTATCATAATCAATAATTCTTCCATGAATATCTTCATTTACTAAGACTTTAATGTAATTCATCGTAATGAATCATCTTTCCTTTGGAAATTATCTAAGATGTGGGTTTGTCTATTAACATATAGTTTCCTGAGGAGCACTTGCCATTTTGATTTTTAAAGACTTTTAAATGACCTTCCAACATCATGTTGTATGGAACATCTTACTGATAGAGGTGGAATTCTGGTAGGGAAAAAGAGGCTTTGTCGTCAAGACTCTGAAAGTACTCACCTTACAGTGATATTCCCAATCAGTTTGAAGAGCTTTGTCTTTGATATTGCTCGTGACTGCCTTCCAGGTAGTGAGTAAGGTGTTACATTACATCGATTTATGCATCAGATTAAAAAAAAAAAAAGAATCCTAGTCCTATCATAGAGCAAATCATATCCATTTATTTGGCTCATTTCTCCCTACCAATAAATTAGGTCTTTGGGAAACTGCTCCTGGTGGACTCCTTAGTCTCCAGGGAAATCTAAACAAGAGACTGCAAATCTACCTAAATCTCTCTGAAGCATCCATCCTGCCCTGTGGTAGTGATAATGCTTATCCTCCCCAAGTGCGCATTGCAGCCGGCACGTAGCAGGTCTTGGGGTACTCTGCAGAGTAAGCATAGCACCTGGCTATATGCCTGGATAGGAAGAACTCTAACTGGCATCATACGTTACACTTACAGAGTGTTTTGCCATGCATATGGGTGAGCATATGTATCCGGTTCTCTCTAACTATCCTGCTTGCAAATATCTTGCCCACGGTCTTATTCTGGGCTAGAGAGCATAAGTCTATCTACGGGTTAGGGGATCCTCACGTAGACCCCATGAGATGGTACCTGAGATAAGGAATCTCTCCCTTGATCCTAGGGAAACCCTATGCATAAGTCTCATCTTATGAGGGTCTAGGTGCCACTGAAAACACATAACTTCTCCAAGTTCACCTTGCTTGTAAGTGGTTCCCCAGGGAGCTAAAGTTGGATTTCCATTTCCTGATTTGGCCATTTCAATGGTACTAATCTACACCAGTGAATTGTGACTTGCAGTTAATAAGGGCCTGGGTAGCTCAGCCCATTAAATGTCTGCCTTTGGTTCATGTCATGGTCTTAGGGTCCTAGGATGGAGCCCTGCATCAGATTCCCTGCTCAGCAGGAAATCTGCTTCTCCCTCTCCCCCACTCATGTTCTCTCTCTTGCTGGCTCTTGTTCTATCTCATATAAATAAATAAAATATTTAAAAACCTCCTTAAAATTGATGATGTAGTAGGATGACTACGTAGTAGGATGACTACCTGGGATGAGGTTGTCCATAAGGATGGAACTGTTTCCAACACCTATTTAGGATTGAGTCTGGACCTGCTATCAACTCCTCCCACATCTAGCGATAGCAACGGACAGCTAAGGCACTGTGTCCTATCAACTGTTTAATCCGCAGCATATTGCCAGTCAGATGTAGTATTTTCATCACAGTCACTGCTAAGATGTTCTCAAAAAGGCTAATAATCGCAAACCTGGCTTACGTACTAATTCACATCGTGGAACACCCAGGTCAAATATTGCACACAGGAAGTAACACAGAGGAAGTAACAGTTTGGTTCTGAGCGTCAAGTGACCTCCCATTTTGTGGAAATGGCCATCCTTATCGGAAGGGTAGATTGCAGATGAAATAAGTCTGTGTCCAGCTGTGCAGCAGGGGTAGTACTCGAAGGAGAAAGAGTAATGATACCCTGGTGCTGGGATACAGTGTATCTGGTAAAATGATAGGAAGAGTTTGATCTCCACGAAGGCTGCTATGTTAGGAGCATGGTTTGTGAAGAAATTTCCCCAGGCCTCGGCCCTGCATTGAAGATGCATTGCAAAGCAGGAGGTGATAAAAAGCAAGGATTTGGGAGTTCAACGGCCAGGCCTGCTGCTGAATGTCCTTCTCAATCCTGGTTGGGCCAGGGGAGTGCCTCGGAATGGGTTTGCTGTGTTGTGAGGATACGCACCTTCCAGATCCTTGGTGATGCCAAATTAACACTGGCCGTCCCTCAGCGTTTTTCCCTTCCATCAGAAGATTTGGGAGGTTTAATTCCCCTCTACCCTTGAGGCTGTGCTCCTCATTGGTATTATAAGGATAGTTGTACGTCGCAGGGTTGCTGTTGACAGATGGAATGAAAACAACGTATAGCTGCCACCACTTTGCAGGATGTGTGACTTACAGCTGCCGTTCAGTACCGTTGGGACACTTTGCAGTTGTTTGGCACATTGCACACCCCTTTGAAAACCACTTACTTCAATCCATTGAGATTCTCTTATTTACAAATGAAAACGTCAATTTGGGTCCATACCAAAGTCTCTTTCTTATTATTCATTATTTGTCTAGATTAATAATGCCATTTAATGGCTGTCCTTTGAAATGGAAGATAAATGGTCTGAATTTATATGAGTACATTTCACTGTCTTAGGATATTAAGTCTTATTAAATTTGTCTGGTAATAAATGTTTCTTTATAACAAAAGAAGTACGTTAATAAGACACATTACAATGAACTATTCCATACATATGATTTCATACTATGAATCTGTCAAACTGTAATTTATTTATGTGCGTTCTTCTTTGAATGGTCGTTCTTTTGGTGCTGAGGATTGAATAGATGTGTGCACCTCCCCCAAAGTTCATATGCTACAGTGTGAATCTCCAATGCGATGGCATTTCGGAATGGGCACTTGGGGATGTTTCAGGGTTTCACTACCCACCCGTACTGGGGTTGACCTATGGGGTTGGATATAAGCACTTCTAAAAAGAGGAAGATAGAGGGGGTCTCTGGTCTCTTGGTCTCTTCTCCATCATGTGCAGATACAGCACGAAGGTGGTCACCCACCAGCCAGGAAGATGTCCCTCACCAGAACCCGCTCTTGCTACTCCCTTGATGCTCAACTTACAGCCTCCAGAATTATGAGAAATAAATACTTGTTTTTGAAGCCACTCGGCCTGTGGTATTTGGTCTAACAACCCCAGCCGACTAAGACAGGTTGCTTTCAGCTTTTCTCTATTTTCTTTATGTTGTGCTGTTAGGAATAGCATTGCACCCTGCCTTGGCTACTTTAGATTTGAGCTGATTATCTGCTAGCACATACTCACCCTTATCTGGGATGATTTTGGTGATTCTCGGCCCTTTTTACATTTTCAGATACATTTTAAAAGATTTCAGCAAGTTCTATAACATCCTCCTTTTGTTCTTGCTCTTCAGCCTTTCTGTACTTTAGATCCTCCTTCTGGGAGCATTTTCCCTCTTCCCTAAACTTCCTTTAGAGATTCTATAGTAGGCCTCTCTTTATGGTGAATCGTCAGTTTTTGTGATCTAAAATCTATCCCTACCTTGTCCTTGAGAAGATTGTTCTGTTGGGAGTGCAATTATGGGTTATAGTTATTTTCTGGGCAACATGAAGAATGGTTTTCTGTCTCCTCTGACTGCCTTTGATCCTGTTTAGAAGTTGACTGTGTGCAGGAAATGGTTGGGTGGTGTGTGTGTGTGTGTGTGTGTGTGTGCACGCGCGCGCACGTGTGCATTAGAGAGCCTTTTTTTTTTCATCTCCTCTTTCACATTCATGTTTGTGGGGGCCCCCATTTTCATTACCGTCTCTCAAGTGTGGATTCCTTGTCTTTTCACTCTGTGTGAGTTTCGTGGTTGTCACTGAATCTGATATGCTTTGCATTTCACCATCTGTGGGAAGTGCTTGCCCTCACCCTGTTGTTCCTGCTTTCTGTGCCCTCCTCCCCCCCAGAACTCTTCGTTGTGTAGTAGACCTTCCCTTGCAGTCTTAACACTTGTGTCACATTCATTTCATTGTTTGCATTCCTTTCCATGCTCTCACATCTCTATTCCAGTTTGATAGTTTAATTATTACTTCAGTGTCCTTTGCTCCGTGGATGCAGCCACCCACAGATCGTATTTTGCATTGGTCGGGAGGTCAAGACGTCAACTTATGATGCAGACAGCTGGGTTTCATATCTTAGTTCTGATACGTATTAGCTGTGTGACTTTAGAGTAATTACTGTCTACTCCATAGGGATGTTATAAGGATCACATGAGTTAATGTGTTAAAATTCTTATATCTGTGTCTTGCATTTTGTTTTTTTTTTTTAATTTTTATTTATTTATTTATTTATTTATTTATTTATTTATTTATTTATTTATGATAGTCACACACAGAGAGAGAGAGAGAGAGAGAGGGGCAGAGACACAGGCAGAGGGAGAAGCAGGCTCCATGCACCGGGAGCCTGACGTGGGATTCGATCCCGGGTCTCCAGGATCACGCCCTAGGCCAAAGGCAGGCGCTAAACCGCTGAGCCACCCAGGGATCCCTGTGTCTTGCATTTTGTAAACAATACTGTATTTTGGCTACTGCTTCAGTTTCAAATATATATATTTGTATAATTTCAATCTTTCAACTTCTTTAGGCTTTTTTTTTCTATTTTAATACTACTTCTCCTTACTCTTGAGTATGAACATTTCTTTTTCTTTAATGATATGTTTATTATATATTGCTTTGTATTGGGTCGTTCCAGTATCTAAAGTATCTGTTTCTGCCATTTGTTCGTTTTCCTGACTCTTGCTCATTCTCTGGGTTCCTGCTTCTATTCTGTGGTTTCTGATTATGAGCTATGTTTGCTGGAACTTTATGTAGGAGAAGTCTTTGTGGACTGTGATTTTACTCAGCTCCTTTATGGAAGATTTGTGTGTATACTTGTAGGGTTTCTGGAGGTATTAACAACCTAAACCCACATCAGATATTTCTAAGCTTGAAGTTTTTTTTACTATACAGTTGCTGTGAATTCAGGCCAGAAACCTACAGTGATTGGACTGCTGAGATTCTGGGATTCTGGGATTTCTTACAACCACAGTCCAACCCATGGTGAGTCACACACCCAAAACTACTAAATCTGGAGCTTCACTTGGAAGGTTTGGAGATCTTAACCAGATTGGCCAACTGAGCTCAATCTGTCTTTTTTGATGCAGAGGTTGTGGCCTTATTGGATTTCTATGGAGATTAGTATATTTGCACAGGTGTGTTGTTACAAGATAGATATATAACACGATAAAAAATACAGTAATTATTTTTAAATTGCTGTTGTGTAAATGGTCAGAATTTAATACATTAGTGATGAAGGCAGAATTTTATAGGACATGAGTGAACAAACCACAACCTATCAGGTAAAATCTGCACGTCTCCGTGTTTATGTACAAAAACGTTAATGAAATATAGACTCTCCCATTTATTGGCAAGTCGTGTATGGTTATTTCGTCATGATATTATTAGAGGTCAGTGGTTGGATCAGAGGCCCTATTGCCCACTAAGCCAAAAATATTTATTTTCTGCCCTTTTACAGAGAAATCTTTGGTGACTCCTATTCTAGACCTATGGCTAATGTGGGATGGCAAAGGGCTTATGTGTGGTTTTCTTGTCAAATGGACATGTGAACTCTTTTAGGTTGGAGGAAGGTGGAACGTGTGATATTTGTCAAAGAGAAAGAGATACAGGACCATAAGGCCAGGACACTAGAGTTTTAACAACACCAGGTCGCCTCTTATGTTATATTTGGTGTGATATTTTATTTATGTAAAATGAGATCTATGCACGGGGTCCTCCGATATGTGAAATACTATGTGTGGGTTTTAATATAGGTGGAACAAAAATCCTTCCTGAGTTAGATGTTCCTTCCAGAAGAAGCAAAAATTCAAGAAATTCAGCCATCCTTTTACCTCTCGATGGCAGATTTCTTTATTATAGTTATTTTGATAGCCAGCATTCTATTGTTTTCCTACTCTAAAAGATTGGGGCTCTTTAAAAGAGCCACTAGCAGGCTGTAACAGTAAGAAGAGCAGCAAAGATTTCTTGAAAGAGCTGTAACAAAAATATGGCACAATCTTAGCATTGTGAAAGCAAAGAGCAATAATTGAAAACTACAAAAATTAATGGCAGGGGACATGCCTTTGGGCATCTCTCTCACACAAGCGGCTGGACTTCCTGCTGAATCAGCAGAGTCCTTCCTGTTCTCACAGCTTCTGGCCAAAGAAATAATGATATGTGATGCCAAATCTAATGGAGGATAAAATACAGATGCAAGGAGAGAATGGCAGAAGGGGCTAAGGTCCTCCCAGCTTTGTAGATTCGATTTGTGTCCACAACACTGAGAATCTTGGCAATTAGCCAATTGGTGTGAACAATGGCAGCCAATTTAGGGAGATAGGATTTTCTTTCCTTTCCTTCCTCGTTTTTCTTCTTTATGGTCTTTTTTTTTTTTTTCTTTTTTGAATGTGTGTGTGTTTGGAGAATTGCACATCCCAGAGTGTATGCAGTTCTTTTTGGGCTATGAATGTAAATGAATTCCCATCCGTTATGAAGGAATGAGCAAGGGTAGAGGTTAGACCAGAGTTTTGCTCTCCTAAGACACCAAATCCTGCTTAGATTAAAGGATGAGATTGGATTGGCATTCACCCGAGCAGCAGTATGGACATATGAGAGAAATTATTATGCTCTTGCTATAGCGATTCCCCGGAGCTGCCCTATGCTTTTTTCATTTTGGGCCTTGAATTTTTGGTTATTCCTTGAATTTCATGGACCATGCCCAATTCTTTGCAATCATTTTTCTTTTGCTCTCATGTTAGTTATGAGTAGTTTTATTGTTTACAACCAATGATCCCTATCTGACACACATAGGTATCACAATTTTTTTATTTTATTTTTTTTTAAATTTATGATAGTCACACACACACACAGAGAGAGAGAGAGAGAGAGGCAGAGACACAGGCAGAGGGAGAAGCAGGCTCCATGCACCGGGAGCCCGATGTGGGATTCGATCCTGGGTCTCCAGGATCGTGCCCTGGGCCAAAGGCAGGCGCCAAACCACTGCGCCACCCAGGGATCCCGGTATCACAATTTTTGCTTGTATTCTTGTTTCTTAAATTCCATGGTCTCCAGGGCCAAAGTTTACATAGACACAGCCACTACTACAGGCTGAATTGTATTTCCCCCAAATTCAGATAGCAATGACACAACACTCTGAATCTGAGTCTATGACTGTATTTGGAGACAGGATCTTTAGGAGTTTGCTAGGGTAAGGCTCTAATCCTAATAGGAATGGTGCATTTCTAAGATGAGATTACAACTCAGAAATGCAGAGGGAAGATGATATGAAGTCCCAGGGAAAGGACAGCATCTATAAGCCAATGATAAAGGCCTCATGAATAAACAACCCTATGAACATGTTCATTTCAGAATTTTAGTCTCCTCATCCATGAGAACATAGATTTCTGTAGTGTTAACCATTTCATCAGTGATATTTTGTTATGACAGCCCTAAAATGGTCTTTATGTAGTATGCAAGTACTTTTATTAATGGTACAGGAATTGAATTAGAAGTGTTTTGAAGGATTGTACTACTGTCATACTTACTTAATGGTCCTACCCCTACTATTGTCTGATCCTGTGTAGTTCTGGCTTACATTGGAAATGAGTGTCTCCATGGATATAGTGCAGTGCACTAAGGCTCACAGCTATTAGGAATTCTGTGCTGAAATCAACATAATTCTGAATGTGACGTCTCCGTGAACTCCTTATTCCTTTCCCTTAATTTTAAAAATGCAAATTCTCTGTAAAATGCTGTGATTTATCCTGGTTTCACTGGAAAACAGAGCCAGAAGAAAGGATTGTGTTTCCTTGTTTTATTTTGAAGGTGTATCCCAGAGCAGGGAAGATGAGGGAAATGAGGATGAAGACATTGCAAGGTGATGTGTCATTGCACTGACTTCTGCTCCCAATAAATCATGATGATATGTAGATAACATCTTGCATCTTGATAGAGATAATAAGAAAACTTTAAACAGGTGTCCTTGCTCAGCCTGGTGAATAGTCCACAGCCGGGCAGAACAGAGTAGTCAAGGAAAGATTGCATTGTAGGGAGAAAATTGTGAGGAATCAACCTTTTAAGTTTCCATCTGTCTTTGGTCTTCCATTGATGAATTTGTACCCCGTGATATAGTATTTACTTTATCATCTAGCCACAAAGAGGCTAACTCCGGGAGATATCTACTTGGTTCCATTCTGATATAGAATTCTTCCAATGTTGCTATGACTGAAGTAAAACATGAAGTTAATAAACCAAGAGACCACTGAGGTCACAAGAACCTGGAGAGATCTGTGGGGTAAATAGCAGAATTCAAAGTTTTGAATATCACTTATATTTTAGTATTGATTAATTAACATAGTCAGCAGTATAGTTTCTACAAAATATTTTTAAACCAAAAACTTAGAAACCAAATTCTTTCTTTTAAATAGATTTTGTTCATTTATTCATGAGAGACAGAGAGAGAGAGGCAGGGACACAGGCAGAGGGAGAAGCAGGCTTCATGCAGGGAGCCTGACATGGACTCTATCCCAGGACCCCAGGACTTGAGCCAAAGGCAGATGCTCAACCACTGAGCCACCCAGGTGCCCCATTTTTTTTTTTAAATATAGAAACCAAGTTCTAAGCCTGGCTCAGAAATGCTGCTCATCCTTTCTGACCACGTTCTGTTGTTCAGAACCCCACCGTGTTACCTGGTTCCACCTAGCAGGAGTTGTGTTGTGGTTTTAGGCCTGGATAGAAAAGCCAAGAGAGTTTTGGGACACATCACTATTCTTCTGCAATACCAGCGTCACTCTGATATTTTCCGTGCTGGACATAATACAAGTTGTAGAACAAAGATATTGTTGAGTGGAAGTACAGGGCATCCCTGGGTAATAATATTCTTTAAATTTATAGAACTCTGTCCACTTTATGCTACTCTCTATAGAAGAACATTAATGCCATTTGTGAGGTGTTAGGGAAGATTGCTAAAAAAGATTAAAGGGATAAATTACATGCAGATAATCAAAGGGACTGGACTTGATTAGCCCAAGACTTAAAAATGACAGAAAGATTCTCAGCCCATGATAACTTGAGCATCAACATTTAACTTTTTCTTTTCCTTTTTTTTTTTAAAGATCTTATTTATTTATTCATGAGAGACACACATGCAGAGAGAGAGAGAGAGAGACAGGCAGAGGGAGAAACAAGCTCCATGCAGGGAGCCCAACATGGGACTTGATCCGGGGTCTCCAGGATCACGCCCTGGACTGAAGGCGGTGCTTAACCGCTGAGCCACCCGGGTTGCCCAACTTTTTCTATTCCAAATCCAATGAAAATGGTCTAAGCATGTACAACGTAATAGTATCTATTTCTGGAAAGTGCCAATGGCTCCTTCTCACATAGAAGAAAACAGGATAAGGAAGAATGAAATTTCCATCAAACTGCAGTTCCCTTGGGAGGGGAGGCTTCGCCCTACACACACTCTTATACTGTCTTGTACAAAAGATATTGGTTGGCATCCGGTTGAGTCTGAGATAACCCAGGTGGGGAAAAATCTCCATCTGATGGAGATGGCGCAAAGGAAAAGACTCTGTAGAACATAAGTTTTGCTCTATGGTCCATGTCTAGTACCATATATTAAAAGAGACTGCTCCCCATTCCCCCCAACTACCAACAGACACACCAAAGAAATAAACCTTCTTCATCAGAGAGGCTTCCTCAGTCTATAGCAATATCTCTTGGCTCTGCAAGGGTCACACCTTTGGCCACAGAGAAATGTAAAGTTGTAGGAACCCTGATTTCTCTTTTTTACCCCTTTTATATGAACACTGAATACTTAACCTGGCTGGCAAATAATGTGTACAATTCCCTGTCAACATTCCAAATAGAAATAAAGATATAACACAAACATAACAGAAATAAAGATATAACAGAAACATAACAGTGACTGCAGACATATGCAGTCACTGTCACTGTCACAGTCACTGTCACCCCAAGAAATATTCTCAAGGACATTGTCATTAGGATTTGAGAGATTATGAAATAATCTTTGGAAGACTGCAACCATAGATCACGAATATGAGAGATTAAATGGCAATGGTGTCTGAATATTTAAAATTACAATTAGAGTAGGGAAGTGTATGTTGAATGTTCAAAAAGGTGAATTGGAAGGTGAAATATAGAAATAACCCTATAACTCAGATTTTCAAAAAATAAAGAGGTGTAGTTGGTGAGAGGAAGATGTGTTATACAGAGCCTCCAGACACTCAGCACAATAGGAAAAAAATAGAGATATCATAAGGAATAACAGAACCACAGGTGACTGAATAAGAGATCTTGAGTCTTTATAGGTAGGTGAAAAAATGAAAGATATCAATGTATCACATTGATTTGCTTTTTTGCTTTTTTATAGATTTTATTCATTCATGAGAAACACAGAGAGGGAGAAGCAGGCTCCCTACAGGGAGCCTGATGCAGGACTCAGTCTTAGGACCTTGGGATCACGACCTGAGCTGAAGGCAGATGCTCAACCTCTGAGCCACCCAGGTGTCCCAGTGATTTTCATTTTTAATATGTACATTAAAAAAAGAATCCTATAATATAAGCTTCTTAGCAGGATAAAAATATCAGAAGAAGATGGTACAGAGTAAGAAACTAATCAGACTTCTTTTGACCATAAATTCCCGAACACAATATAACAAAAGATAGGATTTTGAGAATAAATGGTTATGACATGAGATTTCAATACTCATTTTAAGACACTCATTTATAAGGGCAATAAAACATGTTCCTAAAGTTTAACAGTCGTATTTTTTGTTGTGAAAGCTACTTGAGGAATTTCTGTAACTGCTATATATTCATGATAGATCAAACCAATCACTTATTAAAAGGCACTTTCTTGACTCCAGTAATAAGAGTATGGAGATAAATTACATATAGATCCTTAGGAATCAAAACACAGAAAAATAATGAGAAGCCAATGAGAGCTTAATATTTGGAAGATAAAATGTATGCATAAATCATAATTTACTAAATACAGATCTTCCTTGAGGTGTCTGGTTGGCTTGGTTGGTTGAGCAACAAACTCTTATTTCCCATGGGATCAGGATCTCAGGGTTATGGGATCAAGATGTAGTGGCTTCCCCACTCAGCAGGGATTTTGCTGAAGATTATCTTTCTCCCTCTGCTCCTCCCCCAATTCATGCACCCTGCTTTCTAAAATAAATGGAGCCTTTAAAAAATACATATCTTCCTTGACTTATGATGGAGCTATGTCCTGATAAAACTCATCGTAAACTGAAAATACTGTAAATCTAAAATGCATTTAATACACCAAACCTCCTGAGCACCATAGCTTAGCCCAGCCTACCTTAAATGTGTCCTGAACGCTGAAATTAGCCTACAGTTTGGCAAAATCTTCTAATACAAAGCCTATTTTATAATAAAATGTTGTTTCATTTATTGAATACCATACTGATTGTGACAAACAGAATCACCGTATGGGGACAGAATGCTTGTCAGTGTATCACTAGTTGACCTTTGTGATCGATCACGGGTTTACTGTTAGCTGCAGCCTCTGCCCAGTATCATGAGAAGATTGCACCACATGTCATTGCTTGCAGAAAGATCCATATTCCAATAATTTCTACTAAATTTCATCCTAATTTTAAAAAAATTCCTCTTTTCTCCTTGTGTTTCTGTCTGTATAGTTTCTATTGATATACATCAACTCCACTAATCTTTTCTTCTACAGTGTCTAATCTGCTGACCACGTGCACTGGTGTATTATCTCAGATTCTATAGTTTTCATCTCTTTGAATTCAATTTTTTATCTGATATGGATCATTTTTAATTGTCAGTGTAACCACCTTACCTTTTTACCATATGGAATACAATTATAATCACTGTTTTGATGTCTTTTTCTCTTTTCTGTTGTGGGTGCTTGTCTATTGATTGATTTTTCGATCATTTTTTCCTCTTTTCTTTCTGGCAATATGAACAAGACATAAAACTGTTATTTGAAAGCCATCCTCTTCATTATCTGTGAAATTTTGTCTTTATATCAATATTGAAATAATTATCCTCATGATATATATAACTGCTAGAAAATATGTACTGCTGAAACATACATTTGACCTTTCAGGAAATACCTATCCTTGTCCTCACTACTTATGGCTGTCCCTATACCTATAGAGTTTAATTCTCTGCATAATTATTTCTTTGAGAAGGAACTATTTACTTTGTATGAAATACTGGCCCCTTCCATTAGTTCATAACTCCTCCTTGGATATAAGTCAATATCTTTTTCATTTGACATCTCAGAGTTTTATTTTATTCACAGAACATCACTAAAATTAAGAGACATACATGAAACTGATATAATTTCAATTCAGCATAATGCGCTCTAAAAGCAAATTTATTTTATCATACAGAACATGTGTACATTGTTATCATGGATTATTAGAATTTATAAGACTGGATGGTGTATTTTTAAATTATGAAATGAAGTTTAACCAATGCCATTTATATTACTTTGTATTCTATAATGGGAAAAGTGCATTCAGGAACTTTCTTCTCAGTTTGGCAATCGTCAGTTCACTTTATTTTGATAAACTCCATGAAAATACTTTTTTTCCATGAAAATATTATACTTTAAGTCAACGTTTGTACTTGTGGAAAGACGTTCTACTGGGGATTTATTCATTCTCTTCTCTCATCTGGCATTCTACAATGTTGTCTTCCTTTAGGTTCCTTCAGAAATTGTGAGGGGTGTTTTATGGGAGAGAGTACGAGGCCTTGGCTTTTTATGTCCCAGAAAGAACTACCCGTTCTTTTCTTCATAGCCCTGGGAGTGTCTCCCTGTTCTGCCGACCTCTTGTGGCTTCAAGTCGCTCATTATGGCTTAGGATCACCAGCAGTCTTTCCTGGTCAATGTCTAATTCTGTGATCATTTTCTCCAACCCCATACTCTCTTCTTCTACCCCTCCTCTTGTGGATTGACAACTTGGATTTAGAAAGTATCCCACGTGCATTTCACCTTGCTTTGAACTTGCAAGGTATTTTCATTTTTACCCAAACTTCTCACTGGGGAACTCAGCCATCAAATCCTCTGGTATTTGGGCTTAGATACTGTAACTTCCAATCTTTATCATGGCTTATTTTTTATGTTTTATTATTTTGTTCTTAAAACAATTGGGATGCTTGGCTGGCTCAGCAGTTGAGTGTCTGCCTTTGGCTCAGGTCATCACCCGGGCATCCTGGGATCGAGTCCCACATTGGGATCCCTGCAGGGAGCCTGCTCCTTCCTCTGCCTATGTTTCTGCCTCTCTCTCTCTCTCCCTGTCTCTTTCTCTCTGTGTCTCTCATGAATAAATAAATAAAATCTTAAAAACAAAACAAAGACTGAAACAATGCCCCCAGCCCTCCTGATCACCACCTCCACACCCTCCCTACCTATATCTTCACTTCAATCTGCCTGTGTAGCATTACGTGAACTATGCATTCACTTGGAGGATTTTTCTACTGTCCTGTTTTCAACCCTGCTTAAAAATGAGTTACTGTTTTCTCCTGTTAAGTCTCATCTCCATAGACCAATTTTGAGTTCCAAGTGCTCCATATGGAGATACATAGCTGTATGTCGTTGGTGGAAATGTAAAATGTAATGTATATAGCCCTTAGAATCTGGATGTCAAAATTCAAGACAGGTTCCTGTGTAAAGCCAAACAGACTTCTGCCCCAACACTTTCTTTGCTTATAAATTCCCCAAAAATGTGGAATAGAGATTCCATTGTCTACCCCTTACTATTTGTCTGAAATGATGATAAAAATAGGTCTCATTACATGCAGGAAAGTAAGCTGTTATTACTACCAGATGGCTCCCCATGATTTGCTCTCAATTCACACCAATTTTCTTCCAATCTATGCCCAGCCCTCAACCCCCACCCTGTCCTCATGTCTTTATACATCATTACTGTTGTCTGTAGATCAGCTCCTTACAAATTCCACTGTTAATTCTGAATGGTACACTGAACATAAACACGCTTTTTAAAAACTTTTCATCCAATTTCTTTTTTATAAAAAAGATTGTATTTATTCATAAGACAGAGACAGAGAAAGAGAAAGAGAGAGGCAGAGACACAGGCAGAGGGAGAAGCAGGCTCCATGCAGGGAGCCCAATGTGGGACTCGATCCTGGGACCCCAGGGTCACGCCCTGGGCTGAAGGCAGGCACTAAACCTCTGAGCTGCCCAGGGATCCCATTGTCCAGTTTCATTTTGGAAGAATAATTTTGAAACAGTATTATATATTTTCCTACCTATTTTAATGTTGGCCTCTAAGAATTGTTATGTGGTGAATGCTGAAGAAGGATTTAATTATCACCTATATTTACAGATCGCTATTGTGTATCTATAATCTAAAACCTATTTCTATAGAAATGTTGGACAGCAGATTCAGTTTTTGTTGATGAAAAAAATCTACATTATATAGTGAAACTTGTAAAACGAATCCTCCTGATCTGATCAAAAAGCCTAATTTGATTTTCCATCAAAAATTGTGATTCCATTTTTCAGTTCGAATAAATGTGTTGATGTTGTGAGGGAACACTCTCAGTCTTGAGTGCTGTTCAAGTGATGAGCCACTTTGTCCTCAGGGTGAAGGAAAACAGTGCCAGGAGAACCGTGGAGTGAAAGGGACATGATGAGGTGTGTCCAGGGCATCAGGTGACTGATGCTGTTTTTCTATTCTATGTGTGGAGCTCGGCGAGGTGCATGGGAGGGGCTGTCCATCCCAGATCTTTCCTCTGAAAGAACCAAATTTCCAACTGATTCTATGTGGATGTCCCGTTGACAATTCAAGCCTACTCTTCCCTTCAGTAATTGTTCCTAGCCTCCCTCTTGACACCTTGACATCAAAAGGGAGAGCTCAAACATTACTTTGCCTAGGTGACCAAGTCATGTTCATAGTGAAGATTAAGGTCATTCCTAGTGAGAAGTTAGGGTGCTGGCTTGTACTCAATGATAAGATGTGAGCAGAAAGGTCCTTCACCTCTGTGATCTTTAACCCCTGTCTAGTCATGAGAGAACAAAAATCAAGGATATAAGCCTATAATAAGAAGCATACTACAAAATACCCGCACCGTACTTCTCAAAACTGTCGAGGTGATGACAAACTGTAAGAGGCCACAGGAAACTAAGGAGACATGCAAACCTAATGCAGTGCAGGGCTCTGCAACAGAAAAGTCCCATGACTGAAATCCAACCTATGTGTACCACGTAGTTAGCGCTAATGTGCAGTGTTTTTCGTTGTGATTCGTGGATCATAGTTATATAAGATGCTAACATTAGCAGAAATGGGTGAGAGGCATGTGCTGGAATTTCCTGTAGTATTTTTCCAACATTCCTGTAAATCTAAGTCTGTCTTAAAATAAAAAGATCATTATAAATGATGTAAACCTTGATTCTTATCTTAGCATTTCCCTAATTTTTGCAGGTATTAGTATCGCTTCCTTCTAGGAGATGTTGCTCTTGCTCTATCATCAAATCATGACCAATTGAGTTTCTAAGCATCCCTTGGGATATTTGTTCTCAAACTGCAGAGCCACTCAATCCTGCATGAGTCCATAGACAGTTGGCTTTTTGTTTTTTAATGTTGTGACTGCCTTAGAGGATGCAATCTCTCTTTCATTATCACCTGTTGTCCGTAGTCTCCCTTAGGGCTCACTTGTGACATTGTGTTTTCTTTGAATTTGGACAAATGTATAATGACGTGTATCCACCATTACAGTTTCATACGAAATAATTTCACTGCCCTAAGAATTCTCTGTGTCCCAAGTATTTATCCCTCTCTTGCCCCCAAACCTCCCGACTGCTGCTGATCTTTATAGAGTCTCCCTAGGTTTAGTTTTTCATGGTTGGATGGCTTGTTTCCTTTTAGTACTGGTATTATCCCCTTGTCTGGTTGTAGCACAGCTTAATTTAGCCATTCACCTACTGAAAGATATCTTGGTTTCTTCCAAATTCTGGCAATGATGAATAAAGCTGTTATAAACATCCATGTGCAGGTTTTTGTGTGGATTTAAGTTTTCATTTCCTTTGGGAAAATACCAAGAGTGTGACTGCTGGATCCTATGGTAGGAGTATGTTTTAGTTTTGTAAGAAATGGCCAAATGGTCTTCCAAAGGGCCTTAACCATTTTGCATCCTATTTGCTGTTGACTATATTTTTAAATCAGGACCTTGAATGCCATCTGGCACACAGAAGATACTAAAAAATATTTTATCAATACTGAAGTATCAGAATCACCTGGGCTGTGTATTTAAAGTGTGTATTTCCCAGCCAAATCCCTAGAGACTCTGATTCAGGAGGTCTGGAATGGGTCCCAGGAATCTGCCAGCATAATCAGTATCCAGGGAATGCTAATGTGCGTGGTCTGAAACCCACGCTTTGAGAAACACTGCTTCATGAGCTCATTCTGGCAAACTTCCCTGTCCTGCATAGTCACCGAAGATGGTTTTGCCCACTTCTGAAAAACCGTAGTTCCTGGTTTACCCTATGAATATCCCTGTGTTCTGAGATTGCTACTAGATGGTCTTTAAAATAAAACAGGCTGCTATGATGGGAGGTGGGACTGTGGTTCATTTCAAAAAAATATTTACTTGAATGAAAATCGATGAGCAAATATGTAAATTCTGACTGTGGAATTTTGGGTAAGCAGGCAAGATAGCAAGATTGGAAAGGATTTATTTTTCATACATAATACAGACACTTGAATCTTATTCAAGTATTTGACTATGCTTTCCTGCAACGAATCCAAGACTTTGCACAGACAAAGGGCATAGGAATAGTACGTAGTAAAATAAGGCATTCTCTTACATAAGCATACTATAATGATGAAAATCAGGAACTTCATGTTGATCCAGTACTATTATTCTCTATCTAGAGGCCTCTTCAGATGCTGCCAGTTATAAGAATAACATCCGATCTTATCCTTCAGTTGCTGTGTTTCTTCAGTTATTATTTTCTTAATCTAGAGTAATTCCTGAGTTTTTCCTGTCATGTGCCACTTTTGAAGAGTGCAGGTCATCTATTTTATTGAATGACTTCATTTTGAGCT
Source organism: Canis lupus baileyi (assembly GCF_048164855.1). NCBI lineage: Eukaryota > Metazoa > Chordata > Mammalia > Carnivora > Canidae > Canis > Canis lupus. The sequence continues at coordinate 4,703,763 of NC_132877.1, forward strand.
TGTCTTGATGTCTCCTTATGATTAGGTCCAGGTTATGCCATAAAAAAAAAAAAAAGACTTAAGTTTACAGGCAATGTACTTTTCCCTTGGCTCAAGGTAGGTAGTATAAGGGAAGATAGGTAGCTAGAATGGGTTGGAAAGCTTTCAATATGAAATTCGGAGTTTCTGGAAGGGGGATGATTTTACTGAGGAATAAAAGAATTATGTAGGGTAGGAATCTTTCTTCATTTCATTGGTATCAGAGGCTGACAGCATAGGTTGTGATACATCACTGAAATATATCTTCAGGTTTCTTACCTTTTATTTGCACTCCCTCTTTCCTTGTTCCATGCCATCACTTTGTTGGGGAAACCATATCATTTCCGGTAGGATATCTACATTCTAGAATTTGAAGAATGCTTATTCCTGTTGTCTTTTTAAATGGAATTGCTTTCAACAAAGTAAATAGTTCAAGAGTCACAGAGATATGAAATCCTGGGCCAAATTCTAGAACAGTTTTTTTTTTTGTAAGATTTTATGTATTTATTCATGAGAGACAGAGAGAGAGAAAGGAAGAGACACAGGCAGAGGGAGAAGTAGGCTCCCCACAGGGCTCTCGATGTGGGACTTGATCCTGGGACCAGGATCATGCCCTGAGCCAAAGGCAGAGGCTCAACCACTGAGCCACCGAGGCGTCCCTAGAACAATTTTTTAAGCACTTATCATTTAGGATTTTAGAAAAAATAGCAACAGGCATTTGCAACATGGATTCACTCAAGACACATTTTGCAAGGTTCTGCCCATTTCTTTTTTTAAAAGGCATTAATGTATTTTTTTTAAATTTATGTTCAGTTTGCCAACATACTGTATGATACCCATTACTCATCACATCACGTGCCCTCCTTAATGCCTGTCACCCAGTTACCCATCTCCCCCCCACCTCACCTACAGCAACCCTCAGTCTGTATCCGATTTAAGAGTCTCTCATGGTTTGTCTTTCTCTAGTTTTTTTCTATTCAGTTTCCCCTCCTTCTCTTATGGTCCCTTTCACTATTTCTTATATTCTACACAACAGTGAAACCAAATAATAATTGTCTTTCTCCACTTGACTCATTTTACTCAACATCATACTCACCGGTTCCATCCACCTCAATGTAAATGGTAGGTATTCATCCTTTCTAATGTCTCAGTAATATTCCATTGTTTAGATTTACCACATCTTTTTTATCCGGTCATCTGTCTATGGCCATCTTGTCTCCTTCCACAGTTTGGCTGTTGTAGACAGCGCTGCTATAAGCATTGGGGCCCCTCTGATCACTACATTTGTATCTTTGGGATAAATACCCAGTAGTGCAACTGCTGAGTGCGAAGGTAGCTCTGTTTTTACCTTCTTGAGGAACCTCCATACTGTTTTCCAGAGTGGCTGCACCAGCTTGCATTCTCCATTTCTTTTTCTTAATCCCAGACTGATAGTCCCAGAAAAATCCCTTAGTCATAGTATATCTAGTTTTCAGAAAAATGATTGGCATAAGCTTTTGTAATGATAAAATACACCTCCTCTTGAGCACCTCTTCTATATGAACAACTTTATAAATATCAACTGGATATCCTGATCCTGCAAATCAGAACTCAGGAGCCAGGCAAACTTACACTCAGTTTTCAGTTTTGCCTCTTCCTGGGAGAGCTTACATGTATACATAATCACCTCATGTCCCAGCTGCCTTATCTGTAAGATAGTGATAATAGTTAGTTCTGCTTTTAGTCAGTACTTGTGAGAGCTAAATATTGTGGAAGTGAAGTGCAGGTAAAAATCTTCACATGGTGCCTTGCATGTAGTAAATTCTCATCAATTGCTGTTAGTTATCACTACCCCCATTGTACAGATGATGACACTGAGGGTCAGAAAAGATAAATCTCTGGAATACAGTCTCCCAGTTCTGAGGTCCAATGCCAAGGTCTTTTCCATAATATCCCATTGCCTTGTTATGGACAATTCAAGGAGAAAATGTTCTCGAAAACTATTTGATTACTCAGATTTGTTTCCGGTTGGGTAACACCAGATGTTCTAAGATGAAACCCATCAATGCTTAAAGTAGTCTGTGGTCTATAATAAATGGATCTACTGGATCCTTCCCACCATTTTGCCTTTGTGAAATGGATCTTTGGCTGAAATTTGGGTCATTTTTCAAATGCAAAATTAAAGGAAAGTACTCTACATAACGCTATAAAGGAACTAAAATTCTAAAAATACAAATAGAGTTAAATAAAAACTTAAGTTTTAGTTATGAGATGCTGTTACTTACATATACAACCTTCTGAGTTATTCCCATAAAAACAAAACTTCACAAATATAGATTATTTTTAAATTTTGAACTTTCTATGAATGTAATAGTGGATTTTTGTTCGAAACTTTGAAACCCCTGTCTGCCCTTCAGTGAGTTCTTTGGTCAAGAATAGGAGAGATTATGGATTCTGTATATGCTACAGGTCCCAAGCACAGGGATTTAACAAAAGTGGTTGGCGCTGGAGGCCTCCATCTCTGTGGTCATGGTCAAACATTGAGCAATAAAAAGTCCCCTCTAAGTATGAGCTGTGATGCTACCCACTGGGGATCAAACAGAAAATATGGTTCCATGACGCTCTGTAGAGATCTGCTTGACCTGGGGCTTGATGGTGCCTCCTCCGTCCTCATGAACTAGAACAGTTCTATACAGCCTGTCATGGAAAGGACAAGCAGACTACAACATCGTCAAGGCCATCCAGTGGAGGCACATCTGAGGGATCCTTTCCTTCCTCCCTGTCTTGATATCAGAAGAACTTGTATTATACCTTGAAGTTACCCAAAATAAACATGGCCTTTGTGTGGGCAGTGGATAGTAAGACTGTTGCAACAAATGGAAGTGGCAAAGGTAGTGATCCACTAAGGTTTGTCATGTACTTTTGTAAAATACTACTCTGGATTAGTAAATTAAGGGAAGCCCATACATCCTGGATATATGACAGAGATAGATCTCCATCACTATCCATCACAGACAGTATTGCTCGTTTGCATGAACCAATGTTTTCTTCCATGATGAAAGCTCGGAGGGGGAGGATGTTTATCTCATCAATGAAGGCCACACTAGAGCTAAGGCTGTAGCAGTCCAACCACATGCAGTCTTCCATCCATGAGGCTGGAGCACTCCATGTAGGTAAATGTGGATACATTCATCTGGGGGCCACCACTTCCGAGCCTGGAGCCTCTCATCCATTGTTGTGCAATATCAAGCAATATGATTATCAACAATAGAAATTTGTAAGCTAATGCACCTTTTCCTATGCAAAGTTAAACTTGGACCTGAGACAATAAATTAGTCGCCTAGAATAGCTATTGCCCTGGACCGCTGGGACAAGATATGCTTCACAATTATGCCACCACAATGGTCCCGAATACAATGGCTGTCTCATAAATATTTCTCAGATGGGGCCTCTCTACCATGATGAGGAGTTTCCCACTGAATATGTTTCTATCTCGGTCCCCTGAGAGGAAAAGCATGCTGACTGTTGTTCAGGAAATTGCTGTATTTCCTCGTAAACCTCTACAGGGATTACATTCTGACTCTCAGCTGTCACATTCCATGAGCTACTTTTATGACAGTAATGGCGGCCCCAAGTTCATGGTGAAATAACACACCTCCCACAAAAGGACAGAGGAGGTGGACTCCATACTGGCTATTCCAGGGTGTGCCAGCTCACAAAGGGAGACAGGAAATCACAGAGACATTACGGAGATTGCTTTATGGCCGTGGCCCTATAATTACCCTGGTAGAGCAATCCCTTCCCATCTTTTGGTTCTAACTGCGAAAGCTGGGTACTTGAACTGGACACTCACTGCTGAACTCCGTCTTCCATCAAAGCCAATTGAAAATGCCATTTTGTTTGCTCCTTTTTGTAAAAAGGCCCTGCTGTCAAGATCACTCTTATGCCTTTGCACTACTTGTGCTAGGAATCACTTCAGATGAAAGGCTACAATTATATCCAGATGAGTGTAGAATGGGGGTAAGGGTAAAGAGGGATGGATACCTGCTTTCAATACCTGCTTTCAAATGCTGCCTTTGGGATAATCATCTTATTTATCTTTGAGATGATTGTGAACAAGCTCAGGTCAGGGAAAGAGGAGAGTTACTATTTATCCGTCAGATAAATTTAGAAGATTCTGGAAATGCATACTTAGTAAGAAACAATTCCATAAATGTCTATTTGTCTTCTCTTTAAATTCCAATGACTAAATTTATTAATTTTCAATTTTGGTCAATTTATATCTAAACCTATTTCTAGGCAGATAGCTACTGCGAGAAAGAGAGAGAGAGAGAGAGGGAGAGAGAAGAAATGGTGGCTTTGAAGTAATTGTTAGATTTTTAATATTTTCTTACATAATGCTATGTTCCATCTTGTAAAGCACTTGGGAGCATACTAACATATGCGTCCACACACATATATCCCCTTATTATTTATTTAAAAATCTGTCTAGCATTAATGGAAAGGATAAGGTATAAGGGAAAACAAGATAAAACTTTGTTTTCAATCATAGGAAGACTATAATTCAGTTCACTGTTTTAAGTATTTTGAAAGGATGTCATACTCTGTGTCAATATATTGCAATTAAATTCTGTTTCACTGACGCTATAATTCATTTATACTGTGAAACCTCGGATGTTTCCTTAATTGATGAATCCTGTATTCATTTGAAATGTACATGAATTACTTTTATTTATATTTGAAGTGCTACCGACTGAGTTTGGATTTTCATTTCCTTAAGTGGAAATCTATCATTTCATTACAATGACAAAAATTTATTGGTTTGCAGTAATGATTGCATGTAAGGGTGAATCACTTAGACTTTATACTATCTGTAGCTGGGGTAGATTAAAGATGGGCACGGATTTTGTGCAGTTCTGCTCCTCAAATGATGAGAGTCCATTTCCTAACCCCATGAATTAGCACTGGTGTCTTAGTTTGCTGTCACCAATTGAATGTGTTGGAGTGATTAATGTTTCAAACCTGGACTTCTAGAATTCCACAAGGCTTGCATTTCTGTTCTCTTTGAAAACTGCTACTGTATGAACAAGCCCGTCTATCCTCCTGGAAGAAGTGAGATCAGATAGGCAGAGGCCCAGGCAACTTTGCTGTCCCAGCCAAGACCCCAGAAAATTGACCCCAGAGAAGCCACAAACAACTGACATGAGCCTCAGCTGAGTCCTGACCAAATTAACAAGACCCAGTAATGTGAGAAAATTGACAATTGCTGTTTTAAGCAATGAAATTGTAAGTATATCACTATGCAGCAGTAGGTACCTGAGACCAAACATAATTAGACAATTCATTGCAAACTATATTTATATAAAGCCTGGTAAAAGATAATGACAGTAAATTCAAACTTAAACTAATGTAGAAATTACATTTATATCCTAATATTTGTTCTTTTTAGAGGAAGAGAAGTTATATTATTTTTTTAATCTTTTAAAGTAAACAGATTGGTTAGGTAAACAGATATTTCCATGATACCAAATTCCAAGAAGGATTTGTCTTGTGAACATTTTATATATAGCAGCTGTGTTAACGAAAATACAAAAATTATCATTTTTGCTGTCTCATACTCAAAAAGGCAATTAATGAATAGTCAAAGGTAATTAATCTATTTTTTTAAAGATTTTATTTATTTATTCATGATAGACATAGAGAGGCAGAGAGAGAAGCAGGCTCCATGCCAGGAGCCTGATGTGGGACTCGATCCCGAGTCTCCAGGATCACGCCCTGGGCCAAAGGCAGTCGCGAAACCGCTGAGCCAAAAGGTAATTAGTCTAATATGAAAGCTGTGAGTATTTCTGGGGACATATTTCGATAAATTTTCCAACTTAGGAAATCTAAAGAATATGTAAGATTCACATGGCCCATAAACCACTTTTTACAACCTGTCTCTATTTCCAATTCTGTTTTATGTTAGAAGTTACCATCTAAAATTCAACTTTTCAGAGTGTGTCCATGGATGTCTTTAATGGTATTGTTCTCAAGGGTAATGGAGCTTATGGTCTAGTATTGAAAGAAGAATCCTTATTGCTGTGGCTCTCAGGTTGGAACGTCATTCCAGACGTTGTGCAACACACAATTGTTATCAAGACCTACAAAACCGTTGTTGAGTTCTTCTTTCTACAATCCAACCATCATTTGGTTAATCAACTTAAGTTATTATAACATCCTCTGCCACATCTTAAATTAACATGCTAATAATTATAATGATTATTTTACTATCAGAGGGACAGAGTTCAATTGCGTTTCAGACCACATGAGATTAACAGCTGCTTCACCAAGATGAAAAAGTGGCTTCAGAGGTTATCACTTTTGAAGCATGCTTGTATTAGTTTACCCTGGTGCCCTGCGGATGAAATAAAATGATAAAGCAGGAAAGTCTTTTTAAAAAAATCTTCAAATACTCTTAATAACACCGGGAAATTGGCTGAATAATCAAAACCAATATAGAACTCGTGTTTTTGGCACTTATGTTCTTGCCAGAAGGATAAGGTGATATAATGGATTTTGGCTGTGGTCTCAAATGTCAGTAGGGCTTGCCTAAAATTGGAAGAAAGGAGCTCTGTTCAAATGCCAGCACAATAGTTTATCATTTTGGGGAATGTGGATAAGACCCTTTAAATCTCAGAGCATCAGCTTTCTCCTAAAAACATGGGGTTATTAATATTACTTCTTGAGAGTGTTGCTTAGAGAATTAAATCCACTGGTACATTCAGAATGCTTAGAACACCTGGAAGACATTTAACTGTTCAATAAATTATAGTTATTATTATTAAGACTGCTTGGTGCTCACATAGGCCTGAAAATTTGGGAACAGCGCTTTATTGAGAATAAAATTAGTGTAGAATTCTGATAAGCTTTACAGAGAAGTCATGAATCACAATGTTTGTGACACAGACAGTTGCCTCTTTTTGAAACCGGTGCAGATGATTATTTTTTTCTCCTAACAGACTCATGCCCAAGGGATTAGAGGAAGCACAACAAGAACTGAGGTGTCTTGTTTGAAATAGGATGATAATGGGGGAAGAGGCCATCCAGAGTAGTATTCTGTTAGACTGATTAATCACATGAATTACAACACGCCAGATAACTTTGCTGATACTCCCAAGTCATTAGTGATTTTTGGACCTACATGAAGAATTTCAGAACTATGAAATCTCCAATTTATGGTATATTTAAAAAAAACAATCCCAATGATAAAAATAATTACATGTTAGGAGAAAAGCTGACAGTACAGATTAGTGAAAAGAAGTAAAAACAGGCTATCTTTTTTGGAGCCTAAAGTTTTGGTGTGTTGTCTCCCAATCTTTCTTGACCCTTAAAGGAGAACCACAAACTAAATTCAAAATTACTTTGTAAAACTTGGTGGTGGTTGTTGTTGTTTGTTTGTTTTTTCTTCTTGAATAAGAAACCAAGGTGTTACTTCATTATCTCTGACAGAGGAAGCTAAACAATGAGTTCTCAGATTCCAAAGACAGCATTCCAGATATTCCAAAAATATCAAAATTTTTGTTTATAGTCTTGGAATTGCTTTAATAGAGCTCAACAACAACATCATCAACAACAACATAATAGAGCTCAACATTTCTGGATCCTTGTTCTACTGAAAGGCTAAACTTTGAGTACGTGTCTAACATAAACAAGTTTGCATTAGTCCTGTATTCATAGGTTAGAAATATGCTGATGAAATTAAATTAACAGGATGTTGAATAAAAATAAAAGTGTATTTTCTGGTGTCTCTAACCCCCCCACCCCACCCCAAAAAAAGCTAAACTCTGAAATTTGCTTTGTTTTTAAGTTTATGGACACTCTGATTTAAGAAAAGCATATTTAAAAAATGACCTCATAATGCTTCATATCAGCACCATCCATGAATCATTGTGGTAGAAATGTACGTGATTTTCTGATACCAATTTTAATTAGGTGCATAAGAGTAGACTGGAAGCCTAATAGTTACACCCAGAGGCCTTACAGAATATGGACCCAAAGTGGGGGGTGGATGTAATACAGTCTGAACTTAGCTAGAAGACTGCTGGAAAGCTACATGGGTAATTGCCCTTTTAGAGTTTAAAGTTGGCTCTCCAGTCTGCATTGAAGTAGATGTCCTGAACTGAAGTGAACCTCTGGGACCTCTTGAAAAATTACATCTTTCCCTGGACTCGTATACCTTGGGTCATGGCAGACATTTCTGGGTCTCTTATCTGATTGACAACCACCCATCAGCTCAGCGATCCAGCTCTGAATGTGCACATGTGCTTAAGCGGTTCTGGACTTGGCCATACACAACCCCCGGACAAGGAACTTGTGAGGAGATAAAGGAAATTGCTAGCGAGCCACTTCTGTGGCTCAGGACCGAAGCCATATTAAGAAAAGAGAAACCGGGGATCCCTGGGTGACGCAGCGGTTTGGTGCCTGCCTTTGGCCCGGGGCATGATCCTGGAGACCCGGGATCGAATCCCACATCGGGCTCCCTGCATGGAGCCTGCTTCTCCCTCTGCCTGTGTCTCTGCCTCTCTGTCTCTCTCTGTGTGACTATCATGAATAAATAAATAAAATCTTTAAAAAAAAAAAAAAAAGAAAGGAGAAACCTATTTATCATCTCTACCACCTGTGCCTTGCAGAGGCCACAAAATGATTGAGGACAATCTTGCAATAAGTGTGCCAAATACATGAATTTCCCTTTCGATTCTCTGTAGAGTTGATTTCTAAAGATACAATAGAAAATAACAGAGCAATGAATCAGTGCCTGGCAGATCCATGAGTCTTAACGCAGGGGAATGACTGGTAGTCTGCCAGACGACAGAGGAATTCCCCTTGAAATTATTGCTTTAACTCAGATTTACAAACAGATATTAAAAATACAGAGGAGGAGATCTCAAATCACCAGCTTTCAAAGTTAACAACCAGAGAACGCATCACCATCACATTTCCTTTCCTTGGAAAGACCTCATTTTTGCCATGTGTTAATTAAGCACTTACTTGAGTCATGATGTCTTTGCTCTCAGCATGTCATGATTTGGGCGCTTCCTAATTGGTGCCCACCCACTCCATTGCAATTTCGCCTTTTTTTTAACTTCATTCAGCCAGTTGACTGATTTGCTCTACAAATATATAGAAGCATAAAGACTCCAGTTGATAGTAGTGGTTTAATCTGACTTCTCACACCACATTCCAGTGTTTCATGAAGGCACCTCATGTTTTATTTCCAGACCGTGCTGTTTGCTCACTGCAGATGGATAAGTGAAAACGAAATGTGGCCACTTCCCTGTCCACAAATTACATTGCATCTGTACCTGCTCCTCTGTTTTGTTGTTTTCATTGCTGTTGTTGTGTTCACCCTAAAAGAAAGATTTTAGTGTCAAAGGAAAGTCTGGGTCTGGGCTCTGAGAAAGCATGCAGAAGCAGCAGCTAATAGGTATATGTGTTCACTGTAGCATAAATCATAGGGTGTCGGAAAAAAAAAACCATCATAGGGTGTCAACAAGCAGGCGTGAGGCATTTATGGATATAAAATCTCCCAATCTACTCGTGTTCCAACGACCTCTTTTGGGGGTTTTCACTGCTTTTCCTTGTCCTGCTATTTAAGTGGGGAGTATCTAGGAAACTTGCATGCATTGGGTGAGATGATGGCAAGCTCTTATTTAGGCAGTGTTGGAACAGGTGGAGAGTTTTAATCTAGAAAATGCAGGGTTTTTTTGTTGTTGTTGTTGTTGTTGTTGTTGTTTAAGAGAGCCAGGGAAAGACCCTATGTGAGCAGGGCAGAGGGAGAGGGAAAGAGAGAACCTATGGCAGGTTCCACACTCAACATGGAGCCTGAAGTGGGTCTTCGATCTTATAACTCTGAGATCTTGACCTGAGCTAAAACTGAGAGTCGCATGCTTAACTGACTGAGCCACCCAGGCACTCCTAGAAAAGGCAGGATCTTTCTGTTGAAATAACTGAAAATTACGAGGTGGAAGAAATGAACATAGGCTGTTGGTTTCCAGAGAGCAGATCTAGATCTCAGAGGCATAAATTACCAGGAGGCAGAGATAACAAAGACATTAGAATATGCTAGATGTGAGAATTCTATTTTTTTTTAAGATTTTATTTATTTATTCATGAGACACACACACACAGAGAGAGAGAGAGATTGGCAGAGACACAGGCAGAGGGAGAAGCAGGCTCCATACAAGGAGCCTGACGTGGGACTCGATCCTGGGTCTCCAGGATCAGGCCCTGGGCTGAAGGCAGCGCTAAACCACTGAGCCACCAGGGCTGCCCTAGATGTGAGAATTCTAAATATGCTACTGTTTCAGAAAGAACATCCATTAATATCATTATGATGTACATTCAGCTTTCCAAAAATATTGCTATTCCTTATAATAGTAATTTTAATGCCTTTTATGTGTGTGCCTCTTACAACATTTTCAACAGTTACTATTACTGTTATTCTTGATGTTATATTATTATTAATTCAGAGTTTCCTAGTTATAATAAAGTCTTGGCAGACACAGATCATATATCACTTGCTCACTTCATTATCATCAGTACTAACCTGATTCCTGACACGGTAGACACTCAATTAATACTTGTACAGTAATAAATTAAAATGGTACAATGAAAGAAGCATACTGGTTTTGGGTCTGATTGTTAAATAAACATAAAAAGACACTGGAAACCATGTAGAGAAAGGAGGATATAATTATATTAGGAACCACTGTGAAACAGTCACTAGTATTGAGCAATACATTTAGTCCCGATGGAGTTTTCTGGAAATGGAAGGAGTCCTGTTGTCTCTTTCCTCTGTGCATTGAAAAATGGAGACATTCACAAAGATGTCAACTGGGTCCCTCAAGAGAGGCCCAGTGCTTCTATTTAGATGTGTTGGACACCATGAAACACCCAATGACTTTTAGAAGAACAGCGTAAGGGCTACAGATGTGTTATTTCAATCTAATGGTATATCAAAATCCTCTTTTTCTTTAATAAAAATGTGTGTCATATAGAAAGGTTTCCTTAAATAACTAGATACCAGGGAGCAATGACTATTTGAGAGATAAGTGTTTGGGTAGGTGTAAATTAGTTTATACTCTCCATTGGATGTGATTTTGCCAGTACATATACTAATGTGGATATGAGTAAGCTAGTCTACAGATTTCACTGGATATGAATAATCTAGTTTACAGACTGCATTGCTATGGGTAACCTAGTCGATAAACTTTAGTGGATATCAATAACTAGTCTACAGACTCCATTAGGAATGATTAACCTAGTCTATAGACTTCACTAGGCTTAAGTAAACTGGTTTGTAGACTTCATTTGGTGTAAGCTGCTCTATAGACTTCGCTATGTAAGTAAGCTAGTCTATAGAATTGACTGCATTATGGATAAGGTAGTCTAGGCTTTAGGCTTAACCAGATAAACTAGTCTACAGAGTCTGTTAAGAATGGTTAATCTAGTCTATAGACTTCACTCGTTCTAAGTAAACTAGTCTGTACATTCCATTGGGTATCGATAAAGTAGTCTATAGACTTAACTGGATATGGATAAGCTTGTCTACAGACTCCATTAGTTATGGGTAAGCTAGTTTATAGACTTCCCTGGGTGGCATGTGTACGGTAGCCTGTGGACTACTTTCATAGAAATAGAAACATTTACATGGGGGCAAAATGCACAAGTGAACATGACAAAGTGTCAGGATGGGCCAATACTCTTGAGAACAACCACCTGGATAAAATATCAGCAATATTTTCCACTGAGTAAACTCTCGCATCTGTTTCCCATGTGTTCTCACAATCAGCAGGTGCAAAATTAAGCAAAATAGAACCACCTTGTAACTAGCGCTCTCTCATGGTTAAGGACTCAGAACCACAAACTACTTCCCGATGCTTTTCCTAGTTGCAAGTGATAGTAATAACAGATGACAGTAATATTATTAATTCATTATGAGAAGTCCTTTGGCCGATAGTCTCAGATAAATTTTTCTGAAAGTGTGATTGGTTAGAGAATGATTCTTAGAATGATTAAAGCGTTGAGTGTTGAGAAAGACCTAAACAATTTGGGACAAATTCAATGATTCTAAATATGCATACTGCTAATTCAAAGATTTTAGTAGAAGTCGGAGGCTAATTTAAATACTCAGCTATCTCTCTTTTTTAAAAAAAGATTTTATTTATTTATTCATGAGAGAGACAGAGACACAGGCAGAAGGAGAAGCAGGCTTCATGCAGGGAGCTCAATGTGGGACTCGATCCTGGGTCTCCAGGATCACACCCTAGGCCGAAGGCAGGCGCTAAACCGCTGAGCCACCTAGGGATCCCCTACTCAGCTATCTCTTTAACTTAGGTATTTCACCAATTTAGTCTTATAAATCTCTAATAATTTGATTAATACATTTCTAATATTGATCATTATAACTAGATAGCAAGTAATGAATTAAACATTTTAAAGTCACATATTCTAAAATTTTAATTGTGTGAGTCATAACGAAAAATTATAATAGGTTGGAATTAGTCTATAATGATAACATGTCAGTGATAGTTTAGCTTGCAGATTTTTTTTTGTAACTTTCGTTTCTCTGTAGCTAATTGTTTTCTCTGACAAACTGACTAAAAGAATATTAGACATAATAAATGTGAAGAAACTGTATTTACATCATTGTCAGGGGTCTAAGGAAAAGTCAGGAAAATCTCAATGTTTATTTTCTATTTCACAAATATTTTCTAGTAATTAAGTGTGTTCCGTGGCTAAGCCTTGTTGAAATGACAAGTTATTTACACCTCTGGTTTTGATGGGTGTTGTCATGGCATGTTAGACTCTCCACTTTGTAAGTTTTCAGACTTTCTAATTGTGTAGGCAAACAGGCTGCACAGTCCATAATAATAGGCAGGGATAATTCAGATGATAGAGTTTATAATGCAGCTGAACTAGTACTTTGTTTTACATAAAACTGCATCCTGGCCTCTTTAGTAAACAAATTATTATTCTATTACCTCCTCCAGAAAGATGGTGGTTGTTTAAAATACAGTATACCTATTATATGTTGGTATTAAGTGTCTTTATGGCATTAAAATATCCCAGGGATGGAGAGAGTCCAAATCACTGGACTCATTTCACGGCTTCACTGAGCCCTGACAGATCAATTTAATACGTGAACATCATTAATGTCAACATTTCTCATACAATTTAAGGTTCCCAACATATAATACAGGGACAAAGTCCCAATTTGGACTTGGAAAGATAGTTAAGAAAAACCATTAAGATTTAGGAATAGGGGAAATTACAGTGGTTAGTAATGTAGTATGAAATATTCTAGAACATTCTCCATTTTTTAGCTGCCAGATACTAAATATGGAGTGATGTTCACCAAAATGTGCTGACAGATTTAGATTATTATTTCAGAGCTCATGACATTTGTACACTGTATCCAATATGCATACAGAACCTATAGAGACACAAGTTGTATCTTCCCCAACCACCTTCTACCATCTTGTTTCTTGTGAAGAACTGACGTTGTTATAGCAACATGGAAATCCAGTGGACATGGACTGACCCCGTCTTTAGGCTCTTAGTCCTAAAATAACACTTCCTTTTTTCTCTTTTCCATATGTAACAGGAACATACCTTATGGCTATTTAGAACCATATGTGCTTTCTCAAATACAAAGACAAAAGACATTCATTTTATGCAAATTATCGTAACCACTGCCATAATTTTTTTGATAATCATTTTATAGCTAATATTTCCTACTGTAAAGAATATGTTTTTAAATCATATTACCGGTCTTTGGTCTTGTAATCAAAAGTCATAAAAAGAATGCATCCTCGAAGGATTTGACTTTAGGCACTTTTGTCTGTGTCTATTAAAAAATAGTGATGTAGAAACTTGAAATACTTTTGACTTCACCTACTGGTGTTTTTAAATGGGAAATACAGTTGTATTTAGAAAAGGAGATCAAAGTGGGAAAACCCTATAAATGGACTCTAGGAAATGTGGAGTGATGGATAGGGTACAAATGACTAACCTTTGGGAAAGTGATTTCTCCTACACTTCATTTTGCCTGGATTTTCTCATTCTCAGTCACGTACTTTGCAATGACATTCTTTAGACATTCTTACCCAGAAAAGCATTTAAGATCCTGATCACAGAATAAATATTATTCTGTGTTTAAAGACCCCTATTTCAAATTGCTTTTATTGTGGATCCTGCGCATTTAATAACGCAGTTAATGAGAAGTTTGTTTGCTCCTGGAATGATGAGACAGATTTTGAGAATTTATCCCCACGGTGCTTCCATTTGCCTATCTTAATAAATGAGACGTCAATAATGTGCCTTTGAGTTTTACTATTAATATGAGTTTGCTGAACGGAAACCTGTTGCTTTCAGCCAAATCTCAGGGAGTATTTGAATCTCGGAACTTAGCCATGAAATAACAGCAGGCGTTCAGCAGAGCCGTGTCACACCTATGTCACTTCATCTCCTAGTCATAATTATGAGCTCATGTCTGAATTTTCTTCTGCCGTTATTCAGGCATCGGTGGGATCAGAAGGAAACTAAGGGAATGGCAGAGAGGAATACCGCACTTCAGGTGGGGGAATAATCAGAGTCTTGTATAGAGATGTCTAGATCTCATGTACGACATGTATGTATATAACATGAGTATTTATTATATATAATATGCATGTTCTATAATATATGCCTATAGATCATGTTCATTATATACAAAATAATATCATGTTTGTAAATGTATATATATGATTATAAATACACATATGTATGTATGATACTGATTTCCACCTACCCTAATATATATTTTTTAAAGATTTTATTTATTTTTTCATGAGAGACGCAGAGAGAGAGAGACAGAGACACAGACAGAGAGAGAAGCAGGCTCCACGCAGGGAGCCCGATGTGGGTCTCGATCCTGAGCCTCCAGGATCACGCCCCAGACCAAAGGCAGTGCTAAACCACTGAGCCACCGGGGCTGCCCTACCCTAATGTTTTAAAGTTGACTTCAGTTTAGGCTTATTTTTCATTATGTTTTGTTTCTTCTTTCTCTTTCTCTTGCTCCGTTAATACCAGTAACTTCAGATTTGAGAGTGTCAAAGTCCTAAAGTGATAAGATATTTAAATCTAATCATGTAAAAAAGATTCTAAGGGATCCATAGAACTTATTTTTGCATGACATGTAGAACTTAGTTTTTACATAATACTTTTACCATAATAATAATAATACCATAACTAATATTTTAAATAACAGTGGGTTTGGTTATTTGATCAAATTCAATTAAGCCAACTCATTGTTGCATAAGAAATGAAAACATATTTACAGATTCACTGCAGTCCCTGGTCTCAGGGATGAGAATCCGAATCATTCATTCACCGCCTGCTGTGCCTGCTTGCATAGCGTAAACGTACGTGGAATACACGGTTGGCCACCGGAACTGAGTGTGTGGAATATTCACACATACACTTCTTAAATTGACAGCCTTATGCATTCCTCGCAGTTTACATAAAAAATATGTATGCTCCCTGTCAGGAGTGTTACTGTTCTGTCTTTGTTTTTGCTTTTGCTTTATTTTGTTGTTTTTTGTGTTTACGTACGCAGTTCATCTTAAAGTATGGAAGAAAAGTTCTCATTTTATGGGAGGCTTGTATTTGAATGATTCGGAAGTAACCATTACCTTCGTGAAATGCATCAGATTAAATTCGGCCTTCTCATTGATTAGATTGTCAGCAGTTTTCCTTATTTACTGTAGCTTTTCTAAGAATGGGTTAAGGTGCATCATCAACCTACAGAAGTGCTGTTTAAACTGGAAAGGCTAATCGTGAGCTTAGGGTCTGCACAGTTAAGTTGCTTTATTTTTCTGAAATGCACACATGGCACGTTGAGCCGTGTTCTTCCCTAGAAACCTTGAAGCAAAGAGCTCTGATCCTTGAGGCTGGCGGTCACCCCAACCACATCCTGTTGTGGCAAGTCAGGAGGTCAGGTGTCTCAAAGGAGAACTTGGTCTTTCAAGTGTGATACCGTGTCAGATCATGAGCATTATTTAATAATGACTGAGGTGTGAGCAATCAGGTGAATGGCTCAGATCTTTTATCAAGAGCCGTAGAAGACATTTTGTTGTGAAAAGATTTGAAGTCGCACAGAGTGGATCCATGAGATGTTCCTCTCATCTGTCTTATATGAGATTATAACATTTAGACTCAATTTTGAGGACAAAGGATTTTTAAAAGCCAGCATTTTATCTAAAATATTTTTAAAGAAAAAAATATAAAATAAAATAAAATAAAATAA
This sequence comes from Canis lupus baileyi, assembly GCF_048164855.1. Lineage (NCBI taxonomy): Eukaryota > Metazoa > Chordata > Mammalia > Carnivora > Canidae > Canis > Canis lupus. The sequence continues at coordinate 4,720,087 of NC_132877.1, forward strand.
AATAAAATAAAATAAAATAAAATAAAACAAATAATAAAATATTTTTAAAGGCAAGTAAAATGAGGAAAAATCCCTTCAATGATATATGCTCTATTTACCTAATTTGTATTGTTTTGTAGGGAATATATTTGCCGGTCTGAATTTCACATTCAACTATCATTCAACATTGATGCCATAGTAAAAAGAAATGAATATTTACAGGTTAAGAAAAGAAGTTTGCATCTGAGAAATTCACTTCATCCTTTTTTCTCCTTTTTCTTCCCCAACTGCTAATAAAAGTTGAGATAAATTTTTAGAATACAGATTTTTTTTTCCCTGTTGCTTGTTACCATCTTTCATAGCCACGGTATTTCAAACTATTTTTGATATTTTTATTACACCTATGGGGGATATGAAGGAAAAAATAACTTAATGAAATTGTGTCTATTTCTTTTCTGAAAACTTCAACAGGTTGCTCGTCAAAGGGATGGTTAGTTGTAATAACATTTTACTATGGTACATTATTAGCGGATGATGGTGTGAGGTGTTCATTTCTGTCACAGTCAGGGAAACCATTTCCTTGCTGTGCTCTCAATTTAACTTAAATCTTATGATTTCGTGTTTTTAACAAACACCTCCTTAATTTTTGGCACTCCGTCCCTCCCACTGACAGCCCGATGCCTGGTGGCTGTGATTGTTAATGCATACAGTGATGGCCAGAGGAACATATTAAGTACAAACCTTAACTTGAGGACGGCTAAAATCACTTAGAGTTTAGCAACATTTCCTCATACGTTTAAAAATATTAATAAAAATAAATATCACAGAGCCAAATGTTTTTTTTTTTAAATCACAAAACACATGTTCCTTGTATTGCTTTCGGCGTACACACAAAAATCAGTCCTTTGGGGAAGACGTAGCTTTTTGAGTTTAGTAATAATGAAAGAGGAATTGAAACATAGAGTGACCTACAGATGCTCCTGAATCCTGCGAGGTCTTTAAGTATTTCTTTTAGGTACATATCTGGGTGCGTTGGTAGCAAACACACATTCTGCACAGATGTGCCTTTTTGTTTTTTTGTTTTGTTTTCTTTTGTTTTGTTTTGTTTTGTTTTGTTTTCAGATGTGCCTTTTGGAACACGCGGTTGTCACGATGGAGGAAAGGCGACAGATGCTGATTCTGAGGAGCACGGCACCACTGCATCTCATGTGGGGACATCCGTGCAGGTGGCCAAGTCAGCCCCTGCGTCAGTCCCATTGTTTATATTTCTCTCCACCCAATGGCTTATGACAAGTTCACTCACATCCATCCAGCACCCCATTCCTGTCCCAATCTTCTATATGTCCAGGTCAGCTTTGCAGCTCCGTATGGAATACCGTGTAAGACAATGTGCTGTGCCCACACAAAGCTTGCGTCTACACTGAGAGAATGGGTTGGCAACCCAGCTGGGATCTAGCTTTTGCTTCCCTTCCTGAATCCTCCCTGTGCCTCTGGGAGTTCCTTATGGCAGGCTGAGACCAACACCCGCCATCACTTACTCATAAGGCTGACAAGGCTCGGGCTCCTGTCCCTTAATCTCGCTTAGTGCCTGTTCTGAGTGCATGTGATTTCCGCTTGTGTCAGCATCAGGCATCCTCAGCATCAGCCTCCATGCTGCCAGAGAAGTTTCCAGTGGACACGGCTGGGGTAGCTGCACCCAGAGCATAGCCATACCCTCAGAATAACTATGCCTGCAGCATTTCCCCTTCCCTCCTCCGTGGTGCATCCTCTCTACATGGGGCTTCACCTGAAAACCAGTATTTGGAGCTATGCCTTCACAAGCATTCACCTGACTCCCTGCCTGGAATTGAGCCCATATGCTAACGTCTCCTTGTACACCTAATTTAGCCAAACATCCTGTGCTCATCTTTAAGCTGATGACCCTAAAGAGAGAGCGTATCCTCACTGTAATGCACGAGAGCCAACTCTACAGAGCTTGAAAATTCAAAGTTTAAAGGGCTTATGTCTGGCATTTCAATAAAGGACACCTATTTAGTCCTACACAGATAATTGTCGATAAATCAAGGCTTGAAAGTCCTTTGAAACACGTGGGAAGCAATTTTATTTCAAAGGATCCTTTTAAGATAAAAATGACCAAACTAGAGAATGTCCACCCAGAATACACACACACACACACACAAACACACACATCTTATTAATGTGACATAAACATGTATTATTAGATTAAACAATAAATAGTTATTTGGTAATAATGAACAGAAGTTAACCTCTAAAGTCACAGAGGTTCAAAATACGTGCCTATGAGTAGCGTCTGCATTGTTAACATCAGGAAAGCACACAGCGTAATAATGTGATTTGATTTACAGAGTTTTCCACCATCCATTTACAGAATGCTTTCGCACATGATTCTTCCAAGAAGTCCTTTGAGAGCATGGTGGGAGGGCAGGATCACCGCTCCTCATTAACGAGGGGTTGGCCAAAGCCCAAAGAAGCCAGTCATGTCTGGGGCTCCCGTGTTCCCTCCAGGAGCGTCTCCCCACTTTACTGCACTCACGAGGCTGTGGTTCTGTGTCTAGCGCCGCGTGTGACTCCCCCACACGTCTACACGCCTGCTCAGCGCAGCTCGAGTACCACCACGGACGCCCTAGTACAATGATGTGAACGCAGGGGCCAGCCCCAGGCCTGGCAGGACATCCCAGGGAGCTGCGGATGATTTGCAAGGTGCACACTACAGAGCTCTACCCCAGAGAGGAAGAAGTCAGGTCGCTGAAGAGAATCACACTTGCAAACGTAGGGACAAGATCCAGGGTCATATTTGGGAGCTGGCTGTGGTGGAACTCACCCAGTTGTCTTAGTCACCTCTTCCTCCATATTGGCCGTTAACCTCTTACCTAATCAATCTGCACCATCAGTGTGTTGGCTGAAATGCTGAGGAGACCAGTCCAGGTTTCCAGTCAAAATGTGCATTCGAATGACTCTGGGCAGCCACCTCCTGGAGAAGATGGAGGAATGTCCCTAGTGACAGGACAGAGCAAGATACGGTCTAGGACCCTCGGCTTTGGGTTCAGACCCCAATTCCAATATTGGCCTCCTGCAAAGAATATGCATGTCTCACTCTCTTTGTATATAAATTGCATCTTCCTTCAGCATGTTTCTGTGAAGATGACATATGCACGAAATGTAAATAAAATTTTCACAGCATCTACTCCATAAATACCAGATACAAATCCCCATCACAGATTTAGGGAAGTTAGCTGATACCCCCAACTTGCTTTGTTACAAGAAAAAAACGAAATATATGATTTATTTCTTTTATTTTCTTTAATACTTTCCCACCTTATTAAGGTTAACAGGGTCCTTATATATGTACATACTGGCCGTGGGATGCCTGGGTGGCTCAGTGGTGGAGCGTCTGTGATCCCGGAGTGATCCCACATCGGGCTCCCTGCACGGAGCCTGCTTCTCCCTCTGCCTGTGTCTCTCTCGCTCTCTCCGTGTCTCTCATGAATAAATAAATAACCTCTTTAAAAAATAAAATAAACATTTGCTGTAAGTTTTCAGTGACATTTAAACTGAATTATCTTTCCATAAGTAAGCTTCTTTAGGCACATTGGTTTGCATTTTATAGAAATGGAACATCCAACACACAGAACATCCAAGTCCTTTATCTTTAGGTCACAAATAGCAAAGGTGTATAATTTGGAAATGTTACAGACACGATTCCAAATCTCAGCTAAACTCTTTCCCAAATTGCACCCACTCAGTTAGTCTTTAATGAAAATAGAGAACAAAAACAGTTGCTTAAACGTAGCACTGCGTGAGATTCTGATCACTAAGAAGTCCCTTAAAGAGCAGTAAGCCGTGATTGCTGCAAAGCTCAGAACACCAGCAAGGCTTAATTGCAAAGTAGTTAACAGAAGGCCACAAATTCTGTTTTCCTAACAGGAGCTGAGAGCTACGGATGTCATTTTGTCATGCACTAGAATGGCACTGCTTCTCGTGAGTGTGGCACAGAAACTCCACGTCACCCCTCTCTCTCTCTCTCATTTTGTATAAGCTTCTAGGAGCATAGCATGGCCTCCCCTCCAGCAGCACAGGCGTCCACTAAGCCGTACTGGCCTCCTCTCTTCCTCCATCTCTTAGCAGCCGCCTTGACCAACCGGCAGCCATTAGCTCCCAATTGGTGTCCCAGGGACAGCCGTCCACCCAGTTGTTAAATTTCTCCAAAGAGGGTTATCCAACCTTGATCTTTTTCTTCCTGGGTAGTTTTGTGCGAACCAATCAGAATCCATGGCTTTAAAATCAGCCACCAACTGACTTGAGAATGCTCCGTGAGACTCCAAAGCATCAATTTCATTCATTGTTAATACTGCCTTTTCCAGAACGTTTGGAGTAGCATATGTTGAGGTCCAAGTAAAAGTTGATCTTTTGGATTCTGGGAAACATACACAAAATCTCACACATATGCTTTTGGATTATAATGAGTAGCCAGAGCTTTTTCTTTTCCTATAATCAGCATTGCAGATCTACCATCAGTCATGAAAGAATTTGCAGCTGTCCGTGTGCCACGGGTCTTGATGGATGCAGGTTTCAGTTTGACCACCTGCTCCAGAGATGAAGGACAAATGCCATTATCGTTGTGAACTGTATCTGTTTCTGGTATTTTGAAGGATACAGCATTAGACAGGAGTCCTGTGGCCACGCTGTAAGCACAGCACGCACTCATCCTGGTCCGGTTGGGAATCAGCTAAGGCAGTGGCCAGCCCATCTGCAGAAGGGCCCATTTTCTCACTGGTGAAGAACTTGATCACTGTAGGGAACTCCCACAATGGAAATTCAATCTGAAGTTAGAGATTAAAGACACTTGCTGACCTGGAGTCTTGGCCTCATTGAGATCAAGAACCATTTTCCTCATTTTCCTTGAATGACAATACAGACATCAGACTGTCATGACCACACCACACTGCCCAGAAGCTATCAAGCCAACACCTGTGGTCTTGGCTGGGTGAACAGAGATGAAACCGTGGTGACAGCGTGAGCAAGAGTCTTTGTCAGGGAAGCCAGCTCCACATGCAGCCTCTCTAGCGACACGGCTAGTTTCACTTCCTATATATCTGGACCAAAGATGATACAATCGACGACTTCCTTTGGGACGTGCGTCTGATGCTACAAACCTGAAAGTGCTGCTGTAGCCAAACCATATGGCATCAGGTCCTTCTTCCCTGTGCCTGCCTGCAAAAATGGAACGTGAACATCATCCACCATCACGATACTCCTTGTGTTGGGGTTGGCTAAGGTTTTCTTTGATTTGGTCTGGACAGCTAGGGCAGCTCTTCCTTGGAAGAACAGCTCAGAGCTCTTACAGAAAATCTGAGTGCCCAGTTTCTCGGGAAGATTTTTTTTAATGTGCTGGGACTAAACCAAAATTTATTTCTTAAGCTGAAAAAAAATAGGGGAATGTTAAGGTCTGAATCTGTTTCATACACAGACTATGCCCAGAAGCACTGAAATATGCTCCTTTGGAATCTGAGTCTCTGTAAGGACCTAACATTGTAGAATATTTAGCAATCAGTGCTGATTTTTGGTTGATCAATTCAACGGTTGGGAGTGATAGTCATACTGTTCATGATACCCTCTATTCTTTAACTACTCTTACTTTGTCTTTTTATTATTAATATTATTCGTGAGAGTCGCAGAGACACAGGCAGAGGGAGCCTGATGCATAACTTGATCCCAGGACCCTGGGATCACCTCCTGAGCCAAAGGCAGACACTCAATCACTGGCTGGCTGGCTCCAGAAGGGAGCCATCCAGGCACCCCTTTTTTGTTTTTTTTAAATCTAATAATAAGGTGGCAAAATAAAATAGATGTGTTTTCATGCGGATAGAATAACCCCAACATAAGCTTAAAGCTCATTTATGTAAAAATCCTACCCTTGACCTCTGCATTCATATGTCCATACTTATGTGCACATACACAGACATATACACACGCTCATCAAAAGTTGATGGTCATTGGTTTATTCATATGTTTTTTTCACTTATGTAGAGCTATGAGGAAACAGTTGGTATTAGCAATGAAGACTCTTTCATTAATGTAATTTTTTGGAATTTTACAAAACGTCTTGATAATTAGCATTTTCCAGTCTTTTGATTTTTTTTTTTTTTTTTTTTTTTGGCTTCTGGAGTTCTAGGTAACAAATAGGCTTTCTTTTTACTTGTTTGATACATATATCTGATTTCTGTGCTGCATGAAAAATGCCAACTGAGGGTTTTTTTTCCTTCCGTGAAGAATTTTCACAGTGTTCTGAAGGAAATACAGAAAATACAAGATAAGCTACTGCATGAAATAAAATTCATAAAAAGCCCTTCCTGAGTGGTTCTCCAAGAAGCATCCCCTGCAACTTTCTGCAGAGTGTTAAGTTTATCTCTTTGATTCAGTGGTACAAGCCAGCCTCCACTTTCATCCTGCAGATGTAGGGTAGTTTACTTTTCAAGTAGGTCATAAAACACCCTGTTTATAAAGCACTTAGCTACACTGCACAATGCAAAGAATAACATGTTCAAACACACAGAGAAGCCTTTCCTAAGGAATTTGAGATTTAAAAGCATCACAGTACAATGAATCATTCACAGAAATCTGCCTTGCAGGATTCATCTTTGAACTTAAAGAACAATTTCAAGGGCCAGCACTCCAAAATTTGCCAAAATAGGCAGACTTCTCCCCTCCCGTCCTATTGTGTTTGATAGCAGAGCTGAATACAGCACTGGCTTTTGCAATTCTGTGTCAAGGTTATAGAAAGTCAATTATTAACACCCATTGCTCAGTTAATGTGTTAACATAGATTCGCCAACCATCCATCAGTGAAGTATTTGGACGTTAATTTTACACCAGTAAACAGCAAGGGGACTGGGCATGATTTGGAGTAAGAGCTCCCCAAAGGTTTCTCAACGTTGCGAGCATTGACATTGGGGCTGGATATTGCTTTCTTGGGGGTCGTCCTGTGCTCTCCAAGGTATCAAGCAGCATCTTTCACTTGAACTTTTCCATGCATGTAGCCTAGCATCTCTTGTCTACCTTGTGGTTACCAAAACGTCTCCAGATATTGCCAGTGATCCACTGGGGAAGAGAATTGCCCTTGTTGAGAAGCAATGTAATTCTCACTTTCAGGATTTTTAAATTACTATGTTAAACCACTCGTGGTGAGTCTGTTGTGCAGCCAAGTTGGAGAACCAGTGGCCTATTCCTTTTGTGATTCAAGTCCTGGTCTCCAAGTCAGGAGCATCACGTGGAAATTTATTAGAAAAGCATATTCTGGGTGTACCTGGGTGGCTCAGTGGTTGAACATCTGCCTTCTACTCAGGCCTTGATCCTGAAGTTCCGGGATCGAGTCCCACGTCGGGCTCCCTGCAGGGAGCCTGCCTCTCCCTCTGCCTGTGTCTCTGCCTCTCTCTGTGTGTCTCTCATGAATAAATAAATAAAATCTTAGAAAGAAGAAAGTAAGAAGATAAGGAAGGAAGGAAGGAAGGAAGGAAGGAAGGAAGGAAGGAAGGAAGAAAGAAAGAAAGAAAGAAAGAAAGAAAGAAAGAAAGAAAGAAAAGAAAAGAAAAGAAAAGGAAAGAAGAAAAGAAAGAAAAGAAAAGAAAAGAAAAGAAAAGAAAAGAAAAGAAAAGAAAAGAAAGAAAAGCAGCTTCTGAGACGTACAGAATCAGAATCTGCATTTCACCCAGATCTCCAGGTCATCTCAGTGCAGCTCAGGTCTTCAACAAAACTCCCTCTCTTCTCTGAGGAGTCTCCTCAACTCCCAAGTCCTGCTGAACTGGCAATCCCTGCTCGCTGGTACAATGGTTGTGTCAGCAGCTTCGTGGGGAAGATAGTGGCTGGAGTGTGGAATTGGGTCAGAATCCATGGCTAGATGGAGGGTAACTCGAATTTTCTCTAGAGAGTTTGTGTCCTTAAAAGATTCAAGAGATTGTGTTGGTTCTTGTTGGAAGACTATAAGGAGAGGTGGTAGGAAAGGACAAGTGAATAAAATGGCAGGAGTCCCTCCTGCTGTCGTCCTGCAGGTCTTCCTCCTCTTTAGCCCTTCTTTTCTTCTTCGCCCTGTTTTATAGATTTACCTTTGCCTCCAGCTGTGGTTGAAAATTGTACCAACGGTTTTTGAGTTAGCCTGAGATGGCTTTGCTCCTTGCAACCAATCACACTCGGACAAAAAAAATGACACTTGGTTTTACTTTAATAAATTTGGAGATGGGTTATATAATAAAACACACTGTCCCAGTAAGTTTATTTTATTTTATTTTATTTTTATTTATTTTTAGAGATTTTATTTATTTATTCATGAGAGACACAGAGAGAAAGAGAGAGACACAGAGAGAGAGGCAGAGACACAGGCAGAGGGAGAAGCAGGCTCCATGCAAGCAGCCTGATGTGGGACTCGATCCCGGGGCCCCAGGATCACACCCTGGGCCGAAGGCAGGCGCTAAACCCCTGAGCCACCCAGGGATCCCTCCCAGTAAGTTTATAATGAAAGTTCTAATATCATGCATTGTTGGTTCAAAGTTTCTGATTGTCCATTTCATAAAGACATTTAAAGTGGAATATAAATGAATGTCTACTTTACTCTTTAATAATGCTTTAAATAAATAAACATCCCAAAGAATGAAAAGGGGAATTAAAGTAACCCCATATTAGTGGGTAAAGGAGTGAAAAATGTTTTGTAAACTGATAGAACTAACACACAGCATTAAAATGATAATTCCTATGTTTATAGAACAACATTCAAAATATTTGTCAATTAAATGACAAAGACAAAACCCAAATTTTATTCATGGCAAGATTGCAGCTGTAAAATGTGTGCCTGCATAAGGAGGAAATGTGAATGAAATACAAAGAATAAGCTTTATTGTTTAAAAAAAAAAAAAGAGATTGTGGCAGCCCGGATGGCTCAATGGTTTATAGATTTTTTTTTAATTTTATTTACTTATTTATTTATGATAGTCACACAGAGAGAGAGAGAGAGAGAGAGGCAGAGACACAGGCAGAGGGAGAAGCAGGCTCCATGCACCGGGAGCCCGATGTGGGATTCGATCCCGGGTCTCCAGGATCGCGCCCTGGGCCAAAGGCAGGCGCCAAACCGCTGCACCACCCAGGGATCCCTGGCTCAATGGTTTAACGCCGCCTTCAGCACAGGGCGTGATCCTGGAGACCTGGGATCGAGTCCCACATCGGGCTCCCTGCATGGAGCCTGCTTCTCTCTCTGTGTGTCTCGTGCATAAATAAATAAGATCTTTAAAAGAAAATGAGATTGTGCACATTTCTAGATTTTTGTTTTTATAAAATGAGACAACGGATGAAAATGTGCATGTGTTCCTAACATCCAGGAGACCATAAATACAGTGTAATTTTACATAAGGCTTAGGTGGCACAAATTTAGGTGTTTTCTTCATTTAAATAGTTTTCAATCCACTGTAAAGAGAAATATAATGTACCAGTTTCACGTATGCCCCAGGTGCAAGATATATGAAACAATTACTTTGTCTATAGAATCAGATGTGTTTAGGGACCATGTTTAAGCTCTTCTTTATTTAAGTTTTCATTGGCAGAGGTGTGGATGTGAATAACTTGGTTGTGTCTGCCTTCAGAGCCTTGCTGCAGTTAATGTGACTTTTTGAACTATGCAGATTCTCTAAACCTCCACATCCTGATGCATGAAATAGGTATGCCTGTAACAGGATGGACGCCAAGGTTTTGTTAAAATTAAACGGTACGTTTACACACAAGGCTTAGTGCAGTGCCTGGTAAATTATTATCCCTTAAGGGATACCAGTTGTCATTCCTATTGCCTTCAATTTATGTCACCAGCAAATTCATGACTGAGAATGTAATTATATGGTCAGTGCCTCTATCTTTTTTTTTTAAGATTTTATTTATTTATTTGACAGAGAGACAGAGAGAGAGAAAGAGAGAGAGAACAGCAGGGGACACGGGAGAGGGAGAAGCAGGCTCCGCGCTGAGCAGGGAGCCAGATGCTGGGCTGGATCCCAAGATCCCAGGTTCATGACCTGAGCCACAGGTAGCCCCCAATGCTTCCTTTTTACAGATTCTCAGCTTCAGTGTTTTATTATTGTACATGAGCATTAATATTTGACTTTAATTTACTAATATGTTAAGAGTCAAGGCATAGTTAATAATCTTCGATTTAGAAAAATGATTTAATGAAAGTAATACAAAAATATCCATGGATACTTGTATTACTGTTTAAAATTTTGGCCTGATGGGACACACATAAAGGCAAAATTCTTCATTAAGAAGCCCTAATTGAGGGCGCCTGGGTGGCTCAGTGGTTGAGCGTCTGCCTTTGGCTCAGGTCCTGATCCTGGGGTCCTGGGATCGAGTCCCACATCGGGCTCCCTGCGTGGAGCCTGCTTCTCCTTCTGCCTGTGTCTCATGAATAAATAAATAACATCTTTTAAAAAAAGAAGGCCTAATTGAAAAGTACATAACCCAGTTTTCATCAATTTAAACTGCAAGGTTTTTTCTCAAATTTATTTTTTGTTTACTGTTGTTACATTGAGATGACCTAACCCGTTAGAATTATAGTTTTGCCGAACCCAATCCTTCACAATTTTGGTATGCTGTTTTTTGTGTTACTGGAAATATAAGGGTACCACGCTGGTGCTCAGTATGTACTTTCTGTTATAAAGCATTCAGGTTCCTTTAAACTCAGGATTTCTCTCCATAACTTAACCCACATCTCGTGGAGGCTCCATCTCAGCACATGTGGGTCACCCTGAAGGATATTGGGGCAGGCGGAACTGATGAAAATATGGTAGTGTTTGTGCTCCCGCTGTGTTGTGAATAACAGTCTTTCCTTCTTCTCTGACCCGGGATCTCTCGTCTTCTACCAACATTAATGAAACTTGCAGGTAGCCTGTTGACTTGCACGTAGGTAATAATCTCAGATACTTGAGTTCTTGATGTGTGCAGGTGTCAGCATCTTTAAAGTCTCAGAATGAGATGGTTGTATGGCACTCAGGAATAAACATTCTCAGTATTTAAAAGTTCCACTTCGTCCCAATAGTGTCTAGGTTCTCTTTGCAAATATTTCCTTTTTTTTAAATTAATTTTTTTAAGGATTTGATTTATCTGTCCATGAGAGACTCTGACAGAGAGAGAGAGAGGCCAAGACAAAGGCAGAGGGAGAAGCAGGCTCCCTGTGGGGAATCTGATGCAGAACTCAATCCCAGGACCCCAGGATCATGATCTGAGCCAAAGGCAGATGCTCAACCACTGAGCCACCCAGGTGGCCCTGCAAATAATTTCAAATCCACTCAGTTCATGTTGTCTTATGCTATATGCATTATGAAGGCATTTTTTAAAAGATTTTATTTTTAATTAATCTTTACAGCCAGCATGGGGCTTGAACTCACAACCCTGAGATCAGGAGTCATATGCTCTACTGACTGAGCCAGGCATGTGCTCCAATATGACTTCATTTTTTAATTCTAATCATCCATGATCAGCTCTTTACTTTGATTTAAAAAAAAAATCTTTGTATGTGTGTGGGGAGGTACATATATACATACAAATCAATTTTTATATTTGGTGTTTGCAAAGCCTAGAGTTTTGTTTTTTTTTTTTTTAATTTTCTTCTCAATACTAATTAAAACCAAGTTCTTCATCTTGGTGATGTAGGAAAGACATTAGGGTTTGAAGCCGATGGCCAAGAAAGAATTCTTGAGATGTCTTTGTTGTAGGTAGTAAGGAAATATATTTTTTTCTACCTCTGTTTCCCATATCATTGGCAGTTGCCTATTACCCCAAAGGAGGGGTATATTTAAAAAGTGCCAGTGCTTCCGTAGAACTATAACAAAATCTCGTCGTAAATCTCCTTATGTAATTTGTAGTGATCATGCTCTTAAAATGACTTTTTTTGATAACAGCAATGAATGAAAACCAAGGTCTAGGACAAAGAGAAAAATGGTCTCTTTCTGTGGCATGATCTTCATTAGGACCACGTTGTCACTTAATTCATATTTCGTGAGCACCCGGTCCTGGAGAGACAAACATTGAAGTGCATTGTACTGTGACACTCTTACCGTGTGGGCCATTTCAGGTGGTCTCAATGTGGTTTTAAAAGCAGAATAATTGGGATCCCTGGGTGGCGCAGCGGTTTGGCGCCTGCCTTTGGCCTAGGGCGCGATCCTGGAGACCCGGGATCGAATCCCACGTTGGGCTCCCAGTGCATGGAGCCTGCTTCTCCCTCTGCCTATGTCTCTGCCTCTCTCTCTGTGACTATCATAAATAAATTTTAAAAACTTAAAAAAAATAAAAGCAGAATAATTGAAACACAGGAACAGTATGAGGTCTACAAATATTTTCTCTGTTCGTATTTTTTTCCCCATAAATAGCGAGTCAAGTTACAAAGGCAGTGAAAGCCACAAATGACAGTATGTTGTAGCTCAAATCCCATATATACTCAGACATAGAGGAACCAGAGATGGACCTACAGATATAACCTCAGGTATGGATATGGCCGAAACACAGGATATGAATAATAAACTAAGTGTACTAACGTGGAGACATGCGTACCTGTCTCTTCATTGATGGGGTGTGACTAAGTCTTGGAATATGGCAGAGAATGTGTTGTTCAAGATGGATAGACTTGCTGTAAGATGTTAGTGTCAGACCGTATATTCAGAAGGCCTTAAATTTATATAAACTGTGAACTTGACATAGAAAGTGCAATATAACTCTTTAGGATTGAAACAATGGGGCAGCTGTGTAACCTGATGTGATAGGAGCTTGTGCCAATGATCAATGTCCAGTGCTTCGCTTCTCTTCTCTTCTCTTCTCTTCTCTTCTCTTCTCTTCTCTTCTCTTCTCTTCTCTTCTCTTCTTTCTCTTCTCTTCTCTCTTCTCCTCTCCTCTCCTCTCCTCTCCTCTCCTCTCCTCTCCTCTTCTCTTCTCTTCTCTTCTCTTCTTTCTCTTCTTCTCTTCTCCCCATCACCTCACCTCACCTCATCTCCCCTCCTCTCTTCTTCTCTTCTTTCATTTCTACACCCAACATGGGGCTCAAACTCATGACTCCGAGATCCAGAGTTTTATGCTCTTTGGACTGAGCCAGGCAGGTGCCCCTGGAAAATGTTTTCTAACCAAAAACTCACAAGTGACCTTCACCATAATGATAAGCCATAGAAGGCTACTTTCTGTGATGAATAGGGCGTAAGGGAGTCTTGCTGATATTTTGACAAAAGATATGGAAATGAAATATTTATATGTATGAACACACATGCATGTCTGTATGTTTGTGCCATGTGTATACATACATGTACACGTTTTATGTTCCTGCATACATGTGCATACACATACACACCTTATTTTTCTTTACATGTGCAATTTTAAATTTTCACATAACCCTGTGAAACACTTCCTTTATGAAGCAAAGGCAGAAGAGACTCTGGGAGCTTAAATAATTTATAATGTGCCAATGAGCTAGTAAGTGACAGAGCTGGAAACTAACCCCATAAGTTTTTTTTTTAATGTATTAAGTGAATTTACCAATGAACATCCACTACTTGATTTGACCAAGGATGGGTTCCTACACCATAGATGGTATACGTTATGAAATAATATACAAAAGGTACTTATAGGGTAAAGAAGAAGAAAAAGAAAATTATGCTTAGACCATGATCAGACCAAATGGGCAGTGCTGTCCTTAAGGAGAAAGAGATGTGGCTTCTTGTCCAGGACTGGATTTGTGATAAATCCACTGCTTGAGAGTTAGATGTGAGTGTTCTCAGTTTGTCCACCAGGATGCTGGGCCCGCAAGACCTGAAGCTGTCCCCTGGTCAGACAGCCAGCAGACAGCAGGGCCCCACCCACGCTGCTCCCTAGAGGCCGTGTGCAGCCCTTGCCCTTGCTGTGGTTTGACCCCGTGACACCTGTGCCCCCGTTCTGTAGAGCACATGCCTGTCCCCATGTCCACGGCCCATCGCCAGCTCTGCACACAGATCCAGACACCGTCCCTGTCGGCAGTGGCCCCCTCTCTTTCGCCTCAGTTGCCCTAGCAGATTTGCAAGAACACAGTTACTCTGGGGCCCTGCGTTCACCCAAAGACAAGGCAGAATCCAGAGCCTCTGTTCAAATCAGAGTGCGGGGCTCGGCTCAGCGCGCTCTCTTCGGTCTGCCAACGTGGTCCGGCTCCGGGGAGTTGTCAGTAATGAGAAGACCCGATGCCTGGGGCAGGTCGCAGCGTCTAGACTGCTCGGGTGCTGTTGCGGGGACAGTTCGTCTGGCCGGTGGCCGCAGGCTTCCCTGTGCCGCCCTCCGCTTCGCAGCCTCAGAGACGGTCCCTTGCTGCCTCGTGGACAACTTTGTCGCTCATCGTGGCTTTGATCAGATTGCGGGGCTGGGCCGTCCGGGAGGGCAGCCTGTAACTCCCTTAGGGAGCCTTCCGTGCGTCTGGACGATACACGCTTGCCCGGCAGCCCCTGAATTGAGAGACTGCAGCGGGTCAGAAGGTAAGACTTCCAGGGGCCTGCAAATGGGAAACAGCCACTTCCCAACTCCATGGCTCTCCATGGCTACTTGGACCTCAACGAACCTAGAACGCAAGCCTCCTTGAGTGTCGTCCTTGGAAAGGGATCGCCTGCCGCTGTGAGGGGTGGTGTGCGGCGGCGGCTTCCTGCCCCGGGTGGCATATGTTGCTGTGGCGTGGTGGTGTCAAGTCGTTGTCCAATAGTACATAGAAAAGGCACGAGATGAAGTTGGCTTGCAATCAGGGCATGTCCTTCCACTTGGTGACCTTCTTTGCACTCTTGCAAAGTGAAATGTGAATAACGAGGACGATATTTTTGTTTTCATTAATGTGGTTCTGAGATCAGTTGAACGATCCACGTCCACAGCAATGTCTGGCCAAATCCGGCTTCTTCAGGGGTGTCGAGAGGGCCCCTGGCTGAGTCCTTTTGGGCTGCGATAACAGATACCATAGACTTGGTGGCTTATAAACAAGAGAAATGCAAAAAAATAAAAAATAAAAAATTAAACAAGGGAAATGCATTCCTCACAGTTCTGTAGGCTGGAAGTCCAAGATCAAGGCATTGGCAGATTCAGTGTCACGTGAGAGCCCGTTTCCTGGTTCATAGACGGCCGTCTTCTTGCTAGAGCCTCACGTTGCACAATGGATGAGGGAGCTCTCTAGGGTCTGTTTAAGAAGAGTACTAACCCCATCCTGAGGGCTCCATCCTCATGACCTAATCACCTGTCATCAGCCCCATATCTAAATACCATCCCATGGGGGAAAGGGTTTTGGAGGTGAATTTGGGAAGGTCTAAATCAGCTGTAGCATTTCTTAATTTTTTTTTTTATTACAGACAAAAAGAAAAGAGGACTCTAATCATCATGTACATAACAAGTAAAATACACATATGGATAACAAAAAACTGAAAGGACAACTGGATAACAAAAAACTGAAAGGACAACTTTAATTTTAGCTTCATTCTAAGTTTTTGAATGTTCTTTTGACTATGAACTTGGTTTAGTTTTAAAAATTAGCTTCAGCTCCTATGATTAGCTTTGTAGATTTAGCAATTTTGCATTATTCCTATAAAGAAAAAAACATTTCTGAGTTTTCACAAGTTTTCACAAAGCAGTATCCTCAAAAAAAAAAAAAAAATCCATCTATTTGAGCCAGGGTATTTTGGAACTTTCTAACTGAACAGATTTCAGTTCCCAACTTTTTTATTTTTTAATTTTTTTTATTGGAGTTCAATTTGCCAGCATATAGCATAACACCCAGTGCTCATCCCGCCAAGTACCCCCCACCTCAGTGCCCATCACCCAGTAACCGCAACCCCCCGCCCACCTCCCTTCTACCACCCTTTCTTCATTTCCCAGAGTTAGGAGTCTCTCATGTTTTGTCACCCTCACTGATGTTTTCACTCATTTTCTCTGCTTTCCCTTTATTCCCTTTCACTAATTTTTATATTCCCCAAATGAATGAGACCATATAATGTTTGTCCTTCTCCGATTGACTCATTTCACTCAACATCATACCCTCCAGGTCCATCCATGTCGAAGCAAATGGTGGGTATTTGTCATTTAAAAATATGGAACGCTTCACGAATTGGCGTGTCATCCTTGCGCAGGGGCCATGCTAATCTTCTCTGTATCCTTCCAGTTTTAGTATATCTGCTGCCGAAGCGAGCACAGCTGTAGCATTTCTTAAGGCTGAGCTCTTGGCGCCATCCTGACTTAGGATATGACATGGACATGGGGAATGAATTGGGAAGCCTAGGTCTTTCCTGGGAGATGGTAAGCAGGAGTGAGCAGTGATTAGAAACCAGGGCCCTCATTTCCCTCAACTGTTTTAGGATGGAGCTATAGAAACAGGGAGATAGTATGGAAGCACACTGGAGTGCTAGATCCCATCTCCATGGGGCCATGATAGAGCTCTCACACAAAGCCAGTTCTCCCAGTGGCTCATAGTCTCACTTGGTTGCAGAGATACTGTCTGAGGGATGTGTCTTCAGAGTTTAGCGACGTGGCATGTGGCTGAGCCTTTGTGTGACAGGTAGGGAATCTTATGTAAGTGTAATGAGATATGGAGGTGCTGAGAAGGTTAGAGGGTCACCATCGGCTGGGGAGGGGGAGGGAGAGGGAAGTCTTTCAGGTACAGCTTGGAGACCAGAGACACATGGTGGCACACCCTCCCAGCGGGATAGATTGCGCAGATATAACCGAGTACAGGAGCCAGACCACACAGGGTTTTTTTCTGCTGCAGAGAAGAGTGAGCATTCAAGGAACCCGTGTGGATCTAAGTCTTCTTTCTCCCGAGCACCATGAGTTCATGGTAGTTTGCCTACAGACATGGATGTTACATTGCAGAGAAGCATGGGGCAGTGGGGATACGAAAGACTGAACCTTTACCCAGAAGACCACGCCATACAAGAGACTGAATGGAAGATACTGTCATGCTCTGGTTTGATGGGCTGAAAGTATGTGATCCTTTCCCTCTCTTAACGGAGTGGAAAAGCATATATCTCCTTTTTGATAATTCAAGAAGTCATAAAATTTCTTTCCACATCTGAGTAAAGAATGAAAACATTTTCCTGTGCGGTAGAGAACGTGGGATGTAGGTCCCCAATCTCATTCTCTGATATTATGCAACTATGTAAAGCAACAAAAATGCTTTTTTCAATAAATCCAACAAAGTAACCTTGGCATTTGGCTCATTCTTATAGAGAGGTTGGGAAGAAGTCAAAGTTCAATCATATATTGTGTTTCTCAGAGCAGAAGAAGGGCGTCCCTTCAGACCCGTCCACGAATACTTCTTTGTAGGCCGTGAAGCGAGTTGTAAGGCCTCCCTTGGCTGAGTTGGCCAAGCGCACCTCTGCTCTTTCAGCTGGCTCCGGGCAGTGCAGCTCCCATGCAGTCTTTATGATCGAAGCACTGCAGTGCGGACAATCGGACTGAGCACTTAGGATTGTATTATTAAAAACATATTTTTGCTGGAGAGTTTACCAAAATGAAATGTCTTGCCCCTATTGGTCTTAGGAGAGATCTGGCTACTTTACAGCTTCACAATTAAAGAACTTTGGAAATCCAGTAATTTATCTACGCCTATCAGCGGTGCTTGCACACAGATTTCTTTCCGAGGATATGTGTTTGAAAAATGCATAGCTTGTATACCAGAAGAATCTCTTGAAAGTCTTCTCCAAGTATTCAAGCATATGATGATTTCAGAGCTGTTTTTTATTACCCTAATGGTTTAATTGCCAACGGAATCTGTGCCGTCCTCCACATCACAGTTAAAAACAGAAGTCCTTTATTTTCCCAGATCCATGGTGGGGAAAACTTCTTTTTTGACCATATCCCATTTAGACGGGGGGTCATAAGGGCCTTGTGCAATTTTAAGTTTTAATAATTGTTGATGAACAGAGGATTGATGCAGATACCTTAATCTGATTATTCATTCATCAAACTCCGATTCTTTGGAGGAACTCAGGGTCAAGTTCACAAACTCAATTTACAAAATTGCTCAGCAGCATCCAGGGAGCATTTCACTAAGTTAGAAACTTGTACCTCTGAAAATTTGCAAGAATGCGGAAGGCATTTGCTCTTAATGGAACACGCCTTTATATATAGAATGAAATCGTTGCAATCAAATGCACACATGAGCTTTTTAAATCTGAAGGTAACCCAATAAATGCCACAGGCAGAACAACCCACCTCTTACAATGTTGGGGCATTTCTGGATGGATTGGGTCTGAAAAACATTTTCCCTTCCCAGAGTAACATTGCGGTGTATTTTCTTATAAAAGTTTCTTAGAGGAAACAAAAGTTTCTTTGTTTTTCATGTTCTTAATCGATCAGTAATGAAGTTTATTTAAGATATGGGGGTTAAACTCCATGTTCTTTATTTTTTCCTATTGATCACCAATCACTGCATCACACTGATTGAGGAGTCCCTCTATTAGTGCAGATGGTGTAATGTTAGTTCTCTATTGTGTCATATTTCCATTCATGGATTGGTATATTCCTGGGTCAGTTCCTTCCTGCTTTTCCAATCATGAATTACCCATTTTTGAACCAATAGTTATAATTGTCTATAGAATGTATCTAAAGCAAACTTCAGGTGTTTCTCTATAAACTTCAAGCATGTTTAACTTTACTAGGTACCACTGATTTCACGATAATCCATAATTTTAAAAAGTATTCTAGGTCATTTCTAATACCTTCAAATATAATAGGACTTTTACATTGATCCTTGTGGTAGCCTAACTTAAAATTCTTGCATTTGTTCAGTAATTGGTCGGTGGATTATTTTAAGTTTTCCACATAGCAATCATTACATCCATTACAGCAATCATTACATAGCAATCATTACATCCACAATCAATGATAGCATTTGTTTTTCTTTCCAATCCTGATCCTTTTAATAAATGCATGCCCTTATTTTATTATATAGCATGTGGCCTTCCATGCAGAATATAAGAAACGATTTCTGTCTCACATTTGCTATGAACTATATACGTTTGTAGTAGTTTATTAGGTAAGATGTTTACATCTTTTCCGGTATAACTGATGGTCAGTATCACGAATGAGTATTGAATTAAATGTTCACTAAATTTGCTCTAGGGAGACATTGACTTTTTTCTTAAATGATTTCACATCTGGGACAATTGGGTGGCTCAGCTGGGTAAGCATCTGCCTTCGGCTCAGGTTATGATCTTAGGGTCCTGGGATTGAGTCCTGCATCGCGCTCCCTGCTCATTGGAGAGTCTGCTTCTCCGTTTCCCTCTCCACCATCCTCTGGTGGTGCTCTTGCTCTCTCCCTCTCAAATGAATAATAATAATAGTAATAATAATCTTTAAAAAAGAGATATCATATGTATAGCTTATAACCAATAATAAGTTAGGTTTGTAATATTGTGAGTTCATTCCAGTCCTTGTGAAGACTAAAGCTTAGCCTGTTTTTATGAAGATACTGTTGAATAGATAAAGAGCAATTTGGCAATTGATCCTTAGGTTGATGGTGTAGTTCTTAATTATCAGAACATATTATTAATAATTTGTTACTGGATAGTGAGACGTAATGTTTCCGTATTACACTTCATAAGACTGAAATGGACTGGGTCAGTGGTAGCTTTGATCTCACACCACACTTATTAATTTATCTAATATCCTGAATGACATTGATAAGTATCAGTGGGTAGAGTCACAGAACTTCCAAAACAGCGTATCTTGTACAAATTTGCTACCGTTATAACGTCAATGCAGTGTTGATACAAATGACGTGCATTTCCTGAGAGGCATAAAGGCAGCAAGTGCCCCAAGATGTTGTTCTGGAGGGATGCTTTGGGCACGGCGCAGACCAAAACTGTGTCTCTGACTTGAATCACGTGGCCTCGTCTATGCAGAGTCGTGGGATAAATAAGCTTGACCTTCAAGTCTGTGTTTTAGTTGTAGCTTCTGTTTGAGTCTGGTCAATGCTTTACAGTTTACCTGGGACCACTAGTCTGTTTTTGTTTTCTGGAATTTCCGATCTTGTTGTAGTGTGCTTTGGTGGCTATTGTGATGCGGATCTAATCATCTTCCTGCAAGAAGCCTCCAAGGTGACTTCTGGAAAAGACTCCCCACAAATTCAGATCAGCTGGGCAGGCATCACTTCCCAGTGTGTCTGCTTTTTCACAGTGATCTGAAGATCATCTAAGCTTTGGGTTGAGAATGTGATCTCCCACGAGGTTTTCAGGCATCATGTTCTGAAATCTTATATAATTAAATGGTCCTCAGGTCTCACCAGGGCCCTCATTCAAGTCATATATTTACTTTTTAAAAAATATCCGAGTTTTGTTCAACTCGCAAATAACTTAAGTCTTCTCCAGAATGAAATGAGGACTTTGAATGAGGATCCACTTGGGCAACATTGTTCTTTATGCAATGAGCAATGAGGATTCTCTGTTCATTATTTGTTCGTAAGAATTGAGTTCTTGTTCTTTGCACCTTGTTTCACCTTTTTTTAAAAAAAGATTTTATTTATTTATTCATGAGAGACAGAGAGAGAGAGAGAGAGAGAGAGAGGCAGAGACACAGGCAGAGGGAGAAGCAGGCTCCATGCAGGGAGCCCGACATGGGACTCAATCCCAGGTCTCCAGGATTACACCCTGGGCTGCAGGCAGCACTAAACTGCTGCACCACCAGGGCTGCCTTGTTTCACCTTTTGACGAGGAATCCACATTTGCTATTCAGACAGGAGTCCTATACCCAGGCTTGTCATGCCTTTTTGCATCTGGAGAGATGCCTCCGTGGTGCATATTTTTAGGGAAAAGTGTAGGTGACTACTCTCTTGGGACGGACAAATTTCCATCTATTTCATGCAAAAAGAGGCCAAAATACAAGCTCCATTAAGTCATTTTCCTTTGGTGACTTATGGCCCTTGTATCACAATAAAATAATGTATTCAAGAGAGGCGTTGAGTTGAAATTAAATTCTCAGGGGTTCTGGTTCTGATTTTAAAATTTTCCAAAGAATTATAGTGCTGTGAGGTCTCAGTGTATTCCTTTAGATGGTAAGTGAAAACCTCACCTGCTGGTGACAATGGATGCTGACTTCTCCTCACTCTTTATTTCCAAGGACTTTTTTTAAAATAAATTCTTTCAGTTTCATAAATTTGCATCCTGATAATCTTGCAACGAGAGTCAACAGTAGTGTGAAATGGAGACCTTTCATGGAACAAATATTTTTCTGGAGTAAATTAGATTTTTGAGTGCTAAGATATTACATACAGACAATTTCCCCTCCACCTTTATCCCAAAAAGAAACAGAAACCATTTTAGGTTTATTTCCTAAGAGCTTTAACAATGAAGATTTCAGATTTATGTTAGCTAAGTGCCACCCTCTCTTTGGCCACGATTCCAAGCTTTGGGACTATCTCTACATGTACAGTTTCCTAGTAAACAAAGACCTATTTCATGAAGCTTACCACCAGTATTTTCTAGTTTCATGAAACTCAAGTTTCGTTAGAACTGATGGTAGAAACACACTTGAGAAATTGCTCTCAGACCTGAGAGGGAAATTGAGATGAAGTTTCCTTTCTTCTTTTTTAGCCAGTGTGCCTGGAGCTCAGGGCCAAGTTTATATATAATTATAGATTCTTGAGCTTATTTTTTTTTCATGTAAATATTCACTCTAACTTCTTGGCTTTTGCCTTCTTAGTCCTTCTTAGTGGCTTGGGATTTCCTTTATCCAAATCATGTATTATTGAGCATTTTCAAATATTTGTATTATAAAATATTAAAGAGCTCACTTTATAGTTTTACAGTACAAGAAGATCAGTTTACAGTTTTTAAAACTTAATCTAACCTTCGTATATTGAAGAGTTCCAGACCAGACACCAGGAAATGTTTTCCTTTTTTTTTTGTTTTTCTAAATTTTTTTTTTTTATGATAGTCACACACACAGAGAGAGAGAGAGAGAGAGAGAGGCAGAGACACAGGCAGAGGGAGAAGCAGGCTCCATGCACCGGGAGCCCGATGTGGGATTTGATCCCGGGTCTCCAGGATCGCGCCCTGGGCCAAAGGCAGGTGCCAAACCACTGCGCCACCCAGGGATCCCAGGAAATGTTTTCCATATGGGACCAGAAATTAAATAGTTTTGGCTCTAGGGACCTCGTGGTCCTTCTAGTAACTACTTGGGTTGCCTGTCGTTACGTGGAATTTGCCACAGGGAACGCGTAACCAAATAGGCAAGACTATGTTCAATAAAACTTGATGTATAGACACTAAAATTTGAAGTTCATATAATTTTCATGTGCCATGAGATATTCTGCTTCCTTTAACTTATTTAACTTATGCTGATTTAAAAATGTAAACCCCAGTCTTAGCTTGTGGGCTATATAAAAACAGGCAGTGGGTAATGAGTCCAAGTTGACCAAGGCCATTGTGGGTCACACAGTATTGAACTTGACAAAAAACCCATTTTGGATCATATCTGGTACTTGCCATGAAGAAGTGCTTATTCTGGGTCATACCCAGTAGGAAACCTGAACGGGTGCCTGTTCTGGATCATACCCAGTATGTAACTTGAAGGGGTGCCCATTCTGGGTTATACCCACCACGTAACTTGAAGAAGTGACTTTACAATCCTGCATTCAGCTCTCCTGACCTTCTTACCCATCTAGACAAATTAGAGATACACGTCTACATTGTCCCACGTATCTGGGAGTTATTTATACTAATATTCAAGAACATGTTTTCAAAAGATAAAGTACATATGAAATAACACATACAGACCCTTTATAATGATTAAGAATCACTAAACTGGGGATCCCCGGGTGGCTCAATGGGGGGATCCCCAAGTGGCTCAGTGGTTTAGCGCCTGCCTTCTGCCCAGGGCGTGATCCTGGGGTCCCGGGATCGGGTCCCATGTCGGGCTCCCTGCATGGAGCCTGCTTCTCCCTCTGCCTGTGTCTCTGACTCTCTTTCTCTCTGTGTCTCTCATGAATAAATAAATAAAATCTTAAAAAAAAAAAAAAAAGAATCACTAAACTGGTACTCAGTAACACCAAAGGGCAGCTTGGTGATTTATTAGGATGATAATATTTTTCATGAAACAAGGGCATCATTTAGGTTCACTTAATGATAGGCTCATTCTGCTGTTAAAAAAATGTATGACTATTCCATGAATACATTGCTCTTGCATAATTTTCTGGAAATTTTCCCACAATGTTGTGAGAAAAGCTGATTTCCAACAGATCCAAACTGATAAAGTTCTCCACAAAACGTTCAGTCTGCCATTGCCGGAAATCTGCTGTCTTTTCCTAGCAGTGCCACAGGATGCTTCTCAAATATCATCAAAGACTTCCTGATGACAGCAGAATGTTCTCATTTTTCACCACAGATGATGGAATAATAGAGTCATGCCCATGACTGCACACTTATGGCTCTGGATATTGTCACCCCAAGCCCTGATCTTCAGATCATTCATGGTTTAAAGATTGCTCACCAGCCTCACTTATCTACTTAATGAGCATGAACTGATTACTGATTGTCTGTTATACTTTGTGCCTGGCTCTACAGAAACAAATATTTCTGCTGTCCTCTTACATATTAATAATTACCATGGAAATACGTTCTTCAGCTTTGCGCAGTGGCAGTATCGTAGCCAATGAGGTTTATCCGAGGCGTGATTATTGCTCATTGGAAATACATTCTTCATTTATTTGGATTTCATCTTTAAGAGCCATTGGGTGAGCTTCTAAGTCCAGTTTAATATTATGCTACAATTGTGTAAGTCAATCGCAATCTAGACCTGCCATGTTCAGACACCACAGAGAACACTTGGATTTAATTGTCAAGGTTTCTGAAACTCTCCAAATGATACGTTTGATGTTACTTAAGCAAAATGCATTTTAAAGCTATATTTTGCCATACATATCCAAATTGTGAAATATGGTAACTGCACACACTTTCAATTAACTTACCACTTAAACGTGTGAATATAAGATGAAATAAATGGAAGCTGATTATTTCAATATGCATTTTTCAATGTGGCTGTAACTCTGGCATTTAGACCCAGGTAACAGACAATTAAATACCCAAACATGACTGCAGCATACATTTAAACTTTAAAATTAACTCCCACAAGATAGCTTCAAACGCTGATTGCATCATCCGTAAATGACTGTAATCCAGCTGCATAAATATTGATGAACTTCTCAAGTTTGGAGTTGCTACTGTTGAATTTTACTACGTTCCATTTGCAATTCTAAAATGGAAATTCTTCCCTGGATCTTGGAAAAGTGCCATTATTAAAGTGGCCCAAACAGGTCACATTCAATAATGTAGGTGATAAGAAAGAGCAGATGTGTGAATAGAATGGTGTTCTATGCATTTAGCTCACTCCGTCTCTTAAGTATGCCTGAAAAGTCTGTCTTTTGACAGAGCCTGCAGATGTAGCCAGAGATAATTATTTCGTGTGAGGACACTCTCAGCAACCAGAATTAACTTTTCATTTTATTAACAATTAAAATAGCAATGTACTTACTATGTATCTCAGAGCGGCTCCTAAGAAAATTTATCCTGAGTGAGGGTTGATTTTGCCAAAAATTCAGGGAGTCTGGAGAGCTTTGACCATAATCAGCATGACACCTAGGCCAGAACAAACAAGATGTTATTTTCATAGGCAGCAAAGCTATGTGAGGAAGATAATTTTCCTCTCACTTGACTTTCGAAGAACAGGTCTGAGGGCTGTGAAGGGTTTTGTTTGGTTGGTTTCTGCACATGGGATAAAATATTTGATGAAGTGTTCACTTCATTAATAGATGTATTCTGAAATGTAGAGCCAACACTCAGGCATTGGGCCAAGGTTGGTTGGTTGGCTGGTTGGTTGGCTGGTTGGTTGGTTGGTTTTGGCTATACAGATGGGAAGGTGCCAAATGGGTATCCACTTTAGCTCTTCACGTTTGGGACAATTTCCACGTATTGCCATTTTTTCTAGAAAGACTTACTCAAGGACAGGAAAAGTCTAACAGAACTCTTTTTTCCCGTGACGGATGGGTTCTGTTTTTAAGTAGACCTCCCATGGGCCTCCACTTGCACATATAGACATGCACCAAGCCCTAAACAGAAAGTACTTCACACTCCTATCGCTTCCCTTTGAGTCTTGAAGCGGTTGTGCATTGTAGACAGACTCCAACATAAATTAAATATTACAATCTCAGGTTGAATGAATTCATCCAATTGGATATATGTGGTTCAGTGGGTGGCCAATGTGGTACCGCTCCCCCCTCAGCCAGTCAACCTAGACAATTTGGGGGGTAATTTGGGGGGACAGGAAGGAATGTCACCCTCTGAAAGATGTAAAAGAAGGAAATCACACCATTTTAAGTAAAATCCTGAACTCTGGGGGAAGCAATGTTGTACCTGACACCGTGTGGATACCAGGAGGAGTCCCGTGTCCATGAATGTGTTGGTTGGGAAGGATACCATTTGATTGTGCAAGCTCCACTGACAGTTTTGGACAAAGCATTGGTTGAGTTTTTGGGATGAGATGTTGACAACAGTGGACCTCCTGCTAGTCTAGGTGGAGCTCTAACTCTATGATGGGACACCCTGTTCACACCGTCCTCACAGGGCACTCTGGTGAGCACTCTCTGACTCTAGGAAGATGCAGACTGATACCACTGGGCAGCTACTTTGCCAGTGACCCTCAACTAGCCAGGGCTGGAGTGGCTATGAAATGTCCTAGCTTCTGGGCCCCCAGAGGGCTCAGATGGTTAAGCGTCTGTGTTTTAATTTCAGCTCAGGTCATGAGCTCAGGGCTCTGTTATGGGCGTGGAGCCTGCTTCAGATTCCCTCTCTCCCTCTCCCTCTGCCCTACCTTACCCCCTTGCTTTTGTGCATGTGCTCTATCAAAAAAAAAAAAAAAATCCCAGCTTCTTGACCCCTTTGTTGGACAACTTTGAGAGCTGCTCTACAGTTTCTTGGAGGACTGAGCTCCTATTCTCCACAAGGGTACTCACTTAACACAAGCTTTATTGACTTTTCTCTTTCCCCTGTCTCCCAAATCCATGTCCTTCTGAGGGAGAACCACCTCTCAATTAAATGTTGTGCATCTTAATCCTTGCCTGGGGAAGTGGATTTGCTTTGGGGGGAGTCAAAATGAGACAGTGCCTGTGACTGAGAAGCAGGACCCTCACCTGAACCAGTGAACATACCACCGAGTGCTAGTACTACTGTTGAGTAACTTTCAAGTTAACACTCAGTGGATAAATGCATTTGAAGGAGTCCCAGGTTCTTGTTCACTTAACTGGTGATTCTACACAATAAGTGGAATTTTGCCCTGAGTTTTATGAGATTCAATTCAACCTTTGCATTACCATTTAACACTACTCCCCAATCCCCTCCCCCCATCATACACACACATTATCCACTGCTTTGCTCTGTCACACAGCCGTGGTGTTATCTGGTGTCCAGTTACAAGTATCTGTTGTTGAAAAAGTAGGCTGCACATTTATTAACTGTATCCTGTTCTGATTCTGTGGACCACACAAATGAGATCAATAATTTTCTATCTGGGTTTCAAAGATATGATTTCAGGCCGCAGTTCCTAAAAGTTGACTGAGTTTATTTTGTTCATCAAGAAAACACTCAAAATCCCCTATGATTCTGCATCCCTGGGCCAGTTCAGCTGTTGGCAGGCTTTCGGGGAAAAGTGGCCCAACACCTCTTGCTGCCCACACAGATGGAAGGACGCTGCTCACTGTTTTAACCCTGGACTGCAGGATCTAGACAGCCATCGTTTAGGATTTCCCTTGGATCTGAAGCTAATGTTCTTGATAAATAAGATGTAAAATTATTTTAAAAGTCAATAGCTACAATAATGTTAAAAAATAAATGCCTTGAATGTTTGAGAGCGCAAGGGAAAATCTGCCTCTCAGACTCCATTTCATGCAGAGCATAGCAGGAGACTTGTCTGAATGTGACGTGACCCCAGAAGTAGACTGTAAAACCATTTTCTGGGTGTAGGTAATTAGAGAACACACTGCATGCAGCAGTCAGGGCCATCAGGAAAGAGATGACATGCACAAACTGGGTCACTGTGCTACAAAGTCTGGGTTTTAACATCATACTGAACTTCCTTAATTAAAATAAAAATGTACATTATATTTTAATTGTCTCTTTGCTTCTAATTTTAACTTGTAAAGCCCTTAGTACACTGGAGTTAATCAATGCATACACGTATCTTTTTAACGATTTCATTCATTTATTTGAGAGAGAGAGCACATGAAGGCAAAGGGGCAGAGGGAGAAGCAGACTTCCCACTGAGCAGGGAGCCTGACTTGGGACTCAGTCTCAGGACCCTGGGATCATGACCTGAGCCAAAGGCAGCCACTTACCCTACTGAGCCACCCAGGAGCCCCAATGCATAGATATTTTTGAATGAAAGAACACATTATGTGTGTATGTGTGTCTGTGTTTCATTCTGCTTTGTACCTTTTTAACTAACCCCTGATTATTTTGTTGCACATACACTTTCTTTTACTTGGTCCTAACGATAAGACAAAAAAGAGCTTCCTCCGTTTTCCTAACAGCAGCACAATGAAAGCAGCAACAACAACCGAACACTCAAAATGGTGAATGTGTGCCTTGTGCTTTTTTGGAGGGGAGCATTCAAGGAGGCATTGCCATTTACAGACTTACATGTAAAGAACACAATGTGGAAACTGATGGAGCTATTTCAATAATTCCAATACTGCTTCATCCACCCGATTTTCTCCACTGTGATATAAATAAACGCACGTAGAATAACACTTGGTATCCCGGACAGTTCTTGCTTCAACACTTGAAACTGAACGTTTACTTTGTAAAGTGAGTTAACAGCTGATGGGTGTAAAGGTTTGTGAGTGAAAAAAAAAAATCTAACTGAATACCCAGTACTGCTATGGATAGAAGGTGGATGATAATATAAGGAAAAATTGGGATGTTTCCTCTCAAGCATTTACACTGACATTGTATGTGTCATTACCTACCTACCTACAACTGGCACTTTGCACTTTTCCATCAAGAAGTTCCCACATTTCCAATTCTCTACATCTTGCATGGGTGCTTTACACCTAAGATTTCTTAGGATACACCACAAATACCTGTCTAATAAATTTGTGACAACTCTGGCGATACTCTATTTTGCCCCTGGTGTTTCAAGCTGGCGAGAACAAATTTAGGGTCTTCTGATAAGGACACAGTTTTGGAATATGGAGTAGCTAACTTGAAACTCATCCAAGTGATTATAATTACCCAGAGCACTTCATTAAAATGGTGTTCTTGTCCAGGGAAAGTCTCGTGACACGGCACTCAAAACATAAAGTAATAAACTGTAGTGACCTTCATTATCTTTCCAGTGTATATATTTGACCAGAAAATAGTTGACCTTAAACTGATCTTATCTATTATTTATCATTCTTTGGTTGCTGTGAGATTGCTTAATTCCCAGGTCTCAAATTTTACTGTAAAAATTGTTTGTTTCTTCTGGTAATTCTTTTTCTATCTTAACACCTTCTTAAAACAATCAATTTTATATAAAAGAAATGGTAACTTAAGTGATTTTTAAAATGAAGATTGGATCTCTTCTAATGCCTTTTATGACCAACAGTCTTTGGTTAATGCTTAATAACTTTTACTGTCAAGACATTCTTTCTAATCTCAAACCTAACTTTCCCTGGTTGGCACTTACATCCATTCATTCTAGCTCTATGAAGATTAAGAAGAATTGGCCACAGTTCTCTCCATAATAACCCTTCATCTGCTCGATGACAATTACGGAGTCAGCCTTCCAAGTAAATGTCTCCGACCTTCTTTGCTTTCCCTCAATCCCACTTTCACTATTGCGCACATAGGTTGTTACAAAAGGAGGAGGTGAGCTGCCTTTGAACATGTCCTTCTACAACTTCTTCCTCCTTCTCTGCAAATGGTAATTTTGAGAGGTTGGCCCATCTGCTCAACCCCAAATTGATGAGCACTTGCTCTGTTGTTGGTTATAGTTGATTGATTCAAGATCACATTGCCAATTCAGGTTGGACCTTTGTCAGATTCATCAACAGACTGAAATCTGGAGTGGAGTCACAGAAATGGGCACTTTTGGACTGTTTATGGGGTTTGTGGCTACATCTTCTTTAGGTGCGGTCTTTGCAGTTGCCCTTGTGCCTGGGCTTTGGGGTGTTTTTCCAACAGTTAGTGAGAAACTTAATCCACATTCAAATTCCTATTTAGTGCTTCAAGTAACAAAAATAATTGTCTGCTTCTCGAAATCAGAAGTATCCTAATACATATTTCAATGTCCCACTTCTCAATAAAAAAAGAAAGAATCCTGCCCAGGGTTGTTATGGAAGGATTGGGTGAGCACATAACATAGCTTTCTGTTACTCTGGAGGAGGAGATGGTGTTCTCCGATCACTGCTGTTGACTGAATATCAGAAGTGGCATGGATGACACTTTCTAAATTACTTGTTTACACCTAGGTCTCCCCTATTTACTGAAGTGTTGGAAGGAAAGGATAGAGGTTTATGCACTTTGGTTTTGCCACACATTCCATTGGGATGGAGCTGCAGGTTCCCAGCACATGTTTCCTGAAAGTTTTAACACATATAAATAAATGTGTCCTGTCCAAAGAAAAGAGAACTCCAGGCACTTTGACCGAAACCCTATAACCAAAAGAACAAATGACCTAGTGTGTGCGCAGCATGAAAAATATTTACATTGGAGCTCTAACAGCTCTTGAGAGCCTACGGTAAGGAACAAGGTAGACTAGATTCTTTTTGGATGCTACAATATTAGGATGGAGAAGAAAACTAATTTTTTTAAAATTATATATATATATATTTGTTATTGAAAAAAACTAAAAGTACAACAAAATAGATAAGCCTTCTGGACACGTTTGTATGGAGAGGCGAGAGGGGAAGATTAGGTTAGACATAATCATGGGGAGGTGGTTGTGTTCCTTATATCCCTCTCCTCGTCCTGCTTATCTCACATCCTGCTTTATCATTACTAATATTTTAGTGCTAATCACAGTGTGTGATGACATAATTTGTACTTACTCATCCGGTTATGTTGTGTCTCTCTACATCCCTTGTGACTCACACGGCCCAGGATCACGTCTGTGTTGTTTTCTCTTGTGTCCACAGAGCCAAAATGGTGCCCGGCACATGGTAGGACCTCATAGTTCTTGTTAAATATGTTATGTTGATGGTTCCAGAGCAGATGGAGGCAGGAGTCTGTCTGGGAGCTGTGTCTCCTCGCAGGCTCCTGCAAGGAAGGAGCGAGATTCGGGTCATGGATGAAGTCACTGAGCTGGTGCAACAGGCATCTCAGTCTCTGGAGCCTGCCTCTCCCTCTGCCTGTGTGTCTCTGCCTCTCTCTGTGTACCTCCCATGAATAAATAAGTAAAATGTTTTTTTAAAAATATTAAAAAAACATTCAGGGGCATCTAGTGATGTAGTCGGTTAAGTGTATGACTTTTGATTTCGGCTCAGATCATGATCTCAGGGTCCTGAGATCGAGCCCAGGGTTGGGCTCATGTGGTGGGCATGGAGTCTACTTAATTAAGACTCTCTTCTCAAAAAAAAAAAAAAAAAAAAAAGACTCTCTTCTCTCTGTCTCTGCTCCCCTTCCCCTCACCCTTTTTATAAACAGAGGGAGGGAGGGAGGGAGGAAAGAAGGGCATTCCTCTATAGAATTTTGTGTCTTAAATGAAATAATGAATGTGAAGCCCTCAGTGAAATGCTGGATACACCCTGACACAGGAGATTTCATCTCCAATGCCAGCGGGCATGGCTCCAGATAGCAGAACTGAGGGACGTTTTGGTGAACCAGAGAGTGAACATTCCTTTGAGAGGGAGCAGCAGCTATCCATCAGCTCCAAACTCTGACCTCCAGGCCACAGAAGTCCAGATATTGCCACATCTTTAAGTGACCTTCCAAGACCAGCAATAGCAAATTCGGGCTGTTAATGTGATTTTTTTTTTAATACTTGCAAATGATTTTTTTTTTTTTTTACCTTGTGCTCCGCAAGTGAACACATCTAAGGGCTGTGAATATCTATCTGACACCAGCTCAGGACCTCTTAGGAAGTATATTCTCTTGTGATCACCGCTACTGTGCCAGCCTATTACGATGATGGGTATTGGCTATGATTATTCTCCCTCTCTTTTGGGAGCAAACCACTCTCTTCGGAGCTAAAGACACTGTGAGAGAGAAACATAATACATACCGTTATAGAAAGTTTAATACAGAAAATCAGTTAATATGCACAAATATGTACAATTACATACAAGATACAACTGTGTTTATAGTGCCTGGGGGGCTCAGTTGATTAAGCGTCTGCCTTGAGCTCAGGTCATGATCCTGGGATCTTGGGATCCAGCCCCACGTCCGGCTCCCTGCTCAGCAGAGAGTCTGCTTCTTCCTCTCCCTCCGCCCCTCCTCTCTGCTCATGCTCTCTTACTCTCAAATAAAATCTTCAAAAAAAAGACACCAATGTTTTAAAAGGTACTAGGATGGAAGGGAATTTCCTTTTCATTTTAAACACAACTATGATGTGTGTTCTCTGAAGAGCTTCAGAAGAGCTTCACTTCATGGAAGGTGCCATCTGAAATGGATTTCAGCCTGAAGTGGATAATGCCTCAAGAGAGCTTGATATAGGTTATTATTCATGAATGTCATCATCGCCACCATTACATGTAATCAGACAGGTAACCTACTTGTGTACATCAAGTCTCAAAACCTGCTTTAAATATTTCACATTTCTTCAAGGTTAATGAACTTGACACCAAGTATGCAAATTATAAGTTGTTAGGCATTTGAAGAAATGAACAAAGATCTTAACATCTAAGGAAGCTTGCTACAGCGAGGGAACGAAAGCTTCTGTGTGTGTGTAATAGGGCAGCTGTTCCGTGCCTTCTATAAAATATGGGGCTGTTGTTAAAAAGCATCAGTTTCTAATTACGTACCATTAGCATCCTGGGTAACATTCTACTTTGTTCTGCGTTTTAAGGTGTGCGATCCTTATATTCACCCAATAAAGCCAGTGATACTTTGTGCTTCTTTTACAAAACAGATAAGTGAAGTATATAGAAGTCAAGGAATTCACAGGGGGCAAGTGGGCGAACTGGAATTTCAACCCCGGAGTCAAGAATCAGGGTCAACGCTCTTAACTCTTTTCATAAATTGATTTTCTAGAGTTTGTTCTACTGGAGTGTTGCTGACTCTTCGAGCACAGTGGTAGAAGCTGCAGGAAGCAGACGGGTATTATAGCACAATAGGACTTGTGTGAATAATATAATAATATCCTCACACATATTTATGGGCATATTCTATGTATTGGTGGATACACTCCCGTCTTCGGGCTTTGTCTTCCACATCTCTCACCTGTACTTCTGCTTTTAATATTTCTTTTTTTTTTTTCCTGTTAGAATTTCTTGCACAAGGCTATTCAGTTTTCCATGGTATCCTTCTCTTTCTGGGTTTACTTGTTTTTGCTTGTTTAGGAACTCATCATTTTATTTATTTATTTATTTTTTACCGGGGGGCTGGGGGCGGGGGGCACCGAGCCTGCCTGGACCCCAATCCCGCGGGGGCGGAACTCATCATTTTAGATCCAGGCAGCCAATGTGGATTCCTAATTATAACTTAAAAGAAAAATTCTTAAAACTTGTCAATTTTTTTCTCTTGTATTGTCCATTATTTTATGGATTAGGTACTATGGGCTCCAGATATGAGGCTCAGCCTTATTCTATAGATGGCATGACCCCCATAAATGAAACACACTTCCTTCTTCCTTGCTTGAAGGAAGGGTAGCTGCTCCCTCTCAAAGGAATGTTCACTCTCTTCTTCCTTGCTTGCAAGATGTGATGTCTCAACCCTTATTTGTGGCAGCCTGTGGCTAACTCAGGTAGCTTTGGAGGACCAGCAAGACTTTCCTTTTCTTATATCAGGGTCTGAGTGAGGTGGAGACTGTGGTGACCCTTCCCTGCTTATTTGCTAGAAGGTGTCTTCTGTAGGTCTGAGAAGGCCCAGGACTTATTCAGACTTGTAAGTGGCCGGTGTGGTTCCTTGGAGTTCCAGCAGAGAATAGAGACTGTGCAGAAGAATCTATCAGAGAGGTCAATCTTGTGCCCTTGTACTCAAGCTTCAAGGGTGTTTTATCTCTCTTCTACTTCACTGGCTACTGGATTTTGCATGGAAGTACAGATAACTCACCCACAGCATCCACCATCTCACTCTTTACCTGGAGGGCTCAGAAAAACCTAAGTTCTAGGATGACACACTCTCCATACTTTGCAAACATGCTCCCTGGGCATGCTGTTACTGGAGGGGCAGCGATGGGAAATACCTTCCTCCCCTAACCCAAGGCGAACACTTTCAAGTGGCTACATTGTCCAAATCATATTCCAGGAAATTAATATTGCATCTCCAGTATTTCTGGATCGATCACTTGCTGGTCATTTTTGGCACACTCCTAAACCTTACACAAGAGTTTGGTTATGCTTAGGATGGATTCTTACAAATATGAACACTGAATCAAAGGGCATAGGATTTTATGCATTTGGATACGTGTTTCCAAAGGAGTGTCTTCAAGAGTTGTGCTGATTTACAGGACCTCCAGTATCGTCCCATTCTTGTAACCCTTCTTGTCTCATTCATTGTAGTATATAATTTCATTGATTTAAAAAGAAAAAAAAAAAAGAATGACAGTGGGGGCCTTTTTCTCTCTTACTTTATAAAATCTTCTGTAGTTCTTCATAAAGTGTGATGGATCTTTATAATAAAAAAGTTTAAAGTACAGAGAATGCATGAGCAACTCTCTCCAGCCAAAGACTTTTCTTTTTATCCCTCATTTACCTCTCGATCTTTAAAGACTTTGCCTCCCATAGGCTTCTCTCTAGGTTCTGTTTTCTCCTGCATATTTCTAGATTCCATTAGGGGATGATAATTCCTCCCACTACGGAGCCCAGAAGGCCGTTGATTTCTTCCAGTAACTGGCCCCTTCCCCAGCACCTTTTAGAAGTAGGTCATCGCTGCAAGTCTTGAGGTTTCATTTTGGCAAAGAATAACCCCATTTTAATGTTTTGCACCATTTCATAATGAATTAGAAGAGTGATACTTTTGCTCTAGGAGGTTTCCGGCAGCAGCTGAGTTGATGGCTAACGTGCATTAATACAACCTTAGGAAGTGGAGTGAATTTCTGACACTGCATTTGAGTGCTCGGATCGTATTTGTGATCGTCATGATGTTGAACAGGAAAACCCAATCTGGTGATGCATGCTAAGTGGTGAAAATGTGTTCCCTTTGGAAACTTTTAACCATCTCTGTTTCTGGTTTAAATTACACACACACACACACACACACACACACACACACATAGTTATTTTAGTCCCTAGGCCACTGAGTGTGTATATATATATATATACATATATATATATAATATATAAATTTATATATAAATATATATATTATATTAAGTAAAATATTTAAATATAATTAAATATAAATATATAAAAATATACAATATATGATATAATATATAAGTATATTATATATAATATATATAATAAATATATTATTTACATATAATTTATATATATAATTTAAACCAGAAACAGAGATGGTTAAAAGTTTCCAAAGGGAACACATTTTCACCACTTAGCATGTATCACCAGATTGGGTTTTCCCAATCTTTAGTCCCCAGGCCACTGAGTTTCAGTGTAAATCTTTATTCTGGGTGTCCTCAGGGGCACAAAGCACCACCCCCCCTCCGTATGAAACTGTTGATCTAGTATGTGTAAGATTCCTCTGTCAGACACTCAAACTTTTTGGTAGTATCATTTTCTTTTGTCTAGGCATTTCCTCCCTCGCTCACTTTTCCTGAAATACTATATGCCATGGATTTTTCATGGTGGCAACGCTTAAACTAACTCATACAACAAAAACAAAATAGAGATGAAGAAACTAACTAACAGAATCACAGAATAGTTTTACGGTGGTCACCTGTAAGCTATTTGGCCAGATTAGCTTTCCTCTCTGTTATATTGTACAGGTTTGACTGTGCTGCTCCAAGAAATCCTAGAGCTCTTTGCCCCACTCCTATAGGATTGCTGTTGGCCTGGAATACAGATACAAATATTTGTGAACATGCCCTGTCACACTTCCCTACATGGTTTACATCACCCAAAATCTCACTAGAAAATGTAGATTTTTCTTGCTGAACCACAGATGGTTTACCAGTAATTCCCATCTTCTGAGCCAATTCTCCAAACTGGCATGGAAACCGTATTTATGATATTTTTAATCCTACTGGAAGCCAAATAGACTACCGTGGGACTACTCCCCCGCATTAGTAACGTGACTAGTGCACCTCAGTTGGATGGGCATGCATCAGGAGATTTCAGAAGCATGCATTTTACTCTCTGTTGTTTAGGCTCTAAGGGAAGGGGTAAGCAGACATTTTACCTGAGCCTGATGCAAATCCCAAGAGACAGTTTTGATATACACACACCCTCATTGAGCCCAGCAGCTTCTTTCTGCTTCAGGAATCATGGCAGGAAGTGAGCCTTTTGGTCCTGTGCTTTCCCAACTGCAAGGAGGTGTTTGGAGAGGCTGCAATCCCAAGCTCTAGTTTCAGCTAGTCTGCCTTTACCACAGTTTCTCAACCTGACACTGTTCATGTGGGGGCTCAGTAATTCTTTGCGGGGGTAGGAGGAGCTTGTCTGATGCATTATAATGTGTTCACCAGCTTTCCTGATTTCTACTGATGGGATGCCATTAGCACCCTAGCACCTGCCCCACTTGTGACAAACCAAAATGTCCTCAGAATTTGCTAGTTGTCCCCCGAAATGGGTGGGGATAGAGTAAAATCACCCCTGACTGAGTACCATGGCTTTCATATATGCTTCTTCAGGATCTTCATGAGCTACTCCTTGGGGAGTTCTAATTATTTTCTTCTTACCCGTCTAGAACTTTGTTATCCAATATGGTAACTACCAGCCATTTGTACCCATTTAAATTAATTACAGTTAAAACAGTCCCCTAGCCACAGGAAATAACTGGGTACCATATATTACAAAGTGTTGCCTTCATTACAGAAAGTTACATTGGATAGTGCTGTTCTAGAGCAAATATTCTCAGTGGGAGATCTTACATCCAAGAAAAACAAAAAAATTCTTGGGGAGGAACAAATCCTGCTCTTTGTATTTATAAAGCACAGATATACATAGATTATCTAAGCATATAAAAGTTAAATGCATACATAGATAGAGGTGGTATTAAAATTATATGTCATTTGAGTGGGAAAATGAAGTTTGAAAAGGCGTTTTAGGAAGAACATTAGCAACACACCCTCCCAACAAGAGATGAGAAACACTGATCTAAAGTAATTGTTTCAATAAATAAATAAATAAAAAGTAATTGTTTTTCTGTTTTAAGATACTATATAGAATTTGAAGTGCTAGATTCAAGAATGCAGAAAAACAGCTTTAAGATAATTCTGTGATGAAGACACTCTTCTTATTCATTCCTATATTTATGGCTTTTAAGTAACTTAAGGTAACTAAATATAGGATTTTCATTGAAA
The DNA here is from genome assembly GCF_048164855.1 of Canis lupus baileyi. Lineage (NCBI taxonomy): Eukaryota > Metazoa > Chordata > Mammalia > Carnivora > Canidae > Canis > Canis lupus. The sequence goes on from NC_132877.1 coordinate 4,756,696, forward strand.
AACAAGCAAAGAAGTCAGTGAAATTTTGGAGAAGTTTATGAGATACTACAACCTCCCTAAATGCATGGTTATTAAATAGAGGGATCTTATTTGAGAGCATTAAATGTATTTTGTATTGCAATATTAATTTAGTATTTTAACATTTTAGATTTAATAAGAAGAGAATATTGTAAATAAGATGGCATTTGATGATGAATGAATGAATACATTCTGTCTAAACGAAAAAGGAAAAGACGCAGCTCTTCCAACAGATATGTTGCTGTAATGGACATGCATAATCATTTGCCCACTTGACACCTGACACCTCTGGTGGGTTTGGGGGGACTTAGTTATGAGGTTTCAGGGAAGACTGAGCTATTTACTTTCAAAGCTGCAAGCTCATGTTCTGGCTCTCCCTGACCTGATCAATATGAGAACCAGGACCTAATATTAGCCATTTGGATGTTCCCTCCCAGGACTTTATATCTGGACCAGCCGACACAAAGTGTGTTGGGCAGTTTATAATTTTGGCCAGCTACATTATCTTTCTAAATAAATCTCCTTGATTTTTTTGTGTTCCCCAATATCGATAACTATATTTTGTGTCCAAGATTCTTCTCAATGTATTTTCCCTAAGATGCATCTCTTGTAGGAGTGAGTTTTACGTCTTTATTAATTTTTTTATTTTAAAAACTTTTTTTTTTAAAGCAAACTCTTCCTCCAAAGTGAGGCTTGAACTCATGACCCCATGATCAACACTCAGTATGTTTTACTGAGGGGCTCGGGTGGCTTGGGTTAAGCATCTGCCTTTGAGTAAGATCATGATCCTGAAGTCCTGGGATCAAGCCCCACATCAGGCTCCCTGCTCACCAAGGAAGCCTGCTTCTCCCTCTGCCTGCTGCTCCCCCAGCTTCTACTCTCTCTCCCTGTCGATTAAATAAATAAAATCTTAAAGAAAAACACAAAAGAGTCAGTATGCTCTACCAACTGAGCTAGGCAGGAGCCCCCTGTGGTAGGAGTTTTAGGATGCTTTTACTCACGAGTGCCATACTTTCTGGAACTCAGCCTGCCTGTTGTTGCCAACAGAGCCTCTCTAAATTTGGTCTGCGTCTTCCAGCTAGATTGCCTCCTCTGCTTTTACAGCCTAAAATGTTCCTCTGGGCACAAAGTTAGGGCAATTGTTAGACTCACCTTATTATTTTCTTCTATCACTGATCACATTCCTGTGCTGACCATTGTACAATATCTGAAGGCAACTGTTTCACACATTTTGTCCAATTTTCTGATTGTTTATTGTTTTTTTTCCTGGTTGTTTATTGTTTACTCCTTTTCAATGTAAGGGATAAATCATAGCAATCCTCATATATGTTGTGATATAAGGATATAATCAATGTCAGTATTGACGTGTCTGAGCGCCATTGCATTATTTCCTGCTTTATCTGAAGTAGCCATACCAATCACTCCATAAGTTTTCACTCTGTTCCTTTCTTTTTACAGAATTTCAGAATATATAAAAACAACTTCCTTACTCATTGGTACACTTATTTATATTGGCTGTCTTGTCCTGAGGGCACTTTATTTGCACAGAGTATATGCCCTTAAAATGTGGTGATTATCTTAGCAAAATAACTTTATCTCACTAATTTGGGGACTAATCATTACACAATTAATTTTGTAAATTTAACCCCATTTAAAAAATATTTTATTTATTTATTCATGAGAGATACAGAGAGAGAGGCAGAGACACAGGCAGAGGGAAAAGCAGGACCCATTCAGGGAGCCCGACGCGGGACTCGATCCCGGGACTCCAGGATCACACCCTGGGCCAAAGGGAGGCGCTCAACTGCTGAGCCACCCAGGCGTCCCAATTTAACCCCATTTTTTAAAGAATACCAGCTCTTTAAGGATTTTTCTAGCTGTCGTTTTGAAAGGAGGATCATTTCATATTGTTTATAGATGAAAAATAACAATACCGAAAGTTGACTAGAAAAGGTGTATGCTGCAGAAAACTTGTCGTCTCAGATTGTAGTGTTGTCATTTCAAGACTCCCACAGATGCTCTGTATGGTTTTCCAGGTATGCATAGTACCATACAGCAATTTCACACCGGTCACGAAGGTCATTTTTAAACATTTCACCTCTTCCGTAACATCATAATCCGATCCTTGGGAGTGGCATAGAAGAAATACAAGACACACACATTCATAACATACCACCTAGAAAAGTGAATTAATGTTCATATGTCCGAAATTGTTGGCTTGCTGAATTTTCAGGCTTTATGTTTGGGGTATTATCATTAGTTTACATCTACTCTGTTTGCTTATTCACTGGACTCGATTCATATTCATGGCCTGAGATCCATCAAGGTGCTACATCTCCCAACATGGCATCTTCACACAGCAGCTGGGCTCTTTTGCTTCTGATCACGATTCCTGACATTTGTTCTTATTCTTATTTAGTAGCCATAGTCCAACATCATAAAGTAGTGGGTTATCCTGAGGGAATAGACACAGTGGGCTGTTCATCAAGATTTGATCCCAAACGTAACAGAAGTATATCCTTAAATGACTTTTAAAACCTACTTGAAGTTCAGGGCCATAAAACATATTTATTTTTGATGCAGTTCAAAATAAGAAAGCCTATAGAAAATGAAAAGATTACCACGCTGTTTTTCAAATCCTAAAAGTTTAGATTTTCCCATAAATTTCAGATTCAAGGAAAAGCTGGGAAAATAGGTTACAAAAACAAGACTCTCGTCTAGAATTGGCTTTTGAAATACCTGCCTACGAAGACAATATGGATGTAATTGTTACTTCTTTTGCATGGGCATGCTGCTGTTTTGGATATATTCCTCTTTTGAAATGCATGGAAGTCTTTTCTGAGACAGAAAAGGCACAGGAGAAAGAAAAGTGCATGTAAAACTTGTGGTTTGACAGTTTGGACACAGGATGGTGCCAGCTAAACTTTATTGTGGCCCATTAGATGGAGGGTGAGGGGGAGCCCTCCCCTTGCTCCTCCTGTGATCACATGAAGTTTTAGCCTGGAGGTGGCAACAGGTTGCTCTTTCAGCACTAGTGGGAAGAAAACTGGGATCATAGACTGCATAAGTCTTGAGAATAAGAATGGACAACAAAGGAGAGGAACAAAGGCTCCTGCACCATTGATTAGGAGATCTTGTGGATCTGATACTCGAAACAATGGTCTCCAAGGGACACCAACAGCTAGATTTTCCAGGAATTCCCGTGTGCATTGACAGTACCCATGCCGCATCATCCTTTCACAAACCCAAGACCCAACCGCTTCCTGTATTGCCAAGGTTGGCTCTTGAGCCTCATGAGCATCCTCACTCCCATTCATACTTCCTGCGGACCTGTCTTGGTATCAGAAATGGCACAGAACAGGGAATTTCCATACCTGATGGGTCCCATCATTCTTTAGTCTGAGAAATTATTCTAAGATTGTGAGAATTATGTGAGTAAAATTATTTCCTAACTTCATAGCTGGCGATAATTACATTGTCACTCAACTGCTTGTCCAGCCAACAGAATTTACTGTTGTAATTCCATTTCCAATAATTCCATTAGTTGTTTGATGAAGTATCTGGGCTTCATAAAAATAAAGTTTATGGTAAGATACTTGGATTAGATGGAAAGAGAGCTAAAATGGGGTAAGCTGTGAAAACCTTTCTTAAGGATTGGTAAGCATTCATTTTAGGCCAGCAAGATAGACATTAGAGCAATATTTCTCAGCTGGAGGCTATTTTCTCTGCAGAAGACATCTATCAATGCAGGGAGACATTTATGGTTTTGATATTGGAGAAGGGTGCTCCTGGCATCTGGTGGGTAGTGTCCAGTGATCGAACTAAACATTCACGCAATGCCCAGGTCTGCCCAACTGACCACAAGGATGATGCAATTGGCAAAATGTCAGTAATGCCACGGTTGGGTAAAATGCTGTACTAGGCAATTCAGTAGCAAGATAACGAAACTAGAAATCCCCTCATTTCCCTTCTAGTAGATCAATACTTTCTAACTTTCTACATTTGCAAAGGTATCGAATTCACCATTCTAGACAGTCATGGCTTGTCATTGTATGTACCAACTTTAGCATTGTATGTACCAACTTTAGCAATATCTGCACAGCGAAGCTGAGTTGACTCAAGTATTCCTAATATTCAGTCCAGATGCTTCCTATACTCACTCCTCCCTTCCTATCGTTTATGAATTGAAGTGACTTTTGTAATCTGGACCTTCTCTGTTCCAAGCTTTCTTGAAAGTCCTTTTCTTCTAAGACAATCTTACATATATTTGTAATCCTTGGCACCATGTGTTTAAAAAAAAATGCCATTGATTTGAGATGACTATTTGCTACATCCACTTGTTTTCTTCTGAACATGCCTAACATCATGCTACGTGTTCTTCAGGAAAATATTGGCTTTTTCTCCACCGATCCAAGTGGCATTCAAGTGGGTGTCTTCTTGAGATTTCCATGAAAGTTCAGTCCTCTTCCTCCCCCCGATCGCCACAACATTTTGTTTTCCACTGTAGATAATTCACATGTCTTTGTCTCGAAGCTTGGACCATTTACCTGTTATCCATTGCATTGCTCCTCACACTTTATGTACCTTCTTCACCTTTCCTTCTAACTGTGACTGGGTTTCTGCCATGTGTGAGTCATGGCACCTTGAGAAAAGGAAACCCAGAAGGTAATCATCTGCACCTCCCACAGGAACTAGTTCAACTTCAGGACCTAGTAGGAGGGTTCATCAAGGCACACTTGTGGTTAGGCGACGGATGCTCTGTGGCCAGTTTTACTCCATGGTATATATTCTATGACACAGGTATAAATTTATATGTAGGTCGTGTGTATTTATACCACCTGAATAGCACATATGCACATGTGTACGATATATGTATGCCACATATCTTTATAAATACTCCTATTATGTGTGTATATATTACATATATGATATTTATGTGTATGCAGTAGATACATGGCATGCATTCAGCTGTGTGTGTGTATGCTATACATGCATTCCTGCTGAATAGATATTTTAAGACCGGAATCCCAATACAACTCATGTGAGGACGAATCTTCAAACCTGTAAGCTCTCAGGAATAGCAGAGCAGGTACTTTAGTTCATGGCCCTGGCCTGCTTTAAGTAGCCTGTGACATTTTATCTTCCCTTCCCTCTTCATTTCTGCTTCTCTTTTCTCTGTGTGGATGTCTCCACTTTTTCCATCTTACAGCTCAGACACGTCACTCAGATTCCACCTATGTCATGGTGCCTCTGCTCAAGTGACTGTTGTCCTAGGTGAGCTACCTCGTGTTGTCCACTTCTGTTGACCTGGCATTTGTAGCAGGAACTAATGCAGGCTGATGGTGTGATGAAGGAGTCAATATTGGAGAGACACTGAACAGCTTGCATAATCAACAGGAAGAGTGGAGAAATGTGCTTAGAATGTGGGTGGGAATGAGGGGCATCCTTGGGAGACATAAAAAAAAGGGGGGGATCCCTGGGTAGCTCAGTGGTTTGGTGCCTGCTTTTGGCCCAGGGCATGATCCTGGAGACCCGGGATCAAGTCTCACATCAGGCTCACATGGAGCTTGCTTCTGCCTCTGCCTATGTCTCTTCTCTCTCTCTCTCTCTCTCTCTCTCTCTCTCTCTGTCTCTCATGAATAAATAAATAAAATATATTTTTAAAAAAAGAAAAAAGAAAGAAAGAAAAAGTGGAGAATGATAGGCCCAGGAACTTATTAACCTTAGCTAGGAAGAGGGACAGTCACGATGCAAAGCAAGATTGATCTGGTTCATTCTCCACTTTTTCATCTGTATAGTGGGTAAAACCTCATCAGACAATTGTGAGAATTGAGTGAGGCAGTTGAAATGGAGATTCTAAGTGCCACCTTTGGTTCATAATGAATATAACACCAGAAAATATGTATGTGTATTTAGACCATGATTTCTCAAACATTGCACTACTGATCTTAGAGCCTGATAATTATTTTTATTGTGGGTAGAGAGGGTTTTCCTATGCATTGCAGGATGTCTAGCAGTATTCCTGGGTCTTGACCTAGGCCTGTGGCCTCCTCTCTCCTCAGCTGTGAGAACCACCTGATTTCCAGACATTGCTAAATGTTATCTGTGGGGGAGATCGCCACCCACTTCTGAGGATCCCTTCTCTACACAAATAACATGCGGGATAACCATATGGTCTTTACAATATTTAATTGTAAGTCATACATTTAATTCATATATAAAACTATAAGAGCTCATATATTTGCATGCTGTCTTACAAGTAGATAATATGTAATATGGGCAACTTGCTCCAGGCATGGAGAAAAAGAGTAAATGTGACTTTTTTTTTTAACTTTGTTGTTGGTGGCAGATACATATCTGATTTATTCAAGACCAAAGAGCCCATGCTTAACATCCCATTTAGATTGGGATATTCTTCCTTTTTTACTTATCTACATTCATTTTGAGGCAATTACCACAACAACATTCTTATCAGTTTAACTTAATCAAATGTGTACATTCCTATTTTGTTAGACTACAAATCCAAAGTAACAAGTGAATGGGAAAAGCTTCTCTTTTTCACTAAAACCTATTACTTCTGCTCTTATAAAGGACCCTCAAGCTGTGTCTGCTTAAATGTAAACCACACAGGAAAAGTGAAAGCATGCTCAATATATTAACTATAGGCTTCTTGAGGAGTGGGGTGACAATGACCGTACCTTTCCCCCTTGACCTGAAGGAATATGTAAATTAAGCACTCCAACAAGTGAGAAGGGGCCAGCATGATTAAATTTTGCAAAATTATATGGCTTATTGATTAGGTTCACAGCGTGAAAGAGTCCAGAAAAATCACCCTTCAGTGGGCCTAGCAAATAAAGAAGTTTTGCCAACCATGAGGTGAGCGTTGAAATCCTCACTTTGCTGACTGTCCATTTACATTGGTCATGAACGTCTTTCCTCCACATCCCAGGGTCCGGAGGAATAAAAGGCAGGGGTGAGAATGTAGAACCAACTGAAGTTTATTGCACAGTCCTCAGAGTTAAGAAATGAGCAGTTGCCTGATGATGTCCAGGTGTTGGCTGGGAGACTAGGACACATTCCACATTAAAGTTGGGTGGTTTTTATTTGCAGAGAATAGAAAGCTTCCAGAAAATACTAAACCTTTCTTGGTTTCTCCAGATGTTCATTTGATGATTAGACCAGGGTCATAGGGCAATATGAAACAGATGGATGTGAATAGGGATCTTCAAGGATGTCTAACTAAGAACATTTAAGGCGACCTAACAGTTGTGTGAAGGCACTGAGAGACACATGGTAGATGACACAAAGCCAAGAAGCTTCTCAACTGGTAAGGGTCTCAATAACCAAGTCATGATCCAGGGAAGTTACACTCTCAAGGTCAAGTGTCTCCCAGAAAAAAAGGTCACGTTCTAGGAATACAAGAGTTTGGACTCTGGAAAGGTTACCAACAGTGGACATAAGCCTCCAGGATGTAAAGGAACCATGTGTGAGAAGAAGGGCCCCCTGGGGATCATCTGGGCTCAGGAATAAGAGGTCTCCTTTTGAGTCTTCGATCATACGATTGGAGCTAGAGTTGCATCCAGACTGCAGGGAAACTCTCATTTCATCCTGAAGATGGCGTTCGGCAAACTGCCAGAATTTTGTCCTGCCAGTTGTCCAGGGCATTAAAGTCACAGTATGGATGGCACGAACTGGACTTGCATTTAGCTCTCAACCCAGAGACTTGAAAATCAGTCTGCTAAACGCATGAGGCTACTAACGGTTCAGCATTTACCAAAGCTCTGCTGTTACCTTCAGACGAAGGAAACTTTGCTTTCCCACCTAATCCCTATGTGAATTTATTTTCAAAACAGACGTAGCCTTGGGTAAGGTTTTATTTTTAGTATCATGTAGACTTAAGATAAAGCGTCCTGTGCATAGGAATATAAAAATAGGGAAATCCATATCAGTGTGGGATTTTTTTGTCAGTTAAAATTATTAGTATTATTCTCATCTCTCAAATGGGAAAGTCAAAAACTGTAAATAGGCCAGAGTCCCTGAACCACAAAATACACTCTGAATGAAAATCACTTTTATTATCTTGCTAGGGGAAAGTAAAAATAATTAGTATATGAGTGTTTGTTAGGTATCGTCTATAAGGGGTCTTTAGATCAGCCTGATAATAATAGTGTTGAAAATTAGAAATGAAGAGGTTCCAATGATCATCAGCAGAGGATGAGAGCAGTGAAGAATCCCTTAGCTTGGAACAAAGGAAGATAAGTGCTCATGGTCTGTAATGCGCTTACGTGGTAGGCTAACCCTTCATCCTGTCCACTGAAGATGATTTCCTGGCCAACAGCTCCATGTTTCAAACTAGCAGCTGTGGCCCTCAGAGAAGAAACACACATGCTCCCAGTATCCAGTTTCTCCTAGTGGATAAATCACAGTGAGGGCTACCAGCAGTGGATGGAAAGACGCCCAAGGCAGAGCAGAGAGGCAGCTTCCAAATGAGAAATGGAATTAGGTCAGATTCGCCATCTGACCCTAGACAAAGTTTGGGTTAGCAGACTCTTGGAGGAAGAAGGGGATTTGGTCTGTGTAGGGTCATCCCTGCCCACTACCATGGTAGCAGGGGTTGTACTCACTGGTGTCATTTCTGAAGGTCAAGGCAGTTTTTACAGAAAGACCGCTTTTTTAAACCTATATTGATGCACATCAAGGCAAAGTCTTCTTGGGCATTGGATAAGCAAGCAAGGCTGAAATTGAATGCAGACAGGCAGTCTAAGATCAGCACCAGGCCACACCTACTTTGTGTCAGCACAGTCTGAGTCAGAGATGTCTAGTCTTCCAGGGGCCATGACCCCGTAGTGTCTCAGCAGCTGCTTCATAGCACCTTTAAGGTAAAGATGGGACAGTCTGAACCCACACAACTTAAGAAGAATGTACAGAGGCGCTGCCTGGCTCAGTGAGTAGAGCATGTGACTCTTGATCTTGGGGGCATGAGTTCAAGCTCCATGTTGGATGTAGAGGTAGCCTAGGTATAGACACACATAAAGAATGTATATACTAACATCATACCAACATTTAAACAAATAACATACATGAAATATTTAAAAATTTCCTTCCTAAATGACCACATCTATTTAGCAATGTGTATGCCTGTGAATCACTGCAAAACTGCAAAAACTTTGGAATCAGCTTGAACTCACCCACCCTCATTTCCTGTTCCACTTTGATTTTTCACACAGCCCCAGACTCAGCTTTGCGAGGAGGTAGGATGATTTAATGTTGCAACTCGGAACAACCGCCAGAACGTTGTTTGCTGAGGTCTGACGGAAGTCAGTTGTTTCTGCGTTTCCCTCAAAAATTTAAAATACGATGCCCCTCTGTAGGGTCATACAGCCTCTGCTGACGTGACCACTCAACTCTGCTGTTGCCGCATCAAAGTGCCATAAACAATACATAAACCAGTGGGTGTGGCCATCTCCTAATAAAATCTTATTTGTAAGTTTGTCCACGTATTGTTGATTTGGCACACCGGCCACCCTTTTGTGCACTTTCTGTCCTGTGTTGTATATGACTATCTCAAAAGTGGACATGGCCATGAATCCTCATTGTTTCATTTAATTCTGGTAAAAATCCATGTGTTATAATATCTATGTTCTAGAGGAAGGATTTGGGCTTCGAGATGGACTTGCTAAAGGTCAATGGTTAGCCCTGCCACGCAGCTGATACTTGGGTTCAAACCAATTCCTGCAAATAGGTGAAGCCCCAGGCCTTGCTTCCCGCTCCACCATATTGAAATGAAGTCTTGACCCAGGTTGCCAATCACTTGCTCTTAAACTTTGTCAAGTACACTAGGTTCTCTGGGATAGGTTAATGATTTAGACAGAACTAGTCATTTTCCCTTACCCTTCCAGGCATGATCTAGCTACGAAAAGGTCACAGATGTGAAAGCTTTTGGAAAATCAAGAGGTACCGAAGTTGTAAGGTTCTTCCTCTCAAGAATGGCATCTTCATTCCCTTTTTCTTACCCGCACGGGTTTTTGCACACAGCTGTCCATGCTCAACAAGTTTTGCAAACTATTTTGTCAAAGGAACATTCAGTGTTGTTATTATTCACATCTCGATGTCTCTTCTTCCTCCACAGCACTGAAGTTTATTGATTCCTTGTCATTTCTAAATTCTTCATGTTTTGACTACCATAAATTCTTCTCTAGGGCCCATTTACTCCTCTGATCATAGTTTGGCTTACAGGGACTAAGTAAGCTATCTTTCTTTGGTTAGACAAAACAATTTTCTATTTCTGAAAATATTCCATTTCTTTTAGTCTGTTACCAAATATTCTTTTTCTTAATTGCTCAGACCTATCAGCATACAACTGAAAGGAAATGCCACAGATTGCCAATTCCATAATAAGAAAGCAAAAAAATAAATAAATAAAATCACACATAAATCCAATTAACATTTTGGTTTGCAACTTAACTAAAAGATTGGGGAGATTACTACAATGCTTTTTTTTTTAAATACTCTTCATAACATATATAAAATGGACATAGTTATAAGCATAAACCAGATATAATTAGAGAGGTTTTCATTCTAATTAGATATTTAAAGTCTTGTTTGCAAATGTCTTCCTTTCTCACACTTATTAATAGCAACTGTTGAATTTATATCCTTGCCCTGTTCCTTTGACAACTCCTATGTAAGGATAAAGAAGTGACTGCCAGTGTTTAGTAGCAATGATACAAGCATTCAGGGCTCCCCCCTCAAAAGAAAACAAGAATAACAATGAGAAGGAGGAATAGAAGGAGAAAAAAAACACATCTGTGGGAAATTAAAGAAAACAGGAAAAAAGGAAATGTAACCATAACAAGCCACATTGATTCCACCTGATTCCCATTGCCCTCAATTTATTACAAACGCTGTGATTTCTTCAAAATGGTGTCGATATAGGCCAGTGCCAGTGTTCACTGCTAAATTAAAGTCATCCTTTGGTCAGATTTCTACTGCACAAGGAATGCTAAGCGACCCAGGATCAGATATGATATGTGAGGGGTGATGGACAGCTCTGGACAGCATCATTCTTAGCAGCCTTACCCACTGCCCCTTTTGAAGACAACTTGTATAAATCAAAGGCAACTCAGAAATGAAATGCCCTTTGAATTTATATCTTTTTGTGGGGATTTAAATGCATAGAATAGTGAAATGTACCTTGAGGCTGATGCCACCCACCGTTAGAGTAATTTGGATCAAAAAATCTTAAAAAAAAGGAAGAAGTAGTTTTCATTCACTTTACTCCTCTGAGATTGTGCCAATAATAGAATAGGTTAATATGAATGATAAATCACAAAATTAGTTTGGGGTTTGAGAGGAAGTTTATAAATGGTGGTCTCGGAGGTAGATATTTAATCTTCAAAAATTCACATTTATTGAAAAGCCTTTCTGGAAATTTGAGGATTGGACAAAATGGAGGAAATAATATTTCCCTGTCATACAGAAGAGTGATCAGTTTGCTAAGTACACTCATCCCACATACTTGAATGTAGTGTGCACTGGCTGTGTGTACAACAGAATTAGGAAAGAATCAGAGAGAGTAGTAAATATACAAAGAACATTATTGAGATCTTCTTAGGAAAACAAGGGGTTGGATTTGTGAAAATTTCTAAACATACAGAATGAATGAGAGCATGATATCATAAAGCCCCATTGCTGAAAAAGAAAGCTGCATGCATTGTTGCTCATAACGCCACTCCTCCCAATGTCTGTGTTCTTCGCTGTATAACTTTTGAGGGGTTTTTTCCACTAGAGGCAAAGTATATTTCTTCTTCCACTGCTGTTGTGCTGTTGGCCACGTAACTTGTCTCACTCAACAGGGTGCAAGAGAAGCTTGCAGTGAGTTTGTGGGATGAGGTGTCCCCACTTCAATTTCTGCCCCAGCCATGAGAGCAGTGTGGCCCAGCTTACTGGCCCCATAATATAATAGTCCTGCCCAGGGAAGTGCAACCTAGACCCACTCACCACCAGGTAACACAAAGACATACAAGAAAGAATAAACAATTACTCTATTAAATCACTCAGGGTTGGGAATTTTGTTATGGAGCAGAAGCTGACGCATATACCATGTGTGCATCATCCAGATTTCACTAATATTAGCCATTTTGACATACTGTATTTGATTTTTAAGTGAATATTTTGAAATAAATTATAGGGATCATGCATTTTATTCCAAAAGATAGCTTTTAGGGGCACCTGGCTGGCTCTGTTGGTGGATTATGTGACTCTTGATTTCAGGGTTGTCAGTGTAAGCCCCACTTTGGGTGTAGAGATTACTTAAAAACAAAATCTTTAGAAAACAAAAATAAAACAAAGGAACAAAAATATCCTTTAAAAAAATAAGAGTATCTCCCACCGAAATCACAGTACTATTTTCATGCCAGTGAAGTGGTTTTCTGAAGATCATCAAGCCATATTAAAATTTTCCCAATTGCCTTCACATAGAGGGTTTATAGATGGTTTCTTCAAACCAGGATCTAATCAAAGTTGTTTCTTGAAGTCTACATTTATTACCCCAACCTTGCCATTTTTTAATGGTACTGACTTGGTATTTAAGGAAAAAAAAAAGACATGTTAGCTGCTGAAGTGCTTTGTGTGTGTTAACTTGCCCTGTCTCCCACATTTCCTAATTACGGTAATTCTATAAGCTTTACATACAGTGTGAGCATGTTAGTCAACAGCCCTTCCTAAGTGGTAACGTTTAATTTCATCTGTTGGCCCCTGGTGCTTGGTCGTCCACCACAGAGATTCGAAGAGTGATGTCAAAGTAAGTGAGTGGGAGCCAGAACCCTGGGATCATCATGACCTCAGCTGAGGGCAGACTCTTCACCAACTGAGCCACCCAGGTGCCCACATTGTAGAATACTTTTAAATCTTCAGAAAAATACTACAAATATAGCACAGAGTTCCCATATATGCCACAACCCATTTCCCATATTATCAACGTCTTGTATGAGGATGGCACATTTCTCACAATTAATGAACCAGTATCAATACATTTCCGTAACTGGAGTTCATGTATTCTTCAGTTTTCTTGAGTTTTTCCCTAATGTCCTTTTTTGTTCAGGATCCTATCCAAACCTTACACTGTATTTACTTGTCACATCTTCTTAAGACTTCTTTTGGCTGTGATAATTTTTCAGTTTTTGTTGATAGCCTTGACAGTTTGGAGGAGTGCTGGCCAGTATTTTGTCGAATGTGTGTCAATTTGAATTTGACTCAAGTTTTTCTCGCAATTTGACTCAAGTTTTTCTCGCGATTTGACTGGGGTTATGGGTTTGAGGGATGCAGACTGTAAGGGTACAGTGTTTCTTCACATCATATCACAGGTGCATATATGACTTAGCGTTGTGGATGTTGACCCTGTTCACCTGAGTTGTCTCTCAGGTTCATCCACTGTAAATTTAACTGTTTTATTTTTCTTTCTTGTATCTCCATCCATTCCGTACTCTTGAGAAGGAAATCTAGAAGAAGTAGGGAATTAGTTTCTACCTTCTTACAGTTGGAGCACGACATAAATTCTTTGCAACTCTCCTGCATGAGGCTTTTCAGTATTCCTACCTGTTTATCAAATATTTCATTTATATCACCACAGACTCATAGATTTTTTTTTAAGATTTTGTTTATTGATTTGAGAGAGAGAGAGAGATAGTGACAGAGAGTGTGATCAGGGAGGCGAGGGAGAAGCAGACTCCCCTCTGAGCAGAGAGCTGGATGCAGGGCTTGATCGCAGGACCCTAGGATCAGGATTGAGCCAAAGGCAGACACTTCACCACCTGAGCTACCCAGGAGCCCTGACTTGTGGATATTTATTTAATAATTTGGGTTAATAACCCCAAACTACTTTATTCTTTTTGACCATTAAACTTTTACATAATGATTTTACCATTCACTGATCTTTGCATGATATATATGTGTTACAAACTTAAAAATTATTTGTTTTAACTCTATCATTTCTTATGCATTTATACCTTGCATATGTTAACAAAGAAGCATTTTGCTTCCTAACCTACGGCAACCTGGTTCCCTAAAATAAAATTCCTAGAGAGGCTGAGCAGACGCTGAAATGCAGCCATTCAGCCCCTCATTTTCAGACTAAGGAGTTGGTGTAATGGTCTAAAAACTTCGTATTGATAATTCTCTTTTAAATTTAATTTAATATATTAACCTATTGTGACATGGAAGTCAGTGCACATTGTTTCAAATACCCCTCACAAGTGCCCTATGAACAAACTGCGTGCATGGAAGGTTAACTTGATTTGCATGGATTACGAAGTTGAGAAGTCCTAGCACCATGATGGAAAGAGGTCGGCTGCTTCCAGGACCTACAACCGTACAACTGTCAGAATCTGTGACCTTAACAGCCATGCTCTAGCACACCCAATACAATCATAACCCCCTCTTTTTGTTTCTTAGTCTTCTCCTGAAGCTAATGAAGGATAGACTTCAGCATCCTTTCTTGGTTCTCCCCCAGGACTCTAACATTTTTCTCTCTCTTGATAAATTGCCTGCATTTTCTAAGCATTAGACTCCATGTAGATCTGCCTCTGCTGGCATCTTAAAATATCTGTAGAGTGTTGAATGTTTTCTTATATGAAATTATGATTTGCTTTTGTCTTCAAGCTTTTATCAACTTTAAGTGAAAGAATGCCACACCTCCTATCTGTCCTGCCCACCTCTTCAGCATTTCTACTCCCGAACACACAGAGAATCAGTGATCGGGACAGAATTGTGGGTGCATCTTTCTTTTTCTCCATATAAGCTAGTTTTGCAGGCCTAGCAGGGCTAGGACAGGGGTGTTACTCCCAGTTGCCGGAGCTGTAGATACACAATGCATGCACATAACACAGTGCAGATGGCACCAAACTCTTTGCCCCCAAGTCTTTGTGGGTGGTCCCATGTTTTGTTATGAAGTAAAAGAATAACGTAATATTCTCTTGAAATAGTTGCCAGCTGTTCTCAATACGTAGCTGCTTTGGTCCACACATGGATGCAGTAGGAATGCCTTTGGAAACTAGGATATGGAAGTATGTGGTTAACTAACAACAGTTCAGCTGAGTAAATGTTAAAGATCTCATAGGCTTTAGGAGTCAGACTTGAACTGGGCAGCATCGCATCTAGCAAGTAGAGGGTAGCTCCAATCAGATACAGACGAAGGTTTTGAAAGGTAGAGGAATCGGAGAAAAAGGAAATTACTGGCGAAGGACCCATTGGGTGAGGCCAGGCCGCCCTCTTCAGAGGAACGGAGGGGGTTTATCAGCAATATTCCTAGTAAATTCCTAGTAAATAGGAAGATGCCCACGTTCACTGGTTCAAGATTACATATCGGGAGCTTTCGGAAGGCAGTGAGAGGAGGCATTAAGTCTTGGCTTACCGACTTGGGGCCATCACCCACGCGATGCTGGTGTGGGCCTGTGATTTTCTTTTAACATTTAATGCAGTTCCCTGACATGGGAGAAAACGGAACAACAGGGAGTGACAAAATTGCTAGGCTGGTTCTGTTGCCCTGTGTGCAGAGCCTGCGGTGTCGAGGTTTGCTCGGAGCTATTAGGAGCACGGGGAGGCCCAGGTGAGTGCGCCAGACCACAGGAGGCACCTGCTGTTTCTGACTCCCAGGCCTTAGAGGCAGACCCGTGTTCCCGAAATTAGGTTTCCTGGAGTCTAACCTACCTCCTGGTACGTTTTGCAGCTTCGTGGTCACATGTACATTCAAAGCCTGGGAAAGAAAAAGTGCTCTCACACAGCTACAAAAAATCATAATTTGGTCCCTCCCTCTCACAAAAGAGTCTCCTGAGGAGAGAGATATGTTAACATGATGTTTGGACCTTTCTAGACTGCCAGGGGGGTTGGTATGTAGCAGCCGTGATTGGCAGTTAGGAGAAGGGCTTTGTTGGGCTAAAATTAGGCTTTCTGAATCATATCTTAATATATGGTTAATTTATTTACCTACAGCTTTTGAAATAAAAGATGGTTAAAAAAACCTCAACCCACATGACTAATTTATTTAGTCATACAAATGAATAAACGTTGTAAATGAGAAATTTATTTACTCACATCTTTTTCTTATTTTTACATCTTATTTATTTTTATATAAATAATACAATATGTATTTTATATGTGTAAAGAATATTTGCATTAAAAATATATTTTTTAAAGATTTTTATTTTTTTATTTGAGAGAGAGTGAGAGCGAGAGAGATGACAGAAGGAGAGGGAGAAGCAGACTCACTGCCAAGCAAGGAGCCTGACTCGGGCTCGATCCCAGGACCTCAGGATCATGACCTGAGCCAAAGGCAGATGCTTAACCAACTGAGCCAGGTGCCCCTGTATAAAATATATTTCTAAAAATATTATTAGACATACTTATATAAAATATATACTAAGTCTATAAACATTTGTGTATGATACATATGAAATATATTTGATACATCTATTTATTTTTCTGTATTTCTGTAAGTTCTTTCTTGCTATGTTTTCATCTTTGAAATGATACAGAAAACTCTTCTGTGCATCAGGGTCAGTAGGACCCCGGGTGCTACATTACGAGGTCTTGATGCTGGGTGCAGCCAAACAGGTAAGTCACCTACGGCCTTGCTACTCAGAGTGGGGTCTAGCTGCGTCAGTGTTCCCGAGCCTGTTGGAAATATAAACTCTTGGGCCTGACCCAGACTTACTGAATCACAGTGTGCAGTTAAACAACAACTTCTTTGTGATACGCATGCATATTAGCAAGTGAGAGCATGAGCATAGCCCATGGTTTCTCGACCTTGGCTCCACGTTAGAGTCACCTGGTGATCTTGCAGAACATCCAAACACCTGCAGGATCAGTGAGTCCTGGGGATCTAACGGCCAGCTTGGTGACTGTAGTTAGCAAGGCTGTAGTGTCTGCTTGATATTTGCAAAAAATAGACCTTAATTGTTCTCATCAAAGCAAAAACGTAGCTCTATGATCACGGTCATGGAGATGTTTATTAGCATGATTGTGGTAAACATTTCAATGTATACATATATCCACACATGTCGTATACCTTAAATATGTGCCATTTTTATTTGTCAATAATACCTCCATAGAGATAGGGATAAAAATACCTGATGCTTGACTTTGGGTTGCAGATATTCTGAATTGATTTATCTAGGGGCGGTTCCACGGTATAGGCCTTTGTTAATGCTCTCCAGGGGACTAGTCTAATCTGAAGCCAAATCTAAGAACTTTCTCACTAGACCTTTGTGTTCATCCCTCTTTGCCTTTTTTTCTCAAAGTGTGATTTGTGCACCATCTACATAGGAATCAATTGGGAGCTCTTTAGATATTCAATATATTGGACCCATGAACTTTCAATTTGAGTAGCA
Source organism: Canis lupus baileyi (assembly GCF_048164855.1). NCBI lineage: Eukaryota > Metazoa > Chordata > Mammalia > Carnivora > Canidae > Canis > Canis lupus. The sequence continues at coordinate 4,774,098 of NC_132877.1, forward strand.
TGGCCCTAGGACTCATTTAACCTTGTGAGGACCTACCTGTGAGTCTTTAGGACTTCCAGATATGCATTTGACTTGGGGGTCATTCCATATCTGCCAGTTTGTATTTGGGGGATACTGAACTCAAAATGAATGCCCTGACTCAGACCTTCTCTGTTTTGGACCTAAATTCTTGCTTCTTGAACTGGATTTCTTCTCAATTCAAAGGTATTCATTTCTTTCCTGATATGAAAGAGTGAGCCTTGTGTTTCCTTAGTTTCCTTGCTTTAGAGTATCTCTAACAAATGGTAAAGTTCAAAGTTGACTGGGTTGTCCTAGCAGCACAGCAGGAGAGGTCTCACTGACTGCACAAAATGGTGGGTTGGACATGTGTTTGGAATTTGGGATGCTTTAAGAATTTGGATCAGTGAAACATTCTTCCCATGTGATGTTAAGAGATTAACATCGCAGCCAGCTAACTGCCATTAGTGTAGAAGAAAGCCCATGATAAAGGGCCACGTTAACTAGCTCTTTCTTGGCTACTTGTACTTAGCATGTCCTACACTATTTCTGCTGTAAAAATATAATAAAATATGGATTTCCAATTTGAAACTGGCAGACTCAATAAAATTTAGCCTGTTTTCCAAATGCTGATGGATTGGACAGGGAATGGGATTGGTTTAATTTACGAATGATCAAATGTGACCTTTTTATTTTTCCCGGTGATTGATTCCATCCAGAGTGCCTTGGGTTTATGTGGTAATGGATTATTCCATTTGATGGAAATAGGCAGAATCAAACAAACACAACTGTCTAGGTTAGGATTTCCACTGCTTTCCTTTCCCCCAGATGTCTGCCCATCACTCACTCCAGTTGGCCATTTAACAACTACTTATTTATTGGGATGCAAAGGAAATCTGCACTCGGTTCCTGTGGATTTTCTTCTGGTTGGATTTCATAGGACAAGGAAGGCCACCTACATACACGGTACACTAGGAAATTCATACTCCAATGAAAATGACATTATGTCTGTCATTTTCAATGAGAAACACTACATTGGATTGGAAACCGGCCTGATGGTTTAGAAATCCAGGTGCTCTACAAACTGCCTTCATCACCAGTGGATCTATTAAACTCAAGGAAGTCATCTGACCTGTTTGCAGGAATTGCCCATCCTACTTCTACCAATACCTGGGTCTCACAGTCTGTGAGAAGACTGGTCACACCACTACATATGTGGATCTTCTTAGACGCTCCCTCTCTCCCAATATTAAGACGGCACAGAAAATGATCTACATGTAAATAAATATATTTGAAAATATGAGCCACCATTCTGTGGCAGCTAATCTAATAAAACTGCTATCTGTTTAATATAATTTAATATCGATCAAATGATAGAGGGGTGTATGGATTTTACAGAAATAGAGGAGGAAATATAGTCATAAAATTAAATATTCACTAACAGGATTGATCTCACTGATACCCAATCACAACTACCTTGATCCCCTGCCTAAAATAAAAATCTCATGTGACGTATTACACATAATTGGATAAAATCACTTTCTAGTATCATTTTAACACATCATAGTTTCATTAGAAACATTTAAAAATGTGAAATTCTTCACAACTGTCACTGGACATTATATAATACTCCTCACTATATATGATACTAGTGGGGGAGGCTGAGGATGTATCAGACATGCCAAGGCAGGTGGTATAAAGTAGCTTTCTTAGGAATGATTGCCAACGAATACCCTGGAGGTTCAAGAGAGGTAGCATACTGTTTCCCATTAGGACTTGAACACTGATTTTTCGTTTAGGTGCAAAATACCCATTCAGAGCTCATTTTCACTGAAAACTTGTTCATCCTAATTTCCTAATCTAGATATTTTATAGTATGGAAAACAAACCTGGGGGATTTTACCCTGGTTACCACAGAGCTTCCACAGACTTTGAGTCTGAATTCCCATTTATAATAATCAGCTGTTTTACAGTGATTTCTACAGGGGTGTTTTAGGAACAGTGTGAAACTTCCATTTGAATAATTTGACGAAATGACATTCATTAAAAAAATAGATGAATCAAGAACAATATTGTTGACCAAGAAGAGTTCATGTTTGTTTTTTGGGCATGGAAATTCTTGGGACTTTAACATCCAGGGGTTCCTTCCTTTGCAGAATGTACTTGTGGATTGTTTATTTAAACTCTACTCGGTCCACTTCTTAATGCCATTTGATCTTATGTATTCTATATCCAAATATCAAATAACACAGTATGGGTGGGTCATATAGGCAGTACAGGAAGATTTTTTAAAATTTTGCACCAATATTGCAAGCTCCAACACATTTTCTTTTAATCTGAAATATTTGGTTTGTCAAGTGCATGCACCAGAGAATTTGCTCAATGAACATAAAACCTTTGTTTCTAATATCAACTGTTTGCTGAGTAGACCATCAAAAAGTCAGGAAGCCAAATTCATGGCAATAATTTCATTATTTGTCACGTGTGTTATTCGGCTGGCTTATTTCACGTAGCACTGTGTACTCAAGGTTCATCTGTGTTGTACCATGTGTCAGAATTTCCTTCCTTCTTATAGCTGAATCATTTTCTCTAAGGGTATCCCGTGATTATTAACACAAAGGCACATGCGGAGATCAATACTTTACAACAAGGGGTGTCATCAGGACTCCACCTGATAGAAGGCGTTTCTCAATCAGCTGCCCTCAATGTAGCACACCTCCGATGCACACCTTGTCCTTCCCATGCATGCCACTTTGTTCTACTCTCCCAATGGTCTTGCCTCAATCAACTTCTATAATACTTTCTTCTGTTTACCTGGCCCTTTAATTTGATCCCGTTTGGCTTATCATGAACCAGGGGTAACTACATTCCTAGAACTCTGCACAGGCAACTCCGTTACTCACTTTCCTTCTGCCATGAATATCCTATCTGGTAGAGAGTACTGCAACATGACGTTTCCCTTTGCTGTCTGTATGTGAGTCTGGGACTGTGCCATATAGATGCTGAAGCACGATGGCGGATTTAGAGGATAATACGTCAAGAAGTACAAAATAATTTGTTGGAATTAATAGGAACTTACCACTGCATCTACTTTGTTGGTGTTTTGTGCATACCTTTTATCCTTCCCTATAGTGACTGAACAAGTGGATCCTGAGAAACTGAGTCCATTCCCCTAAATTTCTGGTGGGTTTTATATATATATATAGTGTTATCTGTCATCAATGAAAGTAAAAGTTTTAAGAGCATAGTCTGGTGGCAGACATAATTTTAGATTTGCCATGCACACTCTTCATTTTCTCGTTGAGGAAGGAAGAGGACAGAGAGCTGAAACACCTGGCCAAGCTGGCCACGTTCCTGAGATTCCCCATATTAAATCCTGCATGTACGTTCCAGCAACTGTTTCCTTAGAGTCTGCTTCCATACATGCGTGTGCTTACGTGAAAGTCTACTGAGCATGTGGCTCACTTGGTGCGTGCCACAGTTGTGTCTAGTGTATTTAAACCAAGCACAAAAACTCACTAAAAAGGAATTCTAGGTGAGTCAGGGTGGCTCAGTCTGTTAGGCCTCATACTCTTGACTTTGGCTCCAGTCATGATCCAGAGCTGTGACATCAAGGCTCACATTGAGCCCTGCTCTGGGCATGGATCCTACTAAAGATTCTCTCTCTGTTCCTATCTGCCCCCTCTAAGGAAAAAAAGAAGAATTCTATTCTTTGTTTCTCTCCACAAATACTAAGAAGAATCCAATTACTGGTATTTAATTCCATATGATGAACCTTCTTTTTTCACCAGCCTTCTGCCAAACCATCCTTTTTTTTCTTTTCCATACAATTAGAGTACTGTTCTCTTCTCCTAGCTCACGAATCTACTGAGGCAGAAGCGATGACACATTTTTTACTGAAATCATCTGGGGCTTTTTTTTTCTCTTTTACTTGTGTTAGGTTCCTGTACTCTAGGATATAGCTTAAAATCTCATTCCCTAGCAAACTGTCAGTGGCGAGATGAGCTAAATTAAGCAAATGAATAGTTTTCTGAAAGATCAGCCTGAAGGATGTCCATGAATGGACCAACACGCCAGTAGGGAAAGTCTTGGATTTCAGGTTCTTTCGTCCCGACATGAGTAGCAATTTGTCAAGTGTTAAGGACCTGAGGCATGTTCAAGAGTTTTCACAAGATCTGAGGCTTAGAGGGATCACAGATATCTTAGTGAGTTGAATCAAGTTTTAAATAGCTTCCTACCAGTTGGAACCACTAGCAGGTCACAAGGTCTAGTAGGAGAAAGGGTCAAAGACAGTTGAAAACAAGTACAAGATGGCCTGACATCTAGGAAGAGAACCTTGCAGTCCATTGAGAAGTGTCTTTCACCCACCAGGACCTCGGTGACAGAAAAACAGAATCCCCACAGTGATACCGGGCAGAGGTTGTCCTGTGGCTACAGAGAGAAGGGGAGCAAGTCTTAGACAGACACAGAAGCATTTCCCAGTCCAGTTCACCTCAGAAAAGAAGGGTTATGCCTTCCTGTAGAGGCAAAGCAAGGCAAAGCAAGGATGCAAGAGCATCCAGGGGCTAGATGCTCACAAACATCGCTGACCAAAGTACATTTTAGCTCAGTGTCAGCTGGAGTTAGGATCAGAAACAGGAACTGTGGTACTATGTAAACATTTCTTTCTTATTTCTAGCTTCCTGCCGAGAATTTCATGTTTACTGTTAGCTGTCTGATAAAAGCTCTGCTTGAACATTTCCGAACTCATCTACCATCAACTCATCGGAAAGATACCAACTCATGCAAAAGATACCAACGGACCGGAACTGAGTCTACTTTTCCGAGATGAATGCTGATGGTGTGAATAGCCCAGCCTTCCTTCCGGCGGCCCAGATGGAACTTGCAAAGAAAACAGGCTGTATCAAGTATCTTATCATTTAATAAGTTGAAGATATGAATTGACCACAACGAGAGCTGCGTAAGATTTTAAGCTTCATTCTCAGAGAACAGTGTTTGGAATGAAGGAGATGGTGACCAGATTATGTCTTGCAGGCTGGCGCACACCTGTGGGGTTGGAATCTGTCATGTGGACAAGGACCTAGACACACTTGAACACACTCAAGAGACATTGACTCTTTGGTATATTGGAGTAGCTACCTATCTGTGGTGACACTGAAGGCTCTGAGAATCTTGACCTTGGGAAGACTGACTGCAGGAGGTATGATTCCACAAGAAAGACCCACCGTATGGGAGAGAATTCCACATCAGAAATGGCGCCATGTTTGAAGAGAGGCCAGGGCCCTACCCAAGTTCCCTAACATTTGAAAGCCTGGTTTGTCTCATCCATTGCAAGGGGAGTGACGATGCTTATCTTAAATGGGATTTTATCATTACAAAGGACATGCCAAGGAAATTCTATTTGATCTTTGGATTGGTTTTCTTACACCTGAATTGAGTAAGGACTATCTCAGAACTCAGTGTCTTCTGTTCATCTCTCTCAAAAAATGACCCAGGGAGGGTTTAACAATGAATCTGAGGAGACAGTGGAAGCTCTGGCCTCATACTTATACTAGGTCTTCTCCTGGCAGCTGGTCCAGTATAGCCATCAAGACGGATGAAAAGGAGATTTCTAGTTACAGACCCCTGCCTCTCACGTTGAAGGGAGCACTTTAGCACTGAATCCTGAAATGGAAGGGATATTCCAAGTCCTAATTATAGCCCTTCCTTTGCTTGCAAAGTCAGGGAAAGATAAGGAAAGGTGCCTTGGTGGCAGTATGAGGACTGAAAACCCTGTCCCTTGTCTCTCAGACAATGTTTTTGGTCACTGCACCATCTGCTTCCCTACAGATAGGGGCAAATTAGCTTCCAAAACACTACACCCTGTGGGAAACTGACTTCAGGGTCAATAGTCCACATGTATTGACTTAAGGAGTAGTCAAGCTACAGAAAGGGTCGATGCTAGTTTTCTTTCCTTGACATATTTATTAATAATTTAGCTACCGGGAAAATAGGATGCCTTCTGGTATTGATATGAGTTGTAAATTTTTCTATGTCGGCTAGAAAAGTGAAATTAAGCCAAGAGATTAAGATGTTAGATTGTGACATTGAAATAATGTTAGATGTCCCTTAACACAGGCAAATAATGCAAGGTGTGAGGGCAAAGAAATACCGAGAAGTCATTTTTGCTTTTTAATGTGCCTGTTGATTATGGTTGGTTTACAGTAGTTATGTTTTTACCATCTTTAAAAAAAGTTACCCAACTCCTCTATCCAAATGTACATTTCCTTTCTTTTTTTTTTTTTTAAGATTTATTTATTTATGATAGACATAGAGAGAGAGAGACAGAGAGAGAGAGGGGCAGAGACACAGGAAGGAGGAGGGAGAAGCAGGCTCCATGCTGGGAGCCCAACGCGGGACTCGATCCTGAGACTCGATCCCGAGACTCGATCCTGGGACTCCAGGATCGTGCCCTGGGCCAAAGGCAGGCGCTAAAGCGCCGAGCCACCCAGGGATCCCATACATTTCCTTTCAAAGTAGATAACTTGTAAGGCCCTGCACTTACCTCAGTAATGTTTAAACTGTCCTTTAGGGGCACCTGGGTGGCTCAGTTGGTTAAGCAGTGGCTGCCTTCTGCTTGGAACATGATCCCAGGGTCAAGTTGGGCTCCCTGATCAGTGGGGAGTGTCTGCTTCTCCTTCTCCCTCACCCCACCCAACTCCACTCATGCTCTCTCTCTCTCTCCCTCAAATAAATAAAATCATAAAAAAAAAAAAGTCTTTTAAAATGCCTTATTCGGAGCCTAAGGCACTTTCTTTAAATTCTTACTCACAGCAGATTTTCCCACAGAGTATATAGGCTGACGGCGATAAAGAAAAAAATAATCTTTATTTAGATTTTTTTTTAAAAGTATGTGCTTCTATAAAGGATGGAAAAGAATGAGAAAATAATTTTCAATCAAATAGCAAAAGGGGTAGATGACACAGAATATGGCAGCAGTCTTGATGTGTGTGCTTTGACGGTACAGAGATCAGTCTGGGAAGATGGGCCGCTGTGCTCTCATCTATGTAAATGACTGTACGTTACTTTTTTTTTAAGATTTCACTTTATTATTTATTCATGAGAGACACACACAGAGAGAGAGAGAGAGGCAGAGGGAGATGCAGGTTCCACACAGGGAGTCCGATGCGGGACTCGATCCTGGGACCCCAGGATCACGCCCTGGGCTGAAGGCAGGCGCTCAACCGCTGAGCCACCCGGGGATCCCCCACCGTATGTTAGTTTGAATGCAAAGCAGTTCTAACGGAGAACATGCCCTGGGTCATGTTAGCCTAACCTTTATCTGGCATTCTCCAGCAATGACGTCTCTGTTTTCTGCCTCAGTCCAAGGTCTGCAATGCAGCAACTCCCATCTATTCTGATGTATATATAATCTCAGACAGAAAGCAAGTCTTTGCAGTGTTCCTGTGTGTACCCAACATGGAAAGGAGGGGTGGATGTTCTGGACTATACGAAGACAGCAAGAGGATGTCTGATATTCTGTCCATTGTGCATGGCACTCTCCTCCGTATTTGATGCAAAGAAGAGGAGAAGGAGAGCTTTTAGATCCAGTGTCAAGTCAGAGAAGAAGATGGAGGCTTCCTGGGTTTTCTTTGACACAGTGATGTCACTGGGTCCCAAACCTGGTCTTCTATGATTCACCTAATGTTAGAAAGTAGCGGCCGGGGAAGGGCTGCAGAGCAGCAGCTGTGCGTTTGGAGTGAGCCCATAGGAGAGCATTTTTGAAGCATCTGCTTTATTCTGTATTTGAGAAACAACCTTTTGATGCTTTTGGTGCTACAGAGCATGTATTGTCCCAGGGCCTGGGAAGCTGCATCATTCCCCAGGGATCTGCTGGCATTGATCCCATTAGGAGCTTCAGGGTCAAGGCCAAGTTGAGAGAGAGCCTACTTTCATGGTCTTCAGCTAGACTAGAAAGAAAGGTGAAACCCGAGCAAGTGTTGAGAGCTACAAGCGTGCCATTGCTCTTTACACTCCCAGGTGACATATTGCTAATGGGGTCACTCGCTCGTAAGAAAGATAGTTGACAAAGCAGAAATCTAAAAAAAAAAAAAAATACCGAGTCTCTGCATTGACTTCTAGATTCCCCAGGTGGGAAGAAATCTGCAAGGCAGTGGTGATCTATAGCATGTAACTGGGAATATGAAAATATAAGATCTACGGAAAACATTTCGTTTTGACTATGTAATTTTTTAAATAAAAGTTGACAGGTTCTGATTTTGGTATCCTACAGTTAAATTCATTTCCTGATTGTTCAGTTACTCTCATTTTCTTAGTTAATGTAGTGCAATAAGCTTACATGCACATTGCACAAAATTCAAAGGTCCTGAGGGGCATATAGTGAAACATAAGCCTCCTTTCTCTTTTTCCTCTGCTACCCAGTTCCACCCGAGAAACAACCATGTTGCTGGCATTGTGGTAAATTTCCATTTTCCTAATCTTATCCTATTCAAATCAAATCAGGACAAAATAAGGACACCCAGGGAGTCAGGAAGGGAGTCAGCAACTTAGTGTACCACTTTGTGCTGCTTCACAGATGAGAAGCATAAATGGTGGTGGGTAGGCGGTGGGTGAGAAACTTGCAGATGAATACAGATGAAAACCCAAGAAGCCCTAGTGCAGGCCATCATTCTGAGCTGCAAAATGCCTGCAGGGGGACAGTGTGGACGATGTGGAATCATGAATCTGATCTCCCAGAGCATTTGCAAAACCACTTTTTTAAGGTCATATAAAATATTAATAAGATGCATACATTTATTTACTGATGCAGAATATGAGTGACTCATGTCATTGTTAGCACTACACGGGCACTTGTCTGCGACACTGCAAAGGGGCTGTTACCACAAAGGAAGATTCTAGAAAGGTGGAAATGTACAAGAGCTTTTTGGGAGGCAGGACAAATTAGTGAGAAGTGTCCAGGATCCAAGATTCATCCCAGAATCGTACTAGGGCAGATGCTAGGCTGCTGTGGGTTGAGGACTCAGAGCAAAAAGAGCAAGTCATGGACAACTCTGTTACTGTTTGGCTGTGAAGCAGAAAGACAGAGCTAGGGCACTTGTGTGATCACGGGAGTGATTTTTTTTTTTTTTTTAAATAAGAGACTTGAACATCAGCCTTACCTCCTTACCTCTTGTTACAGACAACTTACTGTTGGAACAGAGCAAGTTTTCTAGAGAGTCACACATGGCCACCCCATCTTCAGTACACCCCACGTCCTGCAGCTATAGATACCCCTTATCTTGCCATGGTCTGGGTCAGGGATGACTGACAAGGGCTAATAACCGTAGCTGGTATTGACTGGATACATCCTGTCCTATCGAATTTACACACATTCTGCAATGGCATCATGACAAAAATCCAGCTTGGTACTTATTAGCTGCACAGCAGGTGCAAGAAAGTGAGCAGACTAAGGTTTAGAGAGAGTAGCCAGTTTTCTGCAGGTCATCAGCTCGTAAGTGGCAAGGGTGTTATCAGACCCCTGCAGCCCAATAACAGAAGCCACCGTGCTATTATCTCACCCCTGTCTGCGACTCACAACAATATCAAGAAGTGTGTGAAAGCATGAAGAGATGTCTGATCATACAGACCAAACCTCTGTAACCGTGGAGTCCATGAATGTAGAGCCTGGGTCCACTGTCTCTGCAGTTCCGTCTCATTTACATACGTCATTGTAAACACAACTAGCCTGACCATCGGCAGCTGTGGCCCTGGAGATTCCAGTGATCAGCCAGGGTGCAAACAAACTGAAAAGAATGCAGATTTATCCAGCGTATGCTAACTCAACACAGAGGAATCTGTTGGCTTTGATGCGAGAGGCAGGTGTATACCTGAGAGGGAGAGAGGAGTTGGTCAGTGATGTGTCTTTATTCTGGTGCCCAGAAGATGGGTCAGACTCCAGAGTGGATGTTGCTATGGAGGTTTTGTAGATGTGGGCAGCAGCAGCTATCAGCTGTGTTTTTTTTTTTTTTTAAGATTTTATTTATTTATTCATGAGAGCTACAGAGAGAGAAAGAGAGGCAGAGACGCAGGCAGAGGGAGAAGCAGGCTCCATTCAGAGAGCCCGACGCGGGACTCGATCCCGGGTCTCCAGGATCACGCCCTGGGCCAAAGGTAGGTGCTAAACAGCTGAGCCACCCAGGGATCCCCTATCAGTTGTGTTTAAGGAGATTACCCTGGGTAATATGGGTGGACCTCATCCAGTCCCTTGCAGACTTAGAATACAAAAAAGTAGGAGTCCCTGGAGTAAGCGATCCAGCTTCAAAACTGTAACACTGACATCCTGAGTCTCCAGCCTCCTGGCCTGCCCTACTAATTTCAGCCCCCTAGATCATACAAGCCTGTTTCCCAAAGGCAAATCTCAGTATATAGCAATCTGGTGGATGGATACATAGACCTCCAGAACCTATATAGGCATCTCTCTACCTATCTACCTACCTGCCATCTATCAATCTATCACCTATCAATCAACCCATCAATCAATTGATCTATCATCAGTTTATCTATTATCTATCCATCATGTTGGTTTTGTTTCTCTGGAAACTCCTGACTGATACAGTCATTATGAAGAGGCAGAGCTAGATCACGGAGGGTCACAGGTCACTTTCCTGTTGCCACAATCACTTTCTTTTATGTTGACTGTGGCTTGCTTACTCATGTCTGGGGCTTCTTTCTGGACCGGTGTTCAGTATTTCTTCTTTGATTTCTGAGTGCTCTCCTGTTTGTTCAGTATTCTCCATCTTTGCCATCAAATATTTTTTCTCTCTTGATCTTTATGCTTTCTTCTCTAGTTTTCTTTTTTTTTTTTAATTTTACTTTATTTATTTATGATAGGCACACAGTGAGAGAGAGAGAGAGAGGCAGAGACACAGGCAGAGGGAGAAGCAGGCTCCATGCACTGGGAGCCCGACGTGGGACTCAATCCCAGGTCTCCAGGACCGTGCCCTGGGCCAAAGGCAGGCGCTAAACCGCTGCGCCACCCAGGGATCCCTCTTCTCTAGTTTTCATCAGTAATTCTACATTCTTTTTTCTTTCTTTCTTTCTTTTCTTTCAGTTTATTTATTTAAGTAATCTCTACACTCAACATGGGGCTTGAGTTCTGGACTCTGAGATCAAGAGTCGCATGCTTTTCCAGCTAAGCCAACCAGGCACCCTGGTAATTCTGTGTTCTTTTAATTGCATCAAAAGACTTCTGCAAAATACCATCCCTGCAAGAGTCACTATGCACCCATCACTTTACGATGCCAGTTAAGAAGCATGGTTTCCTGTGATCCCCGGACCTGAATGCCTGCTTTGGCTCTAATAGATTCAGGTGAAAATCATGTCCAGTGGTGTTAATTAATTATGCAATTCATCCCTGAACATGTTTTTTTTTTTTAATTTTTTAATTTATTTATGATAGTCACAGAGAGAGAGAGAGAGAGAGGCAGAGACATAGGCAGAGGGAGAAGCAGGCTCCATGCACCGGGAGCCCGACGTGGGATTCGATCCCGGGTCTCCAGGATCGCGCCCTGGGCCAAAGGCAGGCGCTAAACCGCTGCGCCACCCAGGGTTCCCCTGAACATGGTTTTTATATCTGTCAGCCAGGTGTGAATGCTAAGGGACTTGCCTTTTTTACCACATCAATACCTAACCATTGTTTTATTGTAAATTTCGTCTCTACTTTTGGATGACAAATCCAACTGTTAACTCAGAAAGTTAATGTTTACAAAGGTAACAGAGCTCTATTATTTTATCAAAGGTCACTCAATAAAATATAATAGAGGTTTGGTGCCAGATAAATCTCTTTACAGAAACATGGCTCTTGTAATTTATGGTTTGAAAGCAAAAACAATTTTATTCTCTACAAATGTATTTCATTATTTTCATGCAGTACATTCCATAGCTAAGGAAATCTTTACCTTTTTTCTTGTCCAGTTAGTGTGTGCACTTTTCAGTTTTAATGGAAGAAATAGATCCCTAGGAGAGAATGAACATATATTAAACATATGTACAAATATTTAATAATAAAGGTAGAAAATATATTACAAAATAAAGTAAGAAATTTTGTTTCCTCCAGTGCCCTTTTTCTTTTAAAATCTTCTTTGTAAATTATTTTTCTTGGTTCCCTATGCTGCTTAAATTTTCTCTGATGTCTTTGCAATGATATTGCTCTGCAGATACCTGAATTATATCAGATCTACAGATCACATGAGTATGTAGCCATAGCAACGGACAGGCCAGGTAATGGTTCTGATTTTATATAGATTCATGAGCCCTTAAAATTAGACCTTTTCCATTTTAATGAAAAAGGGGGGAACCATTTCTACCCTTAAGAAGTATGTATACTTTGTATTTTTACCCTTTACAATCATATGTATAAATGATTGATTTACAATTAATACAAGACTCGGATCCAGCGTATAAAATGTAGATTCTATTTTGAAAATCAGAAGTATGAATTGTGCATCAAAATAGAAAATCTGTAAACCTCACCACTTCACATTAGTGGAAAGAATGGTTCTACATAATATTACGATTTGAAGGTCTGTACAGGTTTGCTACTTTAAAAATGTGTACAATGTGGAAAAGCGAGCTTTGCTTTTGCAAAGATAACATTTTGCTAGGCGACGTCTAAATCTCATGAATTCCCAATTAGATCAGCAATAATGAGATGTTATCTTAGGAGAGAATGTCTTAATTAGTGAGTGCAGCTTACTCTGGTGTTTGCAGAAGTGCCTTTACATCACGTGTGGAACCTGCATTACATCTGATTTTCTCTTCCTACACCCTCCTTTCTAATGTGCAGGGAACTCTCCAGGATTTTACACCAACTCTACGAGATGCTGACGTTAACCTCTGAGGGCATATGTTATGGTGCACGTTTTCCAAGGTAGTATTTAAAACAAAAAATATTAACATCAATAAAGTTCTCCTGCTGTGACCAACTCATTCTCCTTAAAAATTGCCAACTAATCTGCATCATAGATAATATTTAACTTTTAAATCTTCCACTGTTCATGCCACCCGAAATCATTCTCATCAGAACCTCCTCTGAATTATCCATTACTTTTTTTTTTTCTTTTTAGGATTGTATTAATTTGAGAAACAGAGTGAGAGCAGAGGGTGGAGCACAGAGGTAGAAGGAGAAGCAGACTCCCCGCTAAGCGGGGAGCTCGAGGCGAGGCTCTATCCCAGGAACCCGACATTGTGACCTGAGCCAAACGCAAAAGCTTAACCGACTGAGCCACCCACGCGCCCCTGTATCATCCATTACTCTTAAGAATTAGTATTCACAGCAGAACCTTAAATGCATCTTACGACGCCCAAGCAGCTAGTCTCAACAGACTACTTACTGTATGATGCCAAGTGTGTGACATTCTGGAAGATGCGAAACAGTGCAGACAGTGAAAAGATCAGCGATTGTCAGAGAGAAAGGGGGGCACAAATAGTGCACAGAGACTTTGAGAGGCATCAAAAATTGTGATATTTTAATGACACATATATGTCACTATAAATTTGTCCAGCCGCACTGAACGTACACCACCGAGAGCGAAAGCTAAGGTCACCTGGGGATTGGCGATGATCACGTGTCCATGAAGATGTATCTGGGGTGAGGGGTGGAGTGTGCATGCGATGGGGGAGATAATCTATGGGAAATCTCTGTGCCTCTCTCTCAGTTTTGTTGCAAATTAAAACTGCTCTTAAAAAATAAGGCCTGAAAGAAAAGAATTGACATCCTGTTGTCCTTGCTTCCTCCTTGTTCCGCATATGAAATGGATGCTCCTGGGTTCCTGCACCACTTGGTCTTGTCAGTACGAATGTCCACGTGGACCCCTCCAAGCCTCTTGACTTCTTTCTCCTTCTGTTGGCCACTTGCCATTTCCTAGCTGCTGTGGGGACGCCACACGGCAGTGGAGGGTCTGGGGGCTGCAGGCATCTCCTCCCCACGCGGCCCCTGTGCGGATTCTCTATGCACTGTCTGCACCAAGTCGGTCCTTTTAAAACAGTCGAACAGGTTGTGTTCGTCTGTTGCTTGTGGTCCCTGGGCCAGCCGTGTGACCGTGTTCTCTGAAAATGACAGCTGTGTCTCCTCGTCACTCACATTGCGAGGCCAGTAATTCCATCATCTTCACTTTTACAGATGATGGACCTGGGGACTGTTGGCGTTAGCTGGCGGGATGAGGACTCACAGCTGGAGTTTTATCATTTCATCTTCGATAAGGTCTGAGGGTCACTGCAGCTGCAGAGTCGGGTATCTGAATTTCCTCATGGAGGGAAGTAAAGTGAATCTCACCAAATGAATCCCTGCCTGGCTCTTCCTGTGCGAGGAAAAGCCGGTTCCATGTGCTGAGAGGACTTACAGATTGAGGGAGCCAAGACTTTTATGAAAAAAGTGAGTAATGCCAGAGAGCAGGCTGTGGAGCCTCTCATGGATCCCCTCCTGTCTTTGGGCCCACGTTCTAGCACCTCACAAGGAATCGTGTGCAGCCCCTTCCCCAGGGAGGAACCACACGGTCTCACTTGGACATATGCAAATTTAGATGCTCCGGAAAAAAAATGTTGCGAGTTCCGGATTAAATACATTTAAAAAGAGTTTATTTTTCTGTATTTGTTTTGCTTGTATGTTTTAAAAACCAGGACTTCTAGAATATTTGGCCTATCGGTTCCATCTCTGAGAGTGTGACATAATAGGTGTCAACTCACCAATGCGCAGGCGTGCAGAACCCCAGTTTTCTGGACTCCCCAGTACCTGGGACTCCACCCCACGGAGTGTTCTCGAAAGGAACTGCTGTGTTAAGGCCTTTCTCCTCATGGCGAATACACTGAACCACTGGCCATTTCCTAACCTGAGCTGCTGTGGGCATAGGAAACAAGCAACGGTATTGCCAGATTCTAATTTAATTGGTCTGGGGAGACACTGGAGCTTTTGAACGCTACTCTAGTGTGGTTATTCTAGTGTGCAGTCAAGGTTGAGAACTCGTGGCTTAGGACTTAGCACAAAATCAGGTTATCCAGATGGCTTTGCAGTAGAGCTCCCGACTTAAAGTTAGATTCTTGGGAGGTAACAGTGAATAGTGATGGGTGAATGGGCCAAGCATATGCCCAGAGCTGGAGAAGCTGGCAGGAGGGATGACTTCAAAGCCTATGTGGACTCTAGGGGCATCGGAGGCTTTTAAGATTGCTGTCGGCAGTGATGGAAGAAAGAAACTTTTTTTTTAATTAATTAAGGTTTTTTATTTTTGAATTTTAATTCCAGCAAGAGAGAAACTTAAAAAAAAAAAAGTACGGGAATACACTTTCCCCAGCACTTCATCTTATTTTTAGAGGGACGGTAAGCAGAAGGAGAGAGACTCTTAAGTAGGCTCCACACCTCGTGCGTGCCCAATACGGGGGCTCAACTTCAGGACCCTGAGATCATGACCTGAGCTGAAATTGAGTTGGACGCTAAACCGACTAAATCACCCAGGCACCTCGACCTCCAGAATTTTATACTGTTGCTCTCTATCTGCCAGTCCTCACTAGCAGGGGACATGTGGCAAGGCAAGGCCACTACTGACCTCCAAGTGTGCAAGGTTGTTGAGCAGAGCGATGAATTCTATTTTTGTGGGACCTATGGCACCCATCAATCATCATTCTTCAAGGTAAACAGGGAGTCCTGATTTTTTAATTCTAAACTAACACTTGACACTAAACACCTTCATCAGCCACCACCAGCGTGCTAGGCCTGGTCACTGTGAAACCAATTCCAAATGATAGACTTTACTCCTCGTCCGTTGCGTAACTATTGCGATAAACTAAAAATACTCACGCTTCTTTCTGCACGTGCAATGTTCCACTAGTTAAAATGCACTGTTTCTATTTAGTTGGTAAACTGAAGCGAGTAGTCCTAGGTTTCCCTGCAGCCTATTTATTCGCTGGGCTTTGTAGCTAGTATGCGATGCCATCTCTCTACAGGAAACGGATATTTCTTTCCCAATCTTAAATAATTAACCAGTGTGATTTTCCACCCTCTTTGGCCGCCGGAGCACATCCCAATTGTGAGCATCCGTTTTGTTTTCTGATACTTCTTCCCCAGCCCCTCTCCTCATACAATGAAAATCACGTGCTGAGGTATGTTTCAAAAAGTGTGTGTTTAGATTTATTTTAAAATCCTGTCTACTTTCAGAGAAAAAGCTTGGGACTATAAATCTATTTGAGGGAGGGAGAAAATGCAAAATCAATTCTTTTTTTTCTTTTTTGGCTTTTATGCTTCAAATCTAAAAGTCATTAATTTTTAATTTTCATCCTGAAAGCATTTTCTTTCCCATCCATACAGCGCCCAAGCATATCAGGGAATTTTAAGCAATTGAGAGGAAAAGTTTTGTTTCTCTTTTTACTCTTCTAATAACATTGAATTAAAACTCTGGTTAAAGAAAGGCTTTGGAGATGATCCGGTCAAGGACCGTGCTCATGGGTCTCTTTGCTATGTATTATTTAGTATATCGTACATGGAGAAATGAATTTTGGGCTTGGGATTTTGAAACTGATAAGAAAGAAAGAAAGAAAGAAAGAAAGAAAGAAAGAAAGAAAGAAAGAAAGAAAGAAAGGAAGGAGAAGAGAAAAGAAAGAAGAAAAGAAAAGAAAGAAAAGAAAGAAAAAAGAAAAGAAAAAAAGAAAAGAAAAGAAAAGAAAAGAAAAGAAAAGAAAAGAAAAAAGAAAAGAAAAGAAAAGAAAAAAGAAAAGAAAGAAATTTTCAAAAGGATGTTTTGGGTCCAAGTTGGGCTTCTATGGCGTCATGTTTGCCAGTGTGCACACCCTGCATCCCCTGCCCCCCGCAGCTCTGTGGTGCCACAGCTGCCCGCGGGCACCTGCCCATGTCACCTGCCTGGCACGGGCCGTGCCATAACCTCAGAGTCCTTGTGATCACCTGGGTCTCTGTGTCCTGCTGATCCCACTGGAGGCCCAGCGATGGAGGAGGAGGGCAGTGAGTGCGAACAGACAGCTTACGGGGAAAGGAGGCCAGGGCCCAGCGCCAGGCCAAGGAAGGAAGTAGCTGCCTTGCCTTTGCCATGGCCCATCCGGCCCCTCATCTGCCCCTCCTGCCGCCCTCCCCCGGGCTCCTCCCTCGGCCGGGATGCTGCACCAGCCATTGTGCTCTGCTTGGGATCTGACACCCTGAGCTTCCTGCCTGTGCCCCTGTCCCCTCCCTGTCCCACCGTAACGCTGCCATCAGGCTAAGCTTGCACTAGCTTACACATTGCTGGAGTAAGTAGTTTTCCAGGAGCCTCCCAAAGGAGGCTAGCTTGCATCTAAGTTGGAATAAATGCATATAGCATAAAAAATGACTTAATTTTTTGTGGTATCTCAGACCATTTTCTTAACAATGGAAAAATCTCTCTTTCAAGGCTTGTTTGCAAGGCCTTTTGCCCCATATTGTCCACCGCTTTGCTCTCAACTTCACGCCCCAGCCTTGTCAGAGTGAATCTGTTCTGATTTAGCGCTACCATGGCTTGTTCTTTCTTTCTTTTTTTACTTCTATTGTGCATTTTATTCTGGCGGATAGAGTTGTTTGCATGTCCTGATTTCTATAAGCTACTTGAGGGCAGAGGTAAAATTGCAAATTATCTTATCATTTTCCACCAATTTTAATGGAAACTGCAACTCCTTTCTTTACAGAGAGATTTCTATTTGAAAACCCACCGCACTCACCCCCACCATACCTCCATCCTTTGCTGCCCCACACTCAAGTAGGAGACTAGATTTGTTTAATGTTGGCATCCGCAGGCATATAGACCTGAATTAAAAATATGTTGATGTTGTGCATTTGTGTGTGAGTTGGCTTTTTTATAAATGCACAATTCTTTAATTGAACATTTACAGTTTAATAAAACTGTTCCATTTGTAAAATCATTTTCATCCATCTGGTGAAATGTCAAAAAATATCTACTTAAAACTTACGCTTAAATAAAAATTCTCTTTTTCTTTTAAAGATTTTATTTATCCATGAGAGACACAGAGAGAGAAGCAGAGACACAGGCAGAGGGAGAAGCAGGCTCCCTGCAGGGAGCCCGACGTGGGACTCGATCCCAGGACCCCAGGATCACAACCTGAGCTGAAGACAGTTGCTCACCCACTGAGCCACCGAGGTGCCCACTTATCTAAAAATTCTATTTAGGGCCACTATGTGATATAAATGGGGTGCAGAGAGGTAGTGTGGTTCTGCAGAAACAAGAGTTTTATTCTTTATAGCAACTTTAATAGTTATATTTTTCTTAATCAGGTGACTGACTTATCCATGTTGTCCTATTTTTCCATTGTTGTTACCTGAGTCATATTGAGCTATTTTTAACTTTTTCTAAGTTTATCCAGAAGCCCTAAAATTGGAAAGAAAAGCCTTGTATTCACAATGTCTATTTTCCCAGAGTAGAGGGAAACTTTTGCTTGTAGAAGTTTAATTTGCAAGGCACAATTTATAACACTATAAAGAGACATTTCTCTTGAAACCAAGAGCCCTATCATTTCTTTTCTCCTTCGACATCTGCAGAGTGAGAGTAAATATTTCTTAATTTAGAGGAAGGTAAGGCTATTTTTCAAGTGAATCCCCTAAATTAATCCACAGGAGTAGGCGTGCTGTCCTCCATCACACGTCTGCCTTAAATATAGTACCTACACAGATGAGGCAAACACAAAAATAGCTTCAGATTTAAATAGGTGATATTGTCTCGTATAGAAAAGATGAGTCTCATCGGTGATGTAAAAGTAGCTGATTTTTATACTTCTGGATTTGCTGCGGGTTTATTTTTTTCATAGAGTTCCTTTATTTGGTATGTAATTAATGGAGAGATTTAGCTTTGCCCTTCAGAAGCTTTTCATTTTTCTAGTAGGATTGAATCACTTGCTAATCATGAACTAATGCTATATTTTTGGCTACCTATCCATCTATTTTCTGTCTAAGTCATTGATTTATCTACAGCTTGTCTTGTCCTAGAAGCTTCAAAGGTGGTAACATGTATTAGGAAATGGTATCCTTACTTATTTATTGTCCTATTTATTGTCCTCAATTTGAAGAGATCAGATTCTAGCAATATGAAGTTTAAGATATCAAGGAATGATGTCAAATAAGAAATATTTAAACACACACACACACACACACACACACACACACACCCCAGGGCAGCCTGGGTGGCTCAGCGATTTAGCGCCTACTTCAGCCCAGGGCGTGATCCTGGAGTCCCGGGATCGAGTCCCGTGTCGGGCTCCCTGCGTGGAGCCTGCTTCTCCCTCTGCCTGTGTCTCTGCCTCTCTCTCTCTCTCTCTCTCTCTTTGTGTCTCTCTTTCTCTGTCTCTCATGAATAAATAAAAATCTTTAAAAAAAAAAAAAACAGTGAGTATCCAAAATACTTCAGTTGCATTTGCCTGTTGTTATGTGCCCAACGTGCCGTATCTACATGTTGGTAACAGATCCACCGGGCCAACCTCAAGTGGCTCACTCTGATGTACTTATGTGGCCTGGTAAGTAGAGGGATCTTATCTCCTGCGGCTTCCTGCCTTGGTGGGCTCAGGCTGCCATAACCAAGTTCCACACACTTAAACAACAGAAATGTATTTTCTCACAGTTCTAGAGCTTGGATGTCAGGGATCAGGATGTCAGCATGTGGGATCTTAACAGCATTCACATTGCTACAGCAAAACATCATAGTCTGGGTGATTTATGAGCTGGCAGGAATATATTCTTCACGGTTCTAGAAGCCAAGAAGATTGAGACCAAGGTGCTGAGCAGATTCGGTGTCTGGTTCATAGATGACCATCTTCTCGTTGTGTCCACGAGTGGCAGGAAGATGAGGGAGGTCCTTGGTGTCTTTTTCAGGAGTGCAGCCCCATGACTTTATCACCTCCCAGATGCCCCACCTCCACATAACATCACATTGGCAGTTAGGATTTTTTTTTAAAGTTTTATTTATTTGTTTGTTTATAAGTAGGCTCCACACATAATGTGGGGCTCAAAGTCACATCCGTGAGATCAAGAGTCGCATGCTCTACCAACTGAGCTAGCCAGGTGCACCAGGAGTTAAGATTAAATATATGAATTCTGGGGTATGCAGACACTGGGCACACGGCAGTTGAGTCCCGGTGAGAGCGCTCCTCGTGGCTTATAGACTGCAGCCTTCTAGCTGTGTCTTCCTGTGTTGGAGAGACGCTGCTCTGGTGTCTCTTCCTCTTAAGATTTTATTTATTTATTTGAAAGAGAGAGCACAATCAGGGGAGCCACAGAGGGAGAGGGAGAAGCAGGCTCCCCGCTGAACAGGGAGCCCGACTCAGGGCTCGATCCCAGGACTCAGGGATCACATCCTGAGCTGAAGGCAGATGCTTAATTGACTGAGCCACCCAGGTACCCTGCACCTTTGAGTTTAGATGAAATTTTAAGCTCACACTTTGAGGTCTGTTCTTGCTTCTAACACGTAGGACAGAGAGATGAAACATAAAACATAAAAACGGAAGAGTGATCGCCAAACTCCCAAATGAAGAGATCAGTTTTTTGGGGGGCCAGAAACCAAACAGAAGCTCCAAGCAATGGGGTGACCAGGGCTGCCGGACTCTCAGTCCACAGCAGGTAGACATTAGGTGTTTGACTTCTGCAAAATTATGGACGACCCCACCATGAGTCCATCCCTTCCTGAAACAAGAATATCAGTGCCTGCGGGACTTCACCCACCCTCTCCGTTAATATTTCACTACCATTTGTCCGTGTGCCTATTTATTTTACGTTTATCTAAAAAGACTTTGAATAATTGAACAAAAGATGCTGTAAGAAAGATTTAAATGCCATCAAATATTCAATACTGTTTTCCCCTTCAAAAAGTAATTATCTACAGAACCAGAACGAAAGTTGGATTTCCTACAATAATAAAATCTTTCCTTGCTGGGAAGGAAATCTTTTGGTTTTTTTTTTTTTTTTTTACAGCTCACTGCTGTGTGCAGAAGAGTGCTATCTAGCCCACAGTGAGCCTTGATAATGTAGTCAAGTGAGACACAGCAGAACACAGCAAAGCCCTCCTTTTTATACTGGATTCAAAAGGTCTTCGCTGATACAGATATTTTGTTTTAGAATCCATTCTGCTATGTCTGGGAGCATTTTCTCTACGTGACCTCCTCTTCCAGTGACAGGGACAGTTCTGTATCCCAGCTGCAGCACGCGAAGTATGTGTCTGCAGAACGTCTGCAGATGGATAAGGGGCAGCTGTTCCGCTCATTGCACATTTTATGTACTGGCTCTTACCCAGATGTATCTCTTCATCTTATTTTTCCCTCGTACGGTTGCTCTCGAACGGAGTATCACAGCTTTCTGTTAAAAATTTAACTAAGTACTCTATTACTGAGATTAAAATATTTTAAAATATATTCTTTTTATTTTTTCAAAGAATACACATCACAGGTTGAGTTAATAAATAATACACCTTGACAACAGAAAGGCTACTGGGAAAGACTCAGGATGAAGTAGGTTGAGTTCTCCAATTAGGAGGCTCAGAAGCAGGGACTGTTCTTTCACGCTTTGCCAGCACATCCTCTTTACAAACATAGGGATACGTTAATTGAATGAGTGCAGTTGCAAGAGGATGCAAGGATGGACATCTTTAAAATACACACAAACACACACATACGCACGGACATTTCTTAGAGAAATCCGTGCCTATATTGCATGTTGAAGTTTTTTTCCAGGTGTTACTCTAGCTGAATAATATACCAACATGTAATCCATGATCCTCAAGAGGGAAAATGAGCAGAATAATATTATTGTGCATGAACTCTGCCTTTCAGAGATGCAAATTAACCTGTGCTCTTTATATCACTTGGAAAGAGCAATAGCAAGTATCACCCCCCGCACAAAATATCACTCAGTCAAAATGACTTTGGGGGGAGAATGCTTGAATGATTCAGAGCCAGGGAAGCTGCGCGACATGCAAGAGAGGGAGACACGCATGTAAGCAGAGGCGCAGGTGTGGGAGTTCTTATTGAAACCTATCAGCCGCACAGTTTGGATGACCATTCCCCGACAATCCCCTAATATCACCTGTCAGTCCAGACTCATTCAAACTTGGAACTGAAGAAATCCCAATGAATTTCTGCTTAATCAAGAGTGGTATACCTCTGAAGAGTGACATGTACAGTTATAGCCCAGTTGTCTCCTGTAGTCCCTCAAATAAATGTTCCTGCCCTTTTGACACTTCCTTTCGAGCACCTTCCTTCTTTTCAACTGACAATATACAGTCAATGAAATTCATTATAAAGGACCAAAACATCAACCATTCTGTTGCTTCTTCATAAGCACATAAAGAATGACACTGCCCACAATGTCTCCATCTTGCTTGGCAATGCCTGGCGAAGCTCATTTCCAGGATATGGGCTTGAGAGGACGTAAGAAGTGTATTTCTACCCCTTCTAGCCCAGTTGCATTGTCACCATAGAGCAAAGCACACCTCCAGGACAGCACATCACCCACCCAGCAGAGCAAAAACCAGAGCTGGCCTGCATGCTCCAGCCGCTGTCCCTCTTTTCCTTTCCCACCAGCTGTGGCCAGCTCTGTGTCTAAATACAAGAGGGTAGGTTTCCATATCAGACAGACCTGGTTGTATTTTTGGTCCCACTTGTAACTTTGGGAATCGACTCAACCTCTGGGATTCAGGGTCTTCCTTTGCCAGAGTGATGTGTCAATGCTCACGTTACAGGGTTAATGAGGAAGATTCACCAGCAGACATCTAGAAAGAGTGAGGCAGGATGTCAGGTGCTTGAGAGGTCTGATAGACTCAGAAGTGCCTTTTTCTGTCTGGGTCTCCCATGGGGACATGGCCATCTTAATCGGGCCTTCCCCGACAAGCACAATGTAAGCGAGAGCCCGCAGTCCCCAGATGGTCTACAATCAGAACCATTGTAGAGCATGGTTGGCAGAGCATACAGCAGTGGCCCATGGCTCTGTGTGTGACTGCACAGAGGAGTGTGAAAACCTAGCTGTTTTAAACCGAGTGGAAGTAAATTTTCTTTTGATATTATTCCCAAACTCTCCCACTTCAACAAACACCAAATCCTCAAATTCATGAATTGCCCACAGGTAAGCAATTACTGGTCTCTCACCCCTTCATCCCAAAAGCTTTCCTTCAAAGGAAAATCTTCCAGCAAGACATTCTACCTCTGGAGGAGGGGGGAAAACACCCAGAAAACATGAAGCCTGAGTCTGTACACATACTACAAAGGATGGTGGTTCCCTGCTTAGCTGAGCTCTGTCTTCTGTGCCTGGGTCTCTTCATAGTGTCTTATGTTTGCCTTAGGTGCTTATTTTGGTTCAAAGTTTTATGAAACCTGCCAGAGGAAGAGAATGTGGGTCTGAGCACTTCCAACTCCCTATGGCCAAGGAACTTGAAAAGAATGTGCTAAATTTCACTGCCTGGTCTCTAGCCTGTCCTGACCAGATGATCTTGCTCTAGTAACCAGGTGAGATCATGGCAGCTTCATTATTAGCATCCACAGCCCCACATGCCACCTTGGATGTGACAAGCACCAGCCTGCGAATCTTCTTAAAGAATGCAAGAAGAAACTTTTTTTCCTGTTAGAGATGCTCAACAGGTGGTCTGGCTAATTGTTCTCCTGAAACCTAATAGTTTCCAAATTTAAACCACCCTATAAGGTGTGTTGAGGGCTGTGGAATGCGGACCCTGTAGTCAACACATCTTATTCTCTTATCTTCACATCAGTGATTAAAGCCAAAGGCAGGCCTTTCTCAGCCCAGAGTGAAAGAGTGAAAGACGAGGACCATGCAGGAGATGCTGTATTTTCTAGAAGGAATACTGTCCAGGCTTTAGGTGGTTTTCTCTGAATTCAGCTATTTCTTTTTTTTTCCCAAGTAAATTTTTTCTTTGTTCCTGTCCCCTAGGTGAAGTCCCCAAAACACTTTATGGCTCTCCTATGTGCTTGGCTCATAAAGTCGCACGCATCTCTTTACCCGCTAAGCTGAAATTTCTGAGTCTGGGCAATTGGAATGGTTTAGCACACAGAGTGTGCTGGGCTCATTGTCAGCTGCCCAACCCGCATGAATCCTTTACAACTGTATGACAACCACATTCCATAGGCGTTCGTGTCACCCCATCTGCAAATGGAAGAATGGAGATACCACCTGGTTAGGAACTTGTCAGGCATGCTGCTTGGATGGTCATAGTCCCATCTGTCTTCTCAAACCGGAGTTCTGAATGCTTGCTCAGCCTTCCCCATGGCCATGTGAAAGCATTAGGACATGTAAGCAAAATAATGGGTATAAAGTACAGAGCAATCACAAAATGGGAGTTGCTTACTGGGTACTTATCCCAAAGATACAGAGGTAGTGAAATGATGGGATACCTGCACCCCAATGTTCAAAGCATCACTGTCCACAGTAGCCAAACTGTGGAAGGACCCACGATGTCCTTCGACAAATGAATGGATAAAGAAGATGTGGTCTATATACACAATAGAATATGACTCAGCCTTCAGAATACCCACCATTTGCTTTGACGTGGATGGAGCTGGAGGGTATTATGTTGAGTGAAGTAAGTCAATCAGAGAAAGATAATTATATGGTTTCACTCATATGTGGAATATAAGAAATAGTCGAAGGGGCCTTATGGGAAGGAGGGAACCTGAATGAGGAAAAATTAGAGAGGAAGACAAACCATGAGAGACTCCTTACTCTGGGATATAAATAAAGGGTTGTGGAAGTGGAGGTGGGTAGGGGGATGGGGAGACTGGATGATAGGCACTGAGGGGGGCACTTGATGGGATGAGCACTGGGTGTTATACTATATGTTGGCAAACTGAATTTAAATAAAATTTTTAAAAAACAAAACAATGGGAGTGGCTATTTTCCTGAAATGGTATCATTCCTGTGACTTCTTACCTTCCGTCTCTGTCCCGCATGATTCATCCCTTTCACTACAGAACTTGCATGATACTTACACTCTGTATAAGTAATCACACTGCCATCTCTTGGAGTGATGAGCAAAATCTTATTCTTCCCCCATAAGCCTCCATCATTAACCATCCTTCCTCAGGCAAGCCTTGTGCCTAACTAATCATTCCCTACCTTGGGCCTTGTAAGACGCGTGGAAGGAGGGTCACATTGGGTATATTGATCCAATGGCAACTACTGATTGAACGTGTGGCTTTCAGTAGGAAAATATAGGTCCTGAGAGGTATGGGGCTTTCCATAGACTTTGCCTGGGTAAGATCCTGCTCTAACTCAACCCTCTGCCTTCTGTCTCAGCATGGGCTAATCTGGTCTGAGAATCAAACCTATTTCAAGGCTGAGACAAATATAGTCCTTCAAAATGTTTTTCTAATTCTGTATGGGTTATCTATAGAAGTGTAAATGGTTCACAGCAAGGAACTGCTTTTCAGAGAAAGACAAGTAGGATACAGAAATCTCTAGGTTTACCTGTTCCTTAACTTCGAAAAGGGGAAGCATTTAAAACAGAATTTCTTTCTAAAGAATCATTTGGAAAAGGTTCTAGATCTTCATCGTACATAACCAGCTTTCTAGGGAATTGAGATTATTTTGTAATTAGGATATTTGGACTGACCTTAGTCTTGCAGATTGCAAAAATTAAAAAGCATTCATAGAGTATAAGAAGAGAGCAGGGCAAGGTGAGCATAGACTTGACCAAACAAAAAAACCCCAAAACTCAAATTTAGATCTGCATTGAAATTATTAAAGAGTGGAACAGACACACACACACACACACACAAAATCAATTTTCTGGCCTCTAAAAATGTGGGACACTTTCCCAGACTGCAGAAAAATGGGGAACATGGATTTAAATGGAAAAAGATTAAAATTATAAATGACAAAGAAAAGAATCAACTTATAATTCGTGTTTTGAAGGTGATTTGAAAGCACATGGAACAGATATAATAGTCAGGATTTGTGACAAAAGAAAGTGTCACCATAGTGAGAAAACATGATTCCAGTTTGAATGGGTTCACTAGGGCTTCAGGAGAAGTTAATCAAAATAGAACCAAACGAAGACACCATGATTTCAATAAAAGTGAAATAATATCCATAACTTCCCTCGCAAATGACACAGGTGATGCAGAAAGCTAACAACAGTGGACTGGTCTCAAGCCACCCTGGAATAGTGGATACTGAAATATCAAGGGGTATCTATAGAATATGGAGGGGTTAGTAATTGTGAGCCACAGATTCAACCTAAGATTCAACTCAACTAGGAAAGCAACAGAGAGATATTCTCAGGCATGCTACAGTTCATGGTACATGCCATATAAGTAGCTTTTCTGAAAATGAAAAAAAAAATTACTTGAAAATATATTCCAGTGTACCAAGATTAGGATAATGAACATAAAATTCTTGCTGATGATGAGCCACTAATTAAATTATTTGTTCAGCTTAATAGACAATTATTGAAAATGTGGTTGTAATTAAAGTGATGAACTCACTTAAATGTTCAAAAATGATTAAATGGAAAGAATTAATTATGTAGTAACTGTTCTTGTTTATGCACTTTCTGGATGCCACTCACTATATCTTAGAATTCATATGCCCTTTTCTCAGGCTTGTGATGAGCATATGATGTCATAGCCAAAACACTTAAGAGAAAAATATACGTGGCACTGTGTCCAAGATAACATGGATGTTTTGTAAGTACTAGGTTCAGGATGACAACAAAAAATGTGATGACTAATTAATTACATTACTTCTCTAATTTAGCAAAAATCTAGGCCTGTGGTTTCCAAATGTGTCTCCACATTGGAAATGCAATGGGATTATCAAAATTTAGTGACGCCTATGTGCCGCTCTCAGAGATTTTGAATTATTTTCTGGCAGGTCATATGGTCTTTGGAGTTTTTAAAAATCACTGGATGATTCTAGCGTGCATACAATTTGGACACCATTCACCTAGCGATAATATCTGATTTCCCTTGCAAAGACCAAGACACTGTGTGAGAGGAACGGGAAGAAGTTTATCTCTGTCTTTCATTCATGTGGAATAATCCTCCCTTGTGAGTGTGTTGTTCGTTTTGATAATTAGACTGCTTGAAGAACACTTAATTCACATTAGGGAACGCACTGGCAGGAAATGTAGAAGGCTCTAAAGGGGACATTCCGATGGAATGAGGTTGAGCTAGGTCAGTGATGCTCAACTGGAGCAGAGGACTGTGCCCCAGCACATCCCTCGCAATGTCTGGAGGTCCTTCTGGGTAGTCATGACCAGGGGGTGAAGAGGGAGCTGGAAATCTGGCTTTTGGTATCTAGAAGAAGCCAAAGATGCTAAAGAAAATCTAGGGGGAATAAATAAATATCAGTAAATATCAGTAAATATCACATGGGTTTCCACCAGAGAGCATCTAAGTCCTCAAGATGTAGGATGGTTAATTTTATGTGTCAACTTGATTGGGCCACAGGGTGCCCAGAGATTTGGTTATATCTTATTTTTGGGTATGTTTGTGAGGGTGTTTCCAGATGAGATCAGCATTGGAATTGGTTGACTTAGTAAAGCAGATGGCCCTCCCCAGTGTGGGTAGGCTTCATCCAATCTCTTGAGGGCATGAACAGAACAAAAAGATGAAGGAAAGGAGAAGCACTCTTTCTGCCTGACCCCATGGGTTGACCATCAGTCTTCTCCTGTCCTTAGACTGGCACTTAACACCACCAGCACTCCAGTTCTCTGGCCTGTTGACCTGGGCTGGAACTAACCATATGTTTTCTTGCATCTCTGGCTTGTGGACGGCAGATCGAGGGACTTGTCAGCCTCCATAATCACATGGGCCATGCATATACACACATATGTGGTCTGGTTCAGTCCTGTGACTGAAGGAAACAGCCTGGTGTGAACTTCTCAACTGGCTTTAAAAGGATCTTACTGCAAACAAATGGAAAACATGCTTCGTTCACAAGTACCCAAAGCCAAGAACCCTACCCCAAAACGTATGCAGAAAGGGACAACTAATGACTCATACAATTTAACAGTCAGTAACTAGTTTAGGAAAATCTTTATCCAGGATACTTTAGTTGTAGCCATGTTCTCTGTTGAGCAGTGTACACAGTAATATTTGGTAGTAACTCTGCTATTGTCAAACTGTAAGATAATTTATTCTGATGAATGAAATCGGGCATTATCCTTAGTGTCCACAAACCAACTGTTTGGAGCAGTTCTTTTCCTGAAACTCTTCCCCAGAATAATTTGTCATTTTCTATACACCAGCAATGGGTCGAAAAGGAAACAGTATCAGAAATCTTTCAGAGAATGTACCAAAAGAAAAAAAGATGTCACTTGAATGTAAAAAAGTGATTTTCAGAATAAATTGTCAGCTGCTAATTTTAATCAGCAAAGATTTAAGTTCACCAGTTGACATAGCACAATGTCTTCAAGTTCCATCTGTTTCCTTTCTTTTAAGGCTGAATAATATCCTCTTATATGTATATATAGTTTCTTTATCCATTTATCTCTTGAAGGACGCTTGGGTTGTTTTCATATCGACTACTGTGAATAGTGGTGCAATAAATACATAGAGGTGCAGAAATGTCTTTAAGGTCTTGATTTCAATTCTTTTCGATATCTACCCAGAAGTGTGATTGCTGGATACCATGGTAGTTCTAATTTTCAGTTTTTGAGAATCCTCCATGCTGCCTTCCATAGTGCTCCACCATGTTGCATTCCCAACATTACAATACCGGTGGACAGAGGTTCCAATTTCTCCTCATCCTCAGCACTTGTTTCTTTTATGGTGGTTTTTTTTTTTTTTTTTTAAGTAATTGCCAACTTAACATGTGTGAGGTGATATCTCACTGTAGTTTTAATCTGCATTCCCGTGATAATTATTGGTGTTGAGCATCTTTTCACATACCTGTTTGGCCATTCGTATGTATTCATCAAAAATGTCTTTGCAAGAGAAATACATCAGTTACAGAAGAAATAAGCCAGGATAGAATACTGCATGAGTCTATTTAAGTCATGCAGAATATTGCATGATGCTACTTAAATCATCAGACTCATAGGAGCAGGGAATACAGTGGTGGTTGCCAGGAGCTGAGTGGAGGGGGAAATGGAGAGTTTTGCTTCAACGAGTATAAAATTTCAGTTACAGAAGATGATTAAGTTCCAGAGACCAGCTGTGCAACATAGTGCCAAGAGTTAACAATATGTTATAAGGGCACTTCGGATTCTGTTAAGACAGTAAATATCACATAAGGTGTTCTTACCACAAAACAAACAAACAAAAACAATACAAGGAACAAAAGGGCACACTTCAGGACGTGTTGGAGATGTGCATGGTCCTGACCGTGTTGGTCGGATCTGTAGATGTGTGCATGTATCCAGGCTCATCATGTTGTAACACATTAAAAAATTAGTACCATTTTTAGTATGTCAGCTATACCTCAATAAAGCTGAAAAAATAAGAAGTAGAAGTCCAGCCACTAAAACCATTTACAGTATCAAAAGTAGAAATAGAAAAAAAAAATCATGTTAAATTCAAGGCTAAGAAGATACCAAATAACTGATGTGAGAATCAATGGGAGGAAACTCATGTTTTTTCTTTTCATTTCTGAAAGCAATAATATATCAAGAAAAATTGAGAAAAGCACTTTAATAAAGAAAGCTTGCCTATTTTTAAAAGTCACAACAAGATAATGGAAAAATTTTCCATTTAAAAATTGTTAATCTGTATTAAAGAAGTCTTGCCAAAAAAGAACTGGGAATCTTTCATGAATTTATAGGCACTGTTTGCCAACCTGATCCAATTTTTCTCTTGTTGAAACTGCTTCATTAATTTAATGTGCAAGAAATAAATATTTGATGTGCAATTAGTTGGAGATTATTATGGCCATAATGGAACCTTTCCAAATAAACAGCTGCTCCAGCACTTTAAATGCATGAAAAGCAAGGCACAAAATGGAAAATATAATGACACACCAGCTCTACAGAGGAAAAAAAGTTAAAATATTCAATTAGTGAGTAAGACGGCTGCTCATTTAGAAGTTTGGTGATGGTTTATCAAAGCAGAACAACAAAAACGCAGCCACACATTTAGCCAGATATTCATACACCTGAATCATTATGGAAATTCTCACCTGCAGATGTAATACATTCTTGCCCAAGAAGAAAATTTTATGGAAATAGATATTGATCCATTCTAGCAATTCTTCTCAGGTTATTCATTTTATGTATTTATGGATATAAGTCAACCTGTATTTGTTGAATTTGATTATTCTATGTTAGCACGTATATGCATGCTATTAGTGCCTATTTCTACATCTACATATAATTGCAATGATCCCACTTCAGGAGGGAATGTCCTGGAAACTTTCTGGAAATTTTCAACACTGGCTGGGTTGTTTTAATTTTGGAGAAGCCTTTGACGTTTCATAGCACCTGCTCAGACTCTGTGAAGGAATGCATTTAAGTACTTAATCTCCCCATGAGTTTGACAAAAATTGTACCTTGCTTTTGAGATACACCATAAGAATTGGAGTTAGTTGTCTTCCTCTACCAGGAGCCACCCGAGGGTAGAGATTGTGACAAATATCTCAGCATCTCCACATCCTGATAGAGATCCTGACACAGAGTTGCTCAGTGATGTTCATTGAAAGGCTGCCTGAAGGTATTTGCAATACAGAAGAGAAGGAGATAAACGTCTCCTCAGAAAATTGTTTGCTAAAATAAATAGATGATGTCTTTTATTTAGAGGGGAGCAAGAGGAAGCATTCTTCTCTCCATTCTCCTCCTCTTAGGGAGTCAACAGCAAAAGGGCATAGAGAGTTACTGGAACTGGCAAAATCCTTCCCAGGGCTGTGGAATTCTCACCTTGGGCCCCAACCACCAGGCTTTGGGGAAGCCAAGTAGCCACAGATAGGTAACACGCTAGTGCCTGCCAGCTGCCCAGCTGAGGTCCCAGACGGTCTTCCCCAGACATGAGACAGTCACATTTCTGATGACAGCCTCCAGCTATCCTTCCAGGAAGCCAGCTGTCACCACATGGAACAGAGACAAGCTGTACCCCCCTTGAGGCCAGCTCCAATTGCAGATTTGTGAAAAATTAAAAAATAAAAATAAAATAAATGGTTGCTGTTGATTTCAACCAGTAAGTATCAGAGTCTTGTTAGGAAGCAAAAAATGAAATACACATGCGCCAGACCTGGGGCCACATAATAAAGGTATTTTTAGCTAATAATATACAACAGCTATTCAAATGTTGGCACTGTTGCTACCGTTGCTACCCATAGCCTTGTCACTCTACATGGCACAGCAGGGAGAGGAGATGTAGTATAAACTCTCTTGTGTGAAACCAGACCTCGACTCTGTCCCTGCTGGACAAGACCTTCCGTTTTAGAGACAAAATAAGGACAAACACATAAATTACTGCCATAAAATAGTACACAGCAATGCTCTGCAAGTTATTCATACACGACTTGCATGCTATGAACCAGAACGTTGCCCTGTGCGCTAGAAAGGTGGACTGCATCATCGGGGAACTTGTATACATGTAGGTGTGGATTACCAACACGCCAGCAAAAGAATAAACCCACTACCAGTAAGGACAAGTGCAGAACCCGAGATGAACCAGGACCTCCGATGCAGTATCTGGGAATTCTTTGATAAAATGGTATTTACACAGTGACCCTGTGCCGAAAGGGGGCCGGCTTTGCCAAAGGGCCCAATCAGCAGCCAAAGTAGATGTTGGAGGGAAACTCTGAGACAGAATGCCAGGAGCGAGGGCAAAGCAGTGAAAGGAATATTTTTAGGAGGATGGGATAAGCTATGAGTGGGTCCCTGTAGGAAGGGGCAAGACACACGTGCATCCCTTGGGCCACTGGAAGGTGCTAGAACTGTATTATTTTGACTGCAATGGGAAGCTGCTGTGTGGTAGTAAGCAGAAGAGTCTAATAGTGATTAATATATACTGCTGACAAATTATGTCAACTGCCATGCGGTGGCTGGGCCAGAATAGAAACAGGGAGACCAGTTAGGGGGCAGAAGCCCCTCCTCATTATTCATGGACTCTATATTTGCAAATTCATCCACTTGCTGCAGTCTCTAAAATCCATACTGTCAGCACTTTGGGGACCAATCATGGACATAGAGCGTAGAAAAATTCAAGCACATGTCCGGTTGGGGTTGACCAAGCGGACACTCTGTTCTTGTTTCAGATCTCAGGCAATAAACAAGTGTCCTCTTTGGGGGGGGAAAACTGAGAAAACTCAGTGCCAAGTTTCCTATATTTCTCTGCCCTTTGTTTATGATGTCACTGCTGAAAACAACCCAGAGCATAGAGTTAAATTGCTGTTCAGTGTTTGGAAGTGCAAGAAGTCCGTGATGTATCTTATGGAGGATATCATGAGGTAGATACACTTCTTGCAGGCATGAATTGTTGGCCTTGGCCCCATGCGAATGACCAAAATAATCTGTTAAATATGGTGTCTTTGAACAGAAACACACTTACAACAAGGTTACCTATTGATTGGTTGATAAAAATGTGGTGACCAACGGCTCCCAGAAATCTAACTTGATATTCCAACCTCCAGGCATGGTTCCGTATTCGCTAATTTAGTGTTGACAGCTCTGTACAGACCATAACGACTGCATAATGAGAATTGACATTGTTTCACTAGGTCCATAGGGTAGGCAGAGGCTGTGGGGGTGAGAAGCGGCTGAGCTTGGTCAAGTGATGAGAATTGAGAGTGTCCTGGACGTCAGGCATGAGGAACCCAGCACTAGTCCCAAGCGTTGATATTGAGTATAAGTTAGGAAAAGATCCTTCCAACCGAGAAGACGAGAGTCACAGGTGGGCTTATGTAGAAGGAAGCATTTGAACTTTCAAAGGATAAGCCAATGGGCAAGAAATTTATTTCTTGATCACATGTACATATGCGTTTATCTGGGACCCATGTACAGTTCAGAAAATTTATGAGAAATTAGAGTCATTGCTTACAATATTTTTAAGGACTATATTTTGTTTGTACGTATCAAGAACCTCAACCCCTATCCGCAGCCAGCAAGTATTTTAACTCAAAGAAGTCATGGTACATGTAATAAAAACTGCCCTCGGAGTTAAGAAAAAAACTGTTAGCAAAGGAAATAAATGTTTTTCTCTTCGTAAAACTAAAACGCTGAGTGCTCAGTGGTTGAGCACCTACCCCTGGCCCAGGGCGTGATCCGCAGTCTCAGGATCGAGTCCCACATCAGGCTCCCTGCCTGGAGCCTGCTTCAGCCTCTGCCTATATCTCTGCCTTTCTCTCTGTGTGTCTTTCATGAATAAATAAATAAAATCTTAAAAAAAAAAAACTAAAAGGCAGAAATGAAGGTTCTTACATAGCAGCAGAGCCCAACTTTGCAGAAGTTAAGGTGCTTTATGCTATCAGCCACTAGAGAAAATCTAGATTAGAGAAACCAGTTTCTTTACAAATAATACTCTCCTTGGCACCACCACCCCGTCCTTCCTTCTCGCCTTCCCTCCACAATTTTATTTTTCAGTATTCACTGAGCAGTTCTGCTGTTTAATGGGCTGCTCTAGAATCTAGGAATACTGGAGGACTTTCATTGTGTTGGAGTGAGAGGCAGAGAAGGATCAAGCAAAAATATATTTCACTAGGTTATTGCTTTAAATGGGATAAAATGCCATGAAGAAAATAGAGTTACTTGGTACAGGGTAAGAGTGAGTGTGGGCCAATTCATAGGAGATGGTTAGGGAAGCAAACACAGAATAATGCTATTTATGGCCAGAGAAATAAAAAAGGAAATAACATTCTTTACTAGATGGTGCTTTTCTGTACAATTTCTCTCAATACACAGGCATCAGGGGCGCCTGGGTGGCTCAGTGGACTAAGCGTCTGCCTTTGGCTCAGGTCATGATCTCAGGGTTCTGGGGTCAAGCCCCATGTCAGGCTCTCGGCTCAGCTGGAAGCCTGCTTCTCCCTCTCCCTCTGCCCCTCCCTGGTGCTCATGTTCTATTTCACACTGTCTCTCTCAAATAAATAAATTTTCAAAAAAAAATACGCAGGCATCAATAATTTGTCTTTAACCAATATTTAGGTGTGGTTGTAACAATGAATTAGTTGACTACAGAAGAGAAAGTTGGGAATCATGTGGTGGGAAACATTAGCTATGAACCGCTGGCACCTCTGGTAGGAGATACTGTGCATCACCCATACCAGACGTGGTGGTTTTCAATATGGGGTCCTCAGTCCAAATGCATCAGAACCACCAGGGAACCTTATATAAGAGGCAGGTTCCACAGACCCAGTTCCAGTGTTACTATCAACAATCACATGGCGTGATGATCTGGCTCCCTTAAAGTTTGAGCATCACTGACTGTCTGGTTGCAGATTCCAAGTTTCTGGCCAAAAGTTGTTTGTTTATAGGCACAGCAGACGTAGCCTTGTGATCGTGAGTCACATTGGACCTTGTCAC
Organism: Canis lupus baileyi; assembly: GCF_048164855.1. Lineage (NCBI taxonomy): Eukaryota > Metazoa > Chordata > Mammalia > Carnivora > Canidae > Canis > Canis lupus. Next base: position 4,808,537 of record NC_132877.1, read on the forward strand.
TTTATTTGAGAACTTCTGAGGCTTCCCACATTCTCAGGTGGTCTTCCTGGGAGAAGTCTGACTTGTGAATGGCAGCCTCTGCAGCCAGAACTTCCAGCCAAGTTTAAGTTCTGCTGGTGAAGTTAAAGCCTCTGAACTTCCCAGAGTCACACTGGAGCAGAGTATCAAAGGGGCAGCAAGTGCAAAACCATATAGCTGCCCACCTCCACTGATGTCCTAACCTGAGAATTTGGGGGTCAGACACACATATGTTGATAAGTCATTCCCATGAAGGAACGGGACCAGAGGTGACGGAGATCCTACTATGTGCCAAGACTTTTCAAAATACCTGTTAAAATATATTGATGAAATCCTCGCCAGCACAGTTTAGGGCCAGCTTTATTTTCTACATCCTCTAGGGAGACATCAGTTACCCAGTGGAAGAACAGATCCAGGTGACCCCTAAAGGTATTGTTTCATTATTTTATTCTAATGCCAAATTAAGAGTATTTTATGTACTCCTCATTGGCATCAACCATGAAAGATTTTAATCTGGCTTTCCTTAAATAATCCACCGTCCTCTCTCCTACTATTCAGTAACGTGTTCAAATACAAAACCACTGCCGAGATCTGAAAATGCACTTCATAACGTATATGGTGGTTTGTCAGTGGCAGCAGGCTAATAATGAACAGGAGGTACAGAGACTTGCCTCAAGAGTTATATACCTCATTTTTGCCTCATCGTATTTCGAGCAAAGTGTTCAGTTATAACAAGTAGATGTTAAATATTTAATGTATTTGTTGCTTTGGATAAAGTTGAAATTCTTGATATATACAAACTTTTTCCATCCATCCATCAATCCATCTTCCTTCCTTCCTTCCTTCCTTCCTTCCTTCCTTCCTTCCTTCCTTCCTTCCTTCCTTCCTTCCTTCCTTCCTATCGAAACATCATGGACACAGAAAAGTACCTGTGAATCAAGCTGTCCGCTTTGGCAGTCTAGGGAATACATTATAGCCTGCTCTGTCCTACTTTGTTTCTCTGCTCAAGGCTCAGGTTACAAATCCCCAGCCAAAGATAATTCATGGTGCTTCATCATACACTGTCCAATAGACATGTCAAAGCATTGCTATAATTTTATACATTTATAAAATATAAAAAAATACATATATATTATAATCTCTCCATTGACTTATATTCTGGTTGCTTATTAGTAAAACATTTGTCCAATGCCCTGAAACAACATTTCTGGCCAATTTTTATTAATTCTTTTTAATACATATTATGAGAATCACTGTATTTAATATCCCTATATTGAATATTTACCAATTTGTAATAAAACCATCTTTAACTGTATGTAACAGCATTCTGTATATAGTACATTAATGATTCAAATGCCTCCACATGTTGGTGTGTATGTGTACATACATATAAACATGTGGATACACACATAGATAAATGTATATGTATGTATACATACATATGTGTACATATAGAATTTTAAAAATTATCTATGATTTTGTAAACTCCATGCTCTAGCAGCAAACTATGACCACTAGTTGTATAGACTCTAAAGGATTTAATTCATTTATAGTCTATACGTAATTAACAATACTCAGCATGTTTTAATCACAGAATTTAGTTCTCCATTATTTTATACATTAATTCCCTTTCTATTCAGCAGGCATCCACTAGGGCCTGTCTTATACTCCTCTAGTTTACTGTAGAGTTTTTAAAACCCAAAAAGATTTAATAAAATACTATTTTACAAACAAGAGAATTAATTTCTATTAACTATCTGTTTGTCTAGTCTGTGGCTCATCATAAATCAAATAAAAGCATGATACCCTGGAGCAGAGAAGGACACATAATATACCCATCGTAACATGATTTTTATTACCTGCCTTTCCCTCCAGAGGAATACAGTGAGCGAATTAATGAAATCTGCTTTTATTACTGATTCATTGCATTTGAAATGAAGAAGCAACTCTGGATGTTCGAGAATTTAAATTGGAAATAGACTAGGAATTCTGAAGTTGGTTGTAGGGAAGGAACAGGGGAAGACAAAGAGGATGGTTTCTGACGAGGTGGATTTTGAAAGTGGTAGGTAGGTGGGTTAGGGGGTGGTTTGTAACCAAAGCATAAAAACCCTCAGCCTGATACTTTTAGCATGAAGTCAAGGATGGCTGTAGGAAAAGCAAATCAACTGCTAAATGCAGGCCTGTAGATTGAAGGACCCCATGGAGCCTTTAGCCCTACGTGTACCCACCAAACTGGGACAGTAGTCTAGACCCTTCTAGAAGTGGGGCACACAACATGCAGGTTATTTCCATTTCTTCCCTGCCCTCAGGATTTAGCTTTCCCTAGGATATTCCTCAGCTAAGGCAAGCAACCTTGGACAAAGCACCATAGGTTCATATTGAAGACTCCATTGTGTGTGTGGAGGGGAGGTAGATAGGGGGATAGAGGCTGTAATTCAGGTTGTCTGTGTGTCCTCCGGGTTTGCTGTTACTTCTGAATGTAATGTCATTCTCTCCTGCTGGGAAGGCAAGGATGGGTATGTTTCTGCAACACAGTGTAGGACGGGCATAAGGAGGTACCTCATTAATACTTGTTGGATATATGGAAGCTGGTAAATGAATGTGTTGAATGGGATGCATGGATGGTTCATGGAATGCAGTTGGAGAAAAATGAGAAATAGTTGATCACACTGTTCTGAGGTTTTTTTAAGAGTACATATCAAACAAGGTGGTCCCTTCTGAGAAATACTGGATTGCACAAAGCCTCTGGGATCAGGTCTTAAGCTCTGTGATTCCTTGAACATTCTGCTAGACCAGAATCTTCTACCTTTGTCTACAGAACAAGACAAGCTCTAGATGATTTAGTATCTATCACCTGGTGAGTGGAGGCCCAATGAAACCCTCCCCGCTTCCCTGCTGAGCAGCCTCCCTTGTGTCAAATGTACCCACTTTCTCGCTTTCCCTTCTTGTTTGAAAGTTATGCACTTCCAGGGACGCCTGGGCGGCTCAGTCGGTTAAGCATCCAACTCTGGTTTCACCTCAGGTCATGATTTCTGGGTCATGAGACAGAGCCCTGCATTGGGCTCTGTGCTCAGCATGGAGTCTGCTTGAGATTCTTCCCCTCTCTGTTCCCCTCTGCCTCTCCCCCCTCCCAGTGCATGCTCTCTCATTCTAAAATAAATAAATAAAATCTTAAAAATAATTTTAAAAGGGCAGCCCGGGTGACTCAGCAGTTTAGCTTCACCTTCAGCCCAGGGCGTGATCCTGGTGTCCCGGGATCAAGTCCCACATCGGGCTCCCTGCATAGAGCCTGCTTCTCCCTCGGCCTGGGTCTCTGCCTCTGTGTGTGTGTGTGTGTGTGTGTGTGTGTGTGTGTGTCTCTCATGAATAAATAAATAAAATCTTTAAAAAAATAATTAAAAAAAAAGAAGTTAGGCACTTCTTTAAATTTAGGCAAGAGTGTATTTGGTTAAATTGCGAATGTTATAAAACCTTGCTTTATCTTGTTTCATTTTGCTCTTGGTACCTGATGTTGCATCTAGATAAACACTCAATTTGACCACGTAATAAGAAATAATCATCAATGTGGCACAGGAGGGGAGTCCCAAGGCACTGGAAGTTTATGAAAGCATCAAGGAAGCAGATGTTTGGGCAGCTCTAAGAAGGGAGGTCAGAAAAGCTGATGGAGATGCTGTAAAATTTGACCCTGTCATTCTGCTAAGACCATCCCTGGTGATGGTAAAACTCATAAAGATTAATTATACTTTAAAAGCAGGTAGTCGTACAGATGGGAAAGTGAGCTTCCCAGGCTGGCATGTACAAAGAGGGTCCCAGTTACAGAGGTGAGGCCACGAAGAACTGTCAAGTGAAGCCAAATGAGTAGTTAGAGGGATCAGAGAGGATGTGTCAAGATGTGTTTCAGCATGGAAAATTTAAAACGCTGAACAAAGGTGCAGTGATCCATCACAGGGGCTGAAAAGCAGCCAGGAAGTCGAGGAGGCGACGGACGGAGTAGAGGTGCTGGAAATGATTCTAAGAGTTTTCCTCAGGGGCCACCAAGGATGTTTTGTTAAGTGTTGGGTAACCTCTGCAGGGGGAGGCCAGAGAGCATGTTAGCCTAACCTGGCGGGACTGCAGTGCATGTACGGTGCCGTTCACGTGCACCTGGAGATGACCGTCAGACAATCCAGGAACAGCCAGCTAGGAAATATAATGTAATTTTTATCATCGCCAAATAGCACATTGGGTGTGTGCTTCTCGGCAGCCGTCACAGTGACCTGCAGTTGAGATGCTGCTCAGGGATCTTCATCCACAAACTCCTACCAGTGGAAATGCTCCCACAGCCACGTGCTGACTGCGCGTCTTCACCATCTCGTGTTAACACGGTGCTTACAGCTTCACAGGTCTTCACATACATCTACTCACTTACATACGGATCCTCCACTATTCTCTGGGGCCGGTGCCAGTCTCGTTTCCCAACAAGCACACTGAAGCTCAGGGACATGTCCCAGTAAAGGTGAACAATTCCAAGGGGAGTCACGACCGCCCCACGGAAGGTCAGGCTTGGAAGGCCGTGAGCCTCATACATCACTATTGCAGAGGAGAACGCAGCAGGTGCGTAAAGGGGAAACGTACCTTGGGGATGTCTCATAGCACACCTGGCTAAAATTGCTTCATTGTTTAAATATTTTAAAAGCACATGATTTGGGGGGGGGGGGGTTCCCTGGGTGGCTCAGTGGTTCAGTGCTTGCCTTCGGCCCAGGGCGTGATACTGGAGACCCAGGATCGAGTCCCACGTCGGGCTCCCTGCATGGAGCCTGCTTCTCCCTCTGCCTGTGTCTCTGCCTCTCTCTCTCTCTCTCTCTGTGTGTGTCTCCCATGAATAAAATCTTTAAAAATAAATAAATAAATAAAATAAAACCACATGATTTAAAGGATGACTACAACTGAAAGTTCATACCCAATAATTTTATTGACAGGGCAAAATAGGGTGGTTTTTCTCTTCTTTTGATTCTTTGTCAGAGCACAGTCTGTTTACTCTGACCTGTCAAATGCAGACGGCCTACTCTCTAGCCCGACCCGGCCCCGCTCTTTCTCTCCCTACTGCAAAGATGACCTTTTCTATCCACTTCCAAACAGTGCTTGTAAAGTGCACATTGCACCCCCCCCCCCCTTTTTCCTCAGCGTCATTCCATAGCACTTTCTCATCTCGCTTCCTGAAGGGGCTCACGTCCCTGGTTTTATTTCCAAATTGTGATTCCCGGCTCCACATTTTATAGTATTTTACTTTGTGCATTCAACTACTGTAAAATGATTTCCTATTGCCTAGTTTGGGGGCATAGATTTGTAGCAATTTGCCTTGTTCTCATTTTTGTTTTTTATAGGTTCTTCCCAGAAGGCAGTTTGCTGACGTTTATAGAGTTTGGTGTATTACGGGCGAGTAAGATGTGCTTTGCATAAGGACATTCCTATCATTGTTCTCCAAGGTAATGCTGCGTAGGCTCCAGGGGCCACACCAAAATGGAGTGGGAGGTATGAATCATTTCTACTTTGATTTTTTTCGATGTATCAAAAAGGGACAAGGACATATTGTTGTGCAGCTGATAAATCCAGAAACTTTTTTTTTTTTTTTTCAAATGATGAGGAAGAGAATGCCCTGATTGTGTGCTGCATTCAGAGAAGGGAAGTTTTTGGGCAAACATCATGAATCCTCTGGCACTGTCAGAGAATATCAGATTGACTAAGGGCAGCCTCGGAGGAAGGAGAGAAAGGTGTCCTACAATCGTATGCAGTTGTCAAGAATGAATCATCCAGTAACTCTTCATATGGAGCCTCTCAGTAGGGGATATAAAAATAGAAGGAGACACTAAAAATCCACTCTGTCATTCTTTTTCCCTGCCAAACTGTTTCACCAAATACCAGATAGAAGAAACTCTGAAAATAGTGGCAAGATCAAGGTCTAGTGTTGGAAAGGAAATATTCCTGTGTAGAAATGTCTGGAAACTGGAAAAAAAAGAAAAAAGGCAAAATGCTTCCCTTGAGTTTGTTGATGCTTGACATAAACCTGTGAGAAGGCTTTCTGAGTCAACAAAGTTTATTGGGGTTTTACAGATACACACTTCCTAGACCTTCAAGAATACGTTAATTGAGAGACCATAGGATGCTATATGCCTGCCTTCTCTAGAGAATATATTACAGAGATTCCCATTTGAGTAGAGTTTCTGCAATTTTGCAAGTGAATTATTGTTCATATCCTCTACTGTCAGTCATAAAAGCCCACACAATAAGACATTCCTTGAATTTTAGTTAGGTGGACGTGACAGCGAGTGCAAGGGAAGGGAGAGACCGGTTTCTACACATAAATGTGTGTTTTCTCTTAGGAGCAAAGGATAATATACCAATGAATCTCTCTTCGGCTTATCTCTCAACAAATGTTGACCTACATTCTCCACCCAAGTTTCTCAAGCTCCTGAATATGGCTACATAGAAGCACCAAATTTTTCAGAGTTTTCTGATAGATTACATCCTAATTTATCTTTATCTTTTTGTCTTGTGGTTTACTTCATCCAAGAGTTGACTCCTAACTGTATGGTTGTCAGCAGATACGACATCAGATGAATGAACAGGCTTGTCTTTCATTGAGGTTATGCATGCCTCATTTTCCCGAGAGTCTCCAATTTCTTGAGGTGTGTAGAAATCCTTTTCTCAGTTATGTTGAGGACAATTCTAAGATGAGGCAGGCTAACTGCTCAACCCATCTTTGGGCATCCTGCAGTGGTCCATATTTTCTAGGTGGTTCAGCAAAGGGGAGACATCCACATAATATACTATAGGTTAACAACACATTATATTTATGAAGAAAAACGAAACAAAAGTAAAAACAAAAGTGCAAGTGCTATCGACTGAACCATTTGGGATGGTGAAAGTTGATCGTTAAAGGATTACATCGCTTAATGATTTGGAAGGGACAGATGTTCCTCTAGTATTCGTAGATGACTCAGAAATAGCTGGCAGCCAGCAGAACTGCCAGGTCACTAAATTTGAATATCTCATGTTCCCAACTTCTTTTTTTTCTTCCCAACTTCTAAATGAACCCTGACACTCTCTCATGCACTAAGTCTTTCTCCTCATCATAGACAATTGTCATCCTGATTGCTGCCATCTATATTGGGTTGAGATCAGAATTCTTCGAGGGTTTTTTTGTTTATTTGTTTTTTAGAGTAGCTGTTACCGTGAAATGACCCTGCATACCTGTTGAAAATACATATTTGGACCTAAGCCACATACTATATCTAATTCAGATATTCAGTCTTATTCCTTATTCAACTTTGGTCATGATGACAATGAGAGTGTTAATATCTGATAGTTTTCTGGGTATCTTCTTCCATGCAGACATGAAGCTGAGAACATCTCATCCACAAGTACACATCGGGGGCTCTGGGTAACCAGCACATAGGATCACAGTCACACCACAGAAGGATCTTCAGCACAATGTTGGAATATGAAAGGGATATGACTACTCAGTGTAAAAGAGGTAAGTAAATCATGGTGCCTGTGTAAACTTAAATTATTATGCAGCTGTTAAGAATTATGTTTCCAGGGACTCCTGGGTGGCCCAGTGGTTGAGCATCTGCCTTCAGCTCAGGGTGAGGTCCTGGAGTCCCAGGATTGAGTCCTGCATGAGACTCCTACAGGAAGCCTGCTTCTCCCTCTCCCTGTGTCTCTGCCTCTCTGTGTTTTTCATGAATAAATAAATACAATCTTAAAAAAGAAAAAGAATTATGTTTCCAATTCATGGGGTCATGGGTAAAGTTCAAAAACAGAATATTAATTTGGAAATACAGGCTATAGCAGTATATAGAATTAAATTTAGAAAGATATATACCTGTATATCTACATGACCTATGGACACCTCTATTTACCCACATTTACACACTTCCCCCATCACACTTAGAAAAAGAAAAGGAGGGGATGGTGGCAAAAGAGTATGAAAGGAAAAATACTCAGAATCTCAAGAGATAAGAACGAATCACTATCTATCTCAGGTAAAGACATTACCCATTACTTTTATTTTCTTCTTTGCTTTTCAGATTTCTTTTTTTTTTTTAAATATTTTATTTATTTATTCATGAGAGACACAGAGAGAGGGGCAGAGACATAGGCAGAGGGAGAGGTAGGTTCCCTGCTACTCCCTGCAGGGACCCCAATGCGTCTTGATCCCAGGACCCCAGGATGACAGCCTGAGCCAAAGGCAGAGGCTCAGTCACTGAATCACCCAGGCGCCTGCCTTTAAGGTTTCTAAAATAAAATTAAATATTATCTCAACTTGAAATTTTGTAAAAATCAAAAATATAGGACCGTGGTGAAACTGCAGATTTTCAGAGAAGCATGGGATAGGAGTCCAAACCTGCCTAGGATAAAGGAACACTGCCCCAAGTAAGACACCCATAGTGTGCGGGTTTTCTGACTGATGTAACACTGGAGGCTTCAGGCGATGGGATGTGAGATTCAGCGCCTGCTTTGGCTAACGGAAAGCAGGGAAATGCAAGCCTCTAAGAATCGAGATCAGGGATAAGAGGCTTCCTCTGAAGCAAGCCCAGCGTGACCGCTGCCTCCCCAGCAAGTCCCTGTTACTTAGCATGGAGACATGGAAGTGTCACCACGTAACTCACCCGTGGAACAATACCAGCCTGCCTCAACTGAGCCCAGGAAGTCTGGTGTATCAGAAGCAAGTGAGTCTCCTCTCCAGTGGTGATTATTCCGCAGACACATGCCACGGTGTTTTGCTACCACGGTCTTCTCTGGAAGCTACTCTTGCCATGTTGGTGAGGGAACAAAGCAGCGTTCCCTTTGGATGTGTACAAAGAAAAAATAAACTGTTAAATCCATAGCTTAAATGCACACCCAAAGAGCTCTGCTTTTACGTCATTAGTGCTATTGCGCACAGCATTCTGATTCCAAGGTGGCAGTCTAGTACGAAACTTCGATGATCTCGATTATACTTCAGCAAATGCTGCCCTCTCCGTGATGTCTGACAAATGGCCCAGTTGCCACATGGCATCCGTTTGACATGGTCGCCTGGGAGACCGAAGTTAAGAAAACATCAGTGTGCCTCGTAATCAGGCACCATCATTTATCAGGAACTGATCTCCAAAGATATAGAGATGGTGGTAGTGACATTTGAGGAAAGACACTGCCCGGGATCGATTTCTGTCAGCTAAAGAAAGCAAAGATATTCATTTCTTAACTTAGATGTCTCTTTGGACCAACTGTCAGGAAAATTAGACTTCTCACGCTACCTGATAAAGATGTTTGCTCCATTTTTGGAAGTTTTAAAAATTGTGTTTAAAAATTTATTTTATTTATCTGAGAGCGAGAGCAAGAGAGCGAATGAGAGAGAAGGAGCACCAGCAGGGATGAGGGGCAGAGGGAGAGGGAGAAGCAGACTCCCCGCTGAGCAGAGAGCCTGACGTCGGTCTTGATCCCAGGACCCTGAGATCATGACCTGAGCTGAAGGCAGATGCTTAACCCACTGAGCCGCCCAAGTCCTCCCCCAATTTTTTTAAATAGCTGAGATCCTTTTCTTTCACACACACAAAAGTATATAATCTTAGAAACTTGCATATATTTTAATGCTACCATTTTGACTGCTATTAAGTTAAATCTTGGAAACTGTAAAAAGCATTTAAAATTATTTAGCTGTTGTCCTTAGGTTTTAATCCCTTTCCCCGTTAATTTCTTTCTTTCTTTCTTTCTTTCTTTCTTTCTTTCTTTCTTTCTTTCTTTCTTTCTTTCTTTCTTTCTTTCTCTCTCTCTCTCTCTCTCTCTCTCTTTCTTTCTTTCTTTCTTTCTTTCTTTCTTTTTAAAGATTTTATTTATTTATTCATGAGAACACACACAGAAAGAGAGAGAGAGAGAGAGGCAGAGCCGCAGGCAGAGGGAGAAGCAGGCTCCATGCAGGGAGCCCTGGGTCTCCAGGATCAAGTCCCAGGCTGAAGGCGGCACCAAACTGCTAAGCCACCCGGGCTGCCCTTTCTGTTAATTTCTGTTGTAAATATATTTTCTTATGTCTGATGATAGCACACACCTGGACAGTTTTTCTCATTGTGCTATCTCTTCTGTCCTACTTGTAAATGGTGGGCTCTCCTAACACCCCATGCACGGCCTCCATTACTCCACCAGCTGCTCTGTCTCCACATCAGTGTTATCTATCCCCATGGTCATACGTCGCCTTTGTATCGAGATGAACCCCCGTTCTTGTCAGCAGCCCTGAACTCATCTCTAAAATCCTAAGTCCAACTACCTAATTGATATCTACCCTTGGATGCCTATGAGGCAACTCAAAACTAACACGTCCAACATAAAGCTGTTGATTCTGTACTGCACACAAACATACACTCTCTCTTCCCAGCTTCTCCATCTCAGTAAACAGCAGGTGAACTCACACTTACACATTTGGTTCCTGTCTTGCTGTCCCATCACACCCATTAATACACCATATCAATAAGACTGTCCACTCCATTTTTAAATTATAGTCCAAGGGCACGTAACTGGCTCAGTCACTAAAGCGTGAGACTCTTGATCTCAGGGTTGTAAGTTTGAGCCCTATATTGGGTGTGGAGATCATTTAATAATAAAATAAAATATTTTAAAATTTAATTAATTACTAAACCTGTCCAATTTCCTTCATGCCCACCACCAACACCTTACCCCTAGCTGCCACCATCTTTCATCTTTGCAGTTATAAGACCTTCCAAGGGCTCTTCCAAGACCCACTTATCCTCCTCTACAATCCAGTAATTATTAACCAAACATTATAAATTTTGTTATAAATTATTATTCCATCTCAAGCCCCCCCACCCCTGTGCTTCCAACCACAATTAAAACAGAAGTGAAACTCATGCCTCACATGACTTGCCTTTACCTACCTGTCCAGGCTCATTCCCCACTTATTGTCTCTCAACCATGGTGTGTTGCACCACTGGCTGATTGTTTTCAGCTTCTCAAACATAAGGCACAAAAAAATTTCATAAAGTTGTTTTCAGGAGTAAAGACGGTGGTATACATTGAGTACTAACAGCAATAGTCACATGGCCACTCAATACATTTATTTTTTCACACAGCATTCAATAAATATTAGCCAGGTAATATTAAGTATCCCATTATCTGGGATATGAACTAGCTTGTTTTAAATCATGTCATAATTAGGCAGTATTTCTGCCATGTGGGGACTGTATCCAATTTCTAAATCATCATTGCTGCCTCCAAACTGAAGCACGTCAGATAGCCAGCCCCTTCCCTTTATTCTCAAAAGTCTATAGTTTAGGGGCACCTGTTTAGCATCAGCCTTCAGCTCAGGCCGTGACCTGGGTCCTGGGATCGAGTCTCATATTCCTCCACAGGGACTCTGCTTCTCCCTCTGCCTGTGTCTCTGCCTCTCTCTTGGTGCCTCTCATGAATAAGTAAGTAAAATCTTTATTTAAAAAAAAGTGTATAGCTGAAAATTACCGCTCTTGCTCATGTCTTTCGGTGAACACATATACATACACATTTATGTTGGGTATTTATCCAGGAGCGGCAATGTGGGGACACAGAGTAAACATGTGTTCAACTTTGTAGATGATGGCTTCTCAAAGTTCCTTTTTCCAAATGACATGCATACACTATTTTTTAGGTCTAGTCAAATGGTTTTCAAATTAGCTATGTTGAAAAGTAATTCTTCCAGAATATAATCCATATGACAAAATGTATTTGTATTAGCTCAAAAGATTACTATAATTATGAAGAAATGTATCAGCATAAAAATTATTATGAAGAAATGCATCAGCATAAAAATTATCTAGGAATTACAAATTACATATCACTCAGCATTTGTATTATATGTATCATTATTGGGAATATCTCATTATTTTAATTGCAACCAATTACTCCGGTTGGCATAGTCACAGCAAGCAGTATTATATATTTTAGGAATAAATTAAATATATCATCTAAGCGTTCATCGTAACACTCTGCCTTCGCATTCATTAAAGGATCAAAGTTTCCATTAATGCTCACAGGAATTTTGAATCCACATAAATATATCATTAGGCTGAAGGTGAACATCTTTAAGGTAGATTTACCAGCAGTCTGGAATGTTCAACTGATGGCTAATGTGCATTTCTACTGTTAATTTATCATGTGCAGTTATGACAGGCTGCAATATCCATGTCGACTGGACCAACTGTAAGGTTTCAGGATAACTACCCTCAGATGATATTTTGTAATGGTTTTATTGGGTTTTTATTGTTGTGAATCCAGTACTTTACTATTGATTCCCTAGGTCAATAAATTATTTTCCAGTTTCTCAAAGTAGACAAATCTATTTATTCAGCGAGAGAAGTGACCATTTTGAAAACAATTTTCAATAATAATATCCTGAGTTTTAAGACAGAGTTTCAAAGATTATAGTATAAAAGTTGAATTTAGGGGCACCTGGGTGGCTCGGTTGGTTAAGCGTCTGCCTTTGGCTCAGGTCATGATCTCGAGGTCCTGGGATTGAGTCACCCCTCATTCATGCTTTCCCTCTCACTCTGTCTCAAATAAGTAAAATCTTAAAAAAAAAAAAAAAAAAAAGTAAAAAAGTGAAAGTTGACCTTAATAATGCCATTCTGCTGGACTTTACCTACTGAAAGGAAAATCCTTAGAGTTCTCCCTCTATGGTTTGGTGCCCATAATTTACATAAATTTTGTTACTTTGTTTCATTAGTGATGTTTGTTCCTACTCTTTAAGCTGTATGCAGTACACTGCGCAGTTACTGCGTGCTTGATTCCTTGCTGCGGTTAACGTGCAGATCTGATCACTAGTTTTCACTTGGCACTTCTCCTTCATTGTTCAAGCAGACTCTAATTGCTCAAACCGCCAACGTTTAGCGAAATTCGTTGTCCTCCTGTCTTTTCCAACGGCTTTTGACTGGTTTTCTCTTGTTTGTGTCATTTCTTGTCTGGTGTTCAGTTGGGGCTCACTAATTTATACAGATTAAGAAGTAAATCCTACAGGAGCCTCTGGGTGGCTCAGCGGTTGAGCGGCCGCCTTTGGTTCAGGTTGTGATCCCGGGTCTAGGGATCAAGTCCCACATGGGCTCCCTGTGAGGAGCCTGCTTCTCCCTCTGCCTGTGTCTCTGCCTCTCTCTCTGTGTCCCTCATGAATTAATAAATAAAATATTTAAACACAAAAAGAAAGAAAGAAATCCTACAAAAATAAGAATACATTTAGTACAGGCTTAATATTGGGGGAAATGACTAATTTAGCATCATTTCCTAGAATCTGTGCTTTTCTTTCCCAGTATTGATTTAGAAGTAGGTAGAAAATAAAATCCATTTGGAACATGCACTAACCCTAACGTTAATATAACCTTCTTCTTGATACTATCCTAATCAACTGCCAACCCAAACCCAGTGTCTTCATCCAAAATATTACAGTCTGGATGGCTTATAAATAAGACATTTATTTCTCACGGTTCTAAGGCTGGAAGTCCAAGATCAAGGTATGAGCAGGTGTCTGGTGAGACCTGACTTCCTGGCTTGTAGTCTTCAGGCTGTGTCCTCTCTCTGGAGACTCTTTGTAAGGTCACTAATCCCATTCATGAAGTCTGCACCTCCTCCCTCACCTAATCACCTCCCAAAGGCTCCTACTTGCAAATACCATCCCACTGGGTTCTAATTTGCATTTTGGACACAAAATATTCAGTCTATAGCATCAAATTTTAAGCCATAAAACATGACCATGAAGGAATCAGAACACCATGGCTATATTTCTCTATGTTATTTCTTAGATGGATACAAACAATGGTATTTTATAAAAATTTGACATAAAATAGCTATTTCTAAAAGAGCTGTGAGTTCCAATACCTTGTCTTTGCATTATAAAAAGGTCCCATTTTTAAACACAAGAACCCTAGCAGTGTATAATTTGTCTTTATATCTTGGCTTTATATCTGGGGCAGGAGGTACAAGGGCTTTGAAGTCTGGCAAATATGAGCTTAAAACCAAGCTCTGATAAGAGACTTGAAGTCAATCACTTTACCTCTCTAATAGAATGGCTGCCATTCCATCCTCTGTAGGACATAGATAATACCATCAACAAAATTTGTAAAGTGCTTAAAGAGTGTGAGACAAACTGCCCTTATAAATGGTTGTACCAGTTTACCACCATCCAGTGCCATATGGGAATTCCACTGACTTCTCTCCTTCAGGCCCCATATCCAATCAGCTGGTAGGTCTTAGCGTCTGATCTGGAACGGAGGCAAGAATGGCTATGCAGTGGAAGCTCCAGGTGCCCAAGTGGGAAGTTTTGTGGCTGATGAGATGCTGCCGAGAATCTGGGAGCCTCTAGTCCACAGAGAACCCAAGGGTTGTATTTGGTTAAAGTTGGTCTTTACTCTAAGGGGGGAGGATCTTTGAATGTGTTCTTCCCTTTGGTTATCTGTTCTATCTTCACCCTTGCCTCCCTTTCTTCCTGTCTGGATTGGCACATGTCTACTGTTTCAAATCCCAGTATGGAACTTCTTTTTTCTCTATCACACTTCAGTTCTTTGTAAATTGCTGGTTCATCACAGACATAAATTTCTCCAGGAAGCTCGACTTCAACCTATCATTGACTAATGGTGTTCTGAGTGAAATCACATGTACTTAAATGAGAGACATCCATCCCTCCAATAGCTTTCAGAAATGTCTCTGTGTCTCCCATATACCTGGCATCTCAAACACAGAAGTGGCCTCCTCTTTCTTTCTCTCTCTCCTTCCTTCCTTCCTTCCTTCCTTCCTTCCTTCCTTCCTTCCTTCCTTCCTTCCTTCCTTCCTTCTTTCTTTTTTCTTTTCTTTTCTTTCTTTCTTTCTTTCTTTCTTTCTTTCTTTCTTTCTTTCTTTCTTTCTTTCTTCTTTTTTCTTTCTTTCTTTCTTTCTTTCTTTCTTTCTTTCTTTCTTTCTTTCTTCTTCTTTTTTCTTTCTTCTTTCTTTCTTTTAGGAATGGCCTCCACTTAACAAAAATTCTGTCATTCTCTTTGCGATGTTCCCACCCTTCACCATCTTCCCCCTTCTAAGACCCCTCTCCCACCAGCCTTGGATGTTCCCCTGAATAACCCACTCTATTTGAGGACTCATGGATCATGTTTTACAGAAACAAGGCCCAACAAGACTCACTGAATGACATAAGAATGTGAGAAATAGAAAGTATACGCAGGGCTGTTTTTGCCATGACTTGAATGAACAGTGTTTACAGCTTAGTCTGTGTAGCTTCTTCCACTCCCGCCTAGAATTGGCTTCCTTTTTCTTCTTTCCTTTTTTTTAGTGAGTTTCCTCATTTCCCCAAAGACTTATTTAATCATAGATATTGTAGCACTTAATTAATTTCTATTGAGTATGGTCTCAAAATATCTCAGACTTAAATGCAGGGTCTACTGTTTTCCATCAATGACTTCCTGGCAAATATTGAGTTATTTACCCGCAGAGCAGGAAACATACACAGCCTCATTAATCTCTTCTCTGCTATCCCAAAGTCCCCCTCCTCCCAGAACTCAGTGTGAAACATATTGAGTATCCAGTCTCATATATTATTTAGAGAGTACCATTGATTTATGCAACTTTTCCTGGGTCAGAAGTCTGGTGATTCATTGGCCCCATATTCAGTTTGACTGCGGGAAGAGTAACCGTTTGTGAGAATACTATTTCTCAATGCATGAGACTGTTGTAGTGGGTTCATCTGCTTTTGGCAAAGAAGAGCTCTCTGTAGGGATAACAACCTGAAACACATGGACTACTTGGGGAATAAACTTTCCACGGGTAGGGTAATAGCTAAAAGAATTGCAGAAGCTATTAAAGCAAAAAAGCTTTCCCAAAATGAGAGATAATCCCATCACCGATGAAGAGATTTGAAAGCAATATGGATCACATCTCTGGACCTTTCAACAACAGTGATAAACAAAGGGATAAGATATAATCACAAAGAGCTCCCATTTTTAAAACCATTTTTGTATCAGACAAGTGCCTATTCCTTACTAAGAACTCCACAATGAGCTTGTATTATGATTCTCTTGCTCATGTCCTAAAATACTGACATTAGCTCATCATTAACTGAACAATCAAATCTTGACTTACTCTCTGTATTTTCTGATGTTTAAAAATTTTAAAATAATGCTAAAATTAAGAGTTTAGAAAGAAATTTAATGCCTTTGGAACAGATAGGGTTCACAGCAGTCCAGGAATCCATTTGAGTCTTCTGCTGGGACACTGAGGAAAAAAGAAAAGTGACCAGGGCAGTCGCCCTATGAGCTTGTCGGTGTCAGCTCTTGGCAATCACTGCAATGCTATTTCCTAGAGGAGAGTCCATATCTATGATCCACTTCAGCAGAATGTAACTGGCATGACTAATATTCTTTATGGATTTAGGGATACAGCTTCCCAGAAAATGTTACATAAGCTATGTAACTACTGAGTACCAAAGGAGAAATTTTAGGAGAGACTATTCTTTATAGAGAATGTTCCCACAAGCGTTGCTCAGAGATTTCAAAAGTAAAATGAGGGCCGGGGAGTGTCCTAATGAAACAGGAAAGAATTTGAATAGTGTTGATGATCCCAGATCTTGTTTTTCTGTGTTGAATTATTAGTAACGTTTGATAATGGGTAAGATTTCAGAATCTCATTTGATAACCCAATGCGACTGATCTCTATGCTGATTTTATATTAGTAGATCTGCTTTGCCTTTGTCTATAAACATAAATATGTCACATTGTGATATTTTATACATAATGATCACTTAGTTCTGTTATGTTTGTAAAGAAGAAAGGCTCAAAGTTAATGCACAAAGCACCCAACTTTAGAAACAAAAGAAAGAAATAGTGCAGATATATTTTTTTAAGGATAATTTTACCTGTCCTCTTCTGTTTTCTATTGGCGGACTTTACAACAGAATGACTCAGTAGAGACTGTGATCTCCCACTGGGGGACCACCACTCAAGCAGCATCTGAAGTTCCTTTCTCCAGGGTTGGTCAGTTTCTTGAGAAAGGACCTCTGGCTGTTCGGCACTTAGTGGGCAAGTGTGGAAAGGACTGAATATTTCATAATTTTGAATGTTGAATTTAACCTAATTCAGTCTTCTAGGTAGTGGAACTCTACCGTGACATAAAAACAATCAATAATCACACTGATGTACAACTTTGCAATGCCTTGGAAAACCGATGGGAAAATTATTCCCCATATAAAATCTCATGCCAAGCTGAATTATCAACCAACTGTGAATGTAAAATACAAGTATTTGCGGATTTTCAAAATCTCAATAATTTACCTTCTTTTCTGAGGGAAGTACTGAAGTGTGTGCTTTACCAAAAGAGAAAATACTGAGGGTAAAGACACAGAAATGGCAAAGACAAGAGATAAAACAAAGAAATCCAAAAAAAAAAAAAAAACAAAGAAATCCCAAGAGTGATGGTGAGGAGAATAAAGTATGGAAGCTACATAGCATGTCTGGAGACCAATCCAAAGTCATACAGATTTGTTTGACTATTTTTGAGAACAACAGATGTATGCTTTTGTCAGAGAGGTTGGTGATAACTCAGTAATAGATAAATAAAATAAGCAAGCAAATAACAGGCAATTACTTCTCCAGGGAAAACCAAAGAGTTGTACAAAAGGAAACTGTTTCATTGTGTGTTATATGTTTTGGCACTGAATAATAGGTATATAGCCTTAATAATATCAACAATGTCTTTTGACTTAGCCAAAAATTGTTATATGGGGTTGGGTAGTAGGGGAAGTCTTAGAATGGAAATGATGAGAGACACAAATAAGTAACAGGTGGATAATCTCTAAAAACAAAACAAAACAAAACAAAACAAAAAAACAAAAAAAGCCCCCAGCACATCCTTGTTAAAAAAAAAAGAAAAAGAAAAAGAAATACCTGAAGAAACAGCTCCAGTAATTAAAAATGCATGCCTCTGGAGTTCTAGAGATAAGAGATAAGGCTCCTGGTTTTAATTACAGTATAAGCAAGGTCGTTTTGTGTATATATATATATGTATATACACACATACATACCTTTAATACACCTTTAAACACTTTTACAAGATAAAAAGGTTGACACTTCCTTGCTTTCCACAAACTCCTTCAATTTCCAACTCCTGGCTTTTCTGCCACAAGCACCCAAACTATACCTTTTATGAAATGGCCCACTGATCAGTGTAATCACTTTTGGGACCATCTGATGGTGTTTTTCTCTGACTTTGTGAAGCAGACTCCAAACTCACATTTTTTTTTTTCTATTACTGCCAAAGAAATGCATACATTGTCCTATGTAAATGTAAGAGTTCGATTTCTGTAATCTTTAAAAATTTTGTACCTTCTAAATTTTGGTGCCATTGGACAAAGCTGTGTCACTTCCTTCTGGCTAAAAATCTCCCTTGAGGAACAAAATCTGTCCAAATCTGGCCAGACTGTTTCTCACCTTTCGTCTACTCCATCCCATTCTACTGTCTCCGCCTTGTCCATGTGAAGCTGTCCCCAAGCTTTTCCATATTCTGTGCCAATATTAATTTCCTTTACTCACTCTAAGAGAATGAAAAACATGGAATACACTTTTTTAAGGTTTTAATTCTTCAAGACATATTAAAAGCAACACTCCATTCACACAAGGCTGGTCAGTCCATTCTTGCTCCTCTGCCCACAATACTAGATTTCCATTCTCTCTCCCTTGCCCTCATGAATGAATCCTTAATCATATACATGTCTTCCTTTCTGAACTGAGATCCTCAAAGGTAGGAAATTTATCTTAATCACTTGATTATGTAGTGAATAAGTTAATGGACAAATGACTAGTCTACCCAATAATGTAAGGAGAGAAGAATAGATCATCCTTTCTCTCCTGCGTGCAAACTCTGCCCGGATTACTGTCTGCACAAAATATAAAAAACCAAACCGATAATGGCACAAACCAGTGTTCACAGACTGTTTTTATGAACACAGAAACAAATTAGTTCCATTTTCAATTCTCAAAACATCCAATTTTATGGGAAAATATAATGCCATTTTAATAAGATGGTTGTCAGAGTTGAAGTAATTGTGTGTCTCAGCAGAATAAAATTGTTTCCATAATGGAAATTAAACCAAATACCACACGATGTGCATGTGTTCACTTAGACTGAACTTCCCAAAACACTTTTCTTGAGATACCATTGATGTTTTACTATTTATCTGTCTTTGCTGTATAATTACACATTATGCAGATGAAATATCAGTGATAGAAATTGTTTCTGAATGTTACAGAGAAATCGTGTAAGTTCTTCAAGTTGATCATGAACTGTTGTTCATCTTCTGGATTTGAATGTGCAGAAGGGAATGCTGAGCATTTAGTATTTGCTGTACAAAGTCTGCATGGTTACGTGGAGTTTTGTGTGTGTCCCAGTTTAGTGATTAAAACTGAATTGTTACCTTCTGTGTGTCCTTTGTTCCTTCACATTCGTGTCAATGGATGCCTCACTGACCAGAGGTGCTAGATTTCCACTTATTTTTATGTACTCAGTATCCCATACACTGCTTGTATATGCATGATCATTTTTTTAAAGATTATTTATTTATTCATGAGAGACATACAGAGAGAGAGAGAGAGAGAGAGAGAGAGACATGCAGAGACACAGGCAGAGGGAGAAGCAGGCTCCACACAGGAAGCCCGATGTGGGACTTGATCCCCGGACTCCAGGATCGCACCCTGGGCCAAAGGCAGGCGCTAAACCACTGAGCCACCCGGGCTGCCCTGCATGATCATTTTTATTTATTTATTTTACTGGGTCAATGTAGGGAAGAGAAATGCAGCCTACATGTGAACAGAACACAAATATGCCACATTACCAGTGATAAATCAGAAGTAGGAAGAACACACAATGATTTCCTTTTTTCCCTTCTTTCTATATTTTTATATGTTTCAAGATTTCTAAAGGCCAAAAACAAATCTTCTAAGGACTATCTATTCACATTGTGGCCCACAGACCTGCATCACCTGGGAGTCTGTTAGAAATGCATATATCCTTCTGTCCTGTCTCCAGAGCTACTGAATCTGGATTTGCATTTTAACAGGATCCCCAGGTATTCCACATGCACATTAAAATTTGGGAGGCACTATTCTAAAAGATTTTTTCTCACTATCTGGCAAAATGTTTGTCTCCTCCCCTCTTTAAGTAGTCTCCATGTCCAGCTTGGAGCCCAACATGGGTCTTGAACTCATGACCCTAAGATCAGGACCTGAACCGAGATCAAGAGTAGGACACTTAACTGACTGAGCCTCCCAGGCACCCTTCTCCCCATTTTTAAAATGTACTCCATAGTGCCGTTAATTTTTTTTCTTAATATAAATTTACAGTATTAAGAAATTAATATTGTACCCAGGGGCAATATGCACCCAGGTGGGCACCCAGGTGGCATAGTCAGTTGAGCAGCCCACTCTTGATTTCAGCTCAGGTCCTGATCTCAAGTGTTCTGAGATCACATTAGGCTATGTGCTCAGGGCAGAGTCTGCTTAAGACTCTTTCTCGCCCTCCCTCTGCTCCTCCCCCACTCTCAAATAAATAAATACATACATCTTTTTTAAAATATTGAGAAATACTTGGTGAAAAATATGACTACCTTCTTTATAAGGTGCTGGAAAATGTCCTCTTGTAGACAACATGGGAGGTAATGAGGAAGGGAACCATGTGGCTATCTAAGGAAGAGCCTGTGAGGAAGAGTGGACATTGCCCATGCTTTAGAAGGATATTTAAGTGTTCAGGGATCAGAACGGGCCTTCTGTGGCTCCTGGGAATGAGTAGAATGATCAAGAAGAAAAGAGTAGTAAGTCACAGAGAGACCTTTCAGAACTTTGTAAGGACACTGATGTCTACTGGTACGGAAGTGGTGAGCTATGGAAAGGTTGGCACATAGGCTGGCGGTATCTAGCTTACATGTCTGCTTTCTGCCTTTCCATCTGCAGGAGGGAAAGTCGAATCAGGAATCCACTCAAAATGTGACTGCTACACCCCAAGAGAGCAAGGATGGTGGCTTCGAGGGGGTAGTAGAGGATTGGGAGAAAAGTGATCAGACGCTGCTCATACTTGGAAGATGGATGCTGTTAAGTCTTCATGAAACACTGGAGCTGTGAAGGGTGGACAGAGCTCAAAGATGACTGCTGAGGCTTCATCTGAAGAGTTGACATAAGCTAAGGTGAAGAAGACTGCAAGGGAAGTAGTGATTTTTAGTTTTAACTTTTTGGTTAGGCATTTGAGAAGGAGTGCTGAGGCCCTCAGGTTTTGTTATGTTAGGACTAAGATGAGTATCTCCTTCTTTCTCCTGGCTGAAAAGGCCATTTGTGACAACACAGATGGAACTTGAGGACATTCTATTGGTTGACATAAGTCAGACAGAGAAGGACCAATATCATATGATCTCACTTACCTGTGGTGTCTGAAGAAGCCAAACTGTGAGAAACAAAAAATAAGAGGTGGTTTCTGGGCACTTAGGTGAGGGGGGGAAGGGAAAGATGTTGGTCAAAGGGCATAAACTTCCAGTAATAAGATGAGTAAGTTCTGGAGATCTAATGCGCAGCATGCTGACTGTAGTTAACATCATTGCAATATATACTTAAGATTTGCTGAAGTATCTGCACCCCGATGTTTATAGCAGCAGTGTCGACGATAGCCAAACTGTGGAAGGAGCCTCGGTGTCCATCGACAGATGAATGGATAAAGAAGATGTGGTCTATGTATACAATGGAATATTCCTCAGCCATTAGAAACGACAAATACCCACCATTTGCTTCGACGTGGATGGAACTGGAGGGTATTATGCTGAGTGAAGTAAGTCAATCGGAGAAGGACAAACATTGTATGTTCTCATTCATTTGGGGAATATAAAAAATAGTGAGGGATCCCTGGGTGGCGCAGCGGTTTAGCGCCTGCCTTTGGCCCAGGGCGCGATCCTGGAGACCCGGAATCGAATCCCACGTCGGGCTCCCAGTGCATGGAGCCTGCTTCTCCCTCTGCCTGTGTCTCTGCCTCTCTCTCTCTCTGTGTGTGTGACTATCATATAAAAAATAAAATAAAATAAAATGTTTAAAAAATAAAAAATAGTGAAAGGGAATAAAGGGGAAAGGAGAAAAAATGAGTGGGAAATATCAGAAAGGGAGACAGAACATGAAAGACTCCTAACTCTGGGAAACGAACTAGGGGTGGTGGAAGGGGAGGTGGCAGAGGGTGGGGGTGACTGGGTGACGGGACTGAGGTGGGCACTTGACGGGATGAGCACTGGGTGTTATTCTATATGTTGGCAAATTGAACACCAATAAAAAATAAATTTATAAAATAAATAAATAAACAAATTTAAAAAAAAACAAGATTTGCTGAGATAGTAGGTCTTGAATGTAATAACCACTAGGGGTGCTTGGCTGGCTCAGTCGGTAGAGCATGTGATTCTTCATGTCAGGGTGATGAGTTCAAGCCCCATGTTGGGCATAAAGCCTACTTAAAAAAAAAGAAACGTGGTAATTTTGTGAAGTGATGGAGGTGTTAGCTAAATCTACTATGGTAGTCATTCTGCATTCTACGGAGGGATACAACAGGAGAGTGAAGTGTCCACATGAGAAAAGGATTCCAAGGTGCAGACAGTGAGGACTGTGTCAAAGGATGCAGGAAGTCTGGGGAGGGGGGTATGGGTGAAGAAGGTGATGGGGTTTAAGGAGTGCATTTGTGATGAGCACCAGGTACTGTATGGAGGTGTTGAATCACCCTGTCATACACCTGAAACTAATATAACACCATATGTTAACTAACTAGAATCAAAATTTTAAAAATGATTGGTAAGTCCAGGTGGCTGAGGACGGGTTTGACATTGCATGCTGCAGCTGAGAGGTCACTGGTGACCTCAAAAAGACCCATTTTCATTGGAGAGGTGTGCAGACACCTTGTGTTAAAGAAAAATGTAAGGTAGAGATCTGAATATGTCATAATAAACCAATTTTTTT
Organism: Canis lupus baileyi; assembly: GCF_048164855.1. Classification (NCBI taxonomy): domain Eukaryota; kingdom Metazoa; phylum Chordata; class Mammalia; order Carnivora; family Canidae; genus Canis; species Canis lupus. The sequence continues at coordinate 4,831,549 of NC_132877.1, forward strand.
GAAGGTGTTTTACCAGCAGGAGAACACAATGTGGGCAGTTGCTGACAAAGGAAATGGGGATAAGAAGATTATTTTTTTTCTGTTCCTTTTGGCAGGGGTGGGGTTTGACAGCAGAGTAATCACCTGCTGCTCATTTAATTGATCCAGTTCAGTGTGACCACCTAATAATGACACAGATGGGAGGGAGGATTGTGGAAGTCATAGAGAAGTCCACGCTGACTTAGGACTTATGATACAAGCAGATGGGCCCCGGGTTGCCCTGCAGTCACAGAGGGAAGGATGAAATGTGTGGGAATCAGGTGGGTAGGTGGGTAGAGTGAGGCAGAGCTGTTGTAATCTCTCTATCGAGGCTTCACACTTTCCCCATGAAATAGGAAGGTCATGAACTGCAAGCAAGAATGTGGAGAAGGTCCTGGACATTGGACAGATGTTGGACATTGAGGAGAAAAGAGAAGGTAAGATCCTCTTAGATCCCTGTCATTCAGAGTGTGGCCTGCAGACCAGCAGTCACGGCCTGAGAGTTATTGAGCTACCACCAACCTCTCCGGCACCAAAGGAACCAAAATCCACAAGATCTCTTGGTGATTTCTTTTTTAAAATCTATTTATTTATTTGAAAGAGAGAGAGCATACATGTACACGTGCAAGTTGGGGAGGGGCAGAGAGGGAGAATCCCAAGTAGACTCGGTGCTCAGCGCAGAGCCCAAGTGGGACTTGATCTCAGGACCCCGAGTTCACGGGCTGAAATCAAGAGTCGATGCTTAACCAACTGAGCCACCCAGGCGCCCCGATTTCTCAGTGTTTTCTAAGCCACTTGTTTTCAGATTTGCACACTGGATCTGACCAGGAAGATTAAAAAAATCTAGATGCTCAGGCCATACTCAACGCCAATTCCATCAGAATATTCTGGGATGGGGTCCAAACATCAGCATTCTTTTAAACCACCTGGATGGCTTTAGTATAAAACCAATTTTGATGAGAGTGTTCTGGGTATGCGGGTAAGTGGATGAACTCAAGAAAGCCCCGTGGAGGCTAATGGTCCTGGGTTTAAAGACCCCATTTTGCCAGGTTGCAAGTTTTTCTCTTCTGCTGCATAAGTGTAGGTCCAGAATGCGCAATGCAGTGCATGCAAAGAGGACTAGGGTTTGGCCAAGCAATGAGAACAGCAGCCGAGTTCTGCTTACTGGCCTGCCTTGTCTTTCCTGCATTCTCTCTCCTGCAAATTAGAGTGGCCCCATTTGTAGCTCTTGTAAATTTTTGCTGTCTGCCCAAGATTTAAAAGGACATTTTTGAGAGTTGAATGTACTAATATATAATATGCTCTCTTCTGCCCTGTATTCCTCACATATTCCTATCAGAATCATGCAAGCGTGTGATAATACAATGGATTTCCAACATCTGTGTGTGTGTTAATGATATCATTCTGTTGTGTAAGCTTGAATAAATTCATCAGTAAATCTGTGTGCCCTCAGAATCTTCACTATCATTTCCTGATTTTTGTTTCACTTTTTACTTTCTTTTCCTTTCTTTTATTGATTTACACAGATTTCCAAGTTTGTCTAGAATGCTCAGTTTAATTTCAGTAATTTATATTTTCAAAGGATTGTTCTCAACTTCTCTAACATTTTCCAGTGTATCTGTGCAGATCTGTGCATAACATTGTCTTATAAATCCTTAACTGCCTTTCTGTGTGTCTGCCATATTCAGTTTCTCAGGTCTAGTTTTTTTCTTTTTTTAAGATTTTATTTATTCATAGAGATACACAGAGAGAGGCAGAGATACAGGCAGAGGGAGAAGCAGGGGAGCCTGATGCAGGACTCATCCCAGAACCCTGGGATCATGCCCTGAGCCAAAGGCAGACTCCCAACCACTGAGCCACCCAGGCATCCGTCTCAGATCTAGTTTTTTTTTTAATTTTTAAAAATATTTATTTATGATAGTCACACAGAGAGAGAGAGAGAGGCAGAGACACAGGCAGAGGGAGAAGCAGGCTCCATGCACCGGGAGCCCAACGTGGGATTCAATCCTGGGTCTCCAGGATCGTGCCCTGGGCCAAAGGCAGGCGCCAAACCGCTGCGCCACCCAGGAATCCCCAAGATCTAGTTTTGTTAATTTCCTTCTACTGCCTTTTTTTCTCCAGCCTCCTGCCTTTTCATCATCTTTTCTTTTTTTAAACATTTTTTTATTTATTTATGATAGTCATACAGAGAGAGAGAGAGGCAGAGACACAACAGGCAGAGGGAGAAGCAGGCTCCATGCACCGGGAGCCTGATGTGGGATTCGATCCCGGGTCTCCAGGATCGCGCCCTGGGCCAAAGGCAGGCGCCAAACCGCTGCGCCACCCAGGGATCCCCAAGATCTAGTTTTGTTAATTTCCTTCTACTGCCTTTTTTTCTCCAGCCTCCTGCGTTTTCATCATCTTTTACAGAATTTTGTCTCTTCTACTAATTAAAGACTAATTTCTTGAGGCTTATCGGTAATCATTATTTTCTTTTTATGATATTAAACAAATATTAAACAAACATGTTTATAGTAGTAAAATTAGACTGCACATGTAGTCTAATGTGGGACAGTCATCAGACAAAAGTGTGTGGCATTTGATAAGTCTCTGCAAAAAAATAAAAATTAAAAAAATATGTCTCTGCAAAGATGTTTCATGTGCTTTTGTGCGCAGACATTAGCTGCCTACATTGGCCTTACATAGAGTCTTAATCATGTGCTGTTTGCTGCTTCTCAGTTTGATCGTAGAGTGATGAAGTTGGAGATGCAACTATGGAGCATGGAATTCAAATCCTCAGTTTCTGCCTCTGCTTTGTAACAATCAGCACCTGTCTTTTATCCGCTATGAATGGCTTCCTCCTCCCAAACCTTTTGTGGGAAGCCAGAGATAGTCACACCTGCCCCCACAGGGATGACGAGGCGATTGTGAACGTGAGTGGTTTTCACCTCATTATATATGCATCAGGTCAACAGTGTTTTATAAGCATCTCTTGTTATATGTTAGCTGGTTTCAGGGTTTTTTATGATTATAAAGAAATTATTTCTAAATCGCTCAATAGGCCTCTTGTACATTTATCTGACGATATTTACAATTGTTAGATAAAAGGACTGGAAAGGTTTTATTCATTTTTTAAAATGATTTTATTCATTCATGAGGAGACACAGAGAGAGACAGAAGGAGGCAGAGACACAGGCAGAGAGAGAAACAAGCTCCCTGCAAGGAGCCAGATGTGGGACTCCATCCTGGACCCCGGGATCACGCCCTGAGCCAAAGGGAAAGGTTTTAAATACAGAACTCTCTTGAAAATGCAATAGTTAACTCTGATAAAAAATGCCTGACCATATTATAATGGTACATTTTCAGAGATGTAAAGTTCTGCAGTTTTACTATGACTTCATTTGAATGCAGTAGGGATAAGTAATATATTCACAAAAAGTGAGTCCATATAGCCCTTTTCAACCCAGATTCTTTGAGAGAATTAAGCCCTAAGAGTCATGAATTTTTTTCTGAAGATTGCATTTTTAAGTAATGTCTACACCCAATGTGGGGCTCAAACCTACAACCCTAAAATGAAGAGTTGCACACTCCAATGATGAGTGAGGCAGGTGCCCTGGTAATGACTTTTCTTCTGTGCACCTATATTAATACTAGATTTAAGAGGATGTTCACTAAAATCACTGTTTATATTCTGTAGTTCGCATAAGCAATCCTGTTTGAGAAGGAATTAATAGGAAAAATTATTTCAAATTACCTCCAATTCATTGACTATATTTAAGAACAATTTTCTTTAAAACTGATTTTGGAAAATTTGATGAATCGAGTATGTTCAAAAGCAATCAATTGCCTTAGAAAAACTAGTTTTAAATAACATAGCATTAGATGAATTAAATTGTGAAAAATCAGCTATTTAATAAATAGACCTGGAGCCACACCATTTGATATGTAGCAGTTAATTCAATCTGACATAATTATTCATTTTCCTTGTTTATTTTTGCCTTTTAATCTAAGAGCAGAAAAAATAGGTTACTTCTTCAACTGTCCTCTTTCTGTTAATTTGCCCATTGTATTTTTCTTCTGTAGATTTACATTTTTCCTAACTCATTAGTTGTCATCTTAATCTGTATTTAGTTTGCTGTATTGTTCACTTTCATTTTGCCTTTTTTTTTTAATTTTTAAAAAGATTTTATTTACTCATGAGACACACACACACACACACAGAGGGAGAGAGAGAGGCAGAGACACAGGCAGAGGGAGAAGCAGGCTCCATGCAGGGAGCCCGACGTGGGACTCGATCCCGGGTCTCCAGGATCAGGCTCTGGGTTGAAGGCAGCGCTAAACCGCTCAACCACCCGGCTGCCCCTCATTTTCCCTTTTTAACTAATTAAGTTGAATGACTCCCAGATGTACTGTGGGTTTTGCTTGTTCGCTCACTGTGGAAAACTTTGATGACTAGGAACTTGCCTCTAAGAATGCCTTTGACTGAACTGAAATCCATCCAGTTCAATATTCAGCCATTTCTGGTCACCAGCACCCCTACTGGCCAACGTCCTGCCTGTCCCTCTCGTCCCAGTCATATTATGACTAAGTGAGATGATAGGTGAATGTAGTTGACATGCTATTTTCCTCTTTAACCCAACCAATCCAGTATATGTATTTCAAAACATTTATTTATTGATGCATTGTTGAATAAGACAGAGAAGGTGGAGAGAGGAGCCAGTGTATAGTATGCAAGCACGTGAATAAAAAGATACTTCATCATCAAGACAGTGTGGCAAAAGAACAGACAAACGGGCAAAGGGAACAGAGCAGGCAGCTGAGAAACAGACCCACACAAATATAGTCAGCTGATCTTTGACAAAGGAACTAAGGAAATATGATGGTGAACAGATCATCTTTTCAACAAATGGTGCTGGAGCAACTGGACATCCACATGCAAAAAAATTAATCTAGGGGTCTCTGGCTGGCTCAGTCTGAGAGCCTGCAACACTTGGTCTCCGGGTTTGTAAATGCGAGCCCCATGCTGGCTGTAGAGATTACTTAAAAATAAAACTCTTTTGGGACACCTGGGTGGCTCAGCAGTTGGGTGTCTGTCTTTGGCTCAGGGCATGATCCCGGAGTGCCGGGATCAAGTTCTGCATCGGGCTCCTTGCATGGAGCCTGCTTTTCCCTCTGTCTGTGTCTCTGCCGCTCTCTCTCTCTCATGAATAAATAAATAAATTAAAAAAAAATAAGTAGGGGATCTCTGGGTGGCTCAGTGGTTTAGCGCCTGCCTTTGGTCCAGGGCATGATCTTGGGGTCCCGGGATCGAGTCCCACATTGGGCTCCCTGCATGGAGCCTGCTTCTCCCTCTGCCTGTGTCTCTGCCTCTCTCTCTCTCTGTCTCTCATGAATAAATAAATAAAATATTTTTAAAAATTAATAAATAAAAATATAAATAAATAAATAAATAAAAATAAAAATCTTTTAAAATAAATCTAGACCATAGACCTTATATACCCTTTATTTTTTAATGTTTTTTTAAGATTTTATCTTTAAATAATCTCCACACCCACCATGGGGCTCAAATTCACAACTTTGAGATTAAGAGTCACACAATCTACCAACGGAGCCAGCTGGGCACCCCAGACCTTATACTCCTTAAAAAATTAACTCAAGTGCATCACAGAGATAAATGTAAAATGAGGAAACCATAGACATCTAGATGATAACACAGGAGAAAATCTAGATGATCTGGGGTTTGGTAATGACATTTTAGATATAATCCATGAAAAAAATAACTGATAGCCAATATTGCATTAAAATCAAAAAGGTCTGCTCTACAAAAGATACCATCGTGGCAATGGGAAGAGAAAACACAGTCTAGAAGAACTATTTGCAGGGTGGCTGGATGGCTAGGCATCTGCCTTTGGCTTGGGTTGTGATCTCCAGGTTCTGGGATTGAGCCCCACATGAGGCTCCCAGCTCAGCGGGGAGTCTGCTTCTCCCTCTGCCTCTTTCCCACTTGTTCTTTCTCTGTCTTTCTCTCTCAAATGAAAAAATTAAAAATATTTTAAAAATATATTTGCAGAAGACAGATCTGATGAAGGGCTGTTGTTATCCAAAATATACAAAGAAGTCTTAACGTTCAACAATAAGAAAATAACTCAATTTAAAAATAGTCAAGGTATCTGGGCAGACGCCTCACCATAAAGGTACACTTATGGCAAACACGTCGATAAAGAGAAGTTCCACATCATATGTTATTAGGGAATCACAAATTTGAATGAGATACACAAATGTTGGAATGGTGAAAATGCAAAATGCCGACAACACAAATTGCTGGTGAGGATGCTGAAAATCAGGAGCTCTCATATGCAGGTTATGGGAACACAAAATGATAAGGTCACCTTGGAAGACAGTTTGGCAGTTTGTTAAAAACTAAACTTACTTTTACCATAAGATCCAGCAATGGTGCTCTTTGCTATTTACTAACCAAAGGATGCAAAATCTTATATCCACACAAAAAACCTGCGCATGGGTGTTTATAACATCATTGCCAATATCTGGAAGCAAGCAAGGTGTCCTTCAGTGGGCGAATGGATACATAAACGGTTGTACCTCCAAAGCAGAACATCATTCAGTGCTAGAAAGAAATGAGCTATCAGGCCATGGAAAGCCACGGATGGAACCTGTAGTGCATATCACTAAGTGAAAGAAGCCAGTCTGAAAAGTCTACATACTGCGTGATTCCAATTCTGACTTTCTAGAAAAGGCAAAACTACAGAGACAGTAAAAAAATCAGTGGTTGCCAGGGGATTGGGGGGGGGGGGCGATGAATAAGCGGAGTACAGAGGGTTTTTAGCACAGCAAGTCTATTCTGTACCCTATAACAGTGATACACGTCATTATACATTTGCCCAAACCCACAGGATGCACAAGCCCAAGAATGAACCCTAATGTAAAGCATGGACTCTGGGTGATAATGATGTGTCAGTGTAGGTTTGTGGATGTTAACATCTTGCGTGAGATTTTGATAGTAGGATAGGCTGTGCACTTAGGGGGGCAGGGGGATGTCTGTGATTTCTGCTCACCTTAACTGTGAACCTAAAACTGTTCTAAATAATAGAATCTATTTTTTTTAAAGATTTTATTTATTTATTTGAGAGAGAGAGACAGAGAGAATAGGCAGAGGGACAGAGACAGAAGCAGAAGCACTCTGCTGAGCAGGGAGCCTGCTGTGGGACTTGATCCCAAGACCTGTGCTGAAGGCAGATGCTTAATAGACTCAAGCCACACAGGCATCCTGAATCTTTTTTTAAAGATTTTATTTATTTATTCATGAGAGACACAGAGAGAGGCAGAGACATAGACAGAGAGAGAAGCAGGCTCTTCACGGGGAGCCCGAAGTGGGACTTGATACCCGGACCCAGGATCACGCCCTGAGCCAAAGGTAGACGTTCAACCACTGAGCCACCCAGGCGTCCCCAACGCTATTTTTGTAAAAATATTTCAGGCAAGTGTTTTGAAGAAAATACCTGAAGGTAATATGATAGGGAGTATGTGGAGGGGCAAATTTTGATGGGTTATAGGTGTTCTCTATAAGAGATTTCAAACTTTTTTTTTTTTGGTGAGGGAGGTTGTCTAATCCTAGGGTTTCCTGCTGCTGTTGAGGTGAGAGGGTAGTGTTATTACCATATTGTTAGCAAATTGTGTGTATGTGTATGTGTGTGTGTTGCACTCAACAATATTTTCAGATTTTTTTTAAGTTAATATAGTAGTCTTTATTACCTATCGTATGATCCTCTTGGTGAATCAATGTGCATACCATTTGCCAAAACAGAAAGAGCATTTGCTGCTCCTAGGACTCACGGTTTAATTTGCATCTATTAATGAACATTATTGATCATATTTTACACATCTCTACATTTTCATTGATTTATTTCTTTTGACTTATCCTGTCAAAAGACTGGAAAAGTGTGTTAAAGTTTCCCCAAACAAAAAACAAAACAAAACAAAACAAAAAAAAGTTTCCCCAAACAATTTAGTGTCTTTGCATTTTAAAACACATTTTGTAAGTACATTTCAAATATATTTGGATGCTTTGTCATTCACCTCATAAATATTCATGACTATAATAGCTCCATTGACATTTTATCTTAATTGATGAGTGCTTTCAAATTTTGTCCTTGACATATTTTAGTATCAAACATTTCAGCAAATCAAACTTCGTTGCTTTTTTATAAAACTTCTTTTTGTGCAGATGCATTGGTTAAAGACTTGGAACATTAATTTTCTATATATATTTCTAAAAAAAAAGACAGAATTACTTAAATCAACTTCAGATTATGAAAAATAGAGAAAAGTACTTCTCAATAACCTTTCTGAGCGTGATTAAAAGAAGTATAACCACCAAAACACAAAATGAGGTCATCATTCAGTATGTACTGATTTTGGAAGGAAATGGATGGGAGCCATTTGAAAAACAGAGAACTAAATAGGAAAACACATTGATAGACATATTTATTGTTTAAGTCATTGGGTAAGTAATTTCCATTCAATATGTTTTTAAGTGTTTCATCAAATCATGGTTTCCAGGGAGCACGTGGCTGGCTCTTTTGGTAGAGCATGCAACTCTTGATCTTGGGGTCGTGAATTCAAGCCCCATGTTGGGTGTACAGCTTACTTCAAATCCTGGTTTCCATATTACTATGTCATGTGCTTCACCTTAGAGATTGTCATGCTGTGACATGCCTTGTTTTGTTGTATTTATGTATTTCACCTGGCAAATGAATGTGTTAATATTTATATGCTTAGAGATTTATTTTTTTAAGATTTTATTTATTTATTTATTCATGAGAGACACAGAGAGGCAGAAACATAGGCAGAGGGAGAAGTAGGCCCCGAGATGCGGATTCCTGATGCGGGATTCAATCCAAGGACCCCAGGATCACAGCCTGAGCTGAAGGCAGATGCTTAACCACTGAGCCACCCAGGTGCCCCTGCTTAGAGGTTTAAAAGTAAATGCACAAGATTTCCATGTTTGCACATTTAGAATGTTTCTGCAAAAGGCACACAGAAGATTCCATTTTACAACATTATCATTGGAAATACATACCACAATTAGATATACAGAACACAGGAGCATAGTTTTAAAACAGAATGGTGTGGTTTTCGGAGTAAATTCTAAATCTTATTCCTTAATTCTCAATCTCATTCATTCTGTGTACTTCAATTTTAGATGTGTGAAGTAACAGGAAGTAGATGATTGCTACCTTGTAATAATGCACTTTCCCACAAAGATGTCTGTCTGTCTCATAATTCCCAAAATGTGTGACCACATTTTTAGATGTCAACGGAGAATTAAAGCTGCAGATGGAATTAAGCCTGCTAATTAGTAGACTTTAAAATAAGAGGATTATCCTAGGCCACCAGTGTAATCCTAAGGGTACTTAAATGTGGAAATGGGAGGCAGAGCAGTGTTCGAATGAGGTGATACCTCATGAGGAGGTAGGACTCACTGGGTCATTGTTGGCTTTGAAGAGGAAAGAGTCCACAAGCCAAAGAATGTGATCAACCTTTCTAAGCTGTAGAAGACAAGAAAACATGCTCTGCTGTAGCGCCTCCAGAAAGGACCGCAGCCTTGCTGCCATCTGTGAAACCCATATGGACTTGTGAACTCCAGAGCTGAAGATCTGTAAGTTTCCATTGTTTATGATTTTGCACTTAGATTCACTCGCTTACAATTCAAATATTTGCCCAAAAGCCCATGGGCCTCTTGGTTGTGAGAATGAGAAAGTGTTGTCCACAAGGCAACATAGTGACAGGTGACCAAGTCAAAAAATGGTCCTCGGGGAGGGGGTCACCATTTGTGCAATGCAGCTGTTCTGTAACTGCTTTCAAACCCAGCATGCCAAGCTCAGAGTGTCCGCTGTGTAAAAGGTGACATTATTTCAGTTTTGCAAGCTCAAGGTTTTAGAGCTTCATTGGAAACAGCATGAGGCCTACCCATTCTTTATTGTCATTCCTGGCTCACATCCATGTCACAGCTAGATTGAAATAGAAGGATGAGAGCCTAATTATTTTGCTTTTTGTTTCATTATTTCATTTTAGTCAGTTAACAAAATGAGGCACACATGTGAAATTAGCAGAAAGACTTCTTGATAATGACTTCCTGTAGCCATCACTGAATTTCCTCATTTAATCAATAATTTCATTATTTTATGTGGAGCTGTGTAAAGCTCCCCTTTCCGTGTACATATATACATAACTAATTTTGTTGTTTCAAAACATTCATTCCTGCCAAAACTATTTATACCATTTTAAAATATTAAAAATTTTTCATGTTTAGTTCCTATCAGCATGCTGTCTTGATTATATTATGGAGTATCATTATTTCAATGTAAAATTTTGACAAATGACCATAATAAATCTATTGATTTATTCCATTATATTATATGGAAAAGTCTTGACTGGTAGCAATGCTGCCAAGCTTCAGAAGAATGTTCTCTTCAGCAGAGAAAAGTCCTGTTTTTTACTCTGCTTCTGTTTTAGCACATGGTGTTGGATATGATACAGACTGATACAGCAACACAAGACTGCAGATTGAAAGTGCGAATCAAGAAGATTCTACAGGTATATTTTTCTCAACACTTATTGCTAATACCCACCTCAATGTAATGCAAGAAAATGCACAGATTATATGGTATCTCCATTTCTGAAATGTGAGAATTTTTTTTTAAGGGAAAAAATGTGCTTTTAATGTCTTTGGCTTTTGTAAGAATCTTTCCACCTAGGTAAGTTTACACTCACTTTTACTCCTAGGAATGTGTGTTATATGTATTCTGAGTGATTGTAACTAGTTTCTTTTTTTTTTAAGATTTTATTTATTTATTCATGAGACACACAGAGAGAAAGAGAGGTAGAGACACAGGCAGAGGGAGAGAAGTAGGTTCCATGCAGGGAGCCTGACGTGGGACTCAATCCCGGGTCTCCATTATCATGCCCTGGGCTGAAGGTGGTGCTAAACCACTGAGCCACCTGGGCTGCCTTGATTGTAACTGGTTTATGGGTAAGTAACACCTGAAGATGTTTCCTTTCCTAAAAGAATGTAACTATGCTTTCTTTTTGTGACAATTCCGTGTACAGTATTTTTCAAACAAAGGAAGGCTTTAGACTTTTGCAAGCTCACAAAAACCTCCTCTATTACAAATTCTTTTTTATTTAAGGAATTTTAAACCTTTAAACCCTACCCTTCTTACCCCAAGGTAAGTTCAAGAGTGAGATGTGTGTATCTGATTGATTTCTGCAGTGGAGGAGACCATTGGTTAGCATTTTGGCTCCCAGCTGCCCAGATGGCATTTTCCATTGAAAAATCTGCAAAGGTAGGTATTTTGGAATCAGGGAAAAGAAGAAACCAGGTCTGGTCTAGTAGGTGTTCCTGCTTTGAAGAGCAGCCTGCACACATTATTTTTGCAGCAGAGGTAACAAATATGTGTTGAGCTGCCATCATTCCCACATATGTAATTCTCGTAACAATTTCAAAATAAGTCCTGTATTCATTTGATGAATCTATTTTGGTTCTGGAGATTAAGTGACTTATAAGAAGCTGAGAGAGGGTGAGAATTCAGTCTTGTCTATCCACAAAGTCCAAGCTCTCATGACTGTATTCTCCTGTGTTTTCTGTCATAGAACAGATATGGTTTTCCAGGCAAGTCACGTCCCTGGGTTGTGCAGGAATTCACAACACACCACGGAAATATCTGTGTCCACAAAAACCAGAGAGGATGGGGTTAAGCAGATAAAAATACAACAGTCGTTTTAGAAATCTAGATTTAAAAGAGGAATAGAAGCAAGGCAAGATGATGTTTGATTATGATACATAATGGATTCCTCAAATGCTTAAATGTAATTAAAGATATAAAAAGGATAGAAGGAAACGTAAAAATGCTATGAATATACAGCACTGTAATGAGTTGCTTCCTTAAGACACAGCACTAGTTGCAGACACTTGTCCATTTAAAAAAAAAAAAAAAAAAAAAAAAAAGCAGCCAAAGAGAGAAGGCAGTTTAGGAAGACAAAGATGATGTCAGTGGAGCTCCTGCAGGTGGTGAGGTTGGGGCAGGAGGGGGAAGTGATGGAGAAGAGAGAGGTTCACATGGTTAGACTGTCCTTTAGTAGAGGCCCTGAAGGATGATGGCATTGTCCAGAGCACTAGATAAGTTTCACAGTTTCATTGGCAACTGAATAAAAATGAATATAATTCCATTGCCATCAAATCCTTGAGATTTAGTACATTTAATTCTATTTAATTCTATTTTGCAGAGAGTGATGAATATGGAATTTATGTTCGGCAGGACCGTCAAGAAAGCAACATTTCTCTTGATACCCTACTCTGATAATCGTCTCATTTGGCTACATAAATAAGCCTGGAATGGACAGGAGATTGCAATTTTACTGGATTTAAGATAACACTGCAGCTGAGAGCTTGGAATCTTCCAAGACTTTCTCCTGCTTTCAAAAGTCACAAATGCAGAACCATTAGATTTCTCCATCAGATTAATATTTTTCCTAAAAAATGCAGTTTCTTGGGATTGGTCAGTCTTCAGTTGGATAATGGTGGTGGTCAGTGCTCTGGGATTTTGAAAGTTACAGTCCTTCCTTAAGAAGGCATTTTGTGAAAGGAAATTGGATTATTGTGTATGCTTAAGAAAAAAAAATGAAAGGTTTAAGCCTTTTCTTCTTTGAAAAAAAGAGTAATTTTTAACCTTAAAAATACTATTGGAATTCCAAAGCAGCAGCAAAAATGTCTTACGTGTGCCTATCTGTGAGATCAAATATGTATAAAAGAATATGATGCATGTAATCATAATTGTAGTGTCAGAGCACGGTTTCTGGATCTCAGCCCTATCAACATTTGTGTCTGGATATTTCCCTGTAGTGGGGGTGTCCTGTGCATCGCAGGACATTGAACAGCACCTCTGGTCTCCATCTACTAGATGCAATAGTAGCCCTCCAGCTATCACTCCAAAAATGACTCCAAGCATTGTCCATGTTCCCTACAGGGAATCACTGCCCATTGAGAACCACTGTGTTAGAGATGAAGTTGTTTCTTGTAATTCTGCTGTTGGAGAGATTTGTTTTCCTTTCCTTATATATTTTTTTTATCACCTGAAATTCTACCCAAACATCACAGAAAATGTAAGTTCTGTGAGAACAGGGATCTTGTCCGTCTTGCTTATTAGCCTACTCAGGGCCTAGCATTTTAATAAATACTTCTTGAATAAATGAATAGAAATACAATAAAAATAAATCTGCTCATGCTTTATTGAGTAGATAAAAGAAGATGTGATTTCATTAATAATATATTTAGATCTATTTGAGTTCTTAAGCTTTGTATTAAATGGAATTTTACTGACCTCGGATTAGTGAATTTTCCAAGTAATATAAATCTACTCTTTCTCATTCTCTTCTCTATTAATTGGGTTACTCAACCAATAGGCATTGTGTGCAAGGTTGTAAAGAAATACATAACAAATATATTAGATATTGTTATCACTTTGTAATTTGTAATAGGAAGAACTCTACAAAATGTGAAGATACTTTGTAGACTGAAAAGGAAAAAGCCATTCATATCATTTAACTGGTTGTTTGGCTTTGCTTGCTTATGTTTCAGCTGGATGTTCTGGGAATTGAGGCGATGTGTTCAAACTTTGGGGAAGAAAGTGATGGTGAACATACCCCCATAGACTTCAAGAGGAATGGAAGCCACCAGAGCTGCTTCACAACAGACGGGTTACCCAGCAGTGCCAGAGAGTCAGGGATGGGAGCAAATGAAGACTCTGCTATTCAGGGTGTGGGGAGGTGAGTGCTAAAGTCAATTTGCAGCGATAGACACAAGACTGAAAGGCCAGAAGCATGGGGATCCCTGGGTGGCTCAGTGGTGTACTGCCTGCCTTCGGCCCAGGGCATGATCCTAGAGTCCCGGGATCGAGTCCCACGTTGGGCTCCCTGCATGTAGCCTGCCTTTCCCTCTGCCTGTGTCTCTGCCTCTCTCTCTGTGTCTCTCATGAATAAAAAAAAAAAAGGCCAGAAGGAAACATTTCAGTAGTATCCAAAATCTATTGTGTTTACTCATGAAACTATGGATGACGAGGCTGGCAGATTTGGAAACAGCCGGCAACTTGGGGAAGCCAGAGGAAGTAGGCAGCCGTTATTGGGGATTCCTGAGAGCAAAGAGAAGCTGCCCATCACTGGGATGGAGGCTTGGGATAAGGATTCAGCTTTCTTCGGGGCCAGAGCTCACCCCTGCCGGCAGACTTGAGGGCTGAGGGTCCTGCTGCGGGAGGGGGTTGTGACAGGGCTGTGACAACATGTTCTGAGAGGCAGGTGTGTCATTTGTGGGGGGCATGCTTATTTCCACTGAGGACTTTGCCATCTGCACTTGCAGTGGGGCCACCGAGTGAGAAATGCCTGGGTCTGCAGCGGCAACCAGGCACACGCCAGCTCCCTTCCATCTCATTGTGGGGTCGGAGACATGTGCCTTCTGCTGATGCTGGGGACTCAGCTCAACTGCGTTCTATTGTAGTAGAAGGGAGGGAGGGAGGAAAGAGGAAGAATGCAAAGAAGGTAGATGGAAGGAAGGGAAGGAGGAAGCAAGAAAAGAAAGGGAAGGAAGGGGAGAGAAGAAACAGAGTCAGGATGAACACAAAGCAGGAAGGAAGGAGGAAGAAGGAAAGAACATGATGGAGAGTTACCTAAGAGTCTTAGGCCTTTCATGGAACTTGTGCTGAAATTAAAAGCATAGATTGTGCCCTTGGAAATCTCACACGCGTGCAAACCCATTTCTTGTCATTCTTTTGTGGCTTCCATAATGTCCTGAGCGTAAAGAGCCCTTCCGGGAAGTCTTGAGACAGAAGTCCCCGGCACAGGGCCCGCTCCACCCGCCTGCAGTCTCCCATGCGCCGGTCCCGGGGAGGCTCTTAGGGAATGCCTCCTAGTAAAAGTTACTTCCAGTTGGAATGTAAGGAAGCTTTCCGCAAAGGTAAGTTGCTGTCCCTCTTATTTGGCTCTTAACATATCCAGGTGCATCTCGTGAACAGCTCTTCCCAACTCGTGCGGAGCTTTCTGCCGCCGTATTTCAGGGTTCAACAGCCAGATGGGGCTCCCCCGGGCCACGTCTATTCACTGCTGCTCTTCCCCTCATCCCGCTCTAAAGCTCCCTTCTTCCCCCAGGGCTCTCCGGCACTGCTGTCTGTGCGGCCACTTGTCAGCTTGTGGCCCTCGGGTCTGGCTCACGGGCTTGGCCTCCGTGTCCTCCACGGTGGGCTCACAGGAGCCCGTGGATTTTCCGGCTGCCCCCTCTCGTCGCGTGGCTGGCATCGGTGACCTCCTCGGGTCCTAGAAGGCAGCCGGAGCCATGGCCCCGCTGCTGCTGGCTCCCCTGAGAGCTCCCTCCCACCGGGACTTAGCAAGGTTCCCGACCCTCTTCTTCCTGGTTTCCCTCCTCCTAGAATGCTTTGTCCTGAGGACCCTTCCTTCCATTCCCTTCCCTGTGGATCGTGGCCTGGGGCCAGTTCTGGGAGAATCTGATAGCCCTTGTCTCCTTACCCTCCATCTCTAGCACATCTTTGCGTCTGTTCTTCTCCTCGTGAGCACCTTCCAGGCTTCTGGAATGTCCATCACCCCCCAGAGCTCTACTACCTCCAGGGCAGCACCACGCAAATGCCACCCCTGAGTCTCATGGCTCCCAGCTGGGTATTTTTATACACAATGTCTACAGTTCCGGCCCGGATGTCCTACCAGAGCGAACACATCTGATCTAGACCACACTTCTGCGAGGACATGTTGTTCACCACTTTCTTCCTCCTGTCCTCTCCTTAGGCCAAGGCAGCCTTGTCTGTGGGGCTGAGGCTGGGGCGAGGTTCAGCTGATTTGCCTTTCCGGGAGGCTCCCACCGGAAGACAGGAGCACCTCCTGTGGCACTCCAGACCTTGGGCAGTCCTGCTGGTGGACATCTGCCCTGAAGGCAGGGCAAGGGCTCCACCCACGTCTATGCCTAATTGTGTGCTATGAGCTGCTTCTCTCTTTGAGCCACAGCAGCTAGAAAGGCCCAACATTCCCTGATCGCTCTGGGTTTTGGCTCCTCCCAGAAGCTAGTTCTCAGGCAGTTCTGTGGAGTCTTTGCAGCTTTTCAGTGCTTTGAACAAGTCTTCACAAGTTTGACCCTAATTAATTCATAATTAAAGCCAGTGATATTTACTAAAAATTCCTAAAGACTTTAATAACTCACTTGAGCAAAAAAAAGGTATTCCTAAAATATTCATGCCAAAAAAAAGGTATGAAATAACAAAGACTAATTTGTGTATGCTTTAAAAAAAGAGAGAGAGGGAAGTCTTTAAAAGGTTATTTCATCCAGATTTTGAAGACTTATATTTTCAGCGAGAGTGGCGAGATCTGAGGGACTCATGTAGCATGAATGAAAGAGGAAACCCAATGATTTCTCTTTTCTGTGCTACTACTTTAATCCACACCCCTCTCCTGCCTTCTGAGAATTATAATTATCTCTCACACGGTTACTTAAGTCTTTCCTGGTTCTCACTTCACGACTTCAGGCTTAGTTTCCTTTGGTAAAATGACGATGCCTTTCTGCTCCCATACTCAGAGATCATCAGTGTCTTTGGGCCACCACAGGAGTCACTGCACCCTGCTCGGGTAGGCCAACATGCCTCTGTCTGCAGGCTGGGATGTGGTCTTAGCTCACACTATTTATCACCCTGAATTTAGAAGATGCTTCTGATGAATGAATGTTGCATTAGCATGTGCCCCATGTTCTCCCAAGTGATCATCCCTTCTTCTTCACCAACCATGCTATTCCACAGAGCGTTCATTTAACCACCACTCCCAACGATGCATGAACACTTCCCCTAGTCTCGTTTCTGAAGCCTTAAAAAAAAAAAAAAAAAAAATCTTCCAGTTGTGCCTGGCTGGGTCAGTTGGAAGAGCTTATGACTCTTGATCTGGAGGTCAGGAGGTTTAGTTCCAAGTTGGGTGTAAAGATTAAATAAATAAAAACTTGGAAAAAAAAATCTTTCAGGGGCACTCAATGGCTTAGGTGGCTAAATTTCCAACTGTTGATTTTAGCTCAGGTCATGATCTCATGGGTCATGGGATCAAGCCCCACATTGGGCTTCTCACTTAGCCAGGAGTTGGCCTGAAACATTCTCTCCTCTGTCCCTTTTCCTGCTCCCATGCTCTCATGTTCTCTCTCTCTCAAAATAAATGAATCTTTATGTTTTTTTAAAATTTTATTTATTTATTTAAGAGACAGTGAGCAAGAGAGAGCAAAGGAACAGGGGCAGAGGGAGAGGGAGAAGCAGGCTCCCCACTGAGCAGGGAGCCCAACGAAGGACTCGATCTCAGAACCCTAGGATCATGCCCTGAGCTGAGGCAGACACTTAACTTAATTGACTGAGCCACCCAGGTGCCCCAATAAATAAATCTTTAAAAAAAGTTTTCCATACTACTTTTGTATGCCAACATGTATACAAGGACTCTTTTCAATGTAGTAATCACGTAATCATTTTGAGTACTGCAGCTGTGTGTCATGATTTGGGTATCCTCTTCTCATCCTACCACATGGTGCACATACTGCATATCTGACATAGAGTAATTCATCCTTAATCTTAAAATTTAATTTTTTTAGATCATTCTACTGTATAGGATTAATGCACGCGTGTGCGTACACACACACACACACACACACACACATATTAGCAATGAGGAGAATTTCAATGCAAATGAATGTTTCACCCTTACCAGGGTTAATAAGTCATTAACCTAATTAAGAGGCAACCAAACCAGATGGTGAAGAATCATAAGAAAGGGTATAAGGGATAAAAGACAAGCCTGAACAGAAGTGGACTTTTAGAAGACCTTAGGAGAGGTATCCTATGCTTAGGGAAAGTAAATCCAGATGTTAGAACTGTCTTTCTGTCTGTTAGAAAGAAGAATGTTCAGACTCTAAAAAGAGGGAACCCAGAGTGTGTGTTTCAGCACAGAATCAGCATGAGCAGAGCTAAGCAAATTGGGACTGCAGGCTGAAAGTTAAAAAGAACAATCTGCATTTGGCTGGCTATCCACTTAAAGCACCCACAGAACTTTGCTCTTCTAGAATGGTAGTGGGAATTAGCAGACAATTCTTCACAATTGCAAGTCATAAACTCTGAAAGACAAGGAACATCTGGCTCAAGAAAGAAAACAAAAAAATTATGTCCCTCCGAACGAGCATCATTTACCATAAAGGATGCTCACTTTTAAGTATTAACTTAAAGCTACAGGGAAGGAAAATCTTGAAACAGATTTCATGAGCAAGACATGGCAAACAGTAATCCATTGTAGAATTCCCCTAACTTCTAAGTTAGTATCATTAACATGCTCTGAAGACAGTAAGCTGGTTTATTTTAATGAAAAATTGTAATTATCTGAAACTTCAATGATATTTACTTGTCACTTTGGTCCCTCTAACCATTTTCACAGAAGGTCTTCAATTTTGCATCTAGACAAGATTGGGCGCGTTCAGGGTGGTATGGCTGTAGACTAATTTTGCATCCAAAAAGTATATTAGATGTTGTTCCTGGGGATGCACTGCTATGTTGGCCCTTCATCAGTGAAGAGTGAATGAGTGAGTGGTTAACAGAATGTTATATGAACATCTCTTGTTGGCATTTCTTCCTCTTCAGATCCCACCTACAATAAGATTTAAGTGAGCAGAGGGCAGCCTCGGTGGCTCAGTGGGTTAGTGCCGCATTCAGCCCAGGGCATGATCCTGGAGACCCAGGATTGAGTCCCACATTGGGCTCCTGCATGGAGCCTGTTTCTCCCTCTGCCTATGTCTCTGCCTCATTCTCTCTCTCTGTGTCTCTCATGAATAAAAAAATAAAATCTTAAAAAAAAAAAAGATTTAAATGAGCAGAGAAATGGATTTATTATCTTCTTGGCTATAGCATTGCTTTCTAATTTCATTTATCATTAGCTTTTTTGTTGTTTTTTAAAGATTTTATTTATTGGAAAGAAAGAGAGCGAGCGCACACAAGCAGGGGGAGCAGCAGAGGGAGAGGAGGAAGCAGGCTCTCCACTGAGTAGGGATCCTAATGCAGGGCTCAATCCCAGGACCCTGGGGTCATGACCTGATCTAAAGGCAGATGCTTAACACACTGAGCCATCCAGGCACCCCTGTACAACCTTTTTTGAATGGTAATTTGCCCTTAGCTGTTGGAGTTTTAATTGTGTGTTCCCTTTGAGTAGCAATTATACCTGTTGGAGTTTTTCCCAATGTAAATATGTGTGTTGTGCAAAGATTCATACACAAAGGTCAAAAGGAATCTAAGTGACCACATGTAGGAAATGATCATTTGTGTTTCAGGGTCCTAAGATAAGGCCACTTGAAAGTAATTAGTGAGGGACGCCTGGGTGGCTCAGTAGTTGAACGTCTGTCTGCCTTTGGCTCAGGGTGTGATCCCATGGTCCTGGGATCGAGTCCCACATTGGGCTTCCTGAATGGAGCCTGCTTCTCCCTCTGCCTGTATCTCTGCCTCTCTCTGTGTGTCTCTCATGAATAAATAAATAAAATCTTAAAAAAAAATAATGAGTGAATTCATGGGAATGATTTTTGTGATATGCTACTGGATTTTGAAAAAAAAAAAATAAAAGAAAGTTGCAGAAGAATATATGCCGTATAGAAAGCATGAACCAAATCTATTCTTTATCTTGCTTTTTTTTTTTTATCTTGCTTTTGTGCTTGTGTGTTTCACACAAGGAACCAAATATATACCAATCATATAACAAGTAATATTTGTACTATATTTGTACGAGGAATGATTCGAAGACTTTTTTCTTTGTTTTTTATAAATATGTAGATATGATCCCATTTTGAAGTAAAACATGCTTAACCTTAAAATAAATAAATAAAAATATACACATAACTTTCAAAGTAAGATTACCCACCAGATGCAAACTTTCTAAAAACACTTGGAATCCATGCAGTAGGAGGTAGTTGGGCATTTGGCTGCTGCTCATTGAATATTTATGGCTTGAAAAAAAATATTTATGGCTTGAGAACCTAAGAGTTCTTTTGTATATTCTATTTAAAAATTAAATAGGGATGCCTGGGTGGCTCAATCAGTTGAGCATCTATCAGTATTGGCTTGTGGTCTTGGGTCCTGGGATCGAGTACTGAGACAGCTCTGTGCTGGGCAATCTGCCTGGAATTCTCTTCCTCTCCTTCTGCCCTGCAGCTTGTGTTTTCTCTCTATCTCTCTAAGATAAATAAGTAAAATCTTTTAAAAAATAAAAATTAATGTTATATGTATGTATAACTATATATATAACTATATATAAATAGATTTATATATATATATAAAATATAACTTCTGACTCCTATTGAGGAGGCAATCCCACCTGAAGCTGACATGTCACATCTTGTGCATCACACATCTCCATCCTCAAAATAATCACAAGGGTTATTCATAAGCCCAAATGCTTTGCATGTACAAGGCAATTGTAAAAGTAAGTGGCTTCTTCTTCTACAAAATGTCAGGAATGTAAACTTCTGTGAATATTATTGCAGATTATCTCATGTCATGAACGTTGAAAGAATATTCATCAAGGGTATGAAGATAGGGGCCACCTGGGTGGCTTAGTTGGTTGAGTGTAAAACTCTTAGATTACCGTGAGATCACGTTCTCAGGATGGACGAGGTTAGGGTCTGTGCTCAGCGTGGAGTCTGGTTGAGATTCTCTCTCTCTTTCCCTCTCCTGCCCCTCCCCCTGCTTGCATACATGCTCTCTCTCAAGTAAAATAAAATCTTAAAAAGAGTATGAAGATACGTCTTTACAGAAATGCATCATAATCAAAATACATTAGCAAGCACAAAACTAAGGCTGATGTAAATGTTAATAACTGTATAGTATTTTAGTACTCTGCATTGGTTCTGCTTTATATCATTCTACATTCACTGATTTTCTGCATCTTGTTATTTGCTGTAAACAAAAGTTTGTTTCTTTCACTTTTTTCTTGGCTGTTTTCTCCCATAAATAACATTCTACTGATAGTGCGGATTATTCAGGAACAGGGAGATAATGGGAACTAAAATAAGTAGGTAAGGAGTATTTTTCTTTATTCTAAACATTCCATCTGTCTAACTATATTTATAGTATGTAAAACACCTGTTTTTATTTCCAAGGGACCAATCTGGTTCTAAAGTCGCAGCTGGTGATAGTCTGTGAGGGTGTTTAGATACTATTTCTTGAGCATGGCAGATGGCTATCAAAAGCAACTTCATAATTTTATTTTTTATCACTATCCCCAAATTTGGACAAACTCAGACAGAATTGACAGGACTTCAACTTGCACAGTGCAGGACATGTGTTCAGTCGGTATGCATAAGCGATAATAACCATAAGCATGTGAGAGTTGAAGGGACCAACCCCTGGGAATGTTAATCTCATAAATATAATGCTATTAATATATAGCATTATATAATTACATATAATATAAGAAGTCAATCCCTAGGACTAAATGTAGATGAGCAATGACGGTAGTAATTTCCAAGAGCTACGTTGAACTGTCGAATTGACTGCACTTGACCAGGTCTCATTCAGCACTAGCAATAGTAGAGAAGGGTCCCTCTCTATATGCCAGTCTGTGCAAGAAGGCAGAAATGGCACAATATAAATAAGTTTAGGATGAACTGTAAAAGAGGATGAGATGTCCAGATCTAGTGACACTGGGGTTAAAAACTAGGGTTTGCAAAAAATAAAACTGACCAACTATTTGTTGCAGTGACTTGGACAATTCCTTGTGTGAAGGACTAAAGGTAAGACGAAAAGTACGACCTCTCCAGTTGAGGGATTAACTCAAGGGAAATCAACTTGGAACACACAAAATATTCTCAATACCTACTTCAAGAATATACTGGTTGAGAAACCAGATCCTTCAACCATGTGCAGTCTGAATACTCGTTATCTTTACAGCGTGATATTATTGAAATATTTGACATGTGTACAGTTGGTAAAATTGATGAAATGCAACAATGACAACTCTAATGATGAATAAGAGAGAATAAGAATAAAGATAATAAATATCCATGAAACTTAAGTTCTTAGTACTTTTGATCTGATTATCCTAAGTGAATTAGTCCAATTTTCAACACGTTCAATATTATGTGCACTTATTGTATCTGATCTATATGACATTAAAGCATTTAAGAAAATCAGACATATCAGACTGTGATTTGAATTAAATGACTAGAAATTTTCATTAGGTGTGTAATCAATGTTCAAATGTCCATAGAAACTTAATCGTTTTGCTTAATGACCTTTTGCTTTATTGGTTAAGTAAATAAAATATGAGTATTTAGAAGAATGCTGTAAAAATAAATTGGGTATCAGTAAAAATAGTGGTATTCTTCATGCACATAAACTTGGATATAAGGAATCTATCAACATTAAAAAGGGCAGATGCATCAATATTTCACCTTGTTCATAGCTACTAGTATTGGAGATTTAAATTAAATCTAGAAATAACTGCTGGTTAAGGAGAGTGAAAACTAAGGAAAGAATTCCCTCTGGAATATGGCAAATAAGTTTCTGAAAATACTAACGATATAATCATTATTTGAAAATATGTAATTTTAGAATATTTAAATCAAGAAATAGGAAGCAAAGAAGGCCATCCCAAGGAACCATTTTTTGCTATTAATAGAATTCTTTTTTTCATAATCTCTATGCCCAAACATGGGGCTCAAACTCACAACCCCAAGATCAAGAGTTGCATGCCGTACCAATTGAGCCAGACAAGAGCCCCTAGAATTCTTATTAAATGTGTTCACAAAAAAAAAAAAAAATGTGTTCACCATTGAAAGGGAAGTATGTGATTGAATTCAGCATTTAAAAATGTAAGGTGAAAGAATTAAAAGTCAAAGGATAACAGGTAAAATTGAAGACTGTATATAGTTAACCCTGTGGATACCACTTGACAAAGAACATAACTGAGAGTCACTCATTACTGCCCAATGGGAGGGATGAAACTGAAAGTTGAAAGCCATCTCAAGTTTGAAAGCATTTCTGAGACTACCCAGTGGAGGCAGTCAGTAGGCACTTGGATAGATGGGTTTGGAGATCATAGGACGGATGTCTGGGCCCCGGCTAGATCTCGGGCACCATCATCTGATGGACTGCACATGAAGACCCAATAACCCACTGGGAAGCAGTGAGAAAGGGTAGGGGTTCACAAGGGGATGTGACCTGTCCCATCCTGAGAGGTGTGCAGAAGATGCTGGTACAGGGCTCTGGGAAACACAGCCAGGGACACGGGGAACAGTACAGGAGAACATGCGTGTTTGCAGACACTGTGTGGGACAGGAATGAAAACTGTACGTCCTATATTTGTCAACACCCCCTCTCTCAGATCTTAGCAGGAGCCACCTGGATGGAGGTGGATGAGAAAGACAGACTAGCAAAGAGGAGGATTGGTAGGAGGTGAGTAAATAGAGGTGGCGGTGGTACAGCTCAAGAAATTTGGCTCCAAAGGTGAGCCCAGACACAGGGTGGTGTCTTGGGGAAGTGGGACCAAGGGAGCTTGTTATGTTTTATATGGGAAAGAGCAAAGCCTGTTAGCACTGGGAAGTATGAAAGAGAAAGGGTAGTGAAAAGTGAGAGACTAGAGAAATGAAGCATAGGGCTCCTTAAAAAGAGGTGAGGCTACAAGGTAAATGCACAAATTCTGGGCTATAAGAGGAGAGAGATGTTCTCTCCATTTAAGCACGGAGGAAGGAAGGGAAGCTGTGCAAGATTTGCTCAACTGGTTTTGAGAAGCTGGTGGGATTCCCACTAGAGGCACTTGATTTCCTCCTTGGCATAGAAAATGAGCTTTCTGGCTTATTCTAGGAAGAACAGGGGAGGTGTGAGAGTTGAGCACAAGACACAAGGAACAAAACTTGTATCACAGGGTAGCCAAAGAGTGAATTTACTAGCAAACACGTGGCATTGGCTCCTTTTAAACATTAGAATTAATCTAATAGAACTTGAAAACAGATTTTTTGCAAAATTTGGGTATAGTAAAAAGATAACATATAAACTTTTGCAGAGTTTTAAACTTTATTAAGTGAACGGCTAAAGTCATTCTACCATTGGAGGTAAAAAGACAAATATTATCATTACCAACCATTAAATTAAGTTACTGCAGAACATCCCATCCATTACTAATAGACTCTTTCGTCAAAAGCTAATGGAATTTGGATATTCGTTTTCTATTAATGTCAAAGGTAAAGCAATTTTCTCTAATGAGTTTAGAAACTTGCTCACCAACACCGCAATCCTATGTACAGAAGGTTTTATGGAGTTTTGCATCAAAAGGAAAATAACTTGCAATTGTGGCATTTCCGTGTTTCTCTCCCAGACGCTAGAGCCTCATTTCTTATACTCTGTTATCCTACTCATGGAAATCCAGCTCTGACACCCTAGGATCCTTCACTCCATAAAATTCCACTTTCCTGTTCGCCACTTTCTCACCAACAGGGTCCATAGTCAGTGTTTCCAGGTGTCCGCTGTTTCTGAGTGGTTTCACTAATTGTACAATAAATGATACCAGCTGGCCTGGAAGACCCACATTTTCTTCATAGATGTTGTAAACTTGAATGACCTGCCTTTTGTTCTAAGATGAAAGTCAGCACCCTGTTCACTTTTCTCTATCCCTCAGAAATGTTGGGCATGGCCAACGTGTCTCCTGAAGATCTGGCTTCTTTAAAAGAGGTCCTGTTCAGTCTTCCACCAGTGCTTCTGATCTGGCTTCTACCAGCTTTCACTGGAAATGATACAAGGTCCCCTCCGTGCTCTCTTGCTTTCCCCCATGCACTGCATCTTTCTCATTTGCTAACACTTATGCCTACATCTTCCTTCCCTATCTCCCTACTGCCCCCCACCAGAAGTAATACCTATCCACACATCAAACTTCCACATTTACGGTCTTCTCTCCAACCCTTTAATACCAAGTATTTTGGGGGAAAAATCTGACTACAGAATATGACAATATTGTCTATGCCATCTGCCATTAGTGCCCTCCTCGAACAAGTTCTTCTTCCCATTACTATGGAAACGGCCATCTGACCAGTATTTCTCAAAACGCAACGAATCACTTGGAATGTAGTTTAAAACGCTGATTCTATTTATTAGGTTGAGCAAGAAGCCTGAGCTTCTGCATTGCTAACATGTTCCCAGGTGATGCACCCGTATTGGTTTAAGGACTTCAGCTTGAAATCCAGGGACCTAAAGGAACATGACTCAAAGACTTAGTAATGTCTTTGCAAGCTGTCACTTGAAAACTAAAGACTAGAATCTTATTTATATCGTTTCAACTATTTTAACTCTCCAACTCAACGTTTGTTTCATGAGACCATCCCTCTATAAAATTGGCTCTCACTGATCCACACTCCTCTGGTGTCACATTCAGTGGCTTTTTTATCCATATCTTAACTGGCCTTCTCTGCTGAACTCAACACAGTGGACTGCTCATGTGAATGAACTGTACACCTGTGGCTTCCTTGGAGGAAGAGCTCCTTTTAATAATATTACTGTGCAAACATCAATTTTATTAAAAGTCAGTAATAAAAATATTTCAGTATTTCTCTCTTCCCTTTGGGCTCCATGCCTGAACTGTCGGAATATCCAATGCCAAGCCCACAGGAGGGCAGAGATGACACATGACCCAATCACACCCATCCAGAATTTTTCCTTGGACTTTCCGTTAGGGCTATTAAGAAAAACAAACAAAAAAAAAAAAAAAAAAAACCTCCCTATGCCCTTTAACCACTTATATGTAAAATAATGAGTTTTGCTCAGAGAGCAACCACCTTACTCACCATCTGGAGAGAACCTATTCTAAAGATAGATTGTATCTGGAGATGTGATTTGAGCAGCTGCATGCAGGTGTGCCAGATATACCCCAGAATGTGCAGCCAAAGGTACTAGTCATTGCCATAAAATGTGGCAATCATCTTTCTTGTATTTCTCTTTGGATTAAAGTAATTTGAATTGGGTTTCCTTCACATGCAACAACAGCTTTCAACAATTAACTGTCCTAAAAATGACTTCTATTTGGCTTCCCTTAAATAAACAAAACAAACAAAAAACTCATTTCTAATGCCTCCTTGGAAAAGTAGGCAAAAGACATTAAGGAAAAATTCTCTGGGGCAGCCCTGGTGGCCCAGTGGTTTAGCGCCACCTTCAGCCCCGGGCATGATCCTGGAGACCCAGGATCAAGTCCCACATCGGGCTCCCTGCATGGAATGGAGCCTGCTTCTCCCTCTGCCTCTCTCTGTCATGAATAAATAAATAAAATCTTTAAAAAAAAAATTCTCTGAAGAAATGAAGAACGTTAAGGTCACAAAATTACTTAACCTTTCTTGGCCACCACTGAGCATTCCTTCTGCCAACTGAACTTTAACATCTATTTGTCACATTTAGAAAACATGAACATTGAGAGTGTGAATGAAATTTGCAAAATTTGTGGCTTAATATGAAGAGACTAGACACCACCCAGAATTTGATGTTCCCACTGGAAACATTTTATTATCACATAATTAGGTAAGTCTGTAGAGTTTTCATGTTTCTTGCATATTTAAAAAAAATTTTTTTAAGATTGATTGATTTATGAGAAAGAGCACATAAAGGGGCAGGAGCAGAGGGGGAGGATTAAAGGGAAAGGAACAAGTGGGCTCCCCACTGGGTGTGGAGCCTGCCATAGGGGCTCCATCTCTGTAGTCTGAGATGATAACCTGAGCCAAAACCAAGAGTCACACACTTAACTGAGCCACCCAGGTACTCCTTGCACAGATTTTAGATAATATGCATATTTTTGCTATTGCAAATGCGTCATTTCATTTCTTAGGTTCTGCTGGTATAAAAGTACTATTTTCATCTGTTCCTGTCAGCTTTTTAATGAATACTTTAAATTCTCGCAAAATTTTTTAAGTGATAATCTTGTTTATTGAAGCATGGAGTCATCCATTCCTCAAGTGTTGAAAATCTTGGTGTGCTAGACACAACTTACAAAGGAAAATACTTTTGCTCTTTTTTCCTACCATAAATACAAATACTGTTTTCTACCATAAGTAATTAAAACACTTGCAGAAATGGCAGATTTCAGAGCTGGGAAAGAGAAAGTAGAAGGGAAGCCTAGAGAATCTTGTTCCAGAAAGCAAGGAAATGCTCAAAGGATGATGAAGATATGACAAAGGATGATGACACAGAAGTCAGCCAAAATAGGTTCCTGCTGACCAAACTGAGGACAATTTGGGCATCAAAACAAATCATGATAGGGGCAGCCCGGGTGGCTCGGCAGTTTAGTGCCACCTTCGGCCCAAGGCCTGATCCTGGAGACCTGGGATCGAGTCCCACGTCAGGCTCCCTGCATGGAGCCTGCTTCTCCCTCTGCCTGTGTCTCTGCCTCTCTCTCTCTCTCTGTCTTATGAATAAATAAAATCTTTAAAAACAAACAAAAACTAATCATGATAGTACCAGAGCATAATCCATTGAATAAAATAAGAAACCATGAGTCCACACAGAAATAAATTGACAGCCTAACAAAGAAGCAGGTATTTATATGATTTTGAAAATGCTGCACCACAGATATACATTAATTATAAATGAGGATAGAATAACTTTGTACAGGAAAAGCCTGGCAGACATCACTTTCACCGAGGTTAAGTCATGTACCATCTGATAAAATGCAATGAGAAAAAGGCAGCATTGCATTTGTGATTTCCCTGCCAATCATGAGGAAACATCAGATAAACCCGAACTGAGGGAAATCATATAAAATAATTTCTGTGGGTAGAATAGTGAACCCCCCCAAAGTCATGTCCATGCAGAACCTCAGAATGTGAGCTCACTTGTAAACAGGTCTTTGCAGATAGAATTCATTAAGAATGTCAAGATGGGTTCCTCCTTGATTTAGGTGGCCCCTGAATCCAAAGACCGGCATCCTTCTAAGAACATAAGACTCAGACATATGCACAGAGAAGCACATGTGAAGACAAGCAGGTGTTGGAACCATGCTGCCATAGCTAAGAAACGCCAAAGCCTGCCAGCAGCCACCAGTAGTTTGGAGAGAGGCATGGAACAGAGTTTTCTTCTAGCCTCCAGAAGCAGCTAACCTGGCCAACACCTTGATTTTTAGATTCTGACCTCTTGAAACTGTGAAAGAAGAAGGTTCTGCTGTTTTAAACCAGTGTGTGGTAGTAGTTATGGCAGTCCTAGGCAACTAACATAGAAAAGGACCCATAATCTTCCAAACTCCCACTGATATTCCCAGTGTCATGAAGTCAAAGAAAGACTGGATAAAATGGTCCAAACTGAAGAGACATTGGTCCAGACCAAAGAGCACTAATTAAAGAGACCCCAAAGTGCCCCCTCACCCTTCTGCCTTGTGAAGACACAGCGAGCACATGGCTGGCTGCAAACCAGGAAGCTGGCACTCAGCAGACACCAAACCTGCCAGTGCCTTGTCTTAGACTTCCAGGCTCCAGAACAGTGAGAAGTAAATCCCTGTAGGCTATAAGCCACCCAGTGTCTGGTGTTCTGTTAAAGCATCCCAAAGAGGCTAGCACACCTTGATATGGTCAGTAACACTGCCATGATTCTGTTCAGCCAGTGGGAGGAGCAATCAGAAATAGCCAAAGGAAGCAGATCCCGTCCCTCTCTAGGAGGGAATGGCACTGCTAACTCCCTTGGATTTCAAACCACTGTCAGATACTTCTGCTTCAGGCTGCTCAGGACAGCTTCATCTCCTAGCTCCGCAGCCTTGCCAGAAGCTGAATTTTTGGGTCACTGGGGAGTATGCTCATTGCCAAAGTGTCTCCCATGTAAGCAAGCCCAGGGAGCCATCACTGCTTTGGCAGATTCTCCCCTTTCCTGAAGTGACTTCTGGATTTGAATAGGTGTCATCCTCTGCTTCTCAACTAGCGTTTCTTCTTCCCAGCCCAGGTGAGTAATGGGTTGGTTGATGGTAGAGCTCTGATCTTTTAGCAATTTTTTAAAATTTTTATTTATTTATGATAGTCACACACACACACACACAGAGAGAGAGAGAGAGAGAGGCAGAGACATAGGCAGAGGGAGAAGCAGGCTCCATGCACCGGGAGCCCGACGTGGGATTCGATCCCGGGTCTCCAGGATCACGCCCTGGGCCAAAGGCAGGCGCTAAACCGCTGCGCCACCAGGGATCCCTTGGCTAGCAATTGATACCAGTATGTCCTTAGGGTCTCTCCTTGCTTTGTGCACCCCCTTCAAGCTTCCTGGCCCTGTCACACCTGTTAGCTAGTGCGGCCTGAATTTCTTGTTTGTCCATTTTCTGCTTTATCAAGTGAACTTCATGAGGGCAGAAACCCACCTATGTCCTATAGAACCTTTGTATGACTCATTTCCAGGCTTTGGAAGTAGAGTATCTCATTTGACCTGCACCTTTCAGGATGGGATTGCACACATTTCTAAATCCATGAACCTTCTCAGCTTGCCGAGCTTGCCCACAGCTGCAAAACTGTACAGCAAAGCTGATGAACCCATCAGGAGAGAGCTATGTTCCTGGACTGCCTGGTACTGCATGGCTTCCATAAATGGATGGTACACTGCTTTGCACTTTACCTGGTCTGCCCACAAAAGTGAATTCAACTGTATATAGCTTAAAGAACATTTGTAAACATGGGAAGTAAATGAAACATTCACAGTGGGTAAATGAAAAAATTCAGTAAGTAAACACTTCATCTCTGCACAGTCCAGATGTCTGTGCCATGACCTGTTGTACTTCAGGTATATGTGTGCGTGCGTACATATGTATGTTTAAGGAGGCTTCTGTACATTCACTTTTGACTACGTAACGTTACCTTATTTCCAGATTAGGTTAGAAATGCTATTATAAGGAGTGCAGGACTGTACCCAGAAATACTGTCTACACTGTGGAAAAGATTGAATCATATTTTTGCCCCTCTTTCTGTGAGTTAAGTGTATGAGAAATTATACTGAGGGACATATGTCAGGAATATGTAAATATATGTATTAGCACTGAGTAAGCAAAGGTTTGAGTTGTGTCACCAGAGGCAAAACTGAGTGCAAAGCTGAGTAATTACATGGTGAATTCAGCCCAACTGAACTGTCAATCTGTAAATAATAATAATAATAGTAATTAATAATAATTACTAGTAATTATTAGTAATTGCTACTAGTCGCTAGTAATTATTATTGTTGCTGTTTAAAAATTTGTCCACTTTTTGTGGCCTGCAGAGATTGCTTTTTCTCCTGCTTTGAATTATGTGGATAATTACTTCAACTTTCAATTTTATTTTGCCATAGTGCAGATATAGCTTAGGCAAGAAAAACCTCTAAACCGTGAACTTCCTTAATTATTGGTTCCTCAACTATAAAATTAATGGACTGGATCCCGAAACTTTCTATGATTAATATTTACAAATACAAAAAGGGAAAGTTATTTATATGTATCTGTTTTAACCATCAGGAAAAAAAATTAAGAGCAGAATACCTGAAATCTGCCCATTTTAAGTGCGCATAACTGTTTAGACTCCCAATTCAATGCCCAGAGCCAGTCAGCTATTTCTTTGTCAGTTTCTGGTATGCACACAATATATCCAATATTTTGAAACCAGAATGTGACAGAGTTGTTGTTTTTTTTAAAATATACTACTTGCTCCTTTAGAGCATTATTTAACTTCAAAACCAAATCTAGTTTCTCTAATTGTCAATGGAAACAGTGGGTTACCATAGTTACAAAGCAAAAAGTGTTGATGAAAAGAAGAACAGAAAGACTAATTAAATTTTAAATGACAGATTCAAAGGCATTAAGAAACTGCCCCGATAGGAAAGCGGGGACTTACCAGGCTGACAATCACAGCAAACCTATTAGGATCGGGGTCACGCAGTCTCCTGAGATTTTTCTATCTACCAGTGGTACAGCGCTTCAGAATACTGATGCCAATGCTGTGTGGCACAGCCTGTGCTGAATGCCTGGTTTCCAACAGGATAGATGCATGGGGACACATTCTGACCACCCACAGAGCATGCTTTGTGTCCTGCCTCACTGGAGAACTTGATACACACCCTGGCACGTACAAATTACATACTGCAGTACACTGCTACTTTTCCCAAGAGGGAGAACCTAGTTGCTGCACTGCAGACCTATCTGTCCATGATCTCAGCGTGTTTCTCAAGGAAGGTAGTGTCCACCTACGTGGTCGAAGATGTAAGTAGTAGGTGCAGTAGCTTAGATGTCTAACATACTAAGATTTGTTTTTGCTCGAGGGAGGCATCCATACAAAATTTATTGAAATATCATGCCAAGAGGACAGTCACATAAAATGATAAAAGAGGAGAAATCTAGTGAACATACAGATGTGAAACAGAACTGAACATGGTCATGTCACTTATAAAAGGATGTATTAAGATTCAACTATCTATTTTCTAGAGTAGCGAGAAATACATACCCCAAGGAATATCACTACTCTATCAAGAGTCTCTGCATAACTCATAAGAAAAAAGGCAATCGTTCCTGGTTATGTGCTAAAAATTGTGTATTTGGGGCTTTTAAGAACCATAAAACTGATTTAAAGAATGGTTTCAAATGTTAAAAGAGAAATGCATAACAATTAAAGACATGCAATGAAACTGGTTTGTTTCTAACGGCCTCTTAGTAATTAAGAGTTTATGCTCGGCAAAGCCCCATAAAAACAGGTTTAAGATTTGAGACAGTGTCCGTGAATTACTATAAACCCGCATACAAGTCTTCAAAGGGACAAGATTGTTACTCAAAAAAGGGAATATCTAAATCAGTATAATATGACTTAAAATAATAGATGAATGCTTATTTTGGATTTAATTCTTACTCACTAGGCTACCTACTTCTTCACGTTTAATGGTATATTATCTAGGTTCCTGGAATAGATATATCCAGTACATAGAGTAATGGCTAAACATTTGGTGACATGTGGCCTTGCACGAACACAGAGAGAAACCAAGACATAGGCTGAAAGAGAAAGATAGAGAGACATGGAGAAAATTATTAATGAGAGCTTAGGGCTTACAACAGAGAAGCATCAAAACAGCCTGATAATCATGTTAGTGGGGTCCAGGGCCTGGGGGTTTGCCAGTGGTGGGGGAGGTTAGAGTTGGAAAGGAAGCAGGTGGGGAGGAGATAAACCTCTCCTGAAGAATAAGGAAATCCCACCTAGTGTCACAACTGCTGGGCTTCTGGGCCACCATGTCCCATTCATCCTCTGCCTCCTCACCAGGCACAATCTGTCTACCCATAGGGGCAGACCTTTGTTCCTCCATGCTTGGTATGACGAGTATGCCATGCAAACACCCATGTTTCACATCACAAACATGCAGTCACATTCTTTGTAGGAAGAAAGCATATGTGGCGGCAGCCCTCTGTTTTCAATATCCTATGGTTTACCCAAATTGCTTACCCATCTAAATTTTTCAAAGGACATGATCGCTCTCTGAAAGAGACTCCTCAGAACCTGTATGCATCCTTCTTAATGACGTTGCCTAATAAAATGCTTCTCATTTCCTTGCATAGTAAAAATAATCACAAATATTACAATAATAATCACAAATACTATAAAAATATTACAAAAATGATAGTTTTTTTAGAAAATGATTTAATTTGAAACCTTCATCAAAAGCTATGTGGACAAAAATGAAAAAAAAGGTATGAAATCTATTTTGCATTATGAACTTGTAAGCATTCTATTCAAACCAATTTTCTTTCAGTAAAAACTTAATGGCGTCATCAAAGCCATCTTGATACAGTGATTCCATTTTCCTCTTGCTTGGTGGGAAAAGGGCTTGGTTAAGCCTCACCAAGTTTGCCACGGACAACTAGAACAGAAGAACAGATCGAAGCCATAGGACATTACAGTACAAGTAAATGTAACCTATGATTTCTTATCATCTATACAAACAGTGATTTAAAAAAATCAGTTTGAGAAAAATCGAACTTAAAACGTTTAACTTCACCCATAGACTAGATTAGGGTTTCTCAGTTTTGGTACTATTGACATTTGGGGCCAGATACTCATTTGTTGTGGGGGTGGTCCTGTATACCACAGGACATTGACAGCATCCCTAGCCTCTACTCACTGGATGCCAGTAGCACCTCTCGGATGTGTCAACCACACATCTCCTTTGTGTAACATCACCTCCTCTTGACAACCATTAGATTGGATATAAGGGAGTCAATATTTTATATAAGTTATTCGGTTGAGTCCCTAAGTTTATCTACAATATTTTGCCATACTTAACTATCACCATTTTAAAAAACAAATAATTGATGTGATTTAACTGCAACTGAAATCCTGCCAAAGTTTACTGTCCTGAAGAAGTGAAGAAACAGAGAACTTGTCCCAGACAATAAAGAGCGAAAGACTTGTATGCTCATAGGGTTTAGGTACCCTCAGGCCCATGTGTATGATACATGTTGTAAACTATTAAAAAAAAAATGAATGAGAAGATGCAATTTCTACCTAAAATTATCAATGAGCTTCCAAAGTTTTGGAAACGTGTGGAAAATTTTAGGCAACTATCTTCAAATACAACTGAACATACAACTCACCATTATGTCCTGATTGGTGATATTAATGTAGAGATCCAGCTGCCCTTTATCCTGTGGGGAGATGTCCAGTCGTCCACTGAAGGGTGAGATGGTCACCGTCCGGCCTACAGGCAGGATGGGAAGGCTGTTCGTGAGGCCCCCATCTACCCACTTCTGTGGAAAGAAATACCCCTTGTCAGCACATGTCAATGACACACCTCCCATGTGAAGATGAGCACAAATTTTTGAAGAGGACTTTCCTTTTTTTTTTTTTTAAGATTTTGTATTTATTTATGAGAGACACACAGAGATACACAGAGATAGGCAGAGGGAGAAGCAGGCTCCTCTCAGGGAGCCGAATGTGGGACTCGATCCCAGGATCCCGAGATCACACCACCCAGGAGTCCCAAGAGGACTCCTTCCTTCTAATATAATCCATGCGCTAGAAATGCTCTCAATTACTATTGATGATGACCAACCAGATCAGTGATTTTCATACAAGTCTTTGTACACATATCATTTATCCATATGAGAACCTCACAGAATCAGGAAGTCTCTCCAACTGTTTAAAAGCTTTAACTAGATTATTATACATAAAATGTACCTAAATTTTTATGACGACAGTGCATACACAGGACATATAATAAGGATGGGGTTCATTAATAAAACGGAGAGCCACATTTACCATTGATACTGAATAACCATCTACCATAAGAGGACATTCCATTTCTTTTTACAAGATTTAAAAATTGTCATTTTCTGTAGCAAAGTTAAAAGTAAACTGAACAACCAGAAATCCTATTTCCAAAGTGGCACCTGAGTTTAAGACAGAAGGTTTTAAAGCCATAAAGAATGGAAGTACTATATAAAAACAAACAAAACTCCACTGAACTCAGAAGAGGTTCTGTGTTTTCAGACCCATACTCAAAGGAGACAGATGGACAAAGCAGGTAAGAGAAGTTTGTAGTCGCTTCTGCACAATTGTGTGCTAAAAAAGGACAACTAAAGAAACATGAAGATAATGTTCCTTATGCTATCCATTTCGAAGCAAAAGAGTCTCAAGCCATCTTTGAACCGACATATTGAGATAATCAGCTCTAACAATAAACACAAAGACACACACAAAACTGAGGTACAGATTCTCTAAGTAGTATCTGAGATATCTTCCCGTTGACAGGGAAAAAACAAAGTCTGATAATGGTTGAGCACCCCTCACAAAAGAATCTTTAGTGCTGTATGCTAAGTTTCCCCTGAACATTGGGAATGCCATATAGAAGAACCAAAGCAGTACTGTTCAGCAGAGGCAGAGGGCAGAGGGAGAAACAGGAAATGCCCTGAACTAGGTTGAAACAGACGTTCATTTTGTTCTGAGGTGTCTTTTTTTTTTTTTTAATGTCTTTTTAACTCATTTTTATTGCTAAAACTGGTGACTGAATGTTTAGTATTGCAGTGCTTACAGTGGCTTTGGTCAGCCACTAACTCCCCCCAAAGGGAGTAAGAGTAAATACATGAAAAGTGAAAGTGTGTGAAAAGTTGAGAGGATTGCATTCGGGTTTGGACAAAATAGAAGTAGAGTAGATTATAATGAAACTGATCTGAATAGTTTACATATTGTCATTCTTTTTAAAGGAATGAGTATTATCATGTAATTACATTATATATATTATATAGACACAGAGTTACATGTATTTGTGTGTGTTTAACACACCCATGTTCATATATGTTTGTGTGTATGTGTGTGTGTGTGTGTGTGTGTGTGTGTGTGTATATATACTTATAAAAACAGAGCTTAAAATAAGGGAGATTTGCAGGGAGAAGGCCCCAAAATATCTGGTTTCATGCCTTTTTGTCCCAGACCTTCTTTTTGTTTTGTTTTGTTTTTCTGATTGCTTTGGACATGGATACAGACTTCTGGAATGTGTTAATACCCGGAGAAGAAAAAAAAAAAAAAAAACCTTCCGAAATTATTGTTCATATTCTCAGTAGGTTGGATCACCAATGATGTAAAAATATGTGTAGTTTTCATCAAGGGAAATTAAAAATATGTACCGTGTGTCGTATGAGCTCATCTGACTTCGTCAAGTTAAGGGAAAGGAGGGCAATCTGGCTCATCACACTGCAGTGTTCTAATTTACCACAGGGTTAATGACTGCTGTTTCCGGGAACCGAAAATTCCTTCTCCAAATTTTCTTCATTCTTGTTAGCACATTCTGATTGGATAAATGACTACGGAAAACATACAGCTTATCAGATGACTTGATTAAATTTGCACCGTTACTGGCTCCTCTATAACTGTAACCCTACCCCTCAGATACTCTACGTGCAATGCATCTGTCTCCTGATTTATGCTCTGGGGAGCTGTACCATTCCCAAAAACCACACATGCATTCAGGCATGCTGATTCTAGCAAAATCTCTAGAAACAACAGTAACAGCAGTAAACATTCCTCAACCCCAAATTAAAAGTGGAAATATTTTATATGTCACGTGCTCTGGTTTAAATGTCTGCATTTAAACTACTGCTGTCTATGAATTCGCTGGCTGTTTGCTACAGATTCCTGCAAGTCATCCCTTCTTTCCCACCCTGTGGGACAGCATTCTTCTGTAAGCTGGTAACTACCACCATGGGCATGTATGATTCTGAATCTTCTGCAGGGAGAAAACTAAACTGTGCTGGTTCTTCCCATGATGGTTTTGTATCACTTCTAAAGGCAACTGTCACACCCAAACAGGTCAGGTTATGCAAATGTCAGGACTTGTAAATTTTGCCTTACACACTGATATACTCTGGGAACATATGAAGAATTTGCCCCAGGGTCTATGAATTCAAGCAATTCCTCTATTAAGGAAAAATCTAAGTAAGAAAGTGGGTTACCTAGGTGGCTCAGTCAGTTAAGTGTTTGCCTTAGGCTCAGGTCATGATCCCAGGGTCCTGGTATTGAGCCCTATGTCGGGCTCCCTGCTTAGTGGGGAGCCTGCGTCTTCCTCTCCCTCTGCAGTTCCCCATGCTTGTGCTCTCTCTCGCTCTCTAATGAAGAAGTTAAAAATCTTAAAAAAAAAAGAAAGAAAGAAAGAAAAGAAAACCTAAGGAAGTAATCTCTACTGTAAGGGCCTATTAATTCTTTCTGCAAGTACCTCAGAGCATCCAATGTGAAGCTGGATACATGCTAGACAGTGAGATGTGTATATTTATGAGAAAAACTTGATGCAGGGCTGATCTGTCTTCGGGTGTTTTGTTCAAAAAGCAAGTGAATACAAAATACTTTGCTGGAAGAATGAATGAGATGTTGATGTCTATAATTATTGTAAGTACCAGGACACAGGGCCTAATGGTTTATAAAACGACCTGTCCCGTATTACTCAATCTTTCCGAGAATGCTATCAGATAGGAAGGTCATGCTAGTATACTGTTTTCTCATTTTACAGAAAAGAAAATTGAGGCTTGCAGTTACTCATTCTAGCTTACAGGTTGGCAAACCGCGGCCCACCACCTGCTTTTATAAATGAAGTTTTACTGGCATATAGCTGTGCCCTTTTGTTTACATATTGCTGTGCTGCATTTCCTATGACAGCAAACTTGAGTAGATGTGTCAACAGAGACTGTATGTCCTACAATGCCAGAAGTATTTACTACTGGATGCTTTATTTTATTTATTTATTATTATTTTTTTTTTCTACTGGATACTTTAAAGAAAACACCCCCAAACCCTGCTGCAGAGTATGCGGTCTTCTTACTTGCATTTTTCCTTTTCACACAGTGTAAAAGAGCCATGTACCTGGGTAGATGTAATTGTTTTCTGCACAGTTGGGGAGGTGGGGCCAGGAGCAGGAAATATGGCCTGAAGAATTGCTTTGTATTTGCAAACATGTCTTGTATGATACAGAGGAAAAAATACTTATGTCCAACAGAACCTTCTTGGTTCTTGATTCTGAAAATAGAGGGGAGGGATGGTGAGAGGGACAGAAAAACAAGGAGATACCCACTCTCCACAACAGAAGTCAGAATTTACCATTTGAAGTTAAGAAAGACAGGAGGTGGGGAGAGATAGATGAGCTTTTGTTAATTAAAGGGAGACAGCTAAAGTAAAGTTTAAGAAGAAGGTGAAAAACCCTGCAACATTTTACTTCTATTAAAGATTATTGGTACATTGTCTTAATTTTTGAATTTCTGATTTTTCATTTAAAAGTGATGACTAGATACTAACTTTGAGAAAATGCTGGAGTCTTAGATCAAAAATAATCCCTGGAAAACTGTTTTTTCAAACAGACAATGCAAAAAAATTTAGATTGTTGCTGAAAAATAAGATCTTCTCTTTCAGGATAAATGTGAATTGATAAACAGATTTCCATCCAGCCAAATCTAGCTGGTCATCAGCTACATGGTCAGAGGTCACTGCTCTGATGGGACTGAGCCAAATATCCGTGTGAAATGCCTAAATCACGAAGAAACAGAAGTCTAAGATCTGTAGTGATAATTTTATACAAATGCTTAGTAACAGAGTATTCCACAATTCTCTATCCCACAAATATGTCAATAATGAAAGAAATAATAATCTATAATCCATACAAAATTCTCAGTGGACTAGAATAAGTCAATGTTAAATTTTCTTTATATAACAGTCAAAATATTACCTGAATTCTAATTCAGACAAAAAAAAAGAGACACACAAAACACAAAACCCTACAGCTTTTCTTGGGATCTGCATATATCAGTTCTAAAGATGATCTTATTCTGTTATTCTGACATTTTAGTCACTTGCCAATGATAATGCTATCTCTTAAAAAACAAAAACTTGTTAAAACCTCCTCTTGAAAATATCATTTTTGTTCCAAATTGATGGCAAGAACTTGTGCAAATGTGCCCTGATAGTACGCATGTTCAGAAGCCATATATACTGATAGAAAATTCATTAGTAAAATTACAGGTCTGGCCTTTAATATGTTTGCATCCTTTCATTCATGTATTCAGCTGTTAATGACTATCTCCCATAAACAGGATACTAAAGATGATCTTATAAGATAAAGCCAATAAAAGCTACGAGAACTTTAAAAAAAATTAGGTTAAATGAAATAGATGTCATACCACTTCCAACAACTGGCAGACAGATTAGGTAGGAAATATACTGTCTGTCTCTTAAGTTAATCTGCGTTACGAAAGTTTGATATTTTTACATGATTGATAATTGATTTTAAAAATATCAGGCTCACAAATACATGTAAATAAAATCCAGCATGTTCAATACAGGTTCTACCAGATGTAGAAACAAGGAGGTCTGTGCATTGCACGGTAGTGACAGGAGCAGGGTGTACTCGTGGCCCTCCTTGGCACTGCCACACGGGCACTGCTCTGCCTCCCAAGGATCTACGGCCCAAATACAAGTAAACCTGATTTCCCTTTGCCCCCACTGCTAGCGCCACCTCTATCACTTTAGAGAAACCACCACAGCAAACCAACCAAGTCAAGACCCAAGTTCCATGAAAAGATTAGAACTTAAAACAGAAGAGGTGTTTTCAGATTGATGGAAATTTTTCTGTGATTTCAATCCTCGGAGAAGCTCACACCCACAGCAAAACACTGTGTTTAAAGCAAAGTTAGCATTTCCCTGAAAATGGAATGATTCTGGAAAATAACTTGGCCTAGAAATCCTATAAAACTGTGGGAGGCTCTCAGGCTGATGGAGAGTCTGTGATAAGCACAGAACGACACTGGCGTGTGGTCAGCTGTCTGCATAAATGGACGAGGTCTCCCGAGGGCTCTGTCCGTCATTGTGTGCATGGGGTCTCCTCTTTGTGGACATCAGTAAACTGCCAAGGAAAACTGAATGCTTTCAAAGAGGCATTAAAATGAAGTAGTCATGTGTCTACTGTGCACAGACACAGGTACTCAGCAAGACTGAGTCCTCCTGCCCAAGGTCAAGGGACTCGGTGATGGTCCCCATCTTCTCACAGCTCTGGGACTGCATTTCCTGCTGTTTAGCTGTGGCTCTGCTTCCACATTCCCATATAATGGGGAATTCAGCTGAGAACATCTGACCCTTTTAACCATTCTTAGCTGTCAGGGCACAAATCCAAGAAGTGGGAATGGGGATGGGGAGAAATAAGCCAGGGGAGATTTTTTTTTTTTTTTTTTTTTTTTTTATAAAAGGAACGCACTAAGCAAAGTGGAACAAGAGGCGCAGCAGAGACACACACACTGGAGGTCATCCTGGAGAAGCTGCCCCCTTACTAGCTAGGTGGCCTCAGTGAAGTCAATGAACATCTCTGCATCCAAATATCCTCATCTGTAAAACACCAGGTAGGAATCCCCGCAACAGATGAGAGCATTCTGTTGTAGGTGACAGAAAACAATCACAGCACTGGTTTTAATTTCTTTTTTGGGAGAAGGAAAATGCAGAGTGGAGTGGTAAGGGGGGGGGGCTCCTCAAATCATTCAGGGTCAGCTCATTCTGTGTCCAACCCCAGGTTGTGATTTGTGACCTCATGATCCACAACACCTGCTACAGTTCCAGTCATCACATCTAAGCTCTGGGAAGCAGGAAATAATGAAAGGTAAGTCCCACTGTAATTCAGTTTGTATCTCAGGGGTCAGCACTTAAATGTGTAGCCATACCTACCTACAAGGGAAGTCAGGAAATGTGGCCTGGGATCCCTGGGTGGCGCAGTGGTTTGGCGCCTGCCTTTGGCCCAGGGCGCGATCCTGGAGACCCGGGATCGAATCCCACGTCGGGCTCCCGGTGCATGGAGCCTGCTTCTCCCTCTGCCTTTGTCTCTGCCTCTCTCTCTCTCTCTGTGACTATCATAAATAAATAAAAAAAAAATTAAAAAAAAAAAAAAAAAAAAAAAAGGAAATGTGGCCTGTTAGACACACTGCACCGGGTCCAGCTAACAACTCTAACTCTGTTGTAAGGAAGCAAAGAAAAGTTCATGGTGCAAGAAAACTAGAAGCCTCTGCCACCGGCACATTTTTCTACTGTTACTAATGTTTCAACAGGAAAGTGTTTAGCACAGTCTTAGATTGCAGTGGGCTCTGGGGCTCAGCTCTGTTGTCACCTTGATTCCATCCTCTCTGAAGTTCCCACCTCCTTACTGTCACACACTGTATCTACATCCTACCTGCTACCTCTTAATTATTGACCACACTGGCAACTCTGGTGACTCTGGATTCCCAACATCCCCTTTCATAATATATAATCTCTAAAGCATCTTACCATTTTTTCCCATTTAGCCATTTCTATCACTGTATATTATAAACTCAAGCTTTGAAGTAAAATCATTACATTTCAGATCATTATAAAGTTAAAGTTCCTAAGAGTTCATTTCGATAGCACCTTTATTCAAGATTTACACCTAAAAATAAATATTAACTTTTACTCCTACAGTAAGAGGGAAAGGTTTTTAACTTACTTTAAAATATTTTATTTTATTTTTAAAGATTTTATTTATTTATTCATGAGAGACACACAAAGAGAGGCAGAGACATAGGCAGAGTGAGAAGCAGGCTGCCTGCAGAGAGCCTGATGCAGGACTCGATCCCCAGACCCCAGGATCATGACCTGAGCCCGAGGCAGATGCTCAACCACGGAACCACCCAGGTGCCCCTCAAATAAAATTTTAGATGACAACACAGCTCACACTTTCTTGGGGGCTAAATACCTGCTAGTTCTGAGATACAGTATCAACAATAGGAAAAAAAAATGCGGGGATCCCTGGGTGGCTCAGCAGTTTAGTGCCTGCCTTCAGCCCAGGGCATGATCCTGGAGTCCCAGGATCGAGTCCCACTCCCACGTCGGGCTCCCTGCACGGAGCCTGCTTCTCCCTCTGCCCGTGTCTCTGCCCCCCCCTCTCTCTCTCTCTGTCTCTCATGAATAAATAAATAAAATCTTTTTTAAAAAATGCTTTCCATGAGCTAATGTTTAAATAATTTTATGTTGCTCTTAAAAAAGTGTGTATTTTGTTTCTAACCAGTCAGAAAGATAACCTGTATGCATATGGCTAATAAATAGAGTTCATGTCAGAACAGCTGTCACTCTTGGGATCTGCATCTTGGTATTTACATGACTTTTCCATGTACGTGACCTCTCTGTCCCTTGTTCTCCTTGTCTGTCCCTTTAGGCAGCCATCTGGGGGCCAACCAGTCTGGACCCAGAATTATACAGGAAGCCCAGCAAACGACTGCAAAGGCCAGGAGAGATCAAAGAAATAAAACTGTAAAACTGTGAGGATTTGCAAGATCAGAACTCAGACAGGTTCCCAATCATATAAGGTAAGAGATTTGTAAAAATCAGTTCCCTCTGTTCAGGTACCATGTTGGGCCCTCACGGTAAGTGAATGAATGAATGAATGAATGACAGATATTAAACATTTTTCACGTACCTATCAAAGGCTAAATACATACTATGTATATATGAAACAAGTAAAACGAATCACATCTCTTCATCCAGGAGTATGTGCTTGATCTTGGGTGTTAAATAGATGCTGTGTTTGACTCTACAGTATGCATCTTCAGTATGTGTTAAATAGATGCTGTATTTGATCATAAATACAGATTACTGTTATGTGTTAAGTAGACAGCATATTTGATTATAAAATGCATATTTCTGCTATATGTCAAATAGATGCTATATTTGATTACAAATACATATCTCTGGTATGTGTTAAGTAGATACTGTATTTGATTATAAAATGTATACCTCTGGTATGTCTTAAGCTGTT
Organism: Canis lupus baileyi; assembly: GCF_048164855.1. Lineage (NCBI taxonomy): Eukaryota > Metazoa > Chordata > Mammalia > Carnivora > Canidae > Canis > Canis lupus. Next base: position 4,873,893 of record NC_132877.1, read on the forward strand.
AGTGTATTTGATTATAAAATCTGTATCTCTGATATGTGTTAAATAGTGTATTTGATAATAAAATGTATATATTCGGTATGTGTTAAAGGTAGCCTATTTGATTATAAAATGCGTATCTCTGGTGCGTGTTAAATAGATACCATATTCGATTATAAAGTGTGTATCTCTGTGCAGGAGCCGGAGAGGGTAGGATGATGAACATTTAATGCAACCACGGTACAGAACGCAGAAAGGAGCTGGCTAAAATACGTTCCCATAGGGGCGCCTGGGTGGCTTAGATGGTTGAGTGTCTGACTCTTGATTTTCGCTTGGGTCATGAGCCCGGGGTCCTGGGGGATTAAGCCCTGGATCAAGCTCCCTGCTCAGCAGGGAGTCTGCTTCTCCTTCTGCCCTTCAGACCCCCACTCATGTACACTCATATGTGCTAATAAATAAAATCTTTTTTTAAAAAAAATACCTTCCCATAGTGCTGACTGGGAGCAGACTGCAGGTGGGTGGTCACCTCTAAGTTTGTCTCCCAGAGCCTGCCTCCTGCCTTGAGTGTCAGCCCCAAGTGAAGGGAGCTCTCCTGGAATGCAGACTGTTTGACAAACACTCCGGTAAGTGAAGGGCCTGAGAGAAAAAGGGCTCGCTGCCTGGGAAGGGACTCCTGTGTCGGGGATAGAGGAAGGAGCGCCAGCTTTGGTTGATCAGGGCCAGGTGTGTGGGCGCCTTGATGCCTTTTCCCACCTGAAAACACACTTCTGCTTATAAAAGGAGCTGCAGGGGACCCCTGGGTGGCTCAGCGGTTTAGCGCCTGCCTTCGGCCCAGGGTGTGATCCTGGAGACCAGGGATCGAGTCCCATGTCAGGCTCCCTGTGTAGAGCCTGCTTCTTCCTCTGCCTGTGTCTCTGCCCCTCTCTCCCTCCCTCTCTCTCTCTCTCTCTCTGTCTCTCATGAGTAAATAAAATCTTTACAAAAATAAAAATAAAAGGAGCTGCAAAGAGGACTTTATTATTTTTAAGTCTTTTACTTTTTTTTTAACAAAATGAAGTTTTTATTTTTATGTTTTTTAGATTTTTATTTATTTATTCATGAGAGACACAGACAAGCAGAGACATAGGCAGAGGGAAAAACAGGCTCACTGTAGGGAGCCTGGAGTGGGACTCGATTCCAGGACCCCAGGATCATGTCCTGAGCCGAAGACAGACGCTCAACCACTGAGCCACCCAGGTGCTCCTGGATGAAGTTTTAAAAAAAGCAGTATCCCATTAATTCTGAATGTCAAGATCTTGACAATAAGACACCAAGGCCTCTGTACTTGGTTTTGTTTTGTTTTGTTTCTGTTACAAACAAAACTATGGGAAAAAATCATATAAACTGCTTTGGAAACACTAGAATAATTACAAAACTGGATCCTTCAAAGGAAACATATTAATACGGGAATTTCTAATAATTCATCAGTTAAGAGAAAGTTACCTGCCCTTGGTATTCCACTGGTTTCAGCCCTGCATAAATGGGCACGAAGCTGCTGGCCAAGAGAACCTAGATGAACACAATAAAGAAATAGCTCATAAACATAGGCATTAGCACATGTTCCACAAAATTAATTTATCTACTATAAAAAGTTTTCAAAAACTAACAATGGTTAGTATAAAAAATTAAGTCAGTCCTGTATAGCTCAAGTGCACATAGGATCCAGTTAAATAGAAGATAATACTTGTAATATCTGAAAAGACCCTAAAGAGATATGAACAATTCAATATTCTGTGACTTAGCTGACTTTACTTAAGTAAAATTGGGATTTTAATTGTAGACAGCCAAGTCATTACATTAAAACTCCAGGTAAGTCTAAATTCTTGAGTATGTACTCATAAATTATTTACAATACTCTATCATATACTGTAAAAATCATTCTACAGTTGGTTCCTTGTGGCGCCTGGCTGGCTCAGAATGTAGAGCCTGTGACTTTTATCTTTTTCTTTTTTAGACTTTATTCATTTACTTATCAGAGAGAGAGAGCGAGCATGCACAAACAGGGGAGTGGCAGGCAGAGGGAGAAGGAGAAACAGACTCCCCACTGAGCAGAGAGCCCATTGGTGTGGGACTTGATCCCAGGACCCTGAGATCATGACCTGAGCTGAAGGCAGGCGCTTAACCCACTGAGCGACCCAGGTGTCCTGAGCCTGTGACTCTTGATTTTGGGGTCATGAATCTGAGCCCCACGTTGGTTGTAGAGTTTTCTTTAAAAAAGTAAAAATAAAGTTGTACTATTATCTTTCAGGGGAGCACACCCTTCTGGTTATTACAGGGGACACTAGCCTGCAGCTTGGAGGTGTTCTGATTTGTCACCAGGATGTTGTTAAGCAGAGCAACACATTTCCTGTGCTAGCAACATGGTCTGGATATATAATGAGACAGTGGCAGGTAGGGACACCAATTATCCTTTATCTTCCTTTGAAAAAGGCAAAAAAGACTGTCATTTAAAATATTGCCATTTCTTCCAACAGAAGAAGCTGGGCATTGGGAACTTTTCTGACATATACATGTTTTATTTTCAAGTATAGTTTCCAAATCACTACTGTTCTATTTGGAAAGACACAGCAGTAGACGCTGAATATTTAAGCTATCATCTTTCAACTAGTAAGCGAAGATGCTACAGTTATTTGTTGTGAAACATTTCATGATACTCCGTGGGGGGGGGGGACCATATATTATTCAGAAATGGATTATGGCCCCAAAACTGATTTGTAAATCACCTATGCAGAATTATTTAGGACTCAGAGGGCATTTCCCCCCAAAAGAAACCATAATATAGGTATGTTTTCTGAGGTGAGCAGTCAAAGGCCCATTTATTCTCAACTATGAATAAATAATAGATCTGGTCACCAGCAAAATGCACTTTCTGTAGGAAAAGGCCTCTCTGGGCTTCAGCCTGACACAGCTGGAACCCATTTATTTCTACATGTGTACCTAGAAGTTGGTACAGGCTTTCCTAATGCACTGCTTCCTCCTCGAAACGTGCCTCCTGGCTCCTCTGTGCCCAGAGCTGCTGAAGGGAAAGGGTCTGTGTGTCCGGCAAGGTCGGTCAGTCCTTCCCAGAGCTGATGCTTGACAGATACCTGTTATTTCTTAGCCTTCTCTGAGGTAGGAATGAAGACCCCTGATGCTTCCCCACCAGTCTGAACGACAGGAGAAATGAGGATTTCCCCATGTTTTGGGGGCTTGTGGAGTACAAGGGGAGAGGTCCTGGTTCTAACCACCCTCACAGCAATGGGCTCCAGACAGGTGGCCCAGGAACACCTGGGGTGTCAGATTGGTGTGGTAGCAAACTCAGTGGTATAGTAGCACAATCCAAGGACTCCAGCAGGAAAGAAGAAAGGCAATGACACATGTCACGCACCTCTGTTGTCCCGTGCTGGTGCTCTGTGCCAGAACCAGCTCCATATTTTGTGTGCCCAGTGCAAAATGAAAATACAGGTATTAAAAATGCAAACACATAAGGACACCTGGGTGGCTCAATCAGTTAAGTATCTGTACTGAGCTGAGGTCATGATCCCAGGGTGTTAGGATGGAGTCCCACATTGGGAGTCTGCTTCTCCCTCTCCCTCTGCCCTTCCCCACTGCTCATGCTCTTTCTCTCCTCTCTCTCAAATAAATAAATAAAATCTTAAAAAAAAGAAAAACCTTCAAGATATGGATAGCAGGGCATCAAACCAAAGTACAATGGCAATCTTGCATGAGATTTTGTCAACCATCTACAAAGAAGAGCGAGTGTAGACAGGCCTATACTCAGGCATTACTTTTGAAACGTGCAGCTTGATAGAATAGTGTGCCGTGACGTTAGGCATACCCAGTGCACAAAGTGGCAAAGCAGGAGTGACATTATTTCACGCACTAGTCGGGGACTACAGGATAGAAACCCACCCTTTAGGACCCAATACATCAGCAGTTGGGTGTTTTTCAGAGAAAGGCTGTTGCATTCCCCCTAACTAAATTTGGCTCTGTCATCAATTGGCTACTCCCTTAAAAAAAAAAAAAAAAAAAACAATTACAGACTCTAGGTATGTTTTGCAGGCACACTGTGGCTATTTAATGCAGTTATTTGGCAAAATGCAACATGATACTGTAGCAATAACTGGAGCTCTTTGTGGATGGCACACATATTGTGAGATTGCAGTACTTAATGCTCTTTAAAGAAGCAAAGACACTTTGTAACTATAACGATTTATTTCATTATGCTGCACAATTATATGTTTTGCCCTGCAAAACAACAACAACAACAAAAAAAACCCAAAAGCCAAACAAACAAAAAAAAACCCCACCACCGAACAGACCACTTCCATAAGAATCGGAATTACGTGGGGTTTTCTTCCCCCGTGTCAGAGTACAATGTGAAGTTCAGGAGTTAATGCTTGGAACTCTTGCAGTGTTTGGTTGAAAAATGCTATTCAATTACCTTCCTACAGATAAGAACAGTACAAATCCTCCTAACTGATTCGAAGAGCGCATTGGACGGGAAAATACCTGTCACTCTTCCAAATCAATGTATTTATCCTGTCATACTGCACTTTTTCCCTTTATATGCACTGCTGATTTGTATATCAACCTACGTTTAGTGGGGAAAATTAGCTTCCACAGATGAGAATAAGTGGCTTTTCTTAGTCTGCCTGTGGCCATTTTATTGCCAACAGAGAGGATTTTCTAAGGAAAGAGACCAACACTGGCAGACTCCGGCCACTTGAGAAGATAGTAAGTGTGAACGCGTCCTTCCACTCTGTCTCATTGTTTTCCCACTGACATTCTTCTCACCAGTAAGTCTCAATACATGTAGAACAGGGGTTCTCAACAGGAGAGGGGACAGGGTGTCTTTGTTTCCTGGGGACACTGAGTGATGTCTGGAGACTGTTGTGTGTCTCAAGTGTGTCTGTGTGTGTGTGGGGGGGGGGGGGTGAATACAACTGGCATCTGGTGGGTAGAGTCCAGGGATCCCTCTAAACATCCTATAGTGCACAGGATATACCACCCCAGAGAAGGACCAGACCCCAATATCAGTGACACCATGGTTGGCAACACTGATGCAGAAATCAGGGTCTTGCCATTCATGGCCTGTCACAGAGCCCAGCACTTTAAGCAATGAATGTAGGTTTAAACATTGATCTGTTTTTGTCTCGTTTTTACTAAATATACAATGATAAAAATAAAAGTTAGTTACTTCCTGCAGCAATTGTACAAAACATTGCCAAGTGCATATTCAATCCACGTTCTGACTAGCTCTTTTCATTTCACATTTTATAGAAAAGGGGTGTTTAGAAAATTATGTGGCCCGGCTTCCTTAGAGAATAAATTCCCAACAAGTTTCATTTATGCCTAAAGTTTGCTGTGGAGTTTAATGAGGATCTGGCTGTTTATTCAGAACCTGCTGGTGTAGTTGAAATTCAAAGACAGATTCAAATTTATCTTCCCCAGTCTTCCCAAGATAATGACCAATCTTAAATTCAGGCCTTATTTCACCTTCAGAAGGCTAAATGTGAGAAGATCTTGCTATAAGAGCATTCTTGCTATGTGTGCAGAAATATAGGACACTGTAGCAACGGAGACAGGCTGGTTCTTCCCAAGAGGGACACGGGAAACAGCCCTCCTGGGAATACATATTCACAAGCATTCCACTGGGTCAAAAGACCAGCTCAGACCACACATGTCCATCAGTTTTAAAGACGAAGAATTCAATGACTGGTACTAATTCAGACAAGTGGCAGACACTACCACTCCATGGCACAGTTACTTTCAAAACCATTTCTGCTCAGCTGTGGAAGTGACATAGGACTTCCTTATAAACAAAGAATTTACCTCCCTAATCACAGTTTGCTGAAGGCTGATATTAAAATGTGCTTGGATTTCCTGATTGTGTGTTTCCTTGTGAAGAAAACTAGCCCAGAGTTCAGGGGATACTGTGTAAAGGAGCTCCCAAGTGAAGGAGTTGCTACAGACCATAGCACACATGAAAGAGAGTCAACAAAAGAGAGTAAGCTCTCAGGAGGACCTGAGGAAGCACTTCCACACACATTATATACCTGATCTCTGAAGTAATTTGTAGGGTAGGTGGGAAAGTGTGGATGCCAACTTGCAAAGAAACCAAGGCACTGACAAGTTGTGCCAATCATCCCATCCACACTCCACCGCAGACAAGCACCAGGCTCTTCCATTTACCAAAGTACCATCTGCCTTTGCATAAAACGATCTCCATTTGGTGTTGAAAGTAACCAACCCACAGGCACAAATGATCACTGGATTTCATCCTCCAAGGGAACATTTTCATCCATCCCTCAACTCACCCCACAAAAGAGTGTGGCATCCAAAATGAAATGTCTCCGGTTGATGAGAACCAAAAGTGAGGCATCTGAAGGAGGGGGCCTCTTGGGCTCTGGTTTAACTACATAAAGGGATCTTCCCTCTGGGGGTCATGTCCTACTGGTGTGGTACCATATATCACATGTGTCTCCCTGTCTTGGCCTCTGTCATGCCTGGGAAGGAGGGGCGTACACCACACAAGTAAAGTCTGGGCAAAATAATATCTGAAGGCCACATGTCTGTCCTGTAGTGGCATACAGGGAATGGGGGTCGGGGGAAGCCACCAACAACAACCCTGAGGATCAGGCTGCTATAACCAAATACTATAAACTGGGTGACTTATAAACAACAGACATTTATCACAGTTCTGGGGACTGCAAATGCGTGAACATGGCATAGGCAGATCTGGTGTCTGGTGAGAGCCCACTTCCTGATTCAGGCACAGCCATCTTCTCACTGTGTCCTCTTATGGCAGAAGGGGCTCTGCGGTCACATTGTAAGGGCACTATTCCCATTCACGAGGTTCTCCCTTCATAACTTAATCACTCCCAAAGGTCCTACCTGCTAATACCATCTCATGGGGGCTCGGTTCAACCCGAATTTTGGTTCGCTCAAAACATGCAAAACATAGCATTCCACCTCTGGCTCCCCCAAATTCACATCCTTCTTGCATGCAAAATACATTCAATCCCTCCCAATAGCCAAAAAAGTCTTAAGTTGTTCTATCATCAACTCAGAGTTGAAAGTTTGAAGTCTCACCTCAATATCTAAATCAGCTATGGGTGAGACTCGAGGTACCATTCATCCTGAGGCAATCTGCTCTCCAGCTGTGAACCTGTGAAATTATGATGCTATGTGCTTCCAAAATATGTGGTGAGAAGGCACAGGATAGACCTTCCCATTCCAAAAGGGAGAAATAGGAAAGTGCAAAGAGGTAACACGTTTGGAGCCAAGTCTGAAACCCAATGGAGCAAATTCCATGAGACCTTATGGCTTGATGACAATCCTCCTTGGCTTGATGTTGTGTCCTGCAGGCCCATGGTGGCAGGGTCCTGCCCCTACACCTCTGCGGGGCAAGGGCTGGGCTCCACCTCTGTGTTGGTTGTTCTGAGTCTCCTGCCAGAGGCTCCCCACGGCGTTCTTCTTTGTCTAGGGTCTTTACAGTGGCCCCACTCCCATGGCTCTGAGTGGGGTGGATTGCCAAGTGAGAGGCGAGGCTGTGCCTCCACTCACCCTTGTACTCTAGGCTTCTCAGGAAAGAGGCAGCCCAGAGCATCCGTGCAATGCCTCAGGGGTCATACTTCCTCCATCTTGGACAATAGTCCTGGCTTCTTTACATGGCTGACAACATCCTCTTGAGATGGCTGTTTGGCCACACCTTCCAGTTCTGTTCTAAAGACGCTGTCACTCTTTTCAATAAGGACAGGCTGAGAATGGTCCAAATCTTTAAGCTCTACCTGGCTTTGATAAGTGATTTCATCTTTAAGCCATTTCTCTGGGCTTGCATTTTATATAAGCAGTCAAGAGAAACCAGGCAGCTCCTCCAGCGCTCTGCTTAGAATGAGGCCTCATCAAATACCCATTTTTATCTCTCACAAGTTATTCCTTCCAGAAAACACTGGGAGAAGAACACAGTTTAGCCAAGTTCTTTGCTACCACAGAGCAAGAAGGGCCTTTCCTCCCTCCAAGACTACGTCCTTGTTTCTGTCTGAGACCTCATCAGAATGGCTTTACTGTCTGTAGTCCTACCACCTTTCTGCCCATGGTGCCCCTTAGGGAGTCACTGAGAAGATGACAGCTCTGTCTCCAGTTCATCTCTTTCTTGTCCAAGCCTTTTATTTTTTTTTTTTTAATTTTATTTATGATAAGCACACAGTGAGAGAGAGAGGGGGGCAGAGACATAGACAGAGGGACAAGCAGGCTCCATACACCGGGAGCCCGATGTGGGATTCGATCCCAGGTCTCCAGGATCGCGCACCTGGGCCAAAGGCAGGCGCCAAACCGCTGTGCCACCCAGGGATCCCCTTGTCCAAGCCTTTTAAAGGTCCACTCACAGCAATGTGGGCTCTTTCTAGCGTGTACTTTTATGCTCTCCCACCCTCTGTCCATTACCCCCTTCCAGAGCTGCTTCTTAGCCACATGTCTAAGTATTTGTTATAGACATTCCCCCACGTCAGGCCCAGTTTCCTGTCCTAGACCATTTCCGATGCTACAGCAAAATTTTACAGGCTGGGTGGCTTCTAAACAACAGAAACTGACTTCTCACATTTCTGGAGGCTGGCATATCCAGGGTCATGGTGCGGACAGATTTAGTGCCCGCTGAGAGCCTGCTTCTCGCTGTGTTCTCACAAAGCAGATAGGCTGAGGTGGCTGGCTGGGGTCTGTTTTATCAGGGGACTAGTCCCATTTATGAGGGTTCTACTTCATGATCTCACTCTCAAAGGTCCACCTCCTGATGCCATCACATCAGGGATTTGGGATTGACTATGAATTCAGTGTGGGGTGCTAGAGACATTCAGACCATAGTGCTGAGCTAAGTCACTGTGGGCAGAAGATTCAGGATACGATGGAAATTCAACCCTAATTGGGATCTTTGGACCACTTAATTGGCCAACATAGGTTCTTAGAAAATATTCAGCTATCATTGCAGATAGCAAATGAAACAATCATCTTTCATGCAACTAGAAGCAAAGTGAATGAATACAATTTATGAGTCATCACACAGAAACAAAAGCCAATGATGAAGAGGTCTAAGATCATATGCAAAACAGGGTAGTAATCCACTTCCCGAGATACTGTAGGTGTAGGTTAGTACACTGTTCTTGAATATGGATGACAAGTAAGGGGGAAAAGAATAAAATGTGTAAGAAGGGTGACTCCAACACCACAGAAAGAAGGCTGTGACACTTCCTACAGGCATGCTGACCAGTAACGTGTGTGGCTTACAATCTGACTTGTTTACTATTTACTGAATACTGGCTGTAATCAACAAGCATACGGGGCTTTCCTGCCGAAACACACTTGTCTTGCTTTATACATTTGTTCTCCATTTTGACACAGATTGACTTATGTCCATTTCACAACTGGACAAACTGAGACTCAAATCTAACTAGTCCCCAGGGACAGTGTCAGGAAATGAGAGGCCTAGATATGAACACAGGGAGATGCACATAAAACATGCAATATTCCAAGAGACCACACACATGTTTGCGTGCACACACACACATACACACAGAGGACTTGACATACATAGACATATACACACACACTTTAGAATACAAAGACATCCAGTTTGTAATAAAAGGTGCAGTCAGGGAAGCCTGGGTGGCTCAGTGGTTGAGCATCTGCCTTCGGCCCAGGGCATTATCCTGGAGTCCCAGGATCGAGTCCCACATCGGGCTGCCTGCATGGAGCCTGCTTGTCCCTCTGCCTGTGTCTCTGCCTCTCTCTCTGTGCCTCTCATGAATAAATAAAATCTTAAAAAATATAATAAAATAAAAGGTGCAGTCAGCTGGTGGCTAATAAGCTCAGCATTAAAAAAAAAACAAAACATTAAGAACACCAGTCAGTAAGAGAATAAATAATGATAAAATGGGTATAAAATGCAACATTGTAGTTGAAATCCCTAGTATTTAGTACTCCCAGATTCCTTCACTAGCTACCAACTGATACCTGATGTACTCTACCTCTGGTTGCAGCTTTAGTCTCTCTGTCATCTCCAGAATTTACAAATACTGGGAAGTAAGCCCAACGCTGTGTTCAGAGCCAGGTGTGCAGAGCTCCCAGGAGACTGGAGTGTGCACCGTGGGGTTGGGGCTGCTTCCCCTCTTGGCTTTGGGAGGCCTCCCATCTCCTCTTGAGGGAAATGGAAGCACCAGCAGGCAGCTTCCTCGCCCTCCCCTCTGCACTGGGCAGTGAACAGCCATCCTGCCGCGTGGCGCTCCACACGACACTCCACCACTGGTCTTTTGGTTACTCAGAGCACAGAAGCTGATGATGCACCAGCAGTGGGTTTGCTTTCTTTCCCCTCCATGCCTTTTCTTCTTCCCTTTTCTAGTCTCTACCTGGTCTTACTGTTGAACTAAATGCTTCTTGAGTATTCCAGGCATGGACTTCAGACATTTCATAGCCACTATCTGCCATCAAGGAACTATCCATCCTTCCTATTTTTAGGCCGGAAAAAGGTTAGAGCATTCTGCTAAATATTTAAAATGCTTCTTGTATAACCTAGGATAAATGTTAATTATTCAATTATTCTCCTTACAAGATATTACACATTTTGTGTCAACTATTTCTCTTCTGTTCAATGAACTCAAGTAATTACACCAATTCTCTGAATAGTTATTATCTAAAACAAAGGAAATTGAAAAAAAAATCATGTTTACTTACTGCAGTAGTTTGCTATCGCTGCTGTAACAAATTACTACAAACATAGAGGCTTAAAATAACACCAATCTTTTACCATGTGGTCTTGAGATTAGAATCTGTTGTGCAGCTAAAACCCAGGTGTTGGTAGGGCCGCATTCCTTCTGGGAGGGTGTAGGGGAAAATGTTTCCTGCTCACTCAGACACTGGGAGAATTCATTTCCATTGGTTGCAGGACTGAAGTCCTCTTTGCTTCGCTGGCTGTCAGTGAAGCAGCCCACAGCGCCCTCCTGCCTCTATGCTCTACTTGCATGAGGGCTCTACAGCTCAGAAAGAACAATGGCCCCCAAGGAAGACCTCCATTTTTAAGAACTTAGGTACTTTGTTTGGATCCACCCAGACAATCCAGGATCATCTCCCCCATTTTAAGATCTTTACCTCAATTATATCTACAAAATCCTTTTTGCCATGGGAGGTAACATATCCACAGGTGCTAGAGATTAGGGTGTGGACGTCTTTGGAGGCGATTATTCAGCCAACCACATTGCCATATAAAGGGAATTGAGAGGGGGATAATTTTATCCAGCGTGTGATGTAATCAAGCACAATGTTGGACATCTGGACCGTAGTCCAGCTGGGCCACTGACCAGCTAACTTATTTTGTAAAGGTCACTAAACATAGGATCCAGATGCTTTCTTCTTTTGGTTTTTGTTTTTGTTTCAATTTTATTTTTTTATTCATGAGACATACACACACATACACAGAGAGGCAGAGACACAAGCAGAGGGAGAAGCAGGCTCCATACAGGGAGTCTGACGTGGGACTCGATCCCGAGACCCCAGGGCCATGCCCTGGGCCAAAGGCAGGCACTAAACCGCTGAGCCACCCGGGGATCCCCTTGTTTTTGTTTTTTTAATTAGGCTCCACGCCCAGCATGGAGCCTAATGTAGGGCCTTAACTCACAGCCTTGAGATCAAGACCCATGCCAAATTCGGACGCTCAACCCAGCAAGTCACCCAGGCAGCCCTTCTTTTGTTTTCAATGAAGCCATTGTAACAGATGCCACCTCAGGTCATTTATGTGTTCATTCACATTCACCGACTGACCACATATGTTGGAGCTGGCCCTTTGCCAGGCAATGCAACTATCACAGTGGACAAAACAGAGCAACCCCTGCCCGTTTGGAGCTTACATTCTACTGAAGAAAGAGTGACAATAAAAACTAAGTAAAGCAGTAAAATATGGGATCGGGAACAGTGATCGGGAAGTTAGGAGAGGAGACAGGAAATACCAGGGGCTCTGCTACTGTAGATAAGAGTAGCCAAGGACGGATGCAATGAGCAGGTCATAACTGCAATGCATGGCTCCTGTCTTCTGACAAAAGGGAACACAGTCCTGCTGCCGTTCCAACCAGAAGAGGTCTTCCGGCACACTGGCAGCTCCTTGTATCTGTGTTGACATCAGCAGGTTGTGACAATTCAGGCATGGACTGACCAGTTCCTCCCTTTATATTTTGCAAGTCTCCATAAGATTATAGGAAAATATTTCTAATATTTCTTTTTCTAAGACAGACTATTAATGTGTAAGTGCAAGACTGGCATAGTCAGCACACCAAGTAAAAATATTCTAATCTATTAAGTCACAAAGTAATTTTACTTGTCAGTTCAACATTTCATTAGGTATTTCAAATTATATCATTCACACAGTAAAACTTGAACAGTAAGACTCGATAGTAAAAATCAATGCATTTATCATGTAATTCAAGCAGAACTTTTACCAGTTCCTCTCAATCCATCTCCCCCTGCTGTATCCAAACACACTTTCTCCATATTATCTGAAGCTGGCCATAATTCCCACCAAAGGGAAAACAGAGAAAAAATTGCCCGGCTTTTGTAGGAAAAGAGCACTCTTTCCAATTTACAAGTATTTGATGTATTACCTTAGCAAGCACACTGTTATTTGCAACTCTAGCCAAAGTATTTCCCAGAGATAATAAATTCGCAACCGAGCAGTTGCTCAAATGTGTCTGGATAGGAAAGCATGAAAACAAAATGGGAGAATGAACTGGAACATTACATTGGAAAGTCAAGAGACCTGGGGTCCAGAATGCATTCCCACGGGCAGCCGGTATGACCTTGAGCATGTCACGTAAAATCTCTCCATCTATTTCTCCTCTGCTTAAAAAAAAAAACAGAATAACAGGGCAGTAATCACACCTGTCCTACCTGCAGAGAACTGAAAAAGGCTGCACATGTACAAAGTCTTATGTGCAGGAGATACCAGCTATGTCACTCAGGGAACTTAGTACTGTGATGCTATCCAGCCGCGTCGGTGACCTGAATATGGGTTTGTTGACGATCATGAGAAAAGCACAGAAGCAGCACGGGGGTCTCTGGAGCCTCTGCGGTGGCCACTGAGGGACATGGTTCACCCATTCATCGATCACATCATTTAGTGAGTACTCATCATCTATCAGGCTTGATGTGAAACCCTGGCTCTAAAGAACGTGATGACGTTCGCCTGTGAGAAGGAATTAAGTCAGCCCTGGATGAATTCCTCAAACATGACATGCGTGTTACCTGGGTTACCTTAATGAGGTCCTCCCTGGAGGAAAAACTGGAGACCAGGTAATTTTCTCTGGTTTTGGTGTTGGTGATAGATACATGCAGTCGGTTGTGGGCCAGCTCATGGGCGTTGGGAGGAAGAATCAACTCCATTCCGCTTCTAAGGAGGAAAAAGTAACCTGCGTTATTCACCTTCAATTATTGAATGCCTTGTAAATATTTTAATAGGGAGAACGCTGAGCTGAGCATGCCGCGGTTTATACAGAGCATCCTCAACACTCTGTCTTCACATGCGTTGGTGGAAATGTTCTATATACACGTATATACCTCAATCGGGCCATGAAATCATATCCAGGTGTAACTGCCCCAAAAGACTGCCTTCGGATTTCTTCAGCAAACTTGTAGGTAAATTCATTACACTCCTGAAAAAAAAAATGAGTACGTGAACCTATGATTTGTAAAGAAAGAAAAAATTCCCTCTTTTTCCAGCATTCTGTGGCCACCACACAAGGCAGCTGGACCCTAGATCTTATAAATCCAACCCTTAGATTTAAGGTGCTCCTTTCCTTTACAGGTATATTACCTTAGCACCTGGCCCCCTTCACCCACGGGTCTTAGCTCCCAGGCAAGCTATGTGTTCTCCCAGATCCAAACTTTTTTCCCCTTTCTTTTCTTTCTAAGCCACCTCAAATGGCTTTGCCCACATCTGGGAAATCCTCGAAAGCTCAATTTTGATTCTCATTTATTAGCACATTGTTCTACACATTTCTCCAACATGGCTGACCTCCTCTCCCATCCCAAGTCTGTGGCCTCTGAGGCAGTGCGATTGCAATAGTACTGATTACTCACGGCAACACCAATGACCAGGGAGGCATTGTGATGAGTGCTGTTTGTCTTTGGAGATCACTGTTGGGCATTGTTTTGTTTTGTTTTTTAAGATTTATTTATTTATTCATAAAAGACACATAGAGTGGCAGAGACATAGGCAGGGGGAGAAGCCGCCTCCATGCAGGGAGCCCAATGCAGGACTCGATCCCAGATCCTGGGATCACGCCCTGAGCCGAAGGCAGACACTCAAGCATTGCACCACCCAGGTGTCCCTAGGCATTGGTATTTTGTAAGAGTCCTGAGTGGTAAAGAGAGGGGAGCATCTAACATGCTGGGATCTACAGATGCAGTTTCTGTTAGCTCGTGGTCACATAACCATGTAAGGTGGGTACAATACCCCACTTGACAAGTAAAAAAACTGAGATTTGGAAAGATTGGACATCTTTCCCAGTTATCTCATCAAAATAACTCCAGAGTCAGGATCTGAACCCAGGCCGATCTTTTCTTTATTAAATCATGCATTAAGCAACCTCTACAGGGTCCTAGGCACTGGGATTCAGGTAGAATGAAAGACAAAGAGCCCGTGCCCTCATGGGACTTAGGACTGCTCAGTGTGTAAATCCCCAAGAACTAGGAGAGTGCCACAACAGTGTGGTTAGCAGGAAGAACCAAGCCTTTCACCCCCAAAGATCCCACATTCTAGCCTCTGGACTCCGTGAATGCTTCCTATACAACGAAAGAGATTTTACAGATGTGAATAAGTTAAAGATTTTGAGATGGGGCAGTTATCCTGGATTATCTAGGGGAGTCCAGTGTAATCACAAGGATCTGTATAAGTGAAAGAGGAAGGTGGAAATGTCAGCATTAGAGAGAGAGATTTGAAGATGCTGTGCTTGGGACGCCCGGGTGGCTCAGCGGTTGAGTGTCTGCCTTTGGCTCAGGCTGTGATCCCAGGGTCCCTGGTTTGAGTCCCACATCAGGCTCCCTGCATGGAGCCTGCTTCTCCTTCTACCTATGTCTCTATGTCTCTCATGAATAAATAAAGTCTTAAAAAAAAAAAAAAAAAGATGCTGTGCTTATGTCTCAAAGATGGAGGAAGGGGCTCTAAGCTCAGGAATGCAGGCTGCCTGCACAATCTGTGAAAGGCAGGGAAACACATTCTCCAGAGCCTCCAGAGGGAGCTTGGCCCTGCGGACAATTTGATTTTTCCAGAATTATGACCTCTAGAAATCTAAGAGAATAAAAACGTGTTGTTTTAAGCCACTAAGTTTATGGTCATTTATGGTAGCAGCCACAAAAAACTGATACAGTGCGTGTCAGCCACGGGTTCCCTCCAACGTGACTTTTGGGTGAGACAGAAAATGTGAGTAGGAGCTGGACAGGACATGGAGGTAGGTGAGAAAGACTGGCAGGGACAACTGTGAGCACAAGCCAGTGAGGGGTACTGACCTCAAAGCCATCATCGAGCCAGGAGAGGACTAAGTCATGGGGGGTGAGGGGGGGACTTGCGGGGGGAGGGGGGGTGGAGCTCAGGAGACATGCTGAGAAATCTGGATCCGATCCTAAGTCAAAACAGAGCCCTGGGGCTGGGAGGGGAAGGTAGGGGGAATAAGACAATCTGATCTGTGTCTGTGAGGTGGGTGGTTTGTAGGCAGAGAACGGATGCAGCCTGCTGTCAGGAAGCTGCTGTAAGGGGCAGCCCCCAAACTATGTGCTCTTTCTACTAAGCCAGACTGCCCACTTGGCCTACTTTCTTGTATTAATTTTAGTTACAGACACACACACGCGCACACACACACACACACACCATACACACACTCCCATGATCAGACTGGAAACTTATTAAGCAAGGACTTACTCATCTCTGCATTCCCCACTATATCTAACACTGTGCCTTGCAACTAACGGGCTGAAAAAAGGCTGCAGCACTGAGCTCTTACGTATGGGCGTCTAAATTTGCCTACTACCTAAAATACACCAGGCATCAGGTGCTCCTCTTAATTATACATGCATAAAAGCTCAGAACTAGATTAATTACTCACGTATTTGTCACAACACCACAAAGCTCGAGGAACCATCAGCAAGAGCTGAGCTAACATGGATGTGAATAAGTAGAAAACAGTTTGCTCAAAACCTCAAAGCAATCCTACAAGTAGTGTATTCCAAACTCTAAAACAAAAGGAAATAAAATAAACTTACATCAAATGGCTAAGAATTTGTTTTGACAAACGAAAAATGAGGATGCTCTAGGTCAATACAGAAAATCATTCTGCACCTTCCAATGTGAGCACCCAGGAAGTCCTGCCCCTTTACCCACCTATAACCAATGCCATCATACCAACACCACTAGACGGTGCAATAGGGTTCATCGAAAAAATACACAAGAACACATAATCTAGCTTGAAATAATGATCTCACGTCTCAAATTCAGATCAAGTGTCAGTGTGTGAACATCACAGAATTTCAGTGAAGTGGCTGTATTAGGGCAGAATTTCCAAATAAAGTCAATTTTACATGACACTTTATGCATTCCTCAATCTGAGGATTTATTTATTTTTTTAAAGATTGTATTTATTTATTCATGAGAATGTACAGTGAGGAGAAAAAGAGAGAGGCAGAGACAGGCAGAGACAGAAGCAGGCTTCATGCAGGGAGCCTGACGAGGGACTCGATCCAGAGTCTCCAGGATCACATCCTGGGCTGCAGGCGGCGCTAAACCGCTGAGCCACCAGGGCTGCCCAATCTGAGGATTTAAAACCAAGCCTAGGGATCCCTGGGTGGCGCAGCGGTTTGGCGCCTGCCTTTGGCCCAGGGCGCGATCCTGGAGACCCGGGATCGAATCCCACATCGGGCTCTCGGTGCATGGAGCCTGCTTCTCCCTCTGCCTATGTCTCTGCCTCTCCCTCTTTCTCTCTCTGTGACTATCATAAATAAATTTTAAAAAATTAAAAAAAAATAAAATAAAATAAAAATAAAACCAAGCCTATTCAATTACAAAGCTGAGGATCTGCCTCCCTGAAAGGAAAAGGTGACACGGAGGAGGAGGAAACAACCCCTTAGGAGTCCCCAGCCTCTTGAGAGTTCTGGAAAGGAGCTGGCTTGCAGTCCAAACCATAGGATTCTGCTAGTGTGTGTGTGTGTGTGGGGGGGGGGGGGGGTAGTGCTCACACGTGTGTTCACTGCCTTCAGGTGCTCACTCCATGCAATCCGTTCACAGCACTTCTTCCCTTCTTGCATTTCCAATAAAGCAACCGTACAAAAATAGGAGGAAAACATAAGTGGATTCCCATACAACTGGCCTCAAATCCTGTTTCTCTTTCATACAGAGCTCATCCTCGATGGTGAGAACAAGATTCTCGATGTTTACGATTTTATAGTTTTGACATTTTATTTATTATTTTTAGAAGATTTTTTTTTTAATTTACTCATGTGAGACACAGAGAGGGAGGCAGAGACAGGCAGAGGGAGAAGAGGGCTCCCTGCAGGAAGCCCGATGCAGGACTCGATCCCAGGACCCCAGAATCATGCCCTGAGCTACAGGCAGATGCTCACCCACTGAGTCACCCAGGCGTCCTAGTTTTAATGTTTTAAATGTGACTTAAATTTATTCTTGGGCCTGAGTATGCTAATTATTATTCAATTGTTCAGAGCCACCAGAGTATGTAAGTAATGAATGAATATGCCATTCTGCACCTACAGAAGACAGTTCTTAAAGTCAGGAAATGTACGATTGCTGTCTAGAAATGGAAAACCTTTTTATGACGTAGACTGCATTAAATGAAATACCTAATGAAGGCTTATTCTCATTACTTCTGGATAAACTGCCTGGAAATCAAAATTTTTTATCTGTGAGAATCAAAAACAAACAGAATCTCTGCAGCATTCCACTTAGCAGAAACCATCAGCCCAATTTTCCTTTATACACCTGTTTGTAAATGGGAGGGAGCAAAGCATTATCGGCCCCATTTTCCAGGCCTTGCAAACAGACCCTGTGTTCTCATGATCAGATAAAGAAGAAATAGCCTTTGGTAGAAAGAAACAGAGCCGGAATTTTATGACTAAATAGACACTCAAGAGTAAAAAGAGGCATTTGATTTCCTTGCCTCACTGTCATCCAACATAATCTTCCCCAAATCCAGAGCAGAAATCCGTAATAATTAAATTAAAAAAAAAAAAAAGTCTTGACCTTTCCTGTTACCCAGGAAAAGGATTATTTGTCTGCAGTTAACTTAGTAGAGCCAACGTTCATGCCTGCTGCTCAGTGTTGATTTCTTAACAAGGAACGCAGCCTAGTTACTACTTCATTACCTCTAGTTTTTCTGGTGCCGTTAGCAGGACAGAAGCCACCAAGGATCCCGCAGAAGCCCCTGCAAAGGCCTTGACATCCTTCAGGAGCTTTTTTCCATGTCTACAAAGTGCGGATGCTGCCCCCAAGTGGTAAATGCCCAGAAACCCGCAGGCCGCAAACGACAAGTTGATGTGCTTCATTCTAGCTGCGAAATTGAGGACACACAAAAAAACAAAAATCCTGTAAGTTGGTATAGTTCTTTACACACTGGTGTGTTGTCCCATGTCTCATCGTTCCAACACGGTTTTAACGTATAATTCTCTGTGCTGAACACAATATTGTCAATAAAAGTCTCATTAAGTACCCAAATTTTTCACGAAAACTTTTCTCCCCTCTCCCCTTGGCCCCATATAGTTTTATTACTTGTGAAAAGTCCCAACATTTCATATGTATTTATCTCATAGATTATGCTATCTACAATCTGATGTGCCCCGGGTAGAAGCAGATCAGTAAATTACAATTGCCTTTTTTCCTGACCTTTTTAACCTTTTTTTTTTGGGGGGGGGGTACTATTGTGGAAGGTGAAATGGCTAGGCACTAGCACATTGCACAGAAAGGACACACGTGGTCTCCTTTGCAAGTGCATCACCGCATTTCAAGAGCAGTCCCTGCTCGCTTGCCCCACACTTGCACTGCAAGCATCCACATATATGGATATAATATATACATATTTAATTCCAAAAAACAAAAACAAGGATGCCCACGATTCTTGCATAATGCAACGAGCCATCATTCAACAGTGAAATATAGATTTCATTGCCTAATTTCTCAAGATACATTAAGGCCGTGAGTGGCAAGGGCAATTGAAGGCCGCAAGGGCCGTCAGGCACAGTCCCGGATGACTTGTGAGCGATTTCAGGACAGAAGCGCGTTTCCGAAGCCTCAGTGGGCTGCATGTCACCAGGTGGTGGGTACCGTGAGGCCACAAAGCTGCACACCTGGAGATCCTCGGGTCTCCTCCCTGCCTCCTCCGGAGCCTCCAGGGGAGGCACACGGCCCGGCCCGGGCCTCGAGTTTAGGGGCCGAAGGCCTCCGCTGTGTGCAGGGAGGAGCCCCGGCCGCGGCACGCCTCCTTTCTGCAGCCGGGGTGGGGATGGGGGTGGGGGTGGGGGTGGGGGTGGGGGTGGGGGTGGGGGTGGGGGTGGGGGTGGGGTGGTGCGGCGGAGCTCGGTGCAGGAAGCAGCCCCAGCCCCCGGCGCTGGGGGCTTGCTCCGACCCGCCCACTCGGGGGGAGCCACCAGAGCCCGCCCCGCGCCCGCCCCGCGCCCCGCCTACCAAGGCAGGCTCCAGGCACTTCCATGCTGAACCCCCTTCAGCGGAGCCGTCACTCAACAAGGCCCCGCCCCCCAGGGCCGGCCCGCGCTGGCCGACTGGAAGGTCTCGCGGGAGGGGTCCGGGCGGGCCTACCCGCGCAGGCTGCGACGTCACCTTGCGACGCGGGCATCCCTGGGCCCCGCCCACCCCATTTAAACCCCCTGGACTCAACATGGCGGCGGCGCACCCTCGGACGCCTGACCCCGGCGTCCCCGGGCGCGGGTAAGGGGCAACCCTTTCGTGTCCAGGGCTGCTGTCCTCCATACGCAGCGATGCGTGTCCGTCCGCCTGCGTGCGCGTCGTAGCGCCACCTGGGGGCTGGCCCCTCCCCGGCGAGGTCGGTGACCCTGAACGACCCTCCTGCGCCGCGCGCGCCCCGGAAGCGCTGGCGTGTCTCCCGGAAGTGGTTTTTCTTCCTCTCCCCACCGTCGGGGCGGTGCCGCTGGCGGGGAAGGCGGGGTCCACGTGCCGGCTTGTGGAGAGCGGACTTCCTAGCGCTTTCCGCGTCTGGCGGTGCCTTCCCCGTTCCTGAGTAGCCTTTTTAACGGAAGCGTAATCGGAGAGGCCGGGCCGCGGCTGTGGGCAGCGGCCACATCGTCAGGCGCCTCGGGCTGCTGACCCAGCGCGGCTTGCCTTACCTGTCTGAGCTTCTCAGGTGATTTTCTGTGTGAAACGGGATGGTTGTAAAGACGCCCGTGCCACACGGCGGGCCTGCAGCACTCGGCCTGTGGCTTCCTTTGGTGGCGGCCGTGGGCGTGTAGAGTCAGTCGAGAGATGGTGGTGGCTTTGGGTGGTGGCCGTGCGGCCGACGTCCCCTGTGGGGCCTCCTTCCCTGTGTAGGCCCCGTAAGCCAGCCTGCAGCAGTCGCAGAGCCCCCGGGGAAGGTCCCCCAGGTCCCCCTGCCTGAGGACGCTCTGAGCAGTGTGCGCGTCCTGCCCTGGGGCGCGGGGCGGGGTCGCCTCATGGCCTGTGCGTCCCTGATCGCGAGGCCGCGGCCTGGGCTCTGCAGCGCGACCCCGCCTGAGGGCCTGAGCGAGGGCCCCGGATGTGGTGACTGGGGACCACATGGCGCCTCACGGTCGCAAACAGCCTCCTGACACCCTTGCGCCTCAGAACTCGCCGGGGCCTAAGCAAGGTGGCGTCTTGCTGCCGATAGGACTGGCGTGACGGGGGGCTGCAGTGCACGTGGTGCAGCTGCGGGAGGGCGGGAGGGCGAGAGGGCAGCGCCCTCCGCGGAGCCTGCTGGGAAGCAGGAGGCCGAGGCCGCGCCGCAGAGCCCCTGGTGCGCGGTGCTGACATGCGCACTAGGGTTTGGGAGGCCCTGCTCGAGCTGCCGCTCCTGCCGCTGCTGGCGTAAAGCGATCTGCTGACCTTCAAACTTCAAGGACAGGCCGAGTCCACGCGGCCAGGAGCGGGGGCGGCCGTGTCCTGCCTTCGGGCCCTGCCGGCGGGTGGATCCAGCAGATGGGAACATTGCCCCCTGCGCAGCGTGCATGCGCACCAGGACTGCGGGAGCCCCCGCTTGAAGGGAAGACGACGGCACCCACCGTGGGCACAACTGCGGGTGAGTGAGCTGCTACTGCCTTAAAGTGTCGTGCCACGTGACTTCAGAAAACTCCGAAACTCCGTTCTTACCGTTTTAAACGCTCTTTTAAAACGTGGTCTCTCCGTTTCGCCCTTATCATGCTCACATGCAGCTAACGGAAACGGTCACCTCCCTAAAGTAACAAAGAATATCAGAGTCAGGGGCACCTGCACGGCTCAGGGGTTGAGCATCTGCCTTCGGCTTGGGTCGTGATCCTGGGATCCACCTGCGCATTGGGCTCCCCGCAGGGAGCCTGCTTCTCCTCCTGCTCCGGTCTCTGCCTCTCTCTGTGTGTCTCTTGTGAATAAATAAATAAAATATAAACATATATATATGAGATTCATTCGTATTTGTTTTTGTAATTTAGGGGCCAGCGGTAACATCATCAATAAATATGTTTTGGCTGTTGGATTTCAGTAAATTACTCTTGTGAATATACAGTAATTTAATTGACCTTGAAGAACTTTTTTTTTAATAATAATTCATTTCCTTGTGTTTGCTTCTCTGTCTTCCTTAGTAATTTAGTCTTGAACTGCTTTATTTAGCCATTTATCCAACATTCATGAAGCATTCATTGTATAACAGTCTCCTGGTACAGGGCTTACAAAGTTGAAAAGAATTCAGTTCTTCCTCATGAGGGATGCAGACTGGAGTGGGCAAGGAGACTGAAGATGCATCATTACGGAGACCTGATCATGTGCTGTTCCTGAGCCACACAGATGCTCTGGAGGTGAGCACTGAGCTGGGGAGTAGCTCACAGAGACGCCTACAGTCGCACCTGGAACGAAAACACACTGTTTAAACCTGACTCTCCTCTCCTTGTGCCAAGCTTCCTCCCACAACATTTTACCCTGTATTCCATAAAGAGGGAGACAGGTACAGAATATGGGGCTACTTGCCACATCCTGACCCCAAGAATAGGACCTTCTCTCAGTATTTCTGAGTCTGAGTCTGATCTCTTCCAGTTCACTCCGCATGTACTGTCATGTTATTTCCCAATTTTGGCTCCTTTATGCATGTGAACACCTCTGCGGGGCATGCTAACATTGCCCCTGCAACACACTTGTCCTCTTTCCTTTCTCATGACTCCTCACCCCTGTCACCTCCTCCTGGAATCTCAGGTACTGGTCCTGATTTCAGGGGAAAGTGGCCACGGTGTTACAAACACAGAACAGTGCCCCTTTAACGGAGGTATCAGCTAATAACCGCCCTGTTGGCATGCCCTTCATGCCTACTTGAAGCATTCTCTTGTTTTGAGAACACCACCAATGTCAGAGAAAGGCACATTTGCAGTCATGGAGTAGAACTTCCCATCTGAACCCGGGGAGGCCGCATCCCTTCCCATGGATCGCTCTCGAAAGAAGGACAAGCAATGAATGCCTCCACCCAGAGGGAGCCGGTCCCCAAATAAAGGGGCAATCGGGGCTGAGAGAGAAGCAGGATTAAGGTATGATGGCATTTCTAGAGCCTGTGGTCAAAGCTACAGTGCTCCCCGACTCACTGCCCCACTGCACTCACCCTTTACTGTTGGCTTTTTTTTTTCCTTAATATTTTATTTATTTGAGAGTAAAAGAGTGTGCATGAGAGAGGGCATGAGCAGGGGGAGAGGCAGAGGGAGAGGGAGAAGCAGGCTGCCCAGTGAGTAGGGAGCTAGTTGTGGGACTAGATCCCAGGACCCTGAGATCATGACCTGAGCCGAAGGCAGATGCTTCACTGACTAAGCCACCCAGGTGCCCTACTGTTCGCTTTCTTAACCTGCTTGGAATCGAGTTACTCAATCTTCCAATCAAGATGATACTTCTACTGCATCTGCCATTTTCTCTCTAGAAATTTGCTAGAGGAACCAATTACTTACAGGAACACTAAATCTTTTCTAAATGGCAAATTTTTTTTTTCAAAATATGCATGAGTTTTACATGTAATATATATTTTTCTGTTATACATGTATATACGCATACGTAACAAAGGACTTTGATAATGTGGAAACTTTAAACATTTTCAAAGTAGACGTTCTGAAGTGTAATTTATGGTTAGATGCATCTAGGAATATGTAATCTATAAGTCTTCTTTACATGGCATAGAAATTAAATATCAAGTTATTCATATGAAAGAGACATTTTAAAAATTTAGCATTTATTTAGAAGTTTCTTTTTATTTATTTTTTAAAGCTTCATTCTAATTTAAGACATTCCCAATGTACTATACATTTGCGTTGAGCAATAGAAATGCTAGAGTGTTTCTACTATTGTATAGGGATTAATTACAGTGCCTGTGGTTCGTAGTCTACATAAGTGTAAGAGCAGAAGATCTTTTAAAATTTGCATACTTCATATATTTTATAGAAGAGAAGTTTAGGTCTTTGATACGCAGGTAGCGGAGTTGGAGTACCAAATGCATTACAGAGTCCTAAATATTTAAAAAAAGCGCAAAAGAAGAAAATGTGTCGTCTGCCTTGGATATTATACTGCAGAAGAGCTGTACCCTTTATCTGACCACATTCATGGTCCACAGTTTGTACAGGTGGATGGAAACCACCTTTCTTGCTGTCCTTCAAATGATTTTCTTAGCGTGGAAGAGGTTATTAGGGAAATAACGTCAAAAAATGAAATTGTTGAATGATAAACAATGTCAGCTTTGGTGCCTTCAGCTTCATGAAGTTTATCAAAATATTCTCTTTTAATGTGGAGTACTGTATTTAAACATTACTGTTGCTGTTACCAAGGGAAACACCCTAATTGCTAAAACATCCAATTATCTAATCACCTCATTTCAAGGAGACAAAATAAAGATTTCAGTCTGTTTTGTTTTTGCAAAATGACTTCCTTTCCTAAGCATCTACTCTTATTTACTGCGATCTACTTATTACTAGTTTCTTCAATTATTGTCCTTCCTTGACCTTCCAGTCCTGCATACGCATTGTCTTGTATAACTCACAACAGCGATGAAAGGAAAAAACATATATATATACACACACACACACACACACACACACACACACACACACGTGAATATTTAGAATTAAAACAGTTTTCCCACATCCAGACAGATGCAGAGATTATCAGCCCAGGTCCCCATCATCCCAAAACACTCCCTGTGCAGAGTCCCATCTTTCCTACATTGTTTCAACAATGAATTAATAAAATATAAGCTCTCATTCTGTGCTGAGTCTTGCATGCTATTTGACCACCATAGCTTTCAGAACCTTGTTTCTTCAGTTCTTTCTCTGATCAGAATTTGCAATTAGTGTTCATATTTAGATATTTATAATTTTACTGAAAAATGGAAGAAACCCTTGATCGATGTGACCCATAAATGTGTTTATTTATTAATGCCATTTAGAGAACTTGTTCGTATGTGAGAAAGAAAAATAAAAAGCAAGTCCAGCAATTAATTAAGGCCACCCTCTCCCCACTTAACAGTCACAGCAGTAACTCTTTTTGATTATTACTTTTCCTGGAAGCCATATCATAAAGTAGGTTATTGTAAAAAGAACATAATTCCTATTAGGAGCTGTGTTATAAAAGGTCATTATGTCATTGGCCAAGGCAAGGCCTTAACTCCAGAGAAATCATTTAATCATTTTTCTCTTTATGCCCTTGCTTACTCTTTAAACTTTTTCTGGTGTCTCGTATATGAAAGGGACTGGGCTAGGCATTCGGGGGGGAAAAAAATCTTAAGATAAACTTCTTGCCTTTAATTCACTTTTTTCTTGCTGGAATGTCCTTGCACATTTTTCTCTTCTTTTAAGCCCTACTTTATTCTTCGAAGCCTAAATCAGGCTTTGCTGTCTCATTATATCCTTTTGGGTAACGTTCAGCCACCTCCTGTTAGTATTCACCATATCTTCCCCTTTGTTGGTGCATGAGGCATTGCCAAAGCATTTATGATGTTTTATTTTGGTTGAGATATGGGCCCTCCACTCTCTGTGCCCAGAGTTCATTTGGAGCAGGCACTGTCTTGTACTTCGTGGTTTTTGCCAGCATCTAGTAGATAGCTCAAGACTCATAAACGTTTGTAAGGGTTGGGAATCTTTAGTTGTTGTGTTTCAGATATCTGGCTTAAGCAGGAAGAGAATTGCTGGTTGAAATTATCTAGAAGTTTAGAGGTAGGGCTCACTGCAGTAATGCCTGGATCAAGCACTTGGGTTTCATTTAGTTTCATTCTCCAGGCAGGGCATCCGCAGGAGGTTCATGCCCCAGCAGCGTCCCAGCTGATCATTGTCCATCTTTCAGACTTAGAAGCTTAGACTCTGGTTTCGTTTTTATCACATGAATATCCCTGGAAGAGTATTGTGAACAGCAAATTGTAATACAGATTTCTTGCCATCTGAAAGTAGAACATCCCTATGAAATCTTTCATTAACCCAAATAGTGTAAAGCAAAGAAGCAATTACCATTAATTTATATGGAAACATTTTTGTCCATTCCCAGACCTCAAAAAATCTGTTACCTTAGGACACATTTTGGTAACAGATGCACAAAATACATTGAGTTAAAGCACAGATGTTCACAGACACAGTTCAGAGCTCCGGTGGCCTGGTTTTGTGATGCTGCATGCAGTTTCCAGAGAAGGGGCTTGAAGGTGCCACTCTTGGCTGGCACCATACTTACTGCTTGGGGTGGTACTGCCTCTGTAACTGCTCGCTACAAAACGTGAAATGCTGTATTTTCGTAAAACTGAAAATCCTCTTTCTTTTGGCTAATAAAGAGGTACTAATGTAGGCCTTTTGTAAAAGGGAAGTGGTGTAATGCGAGCCTTCAAAAAAGCAGGGGAGACCTGTACAATGATGTGGGCCCATGATTGAAGGAGCATGTGCTGTGCAAACAATGGACAAATAGGACTGGAAGCAGTAACTCTAGTCCAGGCTGGAAGCTGGGTCCAGATGGACTTGGTTGGGCAAGCCTCCTTAGGAAGAAGTCTGGCAAAAAAATAAATAAGTAAAAAGAAAAAAAGAAAAAAGAAAAAGTCTGGCAGTCTAAATAAACATATCTACTATAATATTCCATAAATATTTGTTGAATTAAACACAAGTAAAAATGCAGCCATTATTTCTATATAAAACAAAAAATTATTCCTTGGTTATATAAAACTGCACAATACATAATTACCTGATGCATAGTCCCCCAAACAAATAAGAACCCAACTATGATGTTTGATGCCTTGAAAAGTTAGTTGACAGTATTAGTTAGGTTTAAATGTATGGTAAGTATTATTTGGCATAAATGTTTAGCATTCAATTAGCAATAGAATTGTTTGTTTTTTTAATTATATGGGATATTGGATATGTTGCTCACCACATTGGTGTAAATGGATAGAAATGTTTCCCTTTGATAAATTTCCCTGTAGGAAGCTGTGGTACACTCAGAGCTGTAGCAAGGATCTTCTCTTACACCTACGGTCAAAGAAATAGGTGCTAGCAAACATTTTTTTTTGACAACAGTGACAATAATGGCAATGCTATTCTACTAAAAACATTTTGCAGAGTAGGAAGTGATCCCAAATGTCTTTTCATCACTCATTATAATCCATTTTTATAAAGAGTATATAGTCCCCATTTAGTGAGTACCCACTAACATTTTTATTTTAAAACCAAAAGTACCTATGCAATTAACACAAACTTTCAAAAACACTGTTTACAACATCTTCTGAATTTCTGAGATCAAAGGACATCCCCAACTACACACATGCATTCTGTTTAGGAAACCACAAAATGGGGGATCCCTGGGTGGCTCAGCGGTTTAGCACCTGCCTTCGGCCCAGGGCGTGATTCTGGAGTCCCGGGATCAATTTCTGCATTGGGCTCCTTGCATGGGGCCTGCTTCTCCCTCTGCCTGTGTCTCTGCCTCTGTGTCTCTCATGAATAAACAAATAAAATCTTAAAAAAAAAAAAAAAAAACTACAAAATGAACAGGTACAGTGGATGAGAAGTCTGAAGTTGAAGTCAGAGTGAAATTTCAAAAGGTCTCAGCCTGACCTGTAAAAGACAGCTGTAATTTCAAGACCACCTATTATGGCTCAAATTATCAGAACACAGAGTAGAAGATCATAAAATATGATGGTAGTACATGGTGATATTTGTTAAATTATAGAGACTGATACCATTTTCCCTGAGGGGAAAACAATCCCCAAGTTCTGATAAACTGTCCTAGGTTTCTATAGGCAGATATATTTAAAATAATGAAGGGATGCCTGGGTGGCTCAACGGTTAAGCACCTGCCTTCAGCTCGGGGCGTGATCCTGGAGTCTCGGGATTGAGTCCCGCATCAGGATCCCTGTATGGAGCCTGTTTCTCCCTCTCCCTGTGTCTCTGCCTCTCTCTGTGTGTCTCTCATGAATAAATAAATTAAAAATCTTAAAAAAATAAAACACAGAATTCCTTTCCTGAATAGAGAAGATGGCAAGTTCAAAGTCATCCTATCCCAACCACACCATTGCCTAGGGAAACCTAATCCAGGTGTAGACTTAACCAAAAATTTTTTTTTAAGATTTTGTTTATTTATGAGAGGCACAGATAGGCAGCGACATAGGCAGAGGGAGAAGCAGCCTCCCTGTGGGGAGCCTGATGCGGGACTCAATCCCATGACCCCCAGATCATGACCTGAACCAAAGGCAGACGCTCAATCACTTAGCTACCCAGGTACCTCAGTCTTGCCAAATACTAGTTTTGCATTTATAAATTTCTCATAGGAGGCAGGTAGCTCTACTTAGGTTGTCATTTTAAGCACTGGGCTTTGTTTCCAGTATCTTATTCTCTCTCTCCTCGCCTTGGGGTACGTGATCTCACTCTTAACATACTTTTGAATTGCCATATTAAGAAAGTAAGCTTTTCATGAAATATAGTCCTTTGAGTAGCCACAGATGCACATCTCACTTAAAAAAAACAACTCTAGGAATGCCTGGGTGGCTCAGTGGTTGAGTGGCGGCGGCCTTTGGCTCGGGCATGATCCTGGGGTCCTGGGATCCAGGCCCAATCTGCTCCCTGCAAGGAGCCTGCTTCTCCCTCTGCTTGTGTCTCTGCCTCTCTCTCTCTCTGTGTCTTTCGTGAATAAATAAGTGAAATCTTTAAAAACAAACCAAAAACAAAAAAAAAAACTGTAGATGTAGAACATGTCTCAGGGATCGTAAATTTAAGGGTCTTCAGAAGGCTTTGTAATTCTGAAATGTAATTATCCTTCATTTTCATGTACATATACTCTAAATTTTACTTATTTAATTTACATTTTTTATTGTTTTAATTTTTAATTCCAGTATTGTTAACATACGATGTTACATTAGTTACAGGTGTACAATATAGCGATTCAACAATTCTGTACATGACTCAGTACTCATCATGATAAGTGTGCTCTTCATTCCCCTTACCCATTTCACTCACCGCCCCCCACAACCTCCCCTCTAGTTATCATCAGTTTGTCCTCTATAGTTAAGAGTCTGTTTTTTGGTTTGTCTCCTTTTTTCTTTGTACATCTGTTTTGTTTCTTAAATACCACATGAGTGAAATCATATGGTATTTGTCTTTCTCTCACTGACTTATTTCACTTAGCATATTTTGTACCTTCATCCATGTCATCGCAAATGGCAAGATTTCTTTTTTTTTTTTTTTTTAAGATCTGTTTACTTATTTTAGAGATGGGGCTGGTGAGGAGAGGGAAAGGAGAGGGAAAATCTCAAGCAGACTCCTCGCTGAGCATGCTTCTCGCTGAGCACAAAGCCCCACACAAGGCTCAATTCCATGGCCCTGAGATTATGACCTGAGCCAAAATCAAGAGTTGGAGGCTTAACCAGCTGAGCCACCTTGGCACCCCTAAACTTATTTACACTTAAATGTTTTCTTATGTTTGTACCTCCGATTCTTGGTTGTTTATTGGGCTCCGGGCTCAGTGGGGAGTCTCTGCTAATCTCCCTCTGCTCCTCGCCCTGCTCATGTGCACGTACTCTTTCTCTCGCTAAAATAATGAATCTTTAAAAGAAAAAAAATGAGGGATGTCTTGGTGGCTCAGTCGGTTGAGTGTCTGCCTTGGGCTCAGGTCATGATCCTGGGGTCACTGGATCAAGCTCCACATCGGGCTCCCTGCCCAACTGGGAGTCTGATTCTCCCTCTCCCTCCCCCTCTGCTGCTCTCTCTACTTGTGCTCTCTCAGTCAAATAAATAAATGAAATCTTTTTTAAAAATGTAATTAAATTTAATTTCACCATTCTGTGAACAGAGACGAATACTAAAGCTCATTTTCCTTGTGTTATAAAGGAAAATAAAATAACATTTTTGCTTAATTTTTATTTTATTTTAATTAATTAATTTCAAAGATTTTAGTTATTTATTCATGAGAGACACAGAGAGAGAGGCAGAGACAGAAGCAGAAGGAAAAGCAGGCTCCATGCAGGGAGCCCAATGTGGGACTCGAACCAGCTGAGCCAAAGGCAGAAGCTCAACTGCTGAGCCACTCAGGTGTCCCATTTTTGCTTCATTTTTAGAAGAGAAATACTTCTCATAACAATGTAGTCAAAGCACATCAATTCAGTGATCCCACTTTTACTTGTATAGTACTTGAGTTAACATCCACCTAGGCTGTATTTTCATTAGGTGTTGACATGTGATTATTGAATCAAAGGTTGTTTCCATTATTTACACATTTTCCTGATATTTGGCTCATACTTCTTTTTTTT
Organism: Canis lupus baileyi; assembly: GCF_048164855.1. NCBI lineage: Eukaryota > Metazoa > Chordata > Mammalia > Carnivora > Canidae > Canis > Canis lupus. The sequence continues at coordinate 4,903,889 of NC_132877.1, forward strand.
TTTTTAAACTCTGCTAGAATGGCAAATCATAGTGATACCTTGAGCAACACAAAAATCCTCTGAATGTATTTTTATTTGCTTTATATTTTACGTTGTTGGGGGAAAAACATCATGCCCACTTTGTTTTTCTTTATTTAACATACTCTTGAGTTGTGTTTGCAATTTGCCTCTTCTAATCACCTTACAAATACCAATGTGTTTGCTATTCCTAAGAACCCTGTGAATACCTACAGTGGCACTCACGTTTTAAGGATGGCTAACTGAGGCACAGGAGACTAACTTTTTTGAGATCCTTGACCATTACCAGAGACAGGATTCACTTCTTGACTACTATGCCCTGGTGCCTCTCTAGTGCCAGAGTCAAAGTAGATGTACACTCACAGGTGTTTATAGCAGGCATTTTCGTAAAGACATTGATAAATGAAGTGAGAAATGAAGCTGTCCAGCTGTACCTTCCCAGGATCTATAGAGACTCATCCTCCACCAAACCATGAAATTGGGATTCTCATGACTTAGACTTGGGGTCTCCTCCCTTCTCCCTCTGCATATTCAAACTAAGTGACATCATTTGTGCCTAAAACTTTCATGCAGTCTCTAGGCCTGAGGCCTCCATATCGGGTGCTGTGATGCCCTGAGGACTACTAATTTCAGTAGACTCTTTATAAGGAGAGAATTTGGGCTATAACTTAGGGTAAGTCCCTGCCTGCACAGAAGGAGAAAGCCCATCCTGCCCACTAGCACAGTTGAGTGGGAGATGGAAGGAGGGGCATTGACATAGAAAATCAGCGTGTTAATTCCTCCGCTTCTCGTGTATGTTTGGGGGTAGAGGGGCCATTTATAGACACATGCAGAGAAATAAAGGCTGTGTTCATTTTTCCAAAGACAGCTGTAAGAGGCTGTAATACCCTAGTGTCTTGGTTCTTAATCCCGCTGCTTTTGATTAGTCTAGGATGGAAGCCAGACATCAATATTATTTGGAAAGGAGAAACAAGCAAACAATTCACAGGTAAATCCAGTGTAGCCAGGCTTGAAAACCATTGTTCTTGGAGAAGTTCTCAATTTGGCCAGTGTGGCGCCAGAGCCATAATGAAGATTTGGGGGAGAGAGGTGCCCGGATGCAGAGTCTGAGCTAAAATAAGCTTAGCGTGGTGATCTCGAGGATTCTGCTCAGCCTGATGAGCAGTCTTAGAAGGGGTGGGAGAATCAGGACCAGCCTAAGATTGGGATGCAGAACCTGGAGTCGTGGAATTTGAAAATCAACACAGAAAGCCAGGATTGTGGACTCTAGCATTAGGAATAAAATTGATGTGCCACAATGCCAAATGACCTCTCTGTAAACTCCAGGCCAGGAACCAAACCAGACCAGCAGAGATGGATGCAGAGCCTGTAACTTGACCAGAAGTTCTATCTTTATGTGTGACACAAGGTCCCAGGAACAGAGCTGATACAGTTTTCAGGGTCCAATGCAAAAGGGAAATGCAAGAACCCTTGCTCCAAAAGGAGGGAGAAAGGTGCCATTGAAAGTCTTTTCTTGGGCCCCTGGGTAGCTCAGTGGTTGAATGTCTTGCCTTTGCTTCAGGTCGTGGTTCCCTGGTTCCAGGATCGAGTCCCACATCGGGCTTCCTACAGGGAGCCTCTCCCTCTGTCTGTGTCTCTGCCTCTCTCTCTGTCTCTCATGAATAAAGGAATGAAATCTTGAACAATAAATAAAAAATAAGTCTTTTTTTTACTTCCATTTCTTTCAACATGTTATGGAAGTTGTTATTTGCTATTTCATGTCTTTCTAAAGAAAGAGAAACTAAAACTAAATTATTGACATGAATTTTACCATTTTGCTGACGTTGCATTATGCCTACTTTAGAGACAAGTATCAGACTATTTAACTAGGATGTGGAATCGCACAGTTCATAATCTGTAACTCCTACCTTCATATACATTTTGTGTTTACCACAACAGTGAGGATGTTCTGCAAAGTAATCAAATTCTCTTTATTTCATGCCTTGATCTGCACACATTCCACCAACACTCTCTACCTGATGAATGTGGAAGAGCTTAAAGAAAAAGGGGCTGAGTGATTCTGTCCTGTGCTTTCCTTCTCTTTCGTCACTTTTGGTGGTGGGCCAATGCAGGAAAGTGACTTGAGGAAAAATGAACATAATAGAGTTTGATATTGGTCATTTGTACTTCCTAGGACACTGGTTCCTTCTTTCTGTTGGTGAAGAAAGTTCTGGTTGGGATGGGATAACGTGTCTTCTTGAGGCTGGCTGCACCCATGCTGACTCAGTCCTAGATGCAACATGCCTAGCTTGTACTTGCTTCAAAACTCACTGATCTCCCATGTTTGGTGAGGCTACTGTAATTCTGCACTCATGAGGCATCGCAGATTCTCTATGTGAAGAGGATGATAAGGAGAATCATATTTCCATTCTGCTTATTGGCTGTATAGTGTCCCATTGGACTTCACTTATAAAACACAAGCTGAAAGACGGGCATCTGGCTAGCTCAACTGGTAAAGCACGTAACTCTTAATCTCGAGGTTATAATTCAAGCCCCACATTGGGTGTAGAGATTACTTTGATTCCATTGGTTGCTAAGAGAAAAAGCAGAAGTCACCATATGTGGAGAGAAAAAAAAATATTGTTAGATTATAGAACCCAGGAAAAGATGGAAGCCTTGAGGATTGGTACTAGGAATTGGAAAGCCTTCAGAAACGATGCTTCTGCTTTGGATTTCTAGGCTCATGTGGAGTCTCATCTGGCATGCTCATTTCCCTTTCTCTCAGGAGATCCGACTTTCTCTGCTTCTCAAGCTGTATGGGACCAGACACAGGAGCCTGTCAGTTCAGAAGTTTACATAACCTCAGTTCGGTCAAATGGCACAAAAGAATAGCTGGTTTTCTGGTGGAGAAGACATATAATTGGTCCAGTGTGTATGTGGCTCTATCTTTGGTCCGACCATTGCTCCCTGATGAGGGGTGAGCGCCAAAGCCTGGAAGCTCATGAGTTGGACCAGCACTCCCCAAGTTTCTATTGTGGCCTTTAGACTTGATTAAGTGTCCTGCATAAAAACGTAATAGGGGATCCCTGGGTGGCGCAGCGGTTTGGCGCCTGCCTTTGGCCCAGGGCGCGATCCTGGGGATCCAGGATCGAGTCCCACGTCGGGATCCCGGTGCATGGAGCCTGCTTCTCCCTCTGCCTGTGTCTCTGCCTCTCTCTCTGTGTGTGTGTGACTATCATAAATAAATAAAAGTTTAAAAACAACAACAACAACAAAAAAAAAACGTAATAGTTAATAATAACCAAGTAACAGTTATTTGAGCCCGGCTACGTGCCAGAGTCTTTCCTGATCATTATTCCTTATCTCAGTCTCCACAATAAAAACTCAGAAGGATATAAAGAAAGTTCCCTTACAGACATTCCAAAACACCCTTACCACATGATCTGGACAATAGGAAGCAAAAGAAAGAAATACTTCTAGCATAGCTGGGACCTATAAACAAAGGCTGGCTTGTTGTTTTTTAAGATCTTATTTTTTAAGTAATTTCTGTACCCAACGAGAGGCTTAATGTCACAACCCTGAGACAGAGTTACTTGCTCCAGTCGCTGTGTGCCAGCCAGTGACTCTGCAAAGGCTGGTTTTAGTATATACTCTGTTGAAAGACTGTTACTGCTATCGTATAGTTTCTATTTCTCCATGGTTATTTGTTGGCTGTTGTCAAAAAGTTGAGGAAACTTCTGATTCTTGATTTTGTTCAAGCAACTCAATTACAATGATAGTAGCAATTAAGCACAGCAGATTCTCAGAAATGTTTGCCCTCAGTGAGTGCATGACTTTCAGAAGAGTGGCTGTGTATCCTCCAAGATGATGTGCGTAATCCCACAAAAATTGATGCCAGATGGATCCGACCTGCGTGGGAAAATAGGCTTCCTGGAATCTTCAAGATATGTTTTGTTTTCTGTACCTATTTCCAGGCTGCCCCCTGCTGGCCAATTGAAGAGGACATTACTTACCATAGAGGACATTACTTACCACCTGTAAATGCCAGGGAGAAGCCACAGCTCCTAGGAGGTCTCAATTGCACCTGGCCTCAGTGCCACTGGAAATGACTGAGTCTCCCTTGCCTGTATTGTACCGTGCCCCTCATCACCTCCACGAGGAGTCAGAAACTGTTCATATCATTTTTTACCATCTGTTTGCTGCGTCAAAAGGGCTGCTTTTGTTGCTTACCATTGTCATGACTGAAATCTCGATATAATTGTGTTTTTTAAATTTAATTTATTTATTCATGAGAGAGAGAGACAGAGACATAGGCAGAGGGAGAAGCAGGTTCCTCGCAGGGAGCCCAATATGGGACTCGATCCCCAGACCCCGGGATCACACCCTGAGGCCAAGGCAGATGCTCAACCACTGAGCCATCCAGGTGTTCCTGAAATCTCGATATAAGATTAAATACATAAATGCTGGAAAACAGATAAGTTAGATTCATGGTGGTTCTTTTTGTCCTCATTTCTCCTGCTTTCCTCACCTGTACTCTGCAGAGGATTTACTGGTTTCAGATGTAGATGAACTAGATTCTGTCCTGAATAAAAGTCAGATGGTTAGAGAGTTACCTGTTTAGACTGTTTTATTTATTTTTTAGAGGGCAAAGTGAGAGTGCACATGAATGAGGGGAGGGGCAAAGGAAGAAGGAGAAGCAAGGAGCCCAGCGTGGAACTCCCAGGACCCTGAGATCATCACCTGAGCTGAAGGCAGATGCTTAATGACTGAGCCACTCAGGTGCCCTTACACTGTTTTTAATGTTTATTGTTATTTAAAGTGTTCACTGAGGTGCCAGCTAGCCATTTATTTATTACATCCAGTTTATGTATTTACTTTTTTTTTTTTTTAATTATTCATGAGAGACACAGAGAGAGAGGCAGAGGGAGAAGCAGGCTCCATGCAGGGAGCCTGACATGGGACTTGACCCCGGGGTCTCCAGGATCAGGCCCTGGGCTGAAGGCGGCGCTAAACTGCTGAGCTAGGGCAGCCCTGGTGGCGCAGCAGTTTGGCGCCACCTGCAGCCTGGGGTGTGATCCTGGAGACCCAGGATCGAGTCCCACGTCGGGCTCCCTGCATAGAGCCTGCTTCTCCCTCTGTCTGTGTCTCTGCCCCTCTCTCTGTGCCAAAAAATAAATAAAATATTTAAAAAAACAATAAAATAAACTGCTGAGCCACCCGGGCTGCCCCCTGCACCCCCCCTTTTTTTTAGTGAAGAAAGTTTAATTTAAAAAATAAGCATAAAAAAATAAAAATAATAAAAAATAAGCATAAGATGGGTACCTGGGTGGCTCAGTTGGTTAAGCATCTGACTCTTAATTTCGGCTCAGGTTGAGATTTCAGGGTCCTGGGACTGAGACCTTCACTGGGCTCCACGGTCAGTGAGGAGCCTCACGTCTGGATCCCAGCTCAGCAGGCAGTCTGCTTCTCCCTCTCCCTCTCTCTGCCCCTTCCCCTGCTTGTGCTCACGCTCTCTCTCTTTCTCAAATAAATAAATAAATATCTTTTAAAAAATAAGTAAAATATTCTTGTTTTCAAGGAAGCACATACTCATTATAGAAAATTTAGAGAATACAAATACAGATTTTGAGAAAATATTGACTATGCTTAGAAAATTAATATGTGTGATGTATGTATCACACACCCATGTAGGTAAATGTATGTAATTTACTTTCTGAAGATATATATCTCAAATTTTAATATAAAACATTATATAAAAAAATTATATAAAAGGCCATGAATGTGAGATAACCAAATAACTGACAATCATTAATTTTATGGTGAATGAGCTACTACTAGTAAATATACATAAGACTCTTTTTTGCATATGTGGCTTCTAGACATGTTGTCCATAACTCAGACTGGTGTATATCATTTTATTTATTTAGATTTTATTTATTTACTTGAGAGGGAGAGTGCATGCAACTCTGAGTTGGGGGAGGAGCAGAAGGAGGGGGGAAAGGAAAGAGAAAGAATTTCAAGCAGACTCCACTGAATGTGGAACTGAATGTGGAAGCTCTGTTTCATGACCTGAGCCAAAACTGAGCCCCCCCTCCCAGCATCTCTGGTGAATACCATTTTAGCACTCAATGTTGCCCACGTGTGAAGGAGAACAGAGCAAAGATTATGTTCAGTATTGATGTTTAATTAACTATGAGGCTTGTTTACCACCTAAATGACATCTCCTCACCAAGTTTAATAACCAAGCTGTTTGAACTTAGGTCTTAATGAATTTCTAAATTCTTTCACACCATGGGCCTCAAGTGCTAGAAATTTAAATACATGAAGACAAAAATGTCTATAATGTTAACATAGTAGGTTTTTTAAAACACATCTATTAGAGCTTTTTTTTTTTTTAAGATTTTTATTTATTTATTCATAGAGACAGAGAGAGAGAGGCAGAGACAGGCAGAGGGAGAAGCAGACATCATACAGAACCTGATGTGGGACTCGATCCAGGGTCTCCAGGATCACACTCTGGACTGCAGGCGGCGCTAAACCGCTGTGCCGCCGGGGCTGCCCTAGAGCTTATATTTTCAAAGAAGTGTTTTGGTCAACATGGTTGCCTTAGAGGTTATGAATCGTCTCCATAATCGAGGACTTTATTTTTGTGACTATATTTATTCAGCAGTATTGATTGAGTGCTGTATATGTTCGCATTTTTATAGTCCCTGTGGATGAGTGAGATAGGTAGACCACAGTCTAATGAAAGAGAGAGATGACACCCAGCCATTGTGATACAAGAGCTCACACTTTGAATGGAAGGTGGCATAGGGAGATTCCAGGCTCCTACCCAGTCCCTGGAGTCAAGTTGCACATAAAAGCAACGTGACTTCTACACTGAATATGGCCAGTGGAATCCCAGGGTGTGAGTGGGGTATTGACAAAGAAAGCAGTGTCACAAGAGATTAAATGAAGAAGCAAACGTGAAATCTACTTGTCTTCTGTTACCCCAGACATTAAAGATTTTTGTAAAATGTCACACTTCTCATTGCACTTCTTGAGAAAACACATTTTTCATAAAAATATATGATTGATATATATAAAAAAAGAAAGAGCATTAATTGGAATGTTTCATAGTCAAACCTATGGTGAAGGCCAAGAAATCCTGCTACATCAGTGGATTGGTAGTGACCTTTTAAACACCCCAGGATTTAGCAGAGGGAATGGCATGCAGTAGGTACTCCACGAATGCTTACTGATAATTGACTGCAAAAGGTCTGACAAAATGATTGTTGCACATGAAAAATCCTTGTTCAGGTCTAACCCCAGATAGGTCTGAGTGCGGGGACGAGTTTCCTTGGATAGCTTGCTAATTTGTTATCTCAATTCCAGGGGTGCCTCTGTAATCTGAATAAGAGAGTCCACACTGCCAAGGCACACTGAACATGCGTCAGATACTCGGGGTGAGTACTTTGACAAGGACCATATGTGTTTGGATTTTAAATTTAGATTTAAAATGGATACATTTGTTTAAGACAAATTCACTCGATTTAATATTATTCAGTTTGCATCTGCGTTGATACATTTACCTATACACACACACAGACTAGAAGTTTAATTGACATGGCTTAAAATAAGTCAGTGTTTGATTTTTCTGGTTCATGCAGACTGCCTGGTTCAAATCCAGGCTCTACCACTTAAAACTGTGTGACCTTGGAAAGGTTACTTGACCTCTATGTTCCTCGATTCCTAATCTACGGATTAGAGATGATGATTACACGCAAATTATAGAATGTGTATGAGGCTAAATGAGTTCATATGTGTAAGGAGCATAGAATACTCTTTGTTCAAAGAGCTGTGTAGGTATTGTATTATCATTATCCTAAACCACAAAATAGTAACGTTAAAAATATTTAACCTACCAGATCAGATAGTCTGTGAAATGGTTGTTAACATATACAAGACAGTGATTATACTAAAAATTTTAAGTGTTTCTGGGGGTGTATGGGTGACTCAGTTCATAGAGTATGCAAGCCTTGATGGTGGGGTTGTGAGTTTGAGCCCCATCCGTGTTGGGTGCAGAGATTGCTCAAATAAATAAAGTTTAAAAAATATTTTAAATGTTTCTGAAGCCAAGCAAGTTAATATCTACAAAGAGCAGAGAATACTGTCTTGTAGCAACTATTCTATTGTTATTATTCTTAACCATGATAATATTAAAAACATTTAGATTACTAGATCAAACTAATACTTTACCATCTGTCATGAAGGTTTTATTTTCAATGTCTTAAATATGTTGAAACACATGAATTACAAAAATGAGCATGAAATTAAGTGGAGAAAATGGAAATGCAGTCATTTAGAATACCTTTTCTGTCTTAGATGAAAAATATATCCTCAAGGAACCCAGTGCCATGGAACTGAATACATTTTAAAATCTAATTCATTTTTCTTGCAATTTATGGATCTGGAATTATTAAAATGTTCATATCTTTGAGCTAATGTGGTGTAACAAATTTAATTTGCAAAACAAAGATGACATGACTAGAACATGATCCATAATCACTTTTTCCCCCCTTCAGCTTCATGTTGTAGGCACTCAGATAGACAAGTCAAGTGTATTTCATAACTTCATAGAACTTTCCAAATAATAAACTCTTAGAAAATCATAAAAGAATAGAATTTTGGAACAAAACAATTGTCAGAATTTATCTTCCACACTGTTGTTTCTCAGTCTTGTAGGGCACAACCCCACCAGCCTTGACACGGTTGTTTGGAATGTATGTGGGTGTTTTGGGCTCTTATTTTTTACTGGGAAGTTGTCTGACTACAGTGTCATTGGATACGTGTGAAAGGATGGGGAAATTAGGGAAGGATTGAGTGGCAAGAGCCACACAAGAAAGGACAGGCTGATGGGAAGCTTGCCTGTAGAGTGGCAGCTCCTGGGCAGTGATGGCCATACCCTCCTACCAATGACCGTCCTCTACCCTTGGCTGGCAGCTTCCTCAAGAAGAGTGAGGCCTCACTTTCCACACAGCAGCAAGTCTGGAGGTGCTGTGTTTGGATATGGCCAGCCCTGTTCCCTCCTTGCAGTAGGTCTCTGAGTTCTATCTGGAAGGCAGATTGGAGCAACATGTCTTCAAGGCTGCTGGTCACTGAGGTTTCTAAACCCAGCTTAGTGCCTGACAGCGGTCTGGGTTGTTTGCTGTGTCTGACAAAGATGACCCAAGTTCAATATTGGTATGCTTCTGGGGTGTGTCTGATTTCCTAGACTGTCTTCTTTGAAGATGTTTCATTTTGGTGTTTTGGCAGAGTATGTGGGAAGAGGGTAAAGATTGTAATTAAGCTTGCTTATTTGAAGGGCCGTTTACTCTGCGTATAGCAGGGATTATTATTATTAGTTCTAGTGGTAGTAGTAATTATAGTAGTAAAAGGAGGGGAGGGAGTGAGAGGAGGAGAAGAAAGAGAGTAGCTCTACTAATAACGTCAATTTATTGGTCACAAGGCTGAGGCCTGCTGTGTAAAATATCATGCAGTACTTATAGCAATACTTCAAAGAACAGATCAGTAGGATTCTAATTTCAGAGATAACATACAGAGGAGTTAAATAACTTGTCCCAACTCATCAAGCTAGCAAATGATAGAAGTAGAATTCAGACCTATGGAATAGGAATCCCTCATACTGACTCCCATCTTCTGCCCTTAGAATCAAGACCTGGGATTGATTATTCCACAGGCTTGTTGTGTGATATAACTTGTCACTACATATCTGATCTTTTTTTTTTTTTTTTTAAGATTTATTTATTTGTTCATGAGAGAGAGAGAGAGAGAGAGGCAGAGACATAGGCAGAGGGAGAAGCAGGCTCCACTCAGAGAGCCCAATGCGGGACTCAATCCCAGGATCCTGGGATCATGCCCTGAGTCAAAGGTAGATGCTCAACCTCTGAGCCACCCAAGCATCCCCGTATCTGATCTTTTATGTCTGAATTTCCCCACCCACAGAAAGTCTGTAATAATAACCAATCTGACGTTCTTGTGGGGTTAATATGAGAGAAAAAAATGTTGTTGAGAAAGTGTTTTGTTAACTGTAAATCCTTTGTCAGTAAATGTTGGTTATTATCTTACTGCTATTAAACATTTTGTGTTCTAGAAATGAGAGTAGCATGTTCTTATAAAACTTTGATAACAACAAGTGCTGTAAATTTGCTCTCCAGAGTTCTGATCCCAGACTTTAAGAGCTGGAGATCATCCAGTTCACAGGTTCTCAATGCTGCTGCATATTTGTATCATTTGGGGGAGGTTTTTTTTTTTTTTTTAAGATTTTATTTATTTATTTGACAGAGAAAGAGAGCTAGAGAGCACAGGCAAAGGGGGAACAGCAGAGGGAGAGGGACAAGCAGACAACCTGTGGAGTAGAGAGCCCCACATGGGGTTCAATTCCAGGACCCTGGGATCATGACCTGAGCTAAAGGCAGATGCTTCACCAACTGAGCCCCTCAGGCATGCCCCATGGGGGAGCTTTTATTTTTTATTATTTTAATTTTTTTGGGGGGGGGAGCTTTTAAAAATGATTGTTGCCCAAGATTCAGTACACTTTCAGAAATCAGATTTAATTGGTCTAGTGAAGGGCTTAGGCATTTAAGTATATACATGTACACATGTGTGCATCTGTATTTGTATATGTTGTAAGTGTGTGTATGTGTGTTCTCCAAGGTGATGCTACCATGTAGCCTTTGGGCAAATGTGGCTGGATCGAACCAACAAGCTTCCTTTTGATGTGTGGGGTAACCATATGTTTACGAAGGATACCCTGGTTGACACGCCTTGTCCACTGCCCCATCTGGTTAGCCCACCCCTTTCACTCTAGTTGTAGGGATAAACAACTAGTATGTAAATTATGCAGAGTATGTAAATTATATAGTCCCCTACTGATGAGGAACTGAGGCTTTGGGAGGCTATTTTCCTTCTAAAAGGAATTGAATATGGGATTGCTTTAGAGTCATGTTGAACATCTTATGAGTAAGCAGGATGTTTCTTTAGATTGTTAAGTGGAGAGCATTTCTTAATTTTTCTATAATAAAATAAGTCATTAAAATAGAAATAGGCCCTCTTTCCATGTAAGCCAACAAACTTTTGCACTACTGAGGTCTCCCAACCCACTGGATTCATTTATGTAGAAAACAGTTGATCATCATTTCTTAATTTTTCTATAATAAAATAAGTCATTAAAATAGAAATAGGCCCTCTTTCCACGTAAGCCAACAAACTTTTGCACTACTGAGGTCTCCCAACCCACTGGATTCATTTATGTAGAAAACAGTTGATCATCATTTATAATTTCTGAAAGCACCTTCTTGTGAATACTGTCCTTTCTTATTTGGAAAATTGAATTGAGAAAACAAATCAACAGTTTTATCAGTTGTCTCAGTATTAGTTTTCCGAATATCACACGTGGCCCTGCTAGATATGACGTGCCTAGTGACAATATTTATGAAACCTCAAAACAAAAGAAAATTTGACTCTGACCAAGAGATCTGAACTGTCGTTTCTGTGACAAGCAGTGATGCAGTCTTCTTAGCTGAAACTTTCTCAGACAACATTAGACTTGATTTTGGCCTTAAGGTCAATATTACTTAGAATGTACATGCCCCAGTAAAGGTAGGATACTATTTAGCCAGTAGTCTGGCTTTTAAAGGATACACAAGAAGTCTATATTCAGTATACATACAAATCCATGCAAGTGGGCATTTTGTTATGGTGTTAGTAAGAATATTGTCTCATCATTGGGCATATTTTTCCAGGATGACTCAATCAGAAGTGCGGATCCAGGAAAATAACGTGTTTCAATTGAAGTCCATCAGAGTGAAACCAAGGATGGTAGAAGTTCATATCACTCAGCATTATTGACTTTATCCTCGTGAAATTCATGGATCGTACGATACCTTGAAGATCTTAGTGCAGTACCTCATAGAAGTTTGGAATGTTCACATTGTTGTTGGTGTATGGTCATAGATAAAACTCAGAGTTTGTTTTAATTTTTTTAAATAGTGTAATATTACTTCAGGTATCTTATAGAGTGATTCAACAGTTCTCTATGTTACTCAGTGCTCATCATGATAAGTGTACTCTTCATCTGCATCACCTATTTCACTCATCCCCCCCATCCCCTCTAGTGGCCATCGTTGCGTTCTCTATAGTTAAGAGTCTGTTCCTTAGTGTGCCTCTTTTTCCCCCTCTATGTTCATGGTTTCTTAAATTCCACATAAAAGTGAAATCATATGGTGTTTGTCTTTCTGACTGACGTATTTTGCTTAGCATCATACTCTCTACCTTCATTCATGTTGTTGCAAATGGCAAGATTTCAGTCTTAAAATTACCTAATTTAAGAAAGAAAGGTCAACACATTTCCCCAGACATTTTCTGAGGAAAGGGGACAATTAAAAGAGACATTTAATCTCAGTGTCTTTCTGGTTCTTCCAAGACATGCTGGGAGTCCCTCCTCTGTGTTCTCACTTCACATTTCCTTTATTAGCATCCATGGCACAGAATACTATAATTATTGTTTTGCAAGTCTTTCTGTAGTCTAGAACAGAAACCATGTCCTACTTTGCATTCCCAGCACTTAGCAAAGAAATTAGCCCATAACAGATATACAAAATCCTTGAGTCAATTAATAACATACCACAAAATGAAGAGGAGCTTGAGTATCCAATCAAGAATTGTGTTCTTGGAGAGAACACATTGTCAGGGAACTGTGATGTTTAGGCTGACATAAAAATATACAATGAAACATCTTGGAAAACATACATTTATTTCCTATGAACAAAGCACTTAGGCTCATTCAGGATTCGGAGAGAATCAACTGCTTACTGTAGGTACTTGAGAGAATGAGGGAGTTAGAGAGACCATATCAAAATCTGATTTTGCTTAAATTGATCGATATGTTTCAGTGACCCTACCTTGGATGCTGAAACAGTTGTGCTCATCAGAGTTCATTCTAACTTAATCTGATCAGTGGGGAATCTCTTTCAATGTGGAAATAACCAAAGCTTTACAAATACACTTTCTGGAATAATGTGATTACAAGATCAACCAAGGATGGCCTATTGCAAAGGGTTTAAGTAGTCCTAGAGAATTCTGACTTGTTATCTGGATGAAAATGACAGCATACATACACAATGACGTGAATTGCCAATGCTGCTGTCACCTGCTTAGAATGTCTCGACTGTGACAGTCCTTTCCAAAGAGACAGTTCAGTTGTCAACACCAGAGTATAAGAACTCTGCACCTTCCAGAACCCGTTAGACTTTCAACGTGTTTTACTTATATGGAGGTATCCATTTGTGAGCCATTGGATGGCCTCCGTGGTAAAGAAAAAGAGAAGTGATAGATGGAGTTGGCCTTCTGAGCAGGAAGATGCTTTGTGTCGTACCAAGCAGTCACTGATTTCCCTCTGTGTTCAAAGGAGTATAAACCACCTGGCTTAGTTCAGTTGTGCCTATCCATAAAGCGCCAGATGGCCTCCAGACACCAGTGTTGCTTACTAATCACAAGCAATGTCATCTCTCTATTGGCATAATGCGCACTCTGATAAAGTTATGCAGTTGCTGTGGGACTGGAGAAGTTTTATAATCTTGCCAGCTTCTACCCTTTACAATCAGTAATGTTTACAGACCACTTTGGGGATGTTTCTCTAAGGATAGATCGATCCCTTTAATCTTGGTATCATCTATACATCACTGAGTTATTTTACTCTGTGTTTTTACCTGTTTACAAGATGAATGAAACTCTTCCTTTTGGATCTCAAACTGGCATGTCACCCAAGAAGCACCCAACGACCTCATAGTCCTGGGAGCCCCATATATGCCAATGTCTCTGATTCCCAGGCCATCATCCATGTTTGTAACTAATGTGGATTGGAAACTGTGCTGCTGTCCAGAAACAAGATTTTATTTTTTATTTTATTTTTTTAAGATTTTATTTATTTATTCATGAGAGACAGAGAGAGAGGCAGAGACACAGGCAGAGGGAGAAGCAGGCTCCATGCAGAGAGCCTGACATGGGACCCAATCCCTGGACTCCAGGATCGCGCCCTGGGCCAAAGGCAGGTGCCAAACCACTGAGCCACCCAGGGATCCCCCAGATTTTATTTTTAAAAAATTTTTTAAAGATTGTATTTATTTGACAAAGAGAGTGAGAGAACACAAGCAGGGGGAGTAGCAGAAGGATAAGCAGGGTCCCCGCTGAGTAGGGGGCCATATCCCAGGACCCCAGGATCATGACCTGGGCCAGGATCATGACCTGGGCAGACACTTCACCAACCGAGGCACCAGGGTGCCCCAAGGAACCAGATTTTAGAGAAAAGTTTTCCTAATATTAGCACAGTTGACTGAGCCACCTAGCGTTTCTTCCAAGATCTTGTCTTTGCCTTTCAACTTAAAGACAAGGAGTTGATACCTGCTACTCTCCACTATCCCCTTAAAAGAAAATCTTGCAGATACTTTTTTCCTTAAGATTTTATTTATTTATTCATGAGAGACAGAGAGAGAGAAAGAGAGGCAGAGTCATAGGCAGAGGGAATAGCAGGCTCTATGCAGGGAGCCCGATGTGGGACTTGATCCCAGGACTCCAGGATCACGCCCTGAGCCAAAGGCAGATGGTTAACCGCTGAGCCACCCACACATCCTTCTTGCAGATAATCCACTTCACAATTTACCAATGGCAGTTAACTCTTTCATATGACTAGAATAATGGTGACTGTCCTTCTGGCTTTCATCTGAATATCGTTTGCTCCACTATTTCTATATGTCATAGTATTTAATTTATAAAAATGATGTATTTTAGAAGTAGGTGGCTCTGCCATTGTCCAGTCCTCCTTTTGCAAACATCTTTCTTTTTTCTTTTTTTTTAAGCAAGAAAGAGAGAGACAGTGCATGTGCGTGAACAGGGGTGGGGAGGGACAGAGAGAGAGAAAAAGAATCTCCTGCAGAGACTGTGCTGAATGCAGACCCAGACATGGGGCTTAATCCCACCATGACCTAGAGATCGTGACACAAGCCAAAATCAAGAACCCAACTGACTGAGCCACCCCAGGCACCCCCAAAGAAACATTTCTGAGACATTTCAAACAATTTTGAAAAAGTCACATTTTAGTTTGTACACAGTGATTGAATTTCACTTCCCAGGAGTAAAACTTTTTTTCCAATAAAATGTAGTACGACAGCCATGACATGACCAATTCTGCATTTCAAAGTGATGCGGAAATCAGTGTACTAAATTAATTTTGAGGCAGCTGCTCTAGTGATGTTAATAGTGTGTGTACCTTCCTGCAGCGGAGGACTTATGGAATCACTTTCTAAAATGACTCACTAGGGAGTCTACAGTGAAGGAAGACCTGAGGACTGGTTTCTCCAGCCTTTTGATAAGATTCTAGTAGAGATGTGGTTTCTTCCTCCTAGATTTTTCACAGTGATCATGAATATTCTTTTGGATTTCATAGACCTGTATGCTCTGCTAAGGTCAAGATTTCAGAGAGAGCTTAATAACATTTGTGGTAGTATTTGGTGACTTACTAGGGCTGTTGGCTTGGTCCTTGTCCAGACCTTCCAGAGAATAGCATATCTTAGCCTCTTCAAATCACGGTGCTTCCCACACTCCGTGCACGTGGGGGCATCTCCTCTGAGGTGGTATCTGACTTTATTGATACCTTTCTCTGGCAGAACATCTACCTGTGCTTAAAGCCCATTCAACTCAAAGTTGTAGGGAGAACAGAGTTTTGTGACTGGAAACACAGCTGCTTATCTTTCGTATCTGCCCAGGTATTCACGTGACACTGCAAAGAATCTCCATCAGTTAAAACTGGTAGAGTACAGATGGCAAACAAGCATATGAAAGGATGTTCCACATCCTATGCAAGTTAAAACAGTCATGAGATACCACCACACAACTGTTAGAGATGGTGAAATCCAAAACATTGACAACACCAAATGCTGGGGAGGAGGTGGAGCGAGAAGAACTGCCTCGTTCATTGCTGGTGGGAATGCAAGATGGTGCAAAGTGGCTACTTTGGAAGACAGTTTGATGATTTCTTACAGAACTAAACATAGTCTAGCCATATGATCTAGCAATTGTGCTCCTTAGTATTTACCCAGAGGAGCTGAAAACTTATGTGTACACAGAAACCTGCACACAACCCTGTATGGCACTTTTGTTCGTAATTGCCAAAACTTGAAAGCAACCAAGGTGTCTTTCAGTAGATGAATGGAGAAATAGACTGTAGCCCATTCAGGCAATGGAGTATTACTCAGCATCAAAAAGGAGCTATCAGGCCATGGGAAAACATGGTGGGAACCTGCAGTACGTATTACTAAGTGCAAAAAGTTGACCTGAAAAAGCTTCAGAGTTCATGATTCCAACTCTATGACATTCTGGGAAAGGCAAAACTATGAAACTGTAAAAAGATCAGTGGTTTTTGTTGTACTATGAGTGCCTTAAACACAGGTCAAGTTTCTTGGCATACAGGTCTCTTTGTATCTCCAAGATCTGCAATGCTAAGGCCTTGATCATGATGTGATAAATAATGTGCTCAGATTATTCCAGTTCACATTTCCTGAATGTTTTTTGCTCCCCACCCCTGTTGACTTTAATTCTTACTGTCGCAAGGTCATAGCATCTAAGAACATCTCTCTACTGCATTTTCTCCACTCTCAAAATTATCTCGTTACTTCTGGTGTAGGTTGTGGGCTTCTTGTGGGGCAGTTTGTCCTCAGAGCTTTTGCTCAGCTGATTTTCTTTGTCTAGAAACCCTTGACATCCATCAGATTCTGTGTGTGGCCCACTTTTCCATCAGTGTCTACTTTGGTGCTCATCTTTGCCTTGTACTTCCCTGGGGTATGTTGCTTGAGGGGTGTATACTCTGTGGAATGATTTCACTGCCAGGTGTTTGGTCTCCTTATATAGCTATCATGTTATATATACATATATACGTGTGCTATTTTTATGATGTTGTGTATATATACTATGTATACACACACACACACACACACACACACACACACACGGAAGAACCTTGAGATCAGAAACATGTCATTCTCCTCTTGATGCAGTCTTTATTGGTGATGGTGATGTGTCCTATGTTGCTCTTTCTCTTTAAATGCTGACCTGGGGGGACGCCTGGGTGACTCAGTGGTTGAGCATCTGCCTTTGGCTCAGGGTGTGATCCTCGGGTCCCGGGATTGAGTCTGTGTCAGGCTCCCTCCAGGGAGCCTGCTTCTCCCTCTGCCTGTGTCTCTGCCTCTCTCTGTGTGTCTTTCATGAATAAATAAATAAAATATTAAAAAAAAAAAAGAAATACTAACTTGGGGCAACTAGCTGACTTAGTCGAAAGAGTATGCTACTCTTGATCACAGGGTTGTGAGTTTGAGCCCCACATGGGGTGTAGAGATTTTTTAAATAAATAAAACTTTAAAAAAATAAATATTGACCATTGATCTTCAAATGAAAAAGTAAAAATACATTTAAAACTTTTTGGGGATCCCTGGGTGGCTCGGCAGTTTGGCACCTGTCTTTGGCCCAGGGCGTGATCCTGGAGTCCCGGGATCGAGTCCCGCATTGGGCTCCCAGCATGGAGCCTGCTTCTCCCTCCGCCTGTGTCTCTGCTTCTCTCTCTCTCTCTCTCTGTCTATCATAAATAAATAAATCTTTAAAAAAATTTGTTTAATTAAGTAAAAATATTTAAAAGATAGTAGTAATAATAATAATGGTAATAATAATAAAAGGGCCGCTATTGGTGGGCACTTATAAAAAGAGCTTCTTGGGGATCCCTGGGTGGCTCAGTGGTTTAGCACCTGCCTTTGGCCCAGGGCGCGATCCTGGAGTCCCGGGATCGAATCCCACGTCGGGCTCCCGGTGCATGGAGCCTGCTTCTCCCTCTGCCTGTGTCTCTGCCTCTCTCTCTCTCTCTCTATCATGAATAAATAAATAAAAGAAAAATCTTTAAAAAAAGAAAAAAGAGCTTCTTTCTTAGACTCTCCATTATCATCTTTTTCCACCTGGCAGCCTCCCATGTGCCAAGTGCCAATCAACTTATATTCTCACTTTTCAAGAATCACATGTTTTCTTGTGCTTCTCTGCTTTTGCACAAGCTGCCCCTTCACTGAGCATGTCCTCCTTGCTCCTTTGTCTTGTTTGTCTGGAGTCTCCAGACTAGTGCTTTGGACCTATTGAAGTCTCTGTTTCTTTGGGTTGGCATCTCCAGTTGTGCCCTTTCTTGTTAAGGCAGAAATGATGCTCTCTTTTCTCTCTCTCTTTTTTTTTTTTTCTTTTTTTAAAGTAGACTCTATGCCTAGTATGGGGCTTGAACACATGACCCTGAGATCAGAAGTTGCTTGCTCTACACATTGAGGCAGCAGGTGCCATTTGTTCTTGCCTTCTTTTTTTTTTATTTTAGATTTTATTTCTTTATTCATGAGAGACACCGAGAGACAAGCAGAGACATAGACAGAGCTCCCTAAAGGGAGCTCCCTAAAGGGAGCCCAATGTGAGACTTGATCCTGGGACTCAGGGATCACGACCTGAGCCAAAGGCAGAAGATGCTCAACCACTGAGCCACCCAGGTGCCACTCCTTCTTGCCTTCTTGATCCTCTGTTACAACCTCAGTCCATTGGTTCATCACTGTTTATTTGCAGAAACATATTTATGTATTTCTCTGTTTATTTACATACAGATTTTAGACTTTTACCCTGTTCCTTTTTGTATCCTAGTACCATGCAATGCATTCCTAGCATCCCTGCCAGGAAATGCTACTGAAAGGTCCTTCCAACTACAGACTGACTTCAAAGACTTGACTACTTATTCAGCCTTGAGCTACCTTTTGATGGAAAAGAAGTGATTTTTCTTTCTTGAACAATAAGCACACACATCAATATCAATAAATTTTATTTCAAGAGTTGAATTATGGGACTCCTGGGTGGCTCAGTGGTTGAGCACCTACCTTTGGCCCAGGTCATGATCCTGGGGTCCTGGGATTGAGTCCCACACCGGGATCCCTGTGGGGAGCCTGCTTCTCCCTGTGCCTGTGTCTCTGCTTCTCTCTCTGTGTTTCTCATGAATAAATAAATAAAATCTTTAAAAAAAAAGTTGAATTACTTATTTAAAAAAAAAAACTTCCCATTATTATAAGTTTGCAATAATTGTGTAAATGAGTTAGTGACTTTCATCCAAACTATAATAAGAGAGCTGGTAGTTTTCTTTAGATGTGCGTTGGTAGAGTTTCATGGGCAGTTATATGGTTCTTTAAAAAAGCAAGTATTTTTGAAGGCTGTGAAGGGGTCTGATCTCAGGAGTTCCTAAAAGCCCAATTTTGGAGTCTCACTCTCCTGGGACTGACAGTGAAGTCTCAATTTCACCTTCTACCAGAAGTATGACCAGTATACATCCATCATTTGTAAAATAAAGTATTTCATGTCGTAACTTTACAAGACATAATCTGAAGATGTTTTATAAACATGAGGTAGGGGGACGCCTGGGTGGCTCAGCAGTTGAGCATCTGCCTTCTGCCCAGGGCATGATCCCAAGGTCCAAGATCGAGTCCCACCTAGGACTCCCCACAGGGAGCCTGCTTCTCCCTCTGCCTCTGTCTCTGCCTCTCTCTGTTTTCTCTCATGCATATATAAATAAAATCTTAAAAAAATAAATAAACGTGAGGTAGTATAAAACCATAAGTGCTAAATAACTAGCTACATTTATTTTACTAAATTTTCCAGTATATACACTTAGCTGTTCATTACTACTATCTTATATATATTCTTTCCTCTTCTTCCTCTTTCATCTCCTTCTCCTCTCTCCCTGTTTCTTCTCCTCTTCCCTTTCTTTTCCAAGTGATGCCTTCTAGCGACCCATGCTCCCCTGGATATGAGGTTTTGGTTCTGAGACAACTCTGGATCTCAGAAAGTGTTCCTGTTGCCTTCCACAAAGTGGTTCATTTGATCCTGTTGGCCGCCCTTGGGTAGAATCACCTTTGACCCCCCACAGGGAGAAACGTAGTCAGAGTACCACCCTGTGCCTGTCATACCCAAAGCCCGTGTAAGACATTAATGTATGCCATTGATCCACCTATATGACAGTACTCGAAGAGTAGTTTGGGGGCTCTGGTTAAAACAGTAAAGACAAAACTGTCTTCTTGGATGCATATCTGCCCTCCAGTCTTTACATGGGATTGGTACCAATATGGCACTAGCTGTACCCCAGGCTCTGTTCTGGATTATTGGGTCCAAGTAATTTATTCTGCTGCCCCATCCTGTTGCACTTGAAAAACTTAGTACTTAGTGCAAATAATAAAATATTCTTCACAGAGTAAAGTATTGCTGACAGTGGCATACTAATTCATACTGTTTCCATTTTAATAATCACTGTTTGTTTTGTCACTGACATTTTCACATGAAATATTCTTCTGTCTAAAGTAAAGTACTTCTATTTAATTTCCTTCAGGATAATGAATTCTGTACAAGAAAAAGCTGTTTTCTGCAGGCCCTTATTTCTATTCTTTTACCTTGCCGCTGCTTTGTAATTTATTTACAGTTCTGTTCTTTGTTTGAGAACACTGCCTCGCTACATGGTCCAACTTTTTCCTGCAGTTAGTTTTACCCTCTTTGTGTAATTTCTCTGTGCCTAGTACATTGTTTACATTTTCACATGCATCACATTCTTATTCAATGATGCTTTGTAGACCAGGATTCACGTTGGACTGAGTGTAGTCCTAGCTGAACATCCTTAGTCTGCTCTGTGTATCACACATGTATGTACCTATGTGGGAATTCTATAGTGTCTGACACCACAGGTGTTCCTTGACACCTCAACGCTGGTTCCTGATACTTTTCCAAAGTGTTTCCAAAAACATAAGAAAAACAATCATGTATACCATCTATTTTTGTTTTTGCTGTTAAAAAGATTTTCTTGTATATTTGATAATGTATGTGTCCTCATGAGTCAGTTTCTTGTGTTTAGGTCTTTCCTAACATTTGTTTCCAAATTAAAATTGACAAACTTTTATAGACCTTTGGTTGGAAAATAAAGCTTTTCATTTAGCAGAGATATTGCAAAATATGAACGTTTGATAGTTGGCAGCAGAGAGTGGTGATTCTAAACTTTATCAGCTCACCTAGGACATTTTTTTCCTCTAGTTTCAAACTGCTTATCTATTCCTTTTCTGGGACACTCAGTAAAGTAGATAACTTTGAAAAATTATTTGCTCCTCAGCAAGGAGGTAGGAAATACACACATATGTATTTGTGTGTACATATATGTGTGTATGCATACATATATGTACATATATACACAACACCTAGAGATGCATATACATGTGTGCATGTGTATTTGTGTACACATATACATGCATGTATTTGTATATATACATAAGTGTATATATGTATGTGTATACATTTGTGCATATACATACATGTGGACACATACATGCATGTACGCGTATGTGTATGTATAGGTACATATATACACATAATACATATTCACTATACCTGTGTGTATGATAGTATGTATATCTGTCATATATGTAGTGTCTTAGTAGTATATATACTACATATATGTAGTGTACGTGTATGCACATGTATGTGCATATGTATACATATACACACATGTATAATACGTCCCTGCTATACCTATGTGTGTATATATATGACTGTGTATATAGATATGTTATACATATATAGCATATATTTGTTAGTAGCATATGTACCATGTATACACTACATGTTTGTACTATACAAATAGATAAATATATACATGTATATGCATATATATGATATGTAAGTATAATAGTAAAGCCTGGTTAAACTGCAGCTTAACTGGTTAAGTTGATAATAGGATCTGCTGGAGGTGAGGAAGAGCTGATGGGCAGAAGGCCAGAGAAGTCCCTAACATTACACCCATTTCTAGTTTGTTCTAGGACAGGACAGGGCAGAGTAAATACCTGGGATGTGGGGCCGTGTGTAACAAGGGCTTCTTAGTAGCTTCAGTGATAGAAGATCACTATTGAAGATTAGGGAAATCCATAAAGGTTCAGGCAAGAAAAAGTAGCAGTTGAGTCTGAGAGATGTAGAGAAGTGCTCACAGTGAGAGTCTCTATGAGTTATTGCCCACCAACCTGGAATTTGGGCTTACACCTTATACCCAATAAAGAACTGAGCTGAAAAGCAGAAATTAAAGTACAAGTCAGTAGGAAAGGTGACTTGTAAATGGACCCATAGCTCAGGAATTTCTAAACTTCCTTGTCCAAAAAATGTATATTCACTGAGAAAAACACATTTCAAAATGCAGATGACAAGAAGGAAAATAAGTAACACATAAGTAATTGTCAAGACTCACACTGGAGTTTCCTTTTTCTTTTCTTTTCTTTTTTTTTTTTTTTTAAGATTTTATTTATTCATGAGAGACATTGAGAGAGAGGCAGAGACCCAGGCAGAGGGAGAAGCAGGCCCCATGCAGGGAGCTCGACGACGTGGGACTCGATCCTGGGTCTCCAGGATCACACCCTGGGGTGAAGGTGGCGCCAAACTGCTGAGCCACCCGGGCTACCCTGGAGTTTTATTTTTCTATTAATTGAGGGTGAACTGGCTTTTCTGTTTGAGATCATTGGAATTGTGCTATGTCACGATATCAGGGTTGCTTGTTGGTCTGCAGGATGTGGGATAAAATGAGACCTGTGGGTCTAATAGAACATCAGGTTAAAGTGTTTGGACGGTGCCTGTGGGCAGTGGGGAATTATGGACCATGCATGAGGAAGGTGGGAACGGGGAGAACTGTACTGTAAAAATGTTAATTATGTTGCGATGTGAAGGGTTCTATAAACCTAAGTGTAGCTGACATGTTGGCAGATAGTTTCAGACAGAGTATTGTTTAGAGCACCTGAAGTACAAGAGAAAAGAAAGATTTGAGTGGTCTCAAGATGTAGAATGGATAACACATGGCATTTGACGAGAATTGGTGGGTACAGAGGGACAAGTTCTAGGGAGGTGTGATTCTGTGTCCCGGTGACCACATCTAGTTAGAAGCTGACACTGTTTTCATGGATTCGGCTAAGAGGCAATTATGGATCTCAGTGTCTGGTTTCCGGGTTAAAGGGGGAGAAGTGGGAACATACAGTACCAGGCTAAGGAACTAACTTCATTTTGAAAATGGCTTTAAGGAGAGCAGCCGATAGCCTAAATTTCTTCTGCTCACATAGGTTACCACTGCTACATTTCTACATTGTCTTTATGATTGAAGAAGGTGAGGGCATATGTCAAAGTAATGATCTGATGAATGTGTGAAATCGGTTTTTATGATTCCTTTGGCATCTTTTTTTGGGTTCAAGGTTCTTAGTGCAGTGTTCAAAAGTCTGTTGTGGGGATTTCAGTTCACCAGTGGAAGCTGGCATTATGCTCTAGTCTAAGAAAGAAAGGCTAGCTGAAAGCTTTTTTTTTTTTTTAAGATGTTATTTATCTATTTTACAGGGAGAGAGCACAAGCAGGGGGAGCAGCAGAGGGAGAGGGAGAAGCTGGCTCCCCAATGAGCAGGGAGCCCGATGTGGGGCTCAATCCAGGACCCTGGGATCATGACCTGAGCCAAAGCAGACACTTAACTATCTGAACCACCCAGGTTCCCCTAAATGAAATTTTTTTAAGAGAGAGCCAGAAAATGACAAGAGTCATGTTCAGCATGTTCTGAATCATGAGCTGGAAGTTGCATTACACTATGATCAGTCATAATCTCCGACATCAAGCAGGACGCTAGAATGAAGTTGACAAGAAGATCCTCCATTTTAATCCTTTGCCTTTAGACCTGGGTTATCCCATTGAGACAGGACTTCAGAGTAACCTCTTAAT
Organism: Canis lupus baileyi; assembly: GCF_048164855.1. NCBI lineage: Eukaryota > Metazoa > Chordata > Mammalia > Carnivora > Canidae > Canis > Canis lupus. The sequence goes on from NC_132877.1 coordinate 4,927,745, forward strand.
CCAACCTGCTGTCTTACTCAAAACACATGGAGAACATGATCCATCCACCAGTCCCACTGGGGCAATATAGAAAATATGGCAGATCCTGAATTAACAAAATAGCAATGCTCTCAGTTGACCCCTGACACTATCCTGACAGTCAGCCCACCTCAACTGTCTCTACATTGCATTATGTGTATAACTTTACTTAGGCAAACATGGCAACATCAGCCTTAATTTCTGAAGACCCAGTACATAGCAAGAATGGAAAAATTGGTGACTGATTGTAAAATAGATTGCAATATAATCAAATACAAAATCATTACATGAAAACTTTGTACTTTTTTTTTTTAAGATTTTATTTATTTATTCATGAGAGACACAGAAAAAGAGAGAGAGAGAGAGAGAGAGAGAAAGGCAGAGACCCAGGCAGAGGGAGAAGCAGGCTCCATGCAGGGAGCCCGACATGGGACTCGATCCCGGGTCTCCAGGGTCACACCCTGAGCTGAAGGCGGCACTAAACCGCTGAGCCACCCGGGCTGCCCCTGTACTTTTTAGCATTAGAATATAGGTGAACCAGGCATTATGTTTCATGGTTAATTCAAGTAAACATTTTATGAGCCTGAAAAGTCTAAAACCATTTTTACAATGACAGAGATAATTTGGTCTCATGTATTTTCCACAAGAGAAATTCTCTGTCAATTAAAATGCTGTATGAAAAGGCATAAGATGGTGTGTTAGAAGGGTTTGGGTTCTAGGATAACCGGTTAACCCTTCATCCCCTGCACGTTCATCCTCATTCAGGACCTTTAGCCCAATCATCTATGAAGAACATAGCTGCTAAGAGCAGCTCCTCCATTGGGTCTCTGCAAGAGTCTCACAGATAGCTAATGGGTGTGAGAGAATGTAGTCCGGTGCAGAGTTTGGTGCAAATTTAGAGATGTCATTAAAGTATATAGTCCTTGCTTTAAATAGCAATATATATACATTTTTTTAGAACTTTATTCATAAGGAATTAAGTACTCCTGGAATAGTAATTCTAACTCCTTGAGTAGTAAAACTAAGTATAATTTCTTATTTCTGTTATATGCCATTTGATAGCAAGATAATGGAGATTAGAACTCTTTTCTTAAATGATCAAATTTGTCCTTGAATAAAACAGCATTGTAGTCAAATTAGTATTCAGTTGGCTTGTTTTATCCCAGCTTTCTGAGCTATTTCCTCAAGAGTCATTGACTATTTGCCACCTCTTTTAAAATTCAGAAAATGATATTTAGGGAAGCATTCTATATTAGAAAGATAAAAGGTTGAATGGATACTTACAGTATGCAGAATGTCTAGAAAATAACATGTAATAGGAGTTCTGGGGGGGGGCTCAAAATGACAATACAAAGGAACTTCCTGGCGAAGCTTGGTAAAGATTTGCCCTCTTCACCCACCTTGATTTTACTTGTATGAGCTGATTCATTTGGGCACACCTACGAATATCAGGACAGGACAGGAAGTGTCAAACTGTGTCAGCAGTTGCAACAAATAGATAACGTTTCTGGTGGACTGCCAGGCAGGATGGGGGTGGAAGTGGATGGGGGTGGAGGGACCAAGACCTTTAAGACCCCAGTCCCATAGTGGATGGTGTAGCCCCTGACATCATACTCATAATAAAGAGAGGAAGCATTGAACAGCATGGTGGGAATGTTGGAAGTACAAACATGTTGGAGGTCTGCCCACCGGCATGGTGACACGTAATACCTTTTGGAATTAAAATTCAGTAAGAGATGAAACAGCTATTTCTGGGAAAAGGTGGATAGACCCTCTTCTTCTGGATATAAGCCAATTTGCATGTGGAATTTAGAACTACAATAGCTTTTCTTTTGCCCTTCAGGACAAGCGATATCTTTGAGACCTGCAGTTCCATTTGGAAGCCGAAATTCTTTTGGAGTTAAGGTTTTTGATCGCCGCTTCTCGGCCTTTTGGCTAAGATCAAGTGTGGAGTTCAGGCTTTTGACCATTAGGTGAAATTGTCCTGAATGAGGTTTTTTCCTGGAAAAAAGAATGGGTTCCTAGAAGACCCAGGAGACTATGAACATACAATGCTTGTATGCTGTCCACCACTGTCTATATTTTATGAAAGTTTGCGGAGAAGAAGAGAGAGGAATCATGCCATTACTTCTTGTCTCCTTTGGCAGCCTGTACTCTTTCATTCTGTATCATATTCCCATCCTTACATACATAAAAAGTATTGATTACCTGGTGATACTTTGTCCTATCACAAACCTTAGTTAATTAAAAATACATATGCAGAGAGAATCTAATACATGCCGTGTAAAAGCTCCAGGTTGCTGTGGAACCATAAATCAATGAGACAGTGTGTCATCTTTTTTTTTTTTTTAAAGATTTTATCTATTTATTCATGAGAGATACACAGAGAGAGGCAGAAACGCAGGCAGAAGGAGAAGCAGGCTGCCTTCAGGGAGCCCGACGCGGGACTCGTTCCTGGGCCCCGGGATCATACCCTGCGCCAAAGGCAGATGCTCAACTGCTGAGCCACCCAGGCATCCCAGTGTGTCATCTTTGACCAAAAAACTTAAGGGAAACATAAATTGGAAATATCATCTGGAAGAGAATGTTCTTCCTATAAGCTAGTCAGGATTCTCAAAGGATTTTCAGAAAAAGATGGGTAAGAGAAGTGTGTGGCACTGCTGGTGTGATGCTCAGGGATGTGGTAGGAGAATCTGAAACCCTGAGAGAGCACTGGGTTTACTGTAACTTCACACTCATTGAGCTGGCCAAGAGTTTACCCGCATCACATTACAAATAAACACTTTGTCTCTAACACGGGCTAAAGCATTGCCAAGCATCCTGGGCCACCTCTGAATTTGCTCTTCCTGGAAATGACTCCTTTGAGTTCCTATCCAACTCTGTGATTCCTGCTTGACTCTAGTTTTGGCACAACTATTACTGAAGCCTCTGGTGCCGAGATTAAAGTCAGGGCTGTCACGTTTGCCTTCCAGGAAGTCACTGGCAAATACCCACTCTTGGTTTGTTTTCAGATTTGTCAGTTGGCTGATGGCCAAGCTGGTCAATCAGCCAGAAGGTATATATTCTACAAATCACAACTGGAGTCTGCTTGCTGGAACAAAGCTGAGCTGCCAATTTCAGAAGATAAAATGTGTTTCACTTAAGAATCACATTTAATTATACAGAATTTATGTGTTTTATTTTTTGTTACTCCTGAGTGTCAAACTGTAAATGTGAGCTAATGAGAGAGAACTCGAGTACAATGCCTGGCAGGGTCAGGTGGATGGCAGACATGTAAAGTAAGGTCCTTTCACTTACTCTGGTACTTCCTCCCTTTACTTAGCCAGGGAAGAAATAACTTGCTAAAGGTGGTTCACTAGTACAAGCAGGCTTCCGCAGAGGTTACAAATGCATAATGGTGCGTGTAGGTGTGTGACGGTAGAAGAGGGTAAGATTAGGATGTGTAGTGAGTATTTCATAGTAGCCAAGGTTAATTAAGCTGCACAGGATAATCATACATGCTAAGAACATCATTTCCTTTGTTAATTGAAGCATAACTCGCTTCATTGAAATCTGAAATTTAAGCAATATCTTGGGAGTGCCTGGTTGGCTAAGTCAGTAATACATGCAACTCTTGATCTCAGGGTTGTGAGTTCAAGCCCCAGTTTGGGTGTAGAGCTTACCTTAAAAATAAATAAAATAAATTAATAAATAATTAAATTAAGAAAAAAAAAGAAAGAAAAATCTTAGTAGGAAGGCTCTGCCAACTGTAGTGGTGCTTTAAACTTTCTCCCACTGGAGATTTTTTTCCCTTATTTGGAACATAGAAACTGCTCCTGTTGTTAATATCGAGGAAAAAAACGTAAATAAATAATGGAAGCTACATACAACGCATGGCATAAATGCACAGTGATGAGAGTACATGCAAGATGTGTTGATGTGATTTTAGCCATATTTCTATTTACTTGAACTGTTTCCAGATGATAATTTAGTAAATGAGACAAGGAGGTCTTTAAAGAGGATACACCAGGATTTAGGAGCTGTTGTGGGTTCTGTACTTTCTATGTACTATACTATTTCTGGATTCAAAATTCTTTGATTTTGCAATTCATAGCAAATTAAAACTATCTTTTTCTGGGTTCATGATAAAGAGCTAGAAGGACCAGAGGCAGAGTTCAGTGGGCTGCTATTCATTTCCTAAAGGGGCAAAAAGTATAAATTTAATCATTCCATCATTAATTAACCTGCTGACTGGAGAACATTGCTAGATCTGTATACAAGGCATATTCAGAGGAAAGTGGGTTGTTCATCTATGATTGGAATTACTTGTCAGGCTAGTCTTAGCAACATGTGATTTTGAGATTTTGCCTGTTGATGACCAAGAAAGATGCATGCCAAAGAGAACGAAATTACACAGCCTGCAAATTAGTAAGACCAAGTTAGAATAGCACCCGGAAGCCTCATGTGGAGTTTGATTTCAAAGCTTTGTGATGTAAGCAAAGTGAAGGACACCTGTAGACACGGCACATGCTGTCTGACGGTTTTGATGCGCATTACCAGAGGACTGTGCTGGTTCCCGACACGTGATTGGTTAGGCAGACAGTACATGGACCTAAAAATATGACCCATAAATTTCTTAGTGATGCTTTCTTTCTACATACATGCTTTCGCATGACTCTCTTCATTTATTTTTTTTAAGATTTTATTTGTTTATTCATGAGAGACACAGAGAGAGAAGCAGAAACATAGGCAGAGAGAGAAGCAGGTTCCCCACGGGGAGCCCAACATGGAACTTGATCCCAGGACCCTGGGATCACAGCCTGAACTGAAGGCAGATGCTCAACCATTGAGCCACCCAGGCACCCCCCTGACTCTCTTCTTTAGAACACAAGTTACTGAGGATGTTATGAATTAGTAGGGAATCATGGAGAGAAAAGCTGAAGAAAATATTTAGAGGGCATAATTTGCTTAAATTAGATTAGAATCGGGATCCCTGGGTGGCGCAGCGGTTTGGCGCCTGCCTTTGGCCCAGGGCGCGATCCTGGAGACCCAGGATCGAATCCCATGTCGGGCTCCCTGCATGGAGCCTGCTTCTCCCTCTGCCTGTGTCTCTGCCTCTCTCTCTCTCTCTGTGACTATCATTAAAAAAAAAAAAATTAAAAAAAAAAAATTAGATTAGAATCTAGGGACATTATTTAGAGAATTTACAGCATTTTCTCATCACATGGCTTGTTGCCCATTTACGAAGAACACTGAAGCTTTGTCAGGCAGGGACTGCTCTTTCAGTTTTCTACCCCTTCCTCCTGGAAGCCAGCTGATATCACATGCATAATATTTCATGCATAGTGACCTCTCACGGAATTGTATTAAATATTTAAGAATCACCTGGAGGATTCCTGGGTGGCTCAGTCAATTAAACATCTGACTCTTGATGTCAGCTCACATCTTGATCTCAGGGTCCTGAGTTCAAGCCACACATTAGGCTCCATGCTGGCTAGGGAACCTACATTAAAAAAAAAAAATCAGATGGAATAAGATCATAGACTCTAAAAGCAGAAGATATTTTAGATGTCATCCTCTTCAAACTTCTTACTCAACAAAGCACCATGGAGGGGAGGAAACTTGTCTTTTTCCTCTACCCTTTTAAGTTGTCAACTAGGACCTCAGTAATAAACAACATATTAACAAGGGAAAGCATACAATTTTATTTAATAGAAGTTTGTGTGACATGGAGGCCTTCATAAGGAAATGAAGATATGGAGAAAGGTTGAGCCTGAGAGTTTTTATGCTAGATTTGGTGCAGAGTGGATGCTGTGGGAAGTTACGATAACACAGAGTGAACTGGGGGAGACTTCACAAGACCTGTGTGTTCAGATTCCTTTGTGTCTCCTGTCTTCAGAGGTAAGGACACTGCTTTCCTCTGAGTATGGGGAGGGCACCTCTCCCATGAGAGTTTTCTGACCTGTTTCAGGTGAAGGTCAGAGAGGTCACTCTACACCTGCCAGTTTTCAAAGCTGGAAATACTCGGTTAATTGAGGTACACGTCCTGATCCCTATGAACCAACACCCAAGCAGGTCAAGTGATTAGACTCCCATTCTTCCCCTCAGTACAATACCGTTCCCTTGACTCAGTGCAGTACCATTCTCCCCTAAAACACTGTTTACACTCTGTAACTTGATTTGATTGTAATCTGTGTTCAGTTAGAAATATCAAATCTTGCAGTTAAATATTTAATAAGAAAAAGATATTTTCTTAAATTCTATTTTTTCTTTTGTGGCGCTCAAATATATTCCACAAGAGTCTGCATTGGTTTTTGGGTTGTTGTTGTTGTTGTTTAGATTTATTTATTTGTCAGCGAGACTGAGCTGGGGTCAGAGCATGGGAAAGAGAGAGGGGGAATCTCATGCAGACCCCCCACCAAGCATGGACTTGAGGCAGGGCTCCATCCCAGGACCCTGAGATGACCAGAGCCTAAATCAAGAGTTGGCTGCTTAAGTGGCTGAGCCGCCCAGGTGCCCCAAGGGTCTGCATTTCTAGAAAGGAATTCTGCAAAGGCACGTTCTACAAGTTAACACATGATTTTAGCTCAATAGCTCAGGAACATGTGTGTTCTATAAATTAAGGTAAGCTCTACTCCCTGTGGGTTCCTAGTTTACTGGGTCACATGACACCTGTGACTATGGGCTTATTCTTGATTCTTTGGATATTTCTTATTAAGAAATGCATAATTCAGATTGTGAATCCCAGTGGCATTTATTGACTATGTGATATTAGGAGGAGGTTACCCAAACAAACAAGACTGTTACAGATACAATGAATCACAGAGCACCTAGGTTGGGAAGAGGGAAACATAAATTATGTGGGGAAATGATATAGGAAGAGACTGTGTAAAGTGCTCTGATTTCTCCTTTCCTGAGGTCTGCATTCGTTGCCCCTCTTACTTGTTTCTTTGCTTTATGAGACAGAGTATAATTAATGTGACTTTGTTTTTTTTGCTCCACTCACTCACACTGTGTCTGCCGGAAATGAAATCGGAGCGTCTCGGGGGCAAAACGTCCTGTAGCACCTTTGGTCACATGTTGACAGACTGTATCTTGATTCATTGCCACATTGGTTAATCTACAGCATGTGACTGTAATCATTTACCCTTTAGAGGGTCACTATGTTTCCCTCATTTCCGTGTCCCGTTGTCTCCAAATATCAGGCTCACAGAGTAACTGTCTGAGCACCCACATTGTGAGGCTTCTGCTCACATTATTTTCTGTGTCACCTTCCCTCCCATCTCTGCTCATCCCTAAAAGTCTCATTCCAGTCTCATAATTATCCCCATCTCTCTTCTTATTCCTCACATCCCTTCATCCCTTTATGCTGCATGTCACTCCCTACCCTCATTGATGTCATTTGTATTTGTACTGAAGGCGATATTTTTTGAAAAATATTCCTGTGCTCTTGCTTGCCCTTGGGCATAGCTTCTCCCCCCAGTGAACCGGAATCATCCATTATCTAAAATGCCGATAAGGATTTCTAAAGCAGGAAAGGAAAGCAGAAATAATGAGGTCATTGTTCACTTCCTCCCAAAGCGCACTGTTTTTTGAGAACCTAAGAGTGAAGCAGCCAATCTTGAAAGTCAGGCTTTATCAGGGAGAAAGGGGATTTATAGCTAGCTTTACATATCAAAAGGAAAGCAGTGGCCTGAATGTCAAATGTTACTCCAGTCCTAGAATAGAGGGAGTACAGGGTAAGTGTTAAGTCTAGGATCAGCAAACTGTTTCTCTAGTGCTTCAGATAGTAAATATTTTAGGCTCTGTGCTTACTCCGCTCTGGTGTAGTACAAAAGCACCATAGACAATACTTAAACCAGTGTGACTGAGTTCCAAATATTGTCATTTAGGTGACGGAATTTGAATTTAAACAATTTTCATGTGTCACTAAATCTTTGAATTTTTTTTTAACCCATTAAAAAAAAAAAGTCCAGAATTCCAAATTCTTAATGTTGGGCCATAAAAAATCAGAACAGAGCTCTGCTGGATTTGATCTCCCTAGGGCTATAGTGTGCAGACCTCTGATTTCAAGGAAGAGTCTCTCCCCCAAAAATATTTTAGGTGGATACAGTAGAAAGAAGGGAAATAAGCAGTTTATGTGGTGCAATAGCAAGTCTGGATCCTCCTCTGGAGTTACCTGCAGTGGTGACATAGAGATTGAGAAGAAGGAAAGCCAGACGCAGAGGGGCATTGTCCGTTTCCAGTTTGAAAATCTGGAGCACACCTGCTTGAGAGATGGTGCCATGCTAGCACGGGGACAAGGGTGTTCAGTGCAGTAGAAATGCAGACTGCAGAGCCTCCCACGTGGGAGCCCGCTCCTATCCGCTGGGAGGGGCCCGGGGCTTTGTCATGACTTACTGGGGGAGAGGGGTCTGCAGAAAGGGAGTCAATAGTTGTATCTAGGAGCCAGGTGGCCTCTAGGCAGAGGCACTGGGTGACATGAAGAAGAGGAAATCTAGTCCCTGTAAGAGTTGACCTCTAGAAGCAGGAATGTATTTCACACATCTTTTCCCTAAACTACTTTAAAATCAGCAATCGTTATTGACTTCCTCTCAAAACTGGGAGTTCTTTGAGAATAGAGTCTATTTGTTAACCCCCTTTGTCACTCATAATCTAGCCTCACTGCTTTAGAAATCACAGAGGCTTGATAGTATTGTTGAATTAAGGTGTGATGGTATGTTATAGGGGTGCCTGGGTGGCTCAGTTGGTTGATTGTCTGACTGACTCTTGATTTTAGCTCAGGTCACAGTCTTGTAGTCCTAGGATTGAGCTCAGTGTGGGCTCTGTGCTCAGCACGGAGTCTGCTTGTCCTTCTTCCCTCTGCCTACCCCCCCAACCCTGCTCTCTTTCTCTAAGAAATACATATGTACATACTTAAAAAACAAAAGTCGTCCTAGCATATTATGTATACTTTTCATTAGTAAAAAGTAACTGAAGACCCAGACCCATGTGTTTTCCATTGAGCTTCTAGTTCAAATTATTTTATAATCATTTGTCTAATCTTGGGGGATCCCTGGGTGGCTCAGCAGTTTAGCACCTGCCTTTGGCCCAGGGCATGATCCTGGAGTCCGGGGATCGATCGAGTCCCACATCATGGAGCCCTCTTCTCCCTCTGCCTGTGTCTCTGCCCCTCTCTCTCTCTCTCTCTCTCTCATGAATAAATAAATAAATAAAATCTTTTAAAAAAATCATTTGTCTAATCTTCATTGTGATTAGTGCTCATAAATTCCCTTAGCAAGAATTTTTGATAATTCCTGTTAATAAAATTTGCATTCTCTTGTAACAAACCTTGACATTCATCTTCTGCTTTTTTCCCCTAACTTTTTTACAGATCTTCCCATATTATTTTTCTTTGTCAATATATAAACCAACACTTTCCCCTTTCTTTCTTTCTTTTTTTTTTTTTCCTGTTCTTGAAGTGAGCTGACACTTATTGCATGGGTGGTGGATTGCTTTGTCAAGAACAGTGTTTGTAGCAAGAGCTTTATGAAACTCTCATAGTAAGAGATCTTGAAAGGCAGCACTTACCTAAATTTCATTTGCCCCAAAACATTGCATTTCAGACAAGATTTCGTATTGTTGATGTTTTAGCACTTTGGAAAATGTACAAGGGAAATTTGACTATTTTTCTTAAACCCCACTGCAAATCTGCACTGAACTGAAGGATGAGAAGAATCTGATGTGGATTTCAGGGTTGTGTTCAGTGAAATATGTGAGCATACGTGAGGAATATTTCTTAGTCTGATTATAATATGGTGATGAGCTCTGTTAATTTCCTTCGTTATAGCAAATGGAAAATAAAATTGCTGTATCATCGCACATAATAATTATAGTTTCTTAAAAAAAGTTTTTGTTTTTTTTTCTGGGAGGCTGTTATGGGCTGAAGTGTGTGCCCTCCACACCCCCCCAAATTCATATTTGGTGTTCTAACCCTTGGGAACTCAGAAATTTACAATTTCTGTAAAGAGCTAATTACAGTAAAGTGAAGTCACTTGGTAGACCCTAATCTGACTGGTGCCTTTATAAGAAGGAGATGACGACACAAAGAGGGGCCGCCACCTTGTGAGGACATGGGGAGAAGATGGCATGTATGTGCCGCAGAGACAGACCATTTCTGTTTACACTATGATCTCAGACTTCCAGCCTCCAGAATAGTGAGGAAATAAGTATCTGTGGTTTAATCCCCCAGTCTGTGGGGCTTTGTGGTAGTAGTCCTAGGAAACGAATAGAGGCATTTGGGGATTTCTGGGTTGCAGGAGATTTGGATGATGAACATAGATGTTATTATAGTATCCTTCTCTGGCTGGGTATCCTTCAGCTCATGACCTGCCTTTATTGAGATATACCCACAACTGGTGACAATTCAAGCTCACAGAACAGTAGACCTGACTTGGGCTCATTTGGACAGTGTGTTGATGTCCAGGCGTCACTTGGGGATGGCCAGCTGGTTGGTCCCATAAGCCTTGTAGTGCATAACTGACTCCAGTGAGTTCTGGAAGTCCAAGATTTGATCCTTAGCTGTGAGGGTTCAGAAGTGGATTCAGGTAGAACCCAGCAGGGGTGGATTTACTTTAGATTGACAACTGTCAATATGATTGATCAGATGATCAGTAAGATTGTGGTCCTCTCATCTGCCTCCTCTTTAAAAGGCCCTCACACGTCATTATTGTCAACATGGTGTGTTGGCTCTGTTCAACATTCAGAGGCACTTGGGCATTCCAGTGCTTTCAGGGTGCCCTGGTGAATTCTCTCTTTGCCAGGAAGACTGCTCCGCATGCATATTAGTCCCTTACAGTTCAGATTAGCAGGGTGCTTGCTGTGCTGGGTGGTTTTAGGGAGACAAACAATCCAGATTACCTGAGCATCTCCTAAAGGCCATCCAGCAGAGTGATGGATGGATGAATTATGCTGCTGCCACCACCACTGCCACCACTGCTGCCTCTGCTGCTGCTGCTGCTTCTTTTTCTTCTTCTTTTTCTTCTTCTTTTTCTTCTTCTTTTTCTTCTTCTTTTCTTCTTCTTCTTCTTCTTCTTCTTCTTCTTCTTCTTCTTCTTCTTCAATGCAGAAGGAATACTGCAAATATTTGGAAACTATTGTTAAAAAGAACACCACTTGCCAAATATGGCTTCCCTTAGCCAACTCATCAAACTGGGGCTTAATACTTTACCTACTTGCAGTTTCAACCTCCTGCAGAAATATAAGTTTTGACCTGTCAGAGATTTTCTGATAAGCACCAGTGAGGGAATTTGTGAAATCTCCCCTTCATTCCCCAAGGGAAGATGAGGTAATCTACCTAATAAGACCCCTTGCCCTTCCCCTGAGGGGAGATGACCTTGCCTGGAATAATCCTTTCTGTTCTTTCACTGGTAATTTTCTAGTCTCCACCCTCCTTCCTATAAAAACCTTCCATGTTGAACAAATCCTGGGAGCTCTCTGATGGCTACAAGGGATGCTGCCCCTGTCAGGCAGCCCTTAATAAAGCCAACTAGATCTTCAAATTTACTCACCTGAATTTTTGTTCTTTAATAGTATCAAAGGAAGTTAGTAAAAACTAGCTGATAAAGAGGCTGTATCCAAGTGGTCTCCTTAGAAATTAAGTCGTAATTTTGTTGTTCTTTTGGGGTTTTTTGTTGTTGTTGTTCTTTTGGATACAAATTATACATGAAAGTTATGTTCCTGGTCAGATGTTTGCAAACATCTACTTAAGCTGTAATACACATAGAAATAGCAATTTAACTGCATTTGTTTGAATTAAGTGTATCTGTATTGGGTAGTGGCAATGCTCTTTGTTGTGCGTATGTTTTATACAATGAAGTGCAAACGTTTTGCACACTGAGCAAGGAGCAAGGCAGCACGGAAATTGCCCTTCTCACTCAGCCAGCGCCACCCGCATGGATGGTTTCTCTGGCCTCTGTGCTGGTCCAGCAGAACCAGATGATAGCTTCTTGTTTAGTTGCTGCAGGAGGGCCTGCCTGGTGGGCACCACACTCGTGTGCCTAAAACAAACGTGGAGCTCTCTTGGCAGCATTTTGAAAGATGAGGTGAACAGATGTGTTGTTTGAAGGAAAATCTCACAATTGCAACTTGACACAGAGACCAAAACCAGAGAATAGGGTGAGGCAGTCCTTTACTTTTCCTGAGTTCCTTATCAGCTCATGCAGGATCCAGCAGGACTTCTGTCTTTAATACATTTCCTCCATCTCAGCCCCTCTCGGTGGCCCAGCGCCCCCACGTGTGATCTCTTTACCTCTCAGAATCACAATCCCCTCCATAACTTGGACACCAGCTGGAAGGAGGAACTGCTTGCTGCCTCCTGCCTTTGCTGCCTCGGGGCCTTAGAGCTAAGTCCTCAAGGTGTGTGTGTGGAGGGGAAAGGGAACCTGTGTGGTAACTCTTAGAATTGATGCCGGGAGTCTGCAGAGGGGAGAAGTTGGAAATGACATCACGGAAGGAGCTGCTGTTGCAGACAGAGTGAGAAAAGTGCAAGGCTCTCAGTGAGAAAAAACAGGGTGACATCGACCCACTGTTTCAACATATGCAAATGCACCAATATCAAAGGGATCCATGCAGAAAAGCTCCCCATCATTGTGGAAACACAGTTTTCTCAAACTGCAGAATATGTGTATGAAAATATCTGACACTTTCATAAAGATGTCAGGAGCATCATTTCAAGTTCTGTATCTCACAGAAGAGGGTTATTATCAGGGCGTGCAGTGGCTTCCACACTGAAACATTGGGAGTGGACAACAGTTGATTTATTTGGATTCCAATTAGGATTATATTGCCAATCAGCTATAGAAGAGATTGGCACAGACTGCTCTCAGGTTGGGCTCTGGAGCGCACTGTTTATGGGAAGGATGAAAGGCAGAGGAGCAGAGCTAACTTCCACCAAGAATCCTCAGTCCCAGGGGCACCTGGCTGGCTCAGGTGGTTAAGTGTGTGTCTTTGGCTCAGTGAGCCTGCTTCTCCCTCTCCTTCCGCTGCTCCCTCTGCTTGTGTGTACTCTCTCTCTCAAATATATAAATAAATTCTTTAAAAAAAAAATAGGGGTGCCTGGGTGGCTCAGTCGCTTAATATCTGCCTTCAGCTCGGGTCATGATCCTGGGGTCCTGGGGTTGGGCTCTGCTCTTTTTTGCTATCTGTCTCTCAAATAAATAAATAAAATCTTATTTTTTTAAAAAAAGAATCCTTAGTCTCTCCAAGCACGTTTGTAGAAGAAGCTGCAGTGAAGGCAGGTGAACCCCACAGAAGAAAGGATTACAGTCAGCCTGCTCTTTATTCTCCCACAGCTTTACCTCTTCCTAAATAAAGTAGCTGTAAGTCCAGAATCTAGGGGGAAAGCTACAAAGAAATGAAAAAAGAAGAAATTTTCAGAAAGAAAAGTACAAAGAGATTCTTAGTTTCCTCACTTAAACTTGTAGCAGTCCCCTACTCCAGCAGATGTTTGCCATAGACACCTCCAAGGCATTCCATCTTCTTATTTTGGGAAGGGAATAGTCAACACTTGGCTGCTTTCCCTCTCTGGAGTTGGTTACTTGGGGATGAACATGCAAAAGTCTTAACTTGACAGGTGAATAAGAAAGAAAGATAGAGATAGCATCTCATTGCCATCTGGCTTAGCCAGCTGAAGAGTGAGATACAAGGTCTGCATTGCATTGAACATCTGGCATAGCCTGTGGGCTCATCTGGAGACAGAAAACTCTGCGACAGAATTTGCATCAAAACTGTTCTAATCATTCTCATTACTTTTCTCTGGCTCAGCTCAAGCTGGACGTCCATACATACAAGACATCTTGGGTTGGGTGTTCTTAACTTGGGGAGCTCCTGCCATGATTACATTCTTGTGTCAATAGTCATGATAAAATATGTTGAGTATACCCTAGAATAATGACTTATGCATGCTTACGATGCACATGAAATCTTGAATATGAGGTGGAGGTGGATGCCAAGAGTTTCCTCTCTTTGGGCGTCTACGGTGACTCATCTGACCCTCAGGGCTACCTTGTGCCTCACACATGAGGGCCACCAGATCATCTCGAATAACAAGGGCTGCTTGGGTCTTAACCTTGCTTGGGTACTTGTAGATGCTATGATTGTTACCATAATCCATTTTTCCTTTAGCAGATGATTTTAATGTTTTTTTTTTTTTAAAGTATTGTTCCATTCCCTTGCCAAGTTATCTTCAAGAGATAAAACATTGTTGAAACCATTGGTTACTCTACATATAATCTTTTTTTTTTTTTTTTTAAGATTTTATTTATTTATTCATGAGAAACACAGAGAGAGAGAGGCAGAGACACAGGCAGAGGGAGAAGCAGGCTCCATGCAGGGAGCCCGACATGGGACTCCAGGATCAGGCCTTGGACTGAAGGTGGCGCTAAACTGCTGAGCCACCGGGGCTGCCCTACATATAATCTTTAGGGGATAAAACACATGGCAATACAATGGAACAATACTAATAATTTTAATGCAAGAATATTTTCTTGAAATAAAAGAGGATTTGAATCTCCACATTAAAAAGGCATACTCTGTACCTAGGAAAACTAACCTCGGTAAAACTAAGGTTATATAGTATAAAGGTATATAAAGGTATATAGTCTAACAAAATTATCAGACTTCCTACCTCCCTTGCCCCCTTCCTTCCTTTATTAAGATTTTTAAGTAATCTCTACACTCAATGTGAGGATTGAACTCATGCCCCTGAGATCAAAACCTGCATGCTCCATATACTGAGCCAGCCAGGTGCCCCCAAATTATTAGACTTTAAAGAAACTTCAAAAAAAATAATCCTCTAGAGCCTCCATAAAGGAATGCAGCCATAAGATTTTAGGACCATTAAGATCTTCCTGGATTTTTAATTTCCAGAGTCATAAGAAACATGCGGTCGTTAAAACATGTCATTTTAAGCCACTAAATTTGAGGTCAGTTGGCTCAGTAACAATAGGAAACTAGTAGAGTGTCTATTTTATTTTCAGTTGCTCTATTTTTACAGAAGGATTTATGGAGATTTAAAAACTGTACTACACTCAGGGCGCCTGGCTTGCTCAGCTGCGGAGCATGCAACTCATCTAGGGGTCATGAGTTCGAGCCCCATGATGGGCATGGAGCCTACTTGAAAAAAAAAAAACCCTACTACTGTTATCTTGTCTTTGAGATGTTATTTCCTAAGCGATGATTTATTTAAATTTTAGGGTATATGACTCAGTGCAAACTATTAAATAATAGGTTCCTCCCCAAAACCATGGTTTTATAGGTAAGAACATGAGATCCATGGTACTGCCTCTTAAATAAAAATATATGTTTTTATAGAAAACATGCCAGGCTTGCTTATTGTGTGTAGAAAGGGAAAATGAAATTTATGTTGTTTTTCCCTCCCTTTTACCAGTACACTTGCCATGGATATTGAAAGCATTCCTGGGTGCCTTCCTCGTAGGTAGCATGTTTGCCCTTCTCAGACGCCCTTCTAGAGACAGCAAAGCTGTGAACTAGGAGAATATCTGTGTATAACCCAGGAGGAATGAACCCACATTCCCTCAATCTTTGGGGACTGCTGTGTAATAAGTACCATTGATCAGAATCTATCTTTAGATGAATAAACACGAAGACTTTTTGGAAACATTCTTTCAAACAAAGGGAATGCAGATGCTCAGTGGGTGATGATGTGACAAATCACATTATAGCGAAGTGAGATAATTAAGTATCTAAAATTGACTGTGGCACAGACTTCATAGCATGTTCCTTTCTGTTATTCTTAACCTTTTTTATTATGTTCAGCCCTTTTGCTTAAGACTTAAACAGAAGTCCCCAAGCCAGCAACCCACCTCCTGATTTGCCCTTATAGGACACTCTCTGCTGTAGCCTCTCAAAGTTCTGGAGCCCTGGAGAACTTTCATGAAAGCATGACGTGCTGTCGCTGACCTTCATTTGTGACTCTCACTGCAGGCAGTGGTTGACAGTGATACATGACGGACAGGAAGATTCACCTGCAGCTGGGAGCTCTTTTGTATAACATAGGTCACTTTTCTTATGATAGAAACCTCATCTGTGCACCAGATGAATAACTTGAGGCATGATACTTTAGGGATGCTGAGCCTAGATTCTAACATCATATCTCAAATCAGGTGAAATGCAGCTTCGGGACTTGCGTGCCGATTAACTCGCTCAATAGAGCAAGCTTTGGCCATCAAGTTAACGCTGAAGAGTCAGTAACTACTGACGTGGTTTTCTTGAGTCCAATGTCCAAAATGCCCTGAGACGTTAATGGGAAGCATATTCTCTCTGTCTCTATCTCCCCTCTTTTTAAAGTATTGCATTTTTATTGTAGAGATCTGTAAACCCTTCAAATCAAATTTCATGAATCCTCTTTCCATCAATCCAAGGGAGCAGACATGCAAAAAGCCTGTTATTTCAATAGAAATTGGAGAAAGAAGGTCCAGAAAGGGTTCAGAGTCACACTGCAGACAGTTAGTGATGGCGTTGAAGAAGACACATGGGTCTGATCTACCTCACTTCTCTGGCAGAATGATCTAGAATTGACAACTGAGAAAGAATTCTTGAGGTGTCTTTGGTGCAAAATGGTGGTTGTATTAAAGGGGGTAGGACCCGTGGGCAGAAAGACCTGCTGCCCTGGGACTGTGAGGGGGGTGGCTGATTACATACTTGGGAGTTGGGGGTTAGGAAAATGGAGGTTTCAAAAGAACTTTCTTTCATATGCTAAAGAGGACCTAGAGGATACTGGAGGCCTTGCCATTGTCAAGGTTGTTTTTTCCCTCTAGTGAGGCATTAACATTAAGATAGTTGGGAGCTTCCTGGAGGAACATTACACTCTGGCGGCTTCAAGTATGTGTCCATGAGCTGCAGGTTATAAGGATATTTAATTGTATCTACATTTCCTTCTGGAAGCTAGGTTATTGATAAAAATGCTTTGTTCTTGTAAATTACTAAGATATTTGTAAACTGAGGGAGACTCAGGTCTTGTGATTTCTTAAGTTAACTATCTGTTTTTCCTTCTCTTAGCTTTAGGGCAGCCAGGAGTGCCTGAGGTATGTCACACACACATCCCTCTCGGCGGGGATGGGGGTTGCGGGGTGTCAGCTTCTGCTTTGTCCTCAGCTTGCCTTCTGCTTCTTCATCAATATTATTAGCTAGAAAATAGGGAAACAGTTGCCCAAGAGTCTCTCCTTTTGCCCCAGCTTTCTGCTCTTCTCTCTCCATCCCTATCTGGTGTTTCTCTGTGCTGGAAGCGATCAAGCTCCTTCCAGCTCATGTTTTTTCCTGGTAGCTCAGACTTCTCCTGGAAACTTCCTCCAGGCAGGTCTGCGTGCACGTGCGTGTGTATGTGTGTGTGTGTGTGTGTGTGTGTGTGTGCATGCGCATGTGCTTGCGTGTGCTGACCCTCCAGCCCACCCCTTGCACAACTCACTGATCCCTATCCCACACATTGTCAGTTGTGCGTTTGCATGCATGGGACATCTCCAGGAAGAGTGTTGTAAAATATTTGCCGGCCAGCTCTGTGTCGCACACTGCAGTGTATCTTCATAACTTAGTCACTATAATACCAGGAATCTAGTAGAAGTTTAAAGACTACTTATTGATTAATTTGTCCTTTGAAATGATGTAGCTGAGCTGTGGATCCCAGAGGAAACTTGATCATTTCATCAAGTATCACTCAGCATCTCAATCCTAATAAGGACTGGCTAATTGTGGAGGTCTTGGGGTTTTGCCTGTAACTCTGACCTTTTTTACTGATCATACTCACACATTTTAGTTATTTGTAGCCCATAAAATAACACATCAACACGTACTCAAACTTGCTATATTTTTAGGCACAAAGATACCTAAATGCAATGTGGATATCATTATATTTTATAACCACACTTAATGGGGAAAAAATCCTGAAGGCCAACACTTCACTTATTTTATGAGAAAGGTGTAACTTTTGAGAAACAGTTTGGTTAGTAAGCATAGAAGAGATTGGGGGAAGGAAACTGTAGAAAATCATAGCTATAAGGTGAACAACATTATTAATAATGTAACTTTTTGAAAAAATAAGCACCTAGCTTTGGGCAGAAGTTTCCCCCTCTCATTTGATGCCTTATATCAGATATAATTATATACTCTGTATTCACTCTACAGCTGCAAAATGCCTCTCCAAGAGTTCCACGCCAGTAGTAAATGGTAGAACCAGGATTGTCACCAACTCTTTTGAACCTAAATCCAGTGCATATTCTCTTGCTTTACAAATTCTAAAACACATGGAATCTTTCAAAATCTTTAGGGAAATCATGAACACCTGAAAATTATATATGCATGTCCATAATTATATTTTTCTTAGGGGAAGCATCTCAGTATTTCAAGTTTCTCAAAAGATTTTCTGACCCTTACCAAGCATGGAGAGAAAAAGCATAGCAAATGGAAACTGTACAATTTAAACACAGGCAGTTTCCTCTTATTTGTTTAAAAACGTTGCTCATCACTCCCACAGAACAGACCTTCAAAAAAACTCTTTTTTTTTTACACTAATGACATACTGATTTTTTATGATGGCAGTAGAGATAATGATCATGAAAGGTGATAGTGTTTCTTTAGTTACATACAAATTATACACAAATCATATAGCATTTCCAGTAGTCAAATATTAGATAACAGCTTGTTCCAATAAAACTCACTGAATAACATTCATTTTTTTCTCTCCAAATGCCAGTTTCTGTATAAAAAGGTATCTCTGAGCCTACGGACTTAGAGATGTCCTTTTTGTTCATAGGGATGTCATTGTGCTGTGTCCTGTTTAAAGGCTGCACTTTTGCAGGGAAGGGCTGAGTAATCCTTTATAAAGTGTGCCCCCTGGTGTTGGGAAGTGCAGAACTGCAGACTTCCTGCCGTGGTCCTGATTCTCTGAGCAGAAAGAGAAAAACTGTCAGGGCAGGAGTCTGAGGTCAGATGAGCTCAGTAGTAAGAAGTTGAACACTGACCACGTATGAGGCAGAAAGTGGACAAGACACAGGGGTGAGAGGATGAGATTAATTGATGACCGAAAAATTCCGTCAGGCTGCCTACAAAGATAGGGTGCTGTCCTTCAGTGTACGGAATGCACATTCAGTCAGAGGCTGAATATGGTACCAGTATCCAAAGAGAACATGGGATCTGAACCCAAGTGGGGGATTAGAAAGGTCCCTGCTCACCATTTACTCCTCCCGGCCAGTGGTGGTGGTGGGGGGTACTTTATGCTTTCTGTGTCTGCGGCTCTCCATTTTGCAAGGTTACAAGTGCTGGTACCCAGAGCAGCACACCTTTGCCAGAGAACAAGAGAGGATCCCATGAAACTGTAAGCTACCTCTGCTGCCTGGGTACTCTAGGCTTGTTGTTTCTATGAGCCAAGAAAAGGAGGTGTCGTCATTTTGACCTCTTTCATCAGAAGAGATAGAGACACGGGTGACAAGGGCAGAGAGGAAGAAGTGACCCAAGTGATTTGTTTTCAGCAAAACAGAGGTGCAGCAACGCAGCATTGAGAGGAGCTTGGTGTCTGGCCTCAGACCCGTCAGGCATGAGGACTCAGTATCACTGCATCAGGAAAGCCACCAAGCCCGCA
The DNA here is from genome assembly GCF_048164855.1 of Canis lupus baileyi. Classification (NCBI taxonomy): domain Eukaryota; kingdom Metazoa; phylum Chordata; class Mammalia; order Carnivora; family Canidae; genus Canis; species Canis lupus. The sequence continues at coordinate 4,947,372 of NC_132877.1, forward strand.
GAGGTGTATGGAAGGTACAATGAGATGTAGCCCTAGGGGCTTCTGTTTGTGCTCTTAAGCTTTCTGCACGAAATGTTCCCCAGGAGAAGCCGGATCCTAGGAGAGATAGGATCCCTGAACAGAGGTGAATAAAAGGGGCAGACTGTGGTGGACATATGACATGCTACCTGACCCCTGTAAGAAGGTCTTGCAGCCTACCTGGGGGTATGTGGGTAGGAGGCAGCTCTTTCAGGCTGCTTTAGCTGTACTAAGCTATGTCCCAAGGGCATATCTTTTTTTTTAAAAAACTATTTTTTTTAAATTTTTTTATTTTACTTATTAATGATAGGCACACAGTGAGAGAGAGAGAGAGAGAGAGAGGCAGAGACACAGGCAGAGGGATGAAGCAGGCTCCATGCACCAGGAGCCCAATGTGGGATTCGATCCCGGGTCTCCAGGATCGCGCCCTGGGCCAAAGGCAGGCGCTAAACTGCTGCGCCACCCAGGGATCCCCCAAGGGCATATCTTAACTAGGGTGGCTAACACCCTAAGGATGCTTGAGGTAGGGAGAGATAGCACAGCTTTCTACTCCAACACCAGACGGTGCCACCAGCCATATTTGGTGCTGTCTCCTGTGGGATTGGCCAGAGCTTTGTCATGGTGGCATTGTACTTCAGTGAGCACTGTTTCCAGCAAATCCTGTTTCCTCCTGCTGCTTTCCATGTGCATTGATCCGGAATGAATCTCCTCATGGGGGACCCATCTCAGTATCTGCTCCCAGAGACCCCAATCTATGGCACATGTGTTTTCTAAAAAAATTTTTAAAGAAGATTTGGAGGCACCTGGGGGGCTTGAGCATCTGCCTTTGGCTCAGGTTGTAATCCTGGGCTACTGGGATTGAGTCCCACATCAGGCTTCCTGCAGGAAGGCTGCTTCTCCCTCTGCATATCATGAATAAATAAAATCTTAAAAAAAAAAAAAGATGATTTTGGATGATTATCTACTTTTTTGTGCTTAGTTTGTTTTAACCACCTCCTTTCAGAACTTAACTACAGTTACTCAGAATAGACTAGATTTGTGAATTTATTCTATATGAAATAAGTAGATATTAAATAGATATTATATAGTTCATTGATAACATAAGTGTCCTTTTAAGGCAAGAACCTATATGCAGAAATTTGCTGATACATTTTAATTAGTCCTCTGTGGGATTCATTACCCCACTGGGGAACTGTTTGTATTTTTTATTGCCTTATGGGTGATTTGTGTCTATTTATCATACATGGTTGGGAGACAGCTTCCCTTTATGGAAATTTTATAATGCGGTGTTTCTAAGAAGAATCAAAAGATTAATTGTACATGTTGTCACCTGAATTAGTGTTACATAATATCATTTCAGCATGAAATTCTCTGAGAAACTTCTCACCTGTTACTTTACTAAGTAATGAAATCTGATACAAAAAAAATTAGAGATCACTGAAAAGCCTTTACTGTGAAATGGACATTAGTTGTTCCTGCAGGGGGCGCTGTCCCATAATAAAAAGAAAAAACCCACCTTTCACTCACTGGTCTTCTCAATTTTGTCCTGCCTTCCTATTACACGGTTAACACTAGGTTTCTGGTTTTAATGTTTAAATAATGTATTTTCCATAGTGTGACAACAACTGTGTTTGTGGCAACATTTACTGGCACCTGATCCTGGTCTTTTATTTTAAAAAAATAGAGATCTAGTTTGAACTTTTGCTGTAGTGCATCAGATTCTTATTTTTATTTTTTATTTTATATATACATTTATATTTTTGAAGTTCGGTTTGCCAACATATAGTATAACACCCAGTGCTCATCCCGTCAAGTGGCCCCTGCAGTGCCCGTCACCCAGTCACTCCATCCCCCGCCCACCTCTCCTTCCCCTACCCCTTGTTCGTTTCCCAGAGTTAGGAGTCTCTCATGTTTTGTCACTCTCTCAGATTCTATTTTTTAGTGCTTTTTTTTTTTTTTTTAAAGTACTCAAATAGTAAAATAATATCGTAGCTTTCTGGAGCTTTTTATACCACCACCCTCCACCGCCTCTTCATTATCGTGAGTTCTACAAAGCCAATAAGTCAGAACGTTTGTGGAGTCATCCTGAATGTAGCTAAATTGTTCGTCTGTACGCAAAGAACCAGGGAATGAGCCCTGAAAACACATCCTGATCATCTGTGGTTTTGACAGAACTGACACCAGGCTTCTTTGAGAAGCATTAGGACTTTTCTCGGGATCAGCTAAAAGAGGAACCGCCTTGGCAAACAGTTCATGTGTCTCACCTCGCAGGATTTAGGAACTGAAATCCTGTGCCTGAAACCTTTGGAGTCTGTCCCCTTGGAAAGACCTGAAGTTGCAGTACTGTTGCCAACTTGAATTTCCACTTGAACTAAAAAAGAATGCTTGCTGCTTCAGTCTCCAGGGTTGGGATTCAAATGCAAATATGATTTTGCCTGCCCCACCAAAGTGGAGGGAAGGAGCTCAGAATCCTGAGGTTTCAAGTACTGGGTGGAGGGCCTTCCTTTTCTTGACTCTTCTCAACCCTTCTCAATTCCTATTCCTGCAAGCATGTGTTAATGCACACGCTCAGCAGGACAGCCGGAGAATCAGGCACCTGGTGGCTTTGTACTGCATTCGTTCGTGCTGCTATCAACGTTTTGACGCCAGGCCGGAATTAACCATTACCCCCCACCCGCCTCACCTCACTGACCATCCTGAGCACCTGAGCACCTGAACTTGGTACTAGGTTGCTTGCTTATGTTTGGTCTCCCTGGCGGTAATTTCAGTCGAGAAGCTTCACCCAAATACTTCATGGTCTAAGGCTTTCTTTGCATTCTACTTATTCTCCTAACCCTGTTCTGCAATTTAATTTGATGATACGGACTCTGAATTCAATATAGAGCATAGCCTCCTGAGCCTCGTTAAGACCCAGCCTTCCAGGGGCGCTTCTAAGTTGGATTGCTTTTCACTCCCCCAAACCCCAGTATTTTTGAGACCTAACTGATGAAATTGTGAGATATTCAAAAGGTGTAAATGAATAATTAGATGCATCTGTACATCGTGAAAGGTTCCCATTGGGCTAACACCCATTACCTCCCATATTTACATTTTTGTGTGTGCGAGAGACCATTTAGGTCCTGCTGTCTTAGCACATTTTAATTACACCACTCCGTTTAGTTCTTTTTTTTTTCTCTGTGTAGTTCTTGTGCTGTACGTTAGCTCAAGTCTCATTCATCTTGTAACATAAAATTTGTACACTTATATACCAATTCATCCTATTTCCCCCACTCAGAGCCACTTACCAACCACTTTCCTGCAGTCTGTTTCTATGACTTTGACTTTTTTTTTTTTTTTAGATTCCACATAAAAGTGAGAATGTGGAGTATATTTGTCTTTCTCTCTCTGGCTTGTTTCACTTAGCATAATGCCCTGGACATCCATCCATGACATTAGAAATGGCAGGATTTCTTTTTCTTTTAAGGCTGGATAGAATTCTATCTCTACATGATTTAGTCTTGGCAGGTTGTGTATTACTAGGAATGTATCTGTTCTAGGCTGTACAGTTTGTTGGTCGGTAATTGTTCTTCAGTTGCTCTTCTGAGTATGAAAATCTTGCCTCCAGTTGTTAAGGAGGTTCATTTTTTTTTCCAAGTAATTCTCTGTATAACAATTTAAAGAGGATTTCTTAAAATCCATATCTACAAATACAGTGGAAAACTATTCTGAGGATAACAAAACTTGCATCCTGTCATGAAACTCTATAGCTGTTAAGTGAATATTCAAACATTGTTGTATAGAAGCCCTGTGTATGCAGTGGACTCTCTATGGTGTACAGAGGGGTTGAGCATGAAACTCCAGGCTGTACTTACCATGGCAGTGAAGGCCCTTCGTGCAGGACAAGCTTACTGTTTGGCTGTGAGTTCATACTGGAGTCCTGTTTGCGTTGTATCAAAACTTCTTATGAAATACCTTAAAAATTCTTCTGATAATAGTAGCTCTGTTTTAATTTTTGTTTTTTCAATTTGCTCAATATCCTCTGGGTTATAAAGGTAAACATGTGATATGTATATCTATCACATTGTAATAGTTTCTGCATAGAGACTATGAAACAGGCATCCTTCTTTGTAACATACAAGAGGAAAGTGTACCTCATCCCCTTTCTTGACCACTTCTTTGTAGAACTACAAAATGCCTTTCACCCAGAAATGGAAAAGTTTGAAATAAGAGCCATATGTGGGTCACTTCAATTTAGGTGGAGACAGAACCATATACATACAGCATGTGGTGGGAGGGAGCCTGTATTCAGGGTTAGAAGGAAATGGAATCTCACAAATGGAAGCCCTTACATAATTATTTTCTTCTGGGATAGGAGGTGGAAAAAGCCACATAAGAAGGAAATGCAGGAGATTAGAGATAGTAAAGTAGTCTAGGAAGACCCTCATCCAAGCACAGTCTTTGGACACTTAAGGTGCAGTGAGCAGAAATTCCCATGGGGCCCTAACTACTCTCTCTGGATTGCACAACGGGCCATTTGAGACCAACAGCCTTCTTTCCCCCTCTCCTCCATGCAAACTCTGCTCCTCAGGACAAGAGGGGCTGTAAGTACCCTGAGGCTTCCCAAGTGCCAAGTTCCCAGTGGCTGTAAATGCCCAGTGCCCAGTACCAACTACAAGCAGCCCCTTTCTGATGATGGTTTGAGTCACATGCTACCCAAATGTAACACTCGTATTTTACATGAGCTGATACCTATACTCAGGTCACAGCCAAGATTAGAGTCTATAATAAAACAGTTCTATCAGAGTTTTAGAGATGACAAATATCAATTTCTCTTTTAATATTGACAGATACCTCTCTAAACTTACTACACTGTAGAGTGACCACTTGCTCATTAGTCACATAGATCTCACCTTTAATTTTGAAATCCATGTGGCATTTTAAAAGAAATTGAACAAACATTGAATGTTTCTAATTAAATTTCACTTAACTCTTTGGTCCTTTTTCTGAAAGTTCATCAAATGGGGATGCGTTCAGAGTAAGAACTTTCTAAGTGTTTCTTTAGGAAGATAGGAAGCCATGTTTTGGAAAATGATATTAACAATTTTAGTTTCCAGAAGACAGTTTCCCAACTCATATCTATTTTATTCATATTTGTGTCAAAATTCTCAAAATTAGTAATACTTAATTCAGAAAATACATTTCATAAGGCATTTTCTCATGTTTCAGACTGGTTTTACCTAGAGAAGATACAAGTCACAGTAAAGCAGGATTTGTCAGATTGAATACTGTTATCATTTTGCCTAGATAACTGTTGTGGGGCTGCCCTGTGCATTGTAGGGTGTTCAGCAGCATCCCTGGCCACCACCCACTAGATTCCCAGTCCTGACAACCACAAATATCTCCAAACGTTGTGAATGCCTCTTTTAGGGGAACCAAAGGAAGGGCAGAGCTGCCCCTGCTTGAGAACTACTGAAGCACATTACAGAATTTTCATGTAATTTTAAAAGCTTCACCAATTCAGACACTGTGGACATAATTATAGATCATAATTGAGGGACGCCTGGGTGGCTCAGCAGTTGAGTGTCTGCCTTTGGCCCAGGGCATGATCCTGGAGTCCCAGGATCGAGTCCCACAACGGGCTCCCTGCATGGAGCCTGCTTCTCCCTCTGCCTGTGTCTCTGCCTCTCTCTGTGTGTCTCTCATGAATAAATAAATAAAATCTTAAAAAAATATATAATTGAGATTTCTCTTGAGTAGAATTTTCAACATTTACAATATTAGATGTATTAGATTTTAAGTATAAATTTCAAGAGAAAGGTAGACCAGATATCGTTAAATCTTTCAGTATCTTTTTTTTTTTTTAAAGATTTTATTTATTTATTCATGAGAGACAGAGAGAGTGGCAGAGACACAGGCAGAGGGAGACGCAGGCTCCAGGCAGGGAGCCCGATGCGGGACTCGATCCCGGGTCTCCAGGATCACGCCCTGGGCCGAAGGCAAGCGCTAAACTGCTGAGCCACCCAGGAACCCCTCTTTCAGTATCTTCTTGAGATACATTTTTGCAGTATAATATATTGAAAAATATATAATATATTGAAATAGGTGCTGTAGGGATACAACTTATTTTTTGTTAAATTTATTTCTTTTTTATTTTTTTAAGATTTTAGTTTTTCATTTGACACAGAGAGACAGAGCATACAAGGAGGGAAAGCTGGGGCAGGCAGGGAAAGAAGGGAAAGCAGGCTTCCTGCTGAGCAAGGAGCCCAATATGGGACTTGACCCCAGGACCCCAGGATCATGACTCAAGCCAAAAGCAGCCACTTAACCATCTGCGCCACCCAGACCCCATATTTTTTGTTGAGTTTCATCAGAGTTTAGATGTACAACCATCCTTTCTCATATGAAGTAAGCAAGTTACCTAAGAATAGACTTTGACAGAACTTATCAAGTACAAGGGTGAGTTCTGTGGGATGGTACGGCTGTTCTGACGGGTTGACAGAGCAAGCACTCATTCCTGGTAAGAATTTCAGTGGGAGTATTTTTTCCCCAAGCAGTGTATTGTTGATCAAGACCTGCTATAACTGCTTTTCACAGATGCCAAGTTTCTAGTTTTTTCGATCCTTTTCTGTCAGATTGCCACCGTGAGTATTGAATTGCAAGGGACTGCAAACAATTTGAAGTGGGTGTGTATTAGACTACAAAAATTCTCTTTTTGGCAAAGTGTTTTGATTAAGTTGACCTTTTGTGCTTGGGGGAGAGGTGGGGAACAAGTAATTTCACCCAGTACCTACCGAGTTCTTGCATAGGTGGAGAATGAAGCCTGAGTGACCACAGGTGCGCAAGAGGGGAACACTCAAGTATTTCTGATGTGTTCTTTGCCCATCATGCAAGTATTTGTTTGAGTGCACTATTCAAATACTTTTACAGATTTTTTTCTGGCAAAGACAGCATTTATTTTGCAAACATTTGATTGGCTTTTAAGATAGCTGTTATTCAATTGTTTGCTCAATAGAGGACAAAAATATTTGGGAAATGGTTTTCAAGTTAGTTGTCACCTAATGGTTTTTTTAAATTCCCTTAAAGAAGAAATATCTGGGGTTGTGTGAGTGTTAAAATGGTTCAGGAATCGAAGACATTCCCAAAGAAGTCAGAATAATCCAGTCATTGTTACTTGAAGATGACGACTCCTCGCAGAGGGTTAAGAGTTTTAAAAAAGAAAATATGAGAAACCTGAGATAAAAACTGGAGGAAAAAACCATAGGCAGATAGGAGACTAATGGAAGTTTGCAACCAAAGGAGCTCTGAGGGAACAAGGAATATCACTTTATTCTAAGTATCTCTTTTTCCACATTTCCTTCCTCAAGCCAATCTTGTCATCAGAAGCTGTCATGGAAAGTTAGTAGATAAGAGTGTGATACAGGCTTCAGTTGGGTGTGAATAAAAGTTTCGGCTAAACTAGATTTATGAACAAAGGCAATATGTCCTGCTGGCAGGAACAAAATCAGTTTAATAATGAGATTCCATGAAGTGTCTTAGATAAGGGGGAAAAAGATGATTCAGCAATTGATATCAATCAAGGCACTCTGCTACTATAGTAGGCGCGATGGCCAGAAAGCCACTTGTGAGACGAAAGTGTTGGCAGTGCCCAGCAGCCTCGGAAGATGGAGTGATGAATTCTGTGTGACACACTCCAGGAGGGGCTTGAAATTGTGGTTGCGTTTTTATTGGCACTGCTTCATGATGTCTTCTGTGATAAAATCAAGGCACGTGGAGTGACAGAGTTCATCACAACAAACACTGTGACAGAAATACTTCATCTAGATTGCACAGATGTGGGGATAGATAAAAATAGTTTTATTTTACTAATAATTTACATTCCTAATGTGATTGCCTCAAAAAAATGTCAGCTCATCTCCCACACACAGCACCTCAGCATCAATTTTTAGGGTTATGACAAAGGAAATTCGTGTCATATCCAGGTTGGGAGTCCCATTACTTTTATGAGCTTTGTTCGGAAAGCTAACGGATAACACTTCCACTTCTGGAAGCTTCCCTTTTATGACCTGGAGAAACATGACTATAATTAGTAATTTTTGTTTCCAAAGCAAACTTATCGACCTGTTTTTACCCCCTTCTTGTGCAGCGACCATGTGCCTGCCTCACCTCCTGTCCTCTGTGCTGCCTTCAGCCCCTCTTCTTCTCTGGATGCCTCTGACCCTGAGTGCTTCCATCTTTTCCTCTGATTGCAGTGGGTGGCCCATTTCAGGTCTCTGCTGCATGGCCTCCTTGCGGTTCCATGGGTGTGGACAGCCCCGTGGAACTAGCTGAGTGGCCCTGTACCCATGTGCAGGATCTTTTTCTGGTCACTTACCATTCCTTAGCCCCTTTCCCTTTGAGCATGTGAAATGCATGGCTGTGTGTTAGGGGAGATGCAGGAGGGAGAGGAGTGCTGTAAAGCCATTCTCCATCATTATAGGAAAAGTAGTAGTGATGAGATGGTTAGATCAGGTGGTATTTGACACCCTGGTGCTTCCCATTGGCACCAATCGATTTCTGAATTTCAGTCAATTCATTGTTTCCAGCTAAAGGCAATACTGCTTGGTTGCAGATGGTGTATGAACAGCCATATGCTTGAATTATGTGCTCTAAGACTTTCAGCTGCTGTAACTGACTTGCTTTTCACTGGGCAATAAAACATGATTCTAGAAATATGGAGAGAAGGCTTTTCTTTACCTCTTTTTCTCCTTTAATCTCTTGATGAAGCTGCCTCCTCTGTGGCACTTGAAAAACTTTTGTGTTTTATAGCCCTTGTCAGTGCTTTTTTTTTTTTTTTTTTTTTTTTAGATGTATCTTGATATGCCTGGGGAAACGTACCAATCAAAGCTGACTGTGACCATGAATAGAAGACATTCCTTGTATTGTTTCTTATGCACTACCAGCTTACGTTCAAAGGGACTCTCATTTCTTTCTGCCTGAGGAGTGAAAATACTCAGATGGGTAGTAACTAGGGTGCCTTCTCATGAATACCAGTGTACATGATCATTTTACATGTATTTTTACAGTGCCTTATGCATGGATAGTACTCAAGAAAGATTTACTGAAATGAACTAAACTGAGATTAATTTGCTTATTATAAAGCTCATACTATAGCCAAAACTTGGGGTATGAGAGAATGGGCAGCATCTGTCATCATACAGATACGTATTTCTAATAAAGTTTGAACTCTGGAGGAATTTGTCTTCATTCCAAGCCTTCTATTAGGACTCATTCATAGTATGAGAGAAGTTGAGAAGTCTTGTCAACACCACATCATTCAGGTCATAGATGGATCCTTCCCACCCTGAAATGTTATACGTGGCACTTGTTATACGGCAATAATAAATACATGGCTAGCGCTGTCCTGAAGTATTTGAAACCCAGGGTTAGAGCTATCTAAGTCAGCACTGATAACATCAGAATTTTATTACAGTGTGTCCATCCTGGCAACATTGTGACCCAAGCAGCTAATGGAGTAGCAGCCTGTTTCTTGGATGAATGAGAACAAGTTCATTCACAGGAATAGCTAAGTGCTTTATACAAGTGGGGCACATACAGCTAATGCTTTAAATTAAATTTAACTTTTCTAATATGATGAAATATTCTGGAAATTCTGATATCTATATACGTTGAATAATGTGTTATAGCACTTATGATTTTTTAAAAACATCTTTGTTACTGTTAGTTCATGTTAAATAAGCAAATAAAAATATCTGAGCTTAACATTTTATATTTCTTTTTAAAAATTTCCTCAGCTCAATTTCCTTTAATTCTTTGTGCAAAAATCCTTACAACTAAATTCATATTAACTTGGCTAATAAAAATGTCATCCATATTTCTTGCTTAAGAAATGTCACTATGGGGATCCCTGGGTGGCGCAGCAGTTTGGCGCCTGCCTTTGGCCCAGGGCGCTATCCTGGAGACGTCGGGCTCCCGGTGCATGGAGCCTGCTTCTCCCTCTGCCTATGTCTCTGCCTCTCTCTCTCTCTGTGACTATCATAAATAAATAAAAATTAAAAAAAAATAAAAAATAAAAATAAAAAAAAAGAAATGTCACTATGGGGCAGCCCCAGTGGCTCAGTGGTTTAGTGCCACCTTCAGCCCAGGGCCTGATCCTAGAGACTCAGGATCGAGTCCCACATCAGGCTCCCTGCATGGAGCCTGCTTCTCCCTCCACCTGTGTCTCTGCATCTCTCTCTCTCTCCCTCTGTGTTTCTCATGAATAAATAAATAAAATCTCAAAAAAAAAAAAAAAAAAAGAAATGTCACTATGTGTGTGTTACTAAAAATATTTCACATGTGGAGTGCCTGGGTGGCTGAGTCATTAAGCATCTGCCTTCAGCTCAGGTTATAATCCCAGGGTCCTGGGATCAAGCCCTGAGTCAGGTTCCTTGGTCAGCGGGGAGTCTGCTTCTCCCTGTCCTCCCTGCTCATGCTATCTCTCAAATAAATAAATTTAAAAGTATATATATTTTAAATTTTAATCTGTACAAAGGTAAACAGAGATGCAGATGAAGGACTTGCAGGGAAAAGAGAAAGGGCTGAGAATAGAAGCAAGTTGTGCTTCAGATGTACAAAGAAACAGAGGAGAAGAAATAGCAACTTTCTGGAATAGTATTCGAAGCTGGCTCTAAGACTGTGAACTGGGAAGGATGGAGAATTGATGGTTTTCAGGGGGATGTCACTTCTTCCTCCCCGGGATATCATTGGAATTTGGAGGAGGACATGTTCCAGTTATCATGGTTATACAGGGGATCCCACAGGCCCCGTAACATATACAAGTGTTCTGCTCGAGAGAGAAGTGCCCACATCACATACCTTTTCAGTGACCCATTGGAGAAAGTTGAATATGATTCTCCCAAGCTAAAAATTAACTTATTTGTAGAAATTCAATACATTCTCTTTATGTGTTTTTTTAAGATTTTATTTTTAAGTAATCTCTATACCTAACGTGAGGTTTGAACCCAAAACTCTGAGATTAAGAGTCACATGCTTCACCAGCTGAGCCAGCCAGGCACCTCTATGGTTTTAATATATACTAGGATTCTAGAAATAAGACTGGCAGGTAGATTGAGTAAATATTTTGCTTCGTTCCATTTAGAATATCATGAACAGTTATTCACTGCTTGAGGAAATCACATTATTTTGACAATGCCCCTTCCTGAGTAGTTGGTAGAGACTCCTGTGTTAGGGTGCATGTGATGTTTATGTATTTATAGTAGATTTACAACTATGCACAGATATGCTTCCCTGTTTTCAAAATACAAATTTTTTTTAAAAGTATCATTATTATCCAATTAAATTGTCATCTCTTATATCTGAGGTTCTTTTTTTTTTTAAGATTTTATTTATTTATTCATGAGAGACACACAGAGAGAGAGAGAGAGAGAGAGGCAGAGACACAGGCAGAGGGAGAAGCAGGCTCCATGCAGGGAGCCTGATGTGAACTCGATCCCGAGACCCTAGGACCACACCCTGGGCCGGAGGCCAGTGCCAAACCACTGAGCCACCCAGGGACCCCCCATATTTGAAGTTCTTTACAAATGAAAGCAAGCATATGCAACCTTATCCTGCACACTCTTAACATTGTGCCCAATCATTTACATATTCTAAATGATAATTTATTATAAATTTAAATTATATTTTCTTTATTTCTGCTTTAGATTGCAGTGGGCATTGTTTTCTATACTGTTTATAATAATATATGTAGACAGATTATGCTACCTATGGATTTCATTTGAGGAGAGGTAAAAAGGCGTGATGGAATATTACAGGACAGGGACCCCTGGGTGGCTCAGTGGTTGAGCGTCTGACTTTGCCTTGGGGCATGATCCCAGGGGTCCTGGGATCGAGTCCTGCATTGGGCTCCCTGCATTGAGCCTGCTTCTCCCTCTGCCTCTCTCTGTCTCTGTGTCTCTCATGAATAAATAAATAAAATCTTAAAAAAAAAAAGAATATTACATTACAGAGGGGGCATGCATGGTAAACTGAAAACATGGTATAAGCACATTCAGGATTTGGGAGGAACTATAGGGCCTGGGAAATTCAAAGACCTTTAGTGGAGCTCTGGAGAAAGCAGTGAAGTTTAGGCTTAAAAAAAAATATAGGTAACTGTGGAAAGGAGCCTCTGCGTACTAAGGTCAGGCAAATTCCAGGAAAGCCTAGGCATGCAATCCCTCTGAGATGGGCTGTTTGCAAGATGTTGAACATGAATTTAAATATGTGTATGGCAGGGCAGTGTCTAAACTAAATAGAAGTCACCTGTTAGTTACAAACCTGGGTCCTGTGGAGCAAAGACTTTGAGGGAAACTGCATAAGCATTGAGCTAGATAAAGACAGTTGGTTTAAAAGTTTAAGAATGGAATTCAAGATCGTTAGAAGTATGACTGGTAATGTTGCTAAAAGTGCTAATTTTTCAAAGATTAAGATAACCTTTATAAGTTTCTAAAATACTTTTAATATATTTTTGTATATTTACAATTATGAGTATACATGTATAATTGTGTATATAATTATAATAGAAAATATTTGCTTCTACTACTTAGAAGTTGAAAATGCATTCACCTGGGGGCACTTGGCTGGCTTAATCTCGGGGTCCTGAGTTCGAGCACCACACTGGGTGTAGAGATTAGTTTAAAAAATAAAATCTTTAAAATAAATAAATAAATAAATAAATAAAATCTTTAAACAACAAATAAATACATAAAAATCATTGACCTGGAAATCAGATACTCATGTGTGTTTTCTTCTTGAAATCTATCATTTTAATTAAATTCTGTAAAATGAGATTAAAATTAGTTTGATTTGATGTAGATCTCTAAATCTTTGTATTTTACCCAAATTGCTAACCATTTGTCCTGGTACTCTTTATTGCCCATTTAAGTTTCTGTTTTAATTCCAGTATAGTTAACATACAGTGTAATATTAGTTTCAAGTGTATAATATAGGTGTATAACAATTCTGTATTTTACTCGGTATCTATCAGTAAGAGTACTCTTCATCCCCATCACCTATTTCACCCATTCCCCCTACCCATCTCCCCTCTGGTACTCATCAGTGTGTTCTCTAGAGTTAAGAGTCTGTTTCTAGGTTTATCTCTGTTTTTCCCTTTGCTCATTCGTTTTGTTTCTTAAAGTCCACTTATGAGTGAAATCACATGGTATTTGTGTTTCTCTGACTTATTTCACTTAGCATTATACTCTTTGGCTCCATCCATGTTGTTGTAAATGGCAAGATTTTATTCTCTTTTATACCTGAATAATATTCCATTGTGTTTGTGTGTGTCTGTATCACATCTTCTTTATCCATTTTTTTTTGTTTGCTTTTACATCTTCTTTATCCATTATCAGTCAGTGGACACTTGGGCCGCTTCCATGTCTTGACCATGGTAAATAATGCTGCAATAAACATAGAAGTACATGTATCCTATTGAACTAGTGTTCTTGTATTCTTTGGGTAAATACCTGGATATGCTGGATCATAGGGAAGTTCATCCTGAATTCCCATATCAGTTCTAGCAGGGTTTTTTTTGGTGGGGTTTTTCAGATTTTCGACATAGACCATCATAGACCATCATGTTGTCTGCAAATAGTAAAAGTTTGACTTCTTCCTTGCATATTTGGATGCCTTTTATTTCTTTGTGTTGTCTGAGGCTATTCCAGTACTATGTTGAACAACAGTGGAGAAAGTGGACATCCTTGTCTTGTTTCTAACTATAGAGGAAAAGCTCTCAGGTTTTCCCCATTTAGGATTAGCTGTGAGTTTTTCATAGATGGCTTTTATTATGTTGAGATATGTTCCCTTTAAACCTATTTTGTTGAGGGTTTATCATGAATGGATGTTGTACTTTGTCAAATGCTTTATCTGCATCTATTGAAATGATCATATAGTTCTTTTACCTTCACTTATTGATGTAATGTATCATGTTGTTTGATTTGTGAATATTGAATCACTGTTATTGCTCTTTATTTTTCTCTTGACTAGAGTAGTCCTGGGTTATAAGCCACCCTCCCAGCCCCCCATGGAGTTATTTATTTATTTTTTTATGTTTTAACATATTTTGGCAATTCCAACTCAGGAACATTGTATTAACTAAAGTCCTAACAATAGATTATGAATGGAGTTATTTCCATGATCTCTCACACATACTATATCCTTTTTTTTCTAAAAATGCCTTATTGAATTTGATAAGTGAGACATATTTCATGATTTTGATTAATAATATTAGGGTTGGATGAGTTTTAAGTAGATATTGGTGGAGAAAGACCTCTGGTGTCTCTTCTTATAAGGACACTAATTCCATCATGGGAGCCTGCACTCATGAACTCATCTAATGTAATTATTTTCCAAAGGCTGTACCTCCCACAGCCACCGCACTGGGAGTTAGAGCTTCAACATAGGAATATGGGGGCATGCAAACATTCAGTCAATAACAGCATCCTGTCCCTACACACATTGCAATCATTTTTTCAAATTTTACTGAACAGTTTTGCTTTTTCCATGAAATGCAAAGAAAAAAATTTTAATTGATATGTACTCAAAATCTTAAATTGTTTTCTGGCTTTGCTTATATGTTTGTAAAGGTCATTGTATATTGTAATATTAGATAGATATTCTCTGTATGTTCAACTAGTTGTCAAAAGTTTTTTATATTTAATTTTGTAACCATTTCAAAAGAAATTTGTTGTATCCGTGAGCTGAAAATCTTTTTACAAGAAACATCATTGAATAATATGTGTTCTTCAGCTCATTATCTCAAATGCAATGCTGGAACTTGGATCCTCCAATAATAGGGTTATTCATCAACTGATCCTGTTAACAATATTGATACTGAAACTACTCAAATGAATTAACGTAAGTAAATACATTATTACAATGACCAAATCTTTATAGTTCCCTTAATATATGATGGTGGCAGTCCTATTTTACACATGTTTTTGTTAAAAATTTCATGGGCATTGGAGCCCCTGGCTGGCTCAGTCAGTAGAGCATTCAACTCTTGATCTTAGGGTTGTGAGTTCCAGCCCCATGTTGGGTATAGAGATTACTTAAAAAAAATAAAATCTTTTTAAAAATTGTGTGAGTGTTTTCAAGCATATATTCTCCCAATAATTTTTGTTAAAATTTATCATTCTTGCTACATGTTCATCACATTCTTGAGATTCTTTTTTTTCATCAGTAAATAGAGTTGACTCTATGAACTATGAATAATACAGTGGGTCATCAAGGAACTTTGATTTATATGACTCATACACAGGAGTACCCATAATTGAATTAAGACTAGCAAGCTGACTCTCCAGCACGCCAGCCTCTAAGCAAAAAATGCCATTGGACTGTATTAATTAATTCCTATTTTTACATATAACTTCTTAAGTGACTGGGGAAATAATTAGTTACCTTCATGAGGTAGATATAACATGAAAAAGGAAAACTTTTCTGTTAAGCAGAGACACTTCTGGCTGATCATCAAACTCTGAGGCAATTTTAACCATCTGAGTTCTGTAAGTTAATAATCATCCAGTGTGATGAACTGGATATAGACTTTGTTGATTCTTTTTTTTTGTGTGTGTGTGATTTTATTTATTCAGTCACACAGAGAGACAGGGAGATATATAGGTGGAGGGAGAAGCAGGTGCCCTGCGGGGAGCCTGATGTGGGACTTGATTCCAGGACCCTGGGATTACAACCTGAGCCAAAGGCATATGCTCAACCACTGAGCCACCCAGGTGCCCTAGACTTTGTTGATTCTATCCATAAATCCTTAATTTATCCTTAATGAAGATGATTCTACTGTATAAGGTGGAATGTTACGTTGTATGCATGGAATATATTTCATTTATTTATTTATATACTTACTTATGATAGTCACAGAGAGAGAGAGAGAGAGGCAGAGACATAGGCAGAGGGAGAAGCAGGCTCCATGCACCGGGAGCCCAACGTGGGATTTGATCCCGGGTCTCCAGGATCGCGCCCTGGGCCAAAGGCAGGCACTAAACTGCTGTGCCACACAGGGATCCCTATATTTCTTATATCTAACACACAATAATATGCTTATGGTTATTTGAATTGGAAATATTTTTCTACTCCAATTAAAAATAGTACACAGGTATATTTAGACTATATGTTTGAAAAATATACCAAATTATTAGTTTACCCATGGTAGCCACATACCTTGAGTTCTCTTTAGGCAACTACTTACTGTCTTTTCTTACCTCCATCATCCTCATTATGAGTGGATTCTTGCCAATTCTTGCCTGTTTTGAGAAGAGTGGTCACATAGCTTTCAGTAGTAATGTGAGTCTTTTCCTCAAAAATATTTCAGTGGGAAGTTAGAAATCACAAGGATCACATCTGCAAGCCTGGCTGTATTCGCTAATGGCTCTGTGACTTTGAGTATGTCTGTTTCTCAACCTTGTTTCTTCATATTTGAATAATTGTAGTAGTAATAGCTACATCATATGGTTATTAGCACAGTCTCTAGCACTCGTAAGCATTCATTGAATGTAATTGCTGTTAGTATTTGCAAAGTAGGAAAAAGCTGTATCAGAAATTAAAAGCCAACTATTCTCTTTTTGTGAGAACTCTGCCATAGGTTGCTTTAATAAATAACTATGAAATAAGTGGTAAGTGGATGAATGAGTGTACTTTACCAAACCAGATAACACATGGTGAGGTGGAGTTCTGGTTGGACTAGAACTGTCCACTTTCCCTCTGGCCATCCACCTTTTGCACATATCTTCCAAGTTCTTTCCTATTAAAGTGAATTCCAGATGTACAGTCTTTTTTCCCTTTCTTTCTTTCTTTCTTTCTTTCTTTCTTTCTTTCTTTCTTTCTTTCTTTCTTAATTGGTTCACCTAGTGTGGGGTTCAGCTTGTGACCCTAAGATCAGGAGTCACGTGCTCTTCTGACTGAGCTAGCCAAACGCCCCAGATGTGCAGTCTTGTTCAAATTGGTTTCCCTGGACGATTCTTCCTACTACCACTTCATTTCTTCTGCCCTCTTCTCAACCAGGTCTTGCATCTCTGGTCCTTGAACCTGCATTGGGTTTTCAGATTTGGAGTTTTTATATGCCAATGTCTGTAGTCTAAGTTTGGTTTTACCCTAAGATCGCTGGCTGGGTTTAACCCCTGTGATTCTCCATGATCTCAAATAAAATAAATCATCCAGTTGAACATCTGAGATCTAATTTTTTTCAGGCAAACAATATTTCCAAGTTAGAGATTTGAATTTTTTTAAAGATTTTATTTATTTATTCATGAGAGATAGAGAGGCGGAGACACAGGCAGAGGGAGAAGCAGGCTCCATGCAGGAAGCCCGACGTGGGACCCGATCCCGGGACTCCAGGATCACACCTTGGGCCAAAGGCAGGCACTAAACCGCTGAGCCACCCAGGGATCCCCTAGAGATTTGAATTTTGATGTGTAGGTTATGACATTTAATGTAGGAATGACAGTATCACAAGAAATAAATGAATTATAAAGTTTGCTATGCATTAACACCCTATTATTTCATACAAAAACTAAGATAGAAATCAAATAAAGGCAGAATAATTCATTATTTTGGATCAAGTAAAAAGAGCTACGATACACTAAAAATTGGAAAATTAATACGTTATAATAAAATTCTGTGTAGTGACAAATAAATAATTTGTTTTAGTTATTGTCCTAACCTATGTTAGAATTTGCAGCACATGTGGTTTTCTTAAAAACCGTCAAACGGGAACCACCTTGCAGTGGTTCAACAACCAAGGAAGTACTGTACCTAGAAATCTTGGTTGACCTCCATATGGGAATGTAACAGAGCCTTGTCCTTGAGATTTACTGTCTCAGTTTACACCTCCATAGCTTTTTGGAAAATGCCCATCAGCATCTTCTTCCTAATCATACTACATCTTCTTTTCAAAATTTTCTGTCTGCCTCTATATCCAGAGTAGCTGCTGCCCAGTAGCATATGACCACTGGTTCCTGAAACTTGTGAAATTTTCACAACTTAAAAAATTGTGTTTCCCCTCCTATGCAATCTGCATCACTCTGTTGATACATTGAAGATTGTGTGGCTCTGGCCTCTTTTGCACTCAAAGTCCCAAATTCACATTGCTAATTACCGTGTGTGGCTTAGAAAATTAATTTTCAATTATGATAAAATTGTGGTTTTTGAAAGTATTACTCAAAATAATATCTTTTTAGAATACCTCTGCAGTATTCTGGTTCCCTAAAATCATTTCATCTCCCCCTTTCAGTCATTTTAAATCTACTTCTGATGCAGTCAGAAGGTATCCTAGTGGAACCAAACCATAGTAAGGTCCTTCCTTCAAACAGTGTGGTTTGCACAAGAAGCTAGGTCAGTGACTCTTAGATTCTGCATGACTGATGTTCAGAGCTGGATAACTCTTTGCCGTAAAGACTGTCATATGCATTATAGAATGTTAAGCAGCATCTCTGGCCTCTACCCCACCAGATGCCTATAGCATTCACCCCCCAGGTTGTGACGACATAACATGTCTGCAGACATTGCCTCATGTCCCCTGGGGGACAGAATCAGCACTGATGGAAAATCACTGGGCTGGATTAATGTTCTCCTCATACCAAGGCTGGTCACTAATCCCTTAGCATGGGAGACTTGGCATATTATATCAGAGCAACATATAGAAGCTATGGATAGACCGACCAGTCATGCCAACATAACTTTTACTGCTTAGTTAAAAGTCCCTGCTGCTGTTGCTACAGATGGTGATCTGGCCTGTTTGAATTCTACCTGAGTAGGCACTCAAAATTAATGTGCCTCAGGATTTTGTGGTCAAACCAGCAATCATTAATGTTAAACTATTTGAGTTTGAATAATGTGTGTTTCATATTCATATATCAGTGTAAAAAATCAGCTTAGGAGGAATGAATAAACAATGGGAAAAAAAAAACAATGGGAAAAGACAGTCTCCTCAATGAACAGTGTTGGGAAAACCATACAGCCGCATGCAGAAGAATGAAACTAGACTACTTTATTTCACCCTATACAAACATAAACTGAAAATGGATTAAAGACTTAAATGTGAAACCAGAAACCATAAAAGTCTTAGAAGAGAGCATGGGCATTAATCTCTCTGACATCAGCCATAGCAACATTTTTCTAGATATGTCTAGAGATATGTCTCCTGAAGCAAGGGAAATAAGAGCAAAAATAAACTGTTGGGATTTCATAAAAATAAAAAGCTTCTCTGCTCAGTGAAAGAAACAATAAAACTAAAAAGCAACGTACAAAATGGGAAAAGATATTTGCAAATGATATATCCAATAAAGGGTTAGTAACCAAATATATAAAGAACTTCTACAACTCAGCTCTCTCCAAAAAGAAATAATCCAATTAAAAATGAGCAGAACACATGAACAGACATTTCTCCAGAGAAGACCTGTAGATGGCCAATAGACTCATGAAAATACATTCATCATCACCTGTCATCAAGGAAATGCAAAACAAAACCACATGAGATATCCCCTCACACCTGTCAGAATGGCTAAAATTAAAAAAAAAAAAAAAAAAAAACAGAAAACAGAAGAAACAACAAGTGTTGGCAAGGATATGGATAAAAAAAGCCTCCTTCTTATATTGTTGATGGGAATGTAAACTGGTGCAGCTACTGTGGAAAACAGTATGGAGTTTCCTGAAAAAATTAAAAATAGAACTGTGCTCTATGATCCAGTAATCGTTTGCCCAAAGAACACAAAAAACACGAACTCAAAGGGATACATGCACTCCAATGTTTGTAGCAGCCCTATTTACAATAGCCAAGATATGGAAGCAGCCAAAATGTCCATCAACTGATGAATGGATAAACAAGAGGTGGCATGTGGTACACACACACATTAGCACACACAAGAATGTTACTTAGCCATAAAAAAGAATGAAATCTTGCCATTTGCAATGACATGGTTGGAGCTAGAGACTACTATGCAATGACATGGATCTAGAGGTAGAGAGCTAAGCAAAATAAGTTTGTCAGAGGACAAATACCATATGATTTCATTCATGTGTGGAATTTAAGAAACAAAACAGATGAGCAAAGGGGGATAAAAGAGAGAAAAACCAAGAAACAGACTCAACTCTAAAGCACACTATTGGTCACCAGAGGGGAGGAGGGAGGGATGTGTGAAATAGGTGATTAAGAGTATACTTCTCATGATGAAACAAAAATGATTTAAAAAATCAGCTTCATCAGATAAAATAGTCTAGCTCTGAAAAATATTTTTAAAGAAGATAATTACACGTGCAATATAGCGATCTATTCTTGGCTTTTTAAAAATTAATGTAAAAAATAAAGGGTACTTTTTCTGTAAGACAGTATTTCCTTATTCATATACTCTTTAATGAATCTAGTGTCTCTGAATACTAAGTATTTTTATTCTGCAGAAGTGAAGATTTTCAGATTTTTTAAAAGTTTTATTTATTTTTTCTTAGTAATCTCTGTACCCAACCTGGGGCTTAAAATCACAACTGGAGATCGAATCACATGCTCTTCCAACTGAGCCAGCCAGGCACCCCTTCCTATTTCCCTTTTGAAAGAAGTCTAATCCACATCTAATCCTTCTTAATTTTTATTTTGAAATCATCCTAAACTTAAGCATAGCTGCATAATATTCCAGCGACTTTTATTTTTCCTAAGCCACTAGAACCCAATTACTGATGCAATATTCACATATTTTCTACACAGGACAACCACAGACCCTATTCAGCTTTGCCAGGTGTCCTAATAATGGTCTTTATGGCAAGAGGATTCTGTACAGAACCACTCAAAGGCCTCTAATATTCCTTCCTTTGGTTTCTTGCAATCAAAAGCAGTCCCTCAGCCTTTCTCTAACTTCCTGGACCCTGGTGGTTTTGAAGGTTGTGTGCCAGTTATTTGTGTAGTGGGCCTCGAGTGGAGTTTGTCTTGTATTTCCATGTGCCTGCATTTGGGTTGTGCATATTTAGCAGGAGCGTCACAGAGAGGACTCTGTTCTTCTCCTTGCATCCTATCTGCTGGTAGGTTTGCCTCACGGCTTGTGATTTTTAGGCTAGATCACTTGGTTAAGGAGGAGTCTAGCTGGTTTCTCCACTGTCATCAGTAAGTGTTTTGGGCAGAGGTCTGGTTTGATCATGCACTGCCATCCTGATTCCACCATTCCCTCTGCGGTGCTCAGTTGACATCATACTGGGAGGAAGAGCTTTCTCCTCTCTGTGTTACTGGTTTATCTCGACATGGACTCAGATTCATGTTGTATTTAGTGGCTCATAATCTGTATCATTTCTTATGTGATGCTTATTTCTCACTAAATTCACGGTGAATTCATCCATTCTGTCATAGATTGCCTCTTTTCTAGGCAGCTTCTTGGATTTTTCCCTCTTACCTGTTAATCTCTACTTATTTTCTCTACATTGGACTGTGGCGTGCCCCACAAACTTAATGCAGTGGATTCTTTCCCATTCTATCAGTCTTTCTTGTTTCAACGTGGGTGAATAAAGGATGCACACACCACCTGGGTTGTCCTGCAGCAATATGGCACTGCCTCCATAATTGTCTAATGACTTGTGATCAGCGGCTTCAGCACTTCAGGAAAGTCCCAGGCAAGAACATGCCAGTTCTCTCCTTGCTGTACTCTGATTTCTGCTGTTCTCTGGCCCTCATAGCCATCAGGTGATGGGACTCTTGCTGCCCAGGGGAATTCAGCATTCTCTGCAGACACACAGAGCAGACTCACCCTACCAGGCTGACCTAGGACTCTGTTCATTGTCACATCAGTGTTGAACTTTATCATGGCTACCATTCTGCTGATTTAGGAGATGAATGTTGGCACCTGACAGCCACATGCCCCATTCTTCTCCCCTGTACCAGAAATGTTTCTGTAGCCCTAACAAGATGCATTTGGGTTTTCCTCTCTCGTTCCCCCTCATTCATTCAGGACCATCTTATGGGTGGATTTCCCTCACAGATGCCTCACATCATCTGTCTCTTTCCACCCCAAGGCCACTGCAGGTGTAAGGCTGAGGCGCTTGCCAGAGCCCATGGACCTAGACATTATTCATTAGAGGGCAGTCATGACTGTCTTTTGTGGCAACTCTCCAACAAAACGACAACAAATGCACAAGTGTACAAGAGGAAACTCTAATGGATAAACTCACTTCTTAATGTTTTGTTTGCTTTGAGAGACATTTTAATGGCCATGCAAATACTGGTCTATCAGTGGTTCTAGATAGGAGGTAACCTCTCCTTCAGGGGGGCATCTAGTGGATTGAGGATGGGCATGAAGCTACATGGTTCGTTATAGCAAAAGGTTATCCATCCCCACATGTGAACAGTGCCAAGTTGCAGAAGAATAAAAGTAGTATTGATTTAATTTTACATTTACAGGGGATCCCTGGGTGGCGCAGCGGTTTGGCGCCTGCCTTTGGCCCAGGGCGCGATCCTGGAGACCTGGGATCGAATCCCACATCGGGCTCCCGGTGCATGGGGCCTGCTTCTCCCTCTGCCTGTGTCTCTGCCTCTCTCTCTTTCTCTCTCTGTGACTATCATAAATAAATAAAAATGAAAAAAAAATTTAATTTTACATTTACATTTTATGGTTCTTTTCATGTTTTCTGAAGCATTTCAAAAGCTGATTTTCTTCATTGATTACTTACTGTGCTTTCAAGATTCTAATTGTTTTATACTTAATCCAACCATCTCAATCTCATGGTTGATTTTCTCTCATCTGACCATTCACTCTGGATTCATGTTAGGAAAAGTGCAGTCAAGTTCAAAACTTATTTTGGCTCTCAGACCATGAAGATGGAAGCCTGAACCTAATTATTATCCACTTAGGTGGAGAAGTAGCTCTTGCATTGACACTGACTGTATTTATTTTATTTAGATGTTTTGTAATATATATAATGCACCTGATTTGTCATAAGACTATTTTCTTCCCCTTTTAAAAAACTTTTAGAAATACTTTCATTTGCCATTACAAGTCATACCAATGCTTTGCTTATATATGTTTGATTCCAGAAATGTATTTTATGATTTCTTTTGTTACCTAAAGGGACACTATCTCTTTATTGTTTCTACTTAATTGCAGAGACATTATATGCTTTTGGGCAGTGTTTTACCCTCAACATGGGCTGGACTGTTTTCCAAAATATTTATGTCATTGTTGCTAACTACAGGAACTCAGGAATTTTTAAAATAAACAGACACCTGAATTCAAGAAAAAAAAAATGTTGGTTAGAAATAGATCCACATTTAGATCTTTGCACAGTTGTTAAAATCCACGGGTTTGTGCTGATTTATATGGCACAGCATTAAGAAATGGCTATTTCCTGTTTTCTGGGTCCCCACAGTACACCAATTAGCAATTTCTAATCTGTCCCCACTCAGTGGAGATCCTTACCTAAATGATAAGCTTCAGCAATTTTGTCTCCTGTTCTTGTTCAAACAGATGCCATGAATTAGTCTTGAAGACATAAAGTCATCTAGAATTTTTCCCTTTGGACATTTAGAACCCAAATCAGTTTAAAACCTTTGTCAGTTGCATGTGACTTTGCACTTTCATACCGAGCAACACGGCAGCTCTCAAGGGAGAGACCTGGTTAATATTTGAAGATGTTTGATATTCCAGTGGTAGACTATGCCGAGCTAGAAGCACACATACATAATACCTTGCATTTGTATATATAGTTTTACATTTTATTAAATGTGCTGTAGTGCCTCCTTTGATTCTTCCAAACAACCAGAGTGTGTTACAATTTTGAACATGAATAAGATAGAGTGCAGACAAGTTAAACCAGACGGTCGGCAGCTGGCTGACTAGAGTGAGTCCTAGAACTCATGTTCTCCAGCATCAACTCCAGTGCACTTTCCCTACATCTCACCTCCGTTGTCCCTGAATGTTGTCTAACATAAGGGGCACACTTCAGAACTAGTTTTTTTTTAATGAATGCATGTTTGTGCTTGGAAGCAAAGGAACACTGCATTTTTTTGTTGTGTTAATAATAGTTGTTTTTGTTTATAACATGGACAGGGGAGGCAAGAAGCATTTTAAACTAGGTTTTGAAACAAATTTAAATTCCAGAGACGTTGCTAACGAAATTGTACCCACCAGAAATTCTCTTAGCTTACTTGGTACACACTTTCCATATTTTTGGAAAAACAATCTGGGGGAGGGAATTTGAATATTGGGTAGGATCATTTTCTCATATAAGTGTCTAGGGTTTTAAATTTAACCGCACATGATGAAGCTTTAATTCATAAGGTTTTTGTAAAGTTACTAAAGGGCAATAGAATTTTTAATTGGGTTTGTAAATCTTGTTCTCGTTTATAATAACTAAAATACTTAAGTAAAAATATCTCATGTCTGTGGAACAGTTGTTCTTAGTGCAATGAGAAGTAGTTCTGTATCTACAGCTCCCAGGATTAACAGTGTGAAGTTAATGGTCTATCTTAGTGTATGAATTATGTCAGATAATATTGCAACTTTCTTAGGAACACCCATTTAAGTATTTTTGGTAGTTCTGTTCAGTTGGCTTTATATTTAAAGTGCAGCATATTTACTTAGGTCTTAGTAAAGAATTTGATTATGGAAGAGCAAATGTATGCCTCCTCACTTGACTCACAGTTATTCTAAGTTTTGTTTCCATTATGTATTGAGACCTGTCTCAAGTGCTCCTAAAGACCTGACAACTGCAGGAGGCTCTTGGTACTTGGGGTTGTGTTAGATGTGGCCTCTGACCTCCAGAGGTTGCAAAGAATGGAGAAGTCACTTCATGGTGCTTGAGAAGATACTTAGGAAAAGATTCCCAGCAGAGATATTTGAACTGTGTCTTAACAGGTGATATTTGAACAGATACTGCAGGCAGCAAGGGAGATAAGAAGTCTTGGTATAGACAGCCAGAGGAACAATAGCATGGATACTTGTCACAGTTGTGACTTTGGGCAGAGAGATGGCATCAACCCATCATATGCAGAGTCCATCGCAGGAGGAGAGGCTATGGAACCTGATGGGAACAGACACAGAGGGCTCTGAAGGCCATGCTTGATACGTCATCAAGCAGATCCCAGGGAGCTATTAAAGAGCTTCAGCTGGGGAGTCCCATGGTCAGGCTTGTGTTTTGGAACACTTATCTCTTGGCAGTTCAAATACTGTAGTGTGTAGGCAGAGAGAGGGAGACTTAGGACACGACTGGCATCATCCAGGAAGGAGATTTTTCAGATCTGTAGCTAACATTTTAAGAGCATTGGAACAAGCAAGATGATAGTGTGTATTAAGGAAAGCATGTGGGAGCCTGTTTGCCATTTGCAGGGGACGTTTTAGGAATAGACAGATGTCTGACGTTTTCATCTGAGTGGTTAGGAAAAGAGAAGGAGAAGGATCTCACAAAGGGGAAGATAATGATTTTCATTTAGGGAATTACTCAGTCTGGTCATGGCAGGACATTTCTTTGGATAAATCTAGTGGTTGGGGAATACATGCATTGAGCAGGACTCGCACACTTGCAGTTCTTCAACACGGTATTGGAACTGAGGTGGCATCACGAAGGCCTATCACTGAGGATTAGGAAGGTACCGCAGACACAGTGTTGGTGTAATGGGGCAGTATGGAAAGGTGACATTTCTGGTGTTGCCTAGCTTCTAGATGGTCACCTCTACTGCCAGTCGAGGTAGACCGGGTTGTGTCATGCTCTCCCCTCTGTTTGGCCCTCCTTAGAATGATTTCTCTTAACACCACTAAAGTCATTGTTGCTGAGATAACACACATGGCTTCTAGTTCTCTAGACCCACTGCTCTTTAATCTGTAGAAATTCTTAGTATTGATCATCTACCACATTGTCTGTTTTTTCCTTTTTAAAGAACTTTTAGAGGCACCCGGGTAGCTCAGTGGGTTAAGTGTCTGCCTTCAGCTCACATTGTGATTCTGGGGTCCTGGGATCGAGCCTTGCAGCAGGCTGTCTGCTCAGTGGGGAGTCTGCTTCTTCCTCACCCTCTGCCCCTCCTATTCATATGCTTGCTCTCTCAAATCAAATCTTAAAAAAGAATTATAATTCTAGTGTAGTTAAAATACAGTGTTATATCAGTTTCAGTGTACAATATAGTGATTCAGCACTTCCATATATTACTCAGTGCTTATCTAGATACGTGTACTCTTCATCCCCTTCACCTATTTCACTCATCCCCCCCAAGCACCTGCCTTCTGGTCCCCACCAGTTTGTTCTCTGTATGTAAGAATCTGTTCCTTAGTTTGTCTCTTTATTCCCACTTTGTTTTGTTTTTTAAATTCCACATTGAATGAGATCATATGGTATTTATCTTTTCTCTGACTTCACTTAGTATTATACCCTCTATTTCCATCCATGTTGGTGCAAATGGCAGGATTTCATTCTTTCTTATGGCTGAGTAATATTCCAATGTGTGTGTGTGTGTGTGTGTGTGTGTGTGTGTATGTATACCATATCATCTTTATCTATTCATCAGTTGATGGACATTTCAGCTGCTTACATACTTTGGGTATTGTTGATAATGGTGCAATAAACATAGGATTGTATATGCCCTTTCGAATTAGTGGTTTCCTGTTCTTTGCATAAATACCCAGTAGTGTGATTACTGGATTGTAGCATAGTTCTATTTTTAACTTTTTGAGCAACCTCCATACTGTTCTCCAGAGTAGCTACACCAGTTTGCATTCCCACCAACAGTGTAAGAGGGTTTTCTTTTTCTTTTTTCTTTTTTTTTTTTTATGTGTATATTTTTTTAGTGGAGTTTGATTTGCCAACACCCAGGGCTCATCCCATCAGGTGCCCACACTCAGTGCCCCTCACCCAGTCACCCCATCCCCCCACCCACCTCCCCTTCCACTACCCCTTTTTCTTTTCCCAGAGTTAGGAGTCTCTCATGTTCTGTCTCCCTGTTTGATTTTTCACACTCGTTTTCTCTCCTTTCCCTTATAATCCCTTTCACTATTTCTCATATTCCACACATGAATGAAACCATATGATGATTGTCCTTCTCCGATTGACTTACTTCACTCAGCATAATACCTTCCAGTTCCATCCACGTTGAAGCACATGGTGGGTATTTGTCCCTTCTGATGGCTGAGTCATATTCCACTGTATCTAGAGACCACATCTTCTTTACCCATTCATCTGTCAATGGGCACTGAGGCTCCTTCCACAGTGTGGCTATTGTGGGCACTGCTGCTATAAACATTGGGGCAGGTGTCTCGGACTGTCACTGCATCTCTATCTTTGGGGTAAATCCCCAGCAGTGCAATTGCTGTGTCGTTGGGGTAGCTGTATTTTTAACTCTTTGAGGAACCTCCACACAGTTTTCCAGAGTGGCTGCACCAGTTCACATTCGGACCGGAGGGTTTTCTTTTTTTTCGCATCCTCACCAGCAGTTGCTGTTTCTTGTGTTGTTGATTTTAGCCATTCTGACAGGTGTGAGGGGATATTACATTGTAGTTTTGATTTGCATTTCCCTGATGATAGGTGATGATGAGTGTATTTTCATATGTCTGTCAGTCATCTTATGTCTTCTTTGGAGAAACATCTGTTCATGTCTTCTGCCCATTTTTGAATGGATTATTTGGTTTTTGGTGTTCAGTTGTGTAAGTTCTTTATATATTTTGAATACTAACCCTTTATTGGATATGTTCTGTGCAAATATCTGCTTCCATTTCGTAAGCTGTCTTTTAGTTTTGTTGGTTTTTTTCCTTTGCCTTTATTTTGATGGAGTCCCAATATACTTTATTTTTGCTTTTGTTTCTCTTGCCTCAGGAGACATCTCTAGAAAGATGTTTTTACAACTGATGTCAAAGAAATTACTGCTTGCTCTCTTGTAAGATTGTTATGGTTTCAGGTCTCACATTTAGATCCTTAATCCATTTTGAGTTTATTTTTGTGTATGGTATAAGAAAGTGGTCCAGTATGCTTCTTTTGCATGTAGCTATCAACTCCATTTGTTGAAGATACTCTTCTTTTCCCACTGGATATTCATTCTGCCTTGTTGAAGATTAATTGACCATATAGTTGTGAGTTTATTTCTGAGCTTTCTATTTTGTTCCGTTATGTGTGTGTCTGTTTTTGTGCCAGTACTATACTGTTTTGATTACTATAGGTTTATAATATAACTTGAAGTCTGTGATACCTCTAGTTTTGTTTTTCAAGATCATTTTCACTACTTGGGGTCTTTTGTGGTTCCATATAAATTTTAGGACCGTTTGTCCTAAATACTGTTGGTATGAAAATACCAAGGTATTTTGATAGGGATTGCATTAAATGTGTAGATTGCTTTGGGTAGTATGGACATATAAACAGTATTTGTTCTTCTAATCCATGAGCATGGAATGTTTTTCCATTTCTCTGTGTTGTCTTCACTTTCTTTCATAAGTGTTTTACAGTTTTTAGAATACAGATATTTTACCTCTTTGGTTAAATTTATTCCTAGGGGGATCCCTGGGTGGCGCAGCGGTTTGGTGCCTGCCTTTGGCCCAGGGCGCGATCCTGGAGACCCGGGATCGAATCCCACGTCAGGCTCCCGGTGCATGGAGCCTGCTTCTCCCTCTGCCTATGTCTCTGCCTCTCTCTCTCTCTCTGTGTGCCTATCATAAATAAATAAAAATTTAAAAAAAAAAAAAAAAAAAAAAAAAAAAAAAAAAAATTTATTCCTAGGTATTTTATTATTTTTTTAAAGATTTTATTTATTTATTTATTAGAGACAGAAAGAGAGAGAGACAGACAGACAGACAGAGGGAGAAGCAGGCTCCATGCAGGGAGCCCGATGTGGGACTCGATCCCGGGTCTCCAGGATCACACCCTGGGCTGAAGGCAGCGCTAAACCGCTAAGCCACCGGGGCTGCCTGTATTTTATTATTTTTGATGCAATTGTAAATGGTACTATTCTCTTAATTTCTCTTTTTGCTCTTCATTATTAGTATATAGAAAAGCAATGGATTTCTGAATATTGATTTTGTATCCTGTGACCTTACTGAATTCTTTTATGTGTTCTAGTAATTTTTTGGTGGAATCTTTATAATTTTCTGTATACAATATCAAGTCATCTGTAAATAGTAAAAGCTTTACTTCTTCCTTACCAATTTTTAAAAGACTTTATTTATTTATTCATGAGATACATACAGAGGAAGAAACAGGCTCCCCACAAGAAGCCTGAGGTGGGACTCACTGCCAGGACCCCGGGATCATGACCTGAGCCAAAGGCAGATGCTCAACCACTGAGCCACTCAGGTGCCCCCTTCCTTACCAGTTTGGATGCATTTTATTTCTTGTCTGATTGGTGTGGCTAGGATTTCCAGTACTATGTTGAATAAAAGTGGTGAGAATGAACATCCTTGTCTTGTTCCTGACCTTAGGGGAAAAGCTCTGTTTTTAACCATCAAGTATGATGTTAGCTATGGGTTTTTCATAGATGACCTCTATTATAGTGAGGTATGTTTCCTCTAAACCTACTTTGTTGAGGGCTTTTATCATGTATGGGTGTTCTATTTTGTCAAATGCTTTTTCTGCATCTTTTGAAATGGTCATAAGATATTTATTCTTTCCCTTGTTGATGTGATTTATCATGTTGATTGTTTTGGAAGTATGAAACTACCCTTGTATCCTGGAAATAAATCCCACTTGACCCTGGTGAATAATTTTGGGGCTTGAACTCATGACCCTGAGATTAAGACCTGAACTGAGATTAAGAATCAGATGCTTAACAGACTGAATCACCAAGGTGCGTGCCTCTGATTTTTTTTAATGTATTGTTGAATTCAATTTTCTAGTATTTCGTTGAGGACTTTTGCACCTGTGTTCATCAGAGATACTGGCCTTAGTTATCTTTTATCATGATTTCTTTATTTGGTTTCAGTATCAGGACAATGCTGGCCTCATAGAATGAATTTGGAAGTTTTTCTTTGGCAGTTTTTATTACCAGTTCAATTCCATTGCTGGTAATTGGTCTGTTCAGATTTTCTATTTCTTCCTGATTCAGTTTTGTTCCTAGAAATTTATCCACTTCTTCTAGGTTGTCCAATTTATTGGCTTATAGTTTTTCATAATGTCTTATAATTGTTTGTTTTTCAGTGGTGTCTGTTATTTCTCCTCTTTTATTTCTGATTTTGTTTATTTGGGTTCTCTCTCTCTCTCTCTCTTTTTATGAATCTGGCTAAAGGTTTATCAATTTTCTTGATATCTACAAAGAATCAGCTCCTCGTTTCATTGATGTGTTTTATTGTTTGTTGGTTTTTTATTTTGTTTTGTTTTGAGTTCCTATATCATTTATTTCTGTCCTAATCTTTATTATTTCGTTCCTTCAGCTGGTTTTGGGTTTTGTTGGTTCTTTATCTAGCTCTTTTAGGTGTAATGTTAAGTTGTATATTTGAGATTTTTCTTGCTTTTTGAGGTAGGCCTATATTGCTATCAACTTCCCTTTTAGAACAGATTTTGCTGCATACAGAGATTATGGGCTGTTTTGTTTTATATTTTAATTTCTCTCCATGTAATTTTTAATTTGTTCTTTGATATCTTGGTTGACCCCATTCATCATGGAACAGCATGTTATTTAACTTCCATGTTTTTGTGCTCTGTTCAGTTTTTTTCTTGTGGTTGATTTCTAGTTTCATAGTGTTGGTTGGAAAACATGCATGGTATGACTTCAGTCTTTTTTAATTTGTTGAAACTTGTTTTGTGGCCTAATATGTGATCTGTTCTGCAAAATGTTCCATGCGTACTAGAAAAGAATGTGTCTTCTGCTGTCTTAGGATGGAATGTTTTGAGCATATCTGTTAAATCCATCTAGTTCAGTGTGTCATTCAAAACCATTGTTCTCTTATTGATTTTCGGTTTGGAAGATCTGTCCATTGATGTCAGTGGGATCCCTCTTGCTCCCTATGGCATCTCTGCCCTTCCTACCCTCTTTGATGTGGCTTTTATCTACCTTTAGTTGTGTAGCTTGTTCTGCTAGTCTTTGGGTCATTTTCTAGGTTACTTACACTGATATGAATGTTGCCTATTTGTATCTGCGGGACAAATAAGTTTACAGTCCTCTTGCTCCACCATCTTCCCGGCCTGTGTTAGTCTATGTTGTCTGTTTCTTGAAGAATGTATTTGTCTTTAATTTCCAAAGCCCATGATGTCGCAGTGTGTACACTGTATCTGGCACTACTGTCTACCTCAATTTGTGAACACACACACTGTGTTCACAACTAGCATTTGCCAAATGATAGTTAATACGAGGTTGATCCAGGAGCTGATGGTAGAATGAATTGTTTATGGTCCTCTGAAAACAGGTAGGAATAAGATCCAATACTATATTAGTTAAATGAGCACTTTTTTTATAAATTTATTTTTTATTGGTGTTCAATTTGGCAACATATAGAATAACACCCAGTGCTCATCCTGTCAAGTGTAAATGAGCACTTTTGAGGTGCTCATAAATGTGCCAGGGAGTGTTGGGCACTGGAGATTCAGAACTTGATTACACATGAGCCCTGTTTAAGGAAGCTTATTGGCCAGAACCACTGACTGTTAGGGCTACAGGTGATCCTAGAACATTATAAACCAACACTATTCTCTTTATTTCTTGGAATTTATTTTTAATTTAAAAGCAAATTGAAATGCCTTTGGTTTTTTGTTTTTGTTTTTGTTTTTTTTGTTTTTTGCCTTTGGTTCTTAATGTGTTACCAAAGCAGTAGCTATGGGCTTTAAGCAGGAATTATGAGAACCCTGAAAATAAAAGGGACTGTTTGCACACTGTGCTTACATTTTGTCAGAGCAATATGCGTGATCAATAAACAGTTACACAAGTGTTATTAAAAATTCAAGGTAAATCTATCTTTATTCTGAATTTCATCAGCACAAAGTTGAAAGTCGGACTAAAACTGCAAAGACCTTTTCTATAATATTGGAAGTATTTTTTTATTAGTTCCAAAGATCGTTGACCTGTAACCTGGAGTCTAGAATGTGTTTGTTACTGGTAGATATTTGTTAGATATTTGCTTCAGAAAGCTTTTTCTTTGTTCAATTAAAATTTTAAAACATGTTTACTATAGGAAATTGAGTTGACCACTACCTTTGGAGATAAGTTTTGGTGACCTCACTAATCTTAAGTTAAACTCAAGCTAAGCAGTTTTTTGTGGTAAAAAATATGCTTTCAGTAAAATTAAATGAGTTTAAAAGTAATTTGCCAATAAAATACAGAATCATATGTCAAGTCCCAACAACAAATGAGGAAAATGAAATAAAAAATGAGTTTACTGGCCAGTAGCAGAGCCTGAACCACAACCAGTCAGTGATAGATTTATCCATCTGTCCATCTGTCCGTGCATCTCTCTAACTTTCTGTAATTAATTAAAATGTTAATTTGAGAGAACACATATTGATTACGACAGAGTGCCAGGAATTGTGTTACATTCTGAAAATAGAAAAGCAAGATGTTCTGTCTTTAGATCAGCTGTTCTAAAGGTGGTCCCTAAGAGGAGTGTCTGTATATCGTATGATACTCTCAGTAGAGGTTTAAAACCAACCGTGTAGTCCCACAAAGAGGCATGTACTGCATCTTCTTCAAATACGAGCATTGCAAGAGTTAACCCAATCACATGCCTAAGTGTGGACCTGACCAATGATGGTAACAGGAAAAGGCATAAAATACGTCTTTTTTGTGTCTGACCGAAACAACTTTCTCTACTAGGCAGAGTGCCTGAGAGGCATCTGACCCAGAAAAGCTGGGGGCCCCTAAGTAACTGTCGGAATGACGTGTTAACAGTCCATAGCTGACAAGTGGGAGACCACAGAAAGACCAGGCCTGAGGCCTGAGGTTTCATTGCAAGCCAGACACATCACTGGAGAAATGAGGTGTTTAGCATTTGGGAGAGACTGGTACAGCCCTCTCCTCAGGCGTGTAGGAAGAGAAGCCTGCTTTCTGGAAAGTGGAGATGGATGGCATGGCAGCTGGCTGGAGAGGGGAAGCATGGAATGGTGAGCTTTGGGAGAAGAGGAGCTGACAGCTGCAGAGAAATTATAGGGAGAGCAAAGATACTTTATTTTTTTAAGATTTTATTTACTTTTTCATGGGAGACACAGAGGGAGAGGGAGGCAGAGACACAGGCAGAGGGAGAAGCATCTAGCATCTCTTCCATGCAGGGAGCTGGAAGCAGAACTCGATCCTGGACTCCAGAACCACGCCCTGGGGTGAAGGCAGGCACCAAACCGCTGAGCCACCCAGGGATTCCCCAAGATACTTTAATATTTGAAGTGTGTCATGGCGTCAGTAAAATGATCGAAATCTACTGCATTGATAGTTTATTAATTTAACGGGTTTACGTGTTAACCAAAAATTTAGGTATAGAAATATGCTTTTAAGGTTAAAAGCGTATGTCTATAATATATTTCCCTTAGAGTCTTAAGAAGACATGAGGGCCTCCCTGTAGCTCCCAAATATAATAGCAGATCTTCATATACTCATTAAATCAGTTAATACATTGTAGAAAATTAGGTTTTCAGAGTAAAGTTTTCATGGATTTGTAAAAATTTCTTGTCCAGCACTGTCAGTTCTCAGACTGGTGGTTAGGAAGCACTATTTCCTGCAGTATTTGCAGGTGTGCCTGGAGCGAGGTTATGAACTTGTTCAAATCATGATTTTGGGAATTCATTTGTGATTGCTCTCGTGTTATTTCTAGAAAACTTTTATGATTTTTTTAAAAGATTTTATTCATTTATTCATGAGAGACACAGAAAGAGGCAGAGACAGAGGCAGAGGGAGAAGCAGGCTCCTCGCAGGGAGCTCGATGTGGGACTCAATCCCCTGGCCAGGATCACACCCTGAGCCAAAGGCAGATGGTCAACTGCTGAGCCACCCAGGCATCCCACTTTTATGATTTCTTTTTTTATACCGAAAATTGAATGAACTGTTCAATTAATTTACCATATCTACCAATCTTACTTTTCTCAGAATGATTATTGGTTGCATAATAAAGTCAAGTCATGGGAATGGAAAGTATATCATATGGAATATAATGAATAATATTGTGATAACATTTTATGGTGACAGATGGTGACTACACTAAGTGTGGTGAGCACAGAGTAAATGTATAGGATTTAGAATCACTATGTTGTACACTTGAAACTAATATAACATTATGTATCAACTGTACTTAAATAAAGTAAATTTAAAAAATTAAAAACCCACTCTAAAAGATATCAGATATGAGGACAGCATAAAAGAGGGGAGAGAATCCAAAATGGTTGAGAGAAGGGAGCGTTATTAAATAAAATCTTGACAACTGCTTCGAAGGGCGTGGATGACTTTGGTGTGTACATTCAGGGTGTTGGCCAAAGTAATCTCTGCCCTAGAGACACACTCTGTTAATGTCTTAGATTGTCATCCTGTACTCCTAGGGGCATGAAGAACAGCTCCTTTAAAGGCAACAATACTACTGTCCGTTGACCTAGGTTATAACCTCTTCCTCTGCCATTTCTTGGATGGCCAACCAGCTGTCTCTAATAGTCCCCATGTGGCTGTATGCTGTCCTGTGCCTTTATCAAGTGGGAAGATCTTCAATTAATGCTTATAGGGAAAATACAAAACTTTGTCAAATTGGATGAATGTTTATTTAAATATTTTTCAGGTAAATTAATTTTGGAATATTGTAAATTTTCAAGGCTGACCTCAACATTACAAAAATAAAAATTATGATGTGTTTAATAGGGTGCATTTTAGTTAGGTGTTGAGTATTGCATTTGGCTTCATGAAACTTGGAATTTTTATGGTCGTTGTTGCAGAAGGAAATTTCAAGGGAATCATTTTATGGCTTTTTATTTTATTCCTTACTCATAGCTTGGCTTCTGAGTCTTTAACGTCCCCTTACCTTTAACTCTGTGAATTAAGTTCAAATATTTTCAAAACCCTCTTTGTGTTCTAATTGTTTTTGGCTTCAATAGGTTAGGGCAGAGCCAAGGAGAATACAAAAGTGAGTCTTAAATAAAAATCAGAAAATATTGGATTCGCCAAATGCTTTCCCCTACATTTACCTGGGAAACACTCTTGTATTTTACCAGACTATGAAACAAAATCCTATTGTCCTTTAATACATCTCTTTTTCATCACCTGATGAAATGTTCCACATGGTTCAGGTGCGTGGGAAGAGAAGGAGCAGCCCACATGTGAAAGCAGTTACCTAGTCTGGTTTCTGCACCTTCAGAGAGCTGCAGCAGCACGTTCAAGTTCATCAGCAGGGAAGTTGTGGATGCTCGTTTGCTCCATGAAACTGAGAGAATCATCCTGGACATACTGAACTGGAGGTTGGGCAGAAGAGAGAAGGACAGCAACTACCCCAAAGTTCTAGTTTTAATTTTTGTGAATTTGGATCTTATAGGAATAGAGTACAGACTGTTGTATTTGGAAAGGACTTAGTGTTTCCAATCTAAGCATCTACTCAGTTCATAAATATTCTCACCGAAAACCCTACACAGATCTTCACTAAAGAATGAAGAAATGACCACCTTCTGAAATGACCACTTGCATCTCTGAAGAGATTTCAAGTCCCTGCTTGTTTCGAAACAAAAGATCTCTGGAATGCCTCTGTCCTTCTTATGCTGCCCTCCCCAGCAGCACTGCGTAGCTTTAAGTTTTCCAAACAGAGCAACTTCTAGTATGTGAGGCTTGTTTCTATGTCCCCGGTGTTCCCGGTCTTTTCCCCACTTCCCCACCCTCCTTCCAGCTCAGGTCTTGCAGTCCTCTCACTGTTGGATTCACCCTTGAGTACATCTGTTGGCCTGTCAGCACCCACGTCAAATTGCTTAGGTCTGAGGGCAGCACCCTTGTGGTGGAAAGACCTGGGGTAGATGGGAACTATTCTTTATTATTATGTTTCTTTCTGTTCATAGTTCCATTAATGAAGTCAGAATTGCATTTGCTTTGAGACAGTAATTACACTCTTGATTTATATTGAACTTGAAGAGAAGTAGCTTTTTTAAGTAGTTTTATATCCTACTCCCTCATATCTAATATTTCTGGATTTGCTTTTTTTTAATCATAGATTTAAGACTTTATTTACTTTACCATTATGTTAAAATAGTATCTGTGAGTAAAATAATGCTTAAGAAAATCAAATCAAAACCATACTAAAAATATTATGGTGTTGCAGGCTTGGGAGTAGACTTCTTTATCCTTTGTTTTTTTTTTTTTTTTTTTTAATTGTTTTTTTTCTTTTTTTTTTAAATTTATTTATTCATGATAGTCACACGGAGAGAGAGAGAGAGGCAGAGACACAGGCAGAGGGAGAAGCAGGCTCCATGCACCGGGAGCCTGACGTGGGATTTGATCCCGGGTCTCCAGGATCGCGCCCTGGGCCAAAGGCAGGCGCCAAACCGCTGCGCCACCCAGGGATCCCTCTTTATCCTTTGTAATGCTATTTCTGGGTTTCTGTTAACAGTGATATAATATTTGTGCCCTTGCATTAAAAGTAAATCATGTTGGTCTTAAGAGCTCATTCCAAACTGTTGAGAATGGATTCTCCCTTCTAACCCATAGACTGTTCTTTCTAAATCTCGTCATTTGGAACATCGTTATTGTCATCCAGGTAATGATCAGAAAGGACCACATGGATAAAAGGATCCATGGGCTACAAAGGTGCACTTGCTCACAAACCAACATCATCTATAACCTGGACCTATTCATCAGTAGTCTTTCTTTGGAGTTACTTCAAAGTCTGTCAAAAGAAATTAACAGTATTTTATAAGCATGACTTCAAGGACTGATACTGCTCAGGAACAGATTTTTGCATATCCATAAAATGATCACTCTAAAAACCATTGTTTCTAAAGCACGTGAAGTGAAAACTGCTGACAAAACTATTTGAGCCCAACTCACCTGAGCAGAAAAAATTCCCAGACCTTAGCAAGGCTGTGAATTCCTCCCCATTAAGCCTTGTTTAAATCTGTTTCTAGGGTGGCATAGTGGTTTGGCGCCTCCTTTCGGCCCAGGACGTGATCCTGGAGTCCCGGGATCCAGTCCCACCTCGGGCTCCCTGCGTGGAGCCTGTTTCTCTCTGCCTGTGTCTCTGCCTCTCTCTCTCATCTGTTTCCTGAGGTCTAGGAGTTATTTCTTCTCTGGATTCCAAAGAAATTTCTGGAAAGTTCTTTCGCTTCAGGGTGTGAATAGGTTCTTAAGGAAATTTCTGGAAAGTTCTGTGACTTGGGGATGTGAATCTTGTACATGCATATTTGTTTTTTGTTTTTTTTAATCTGGAAATTTTGATATGCTAAGGAAGTCAAGTGGGATTTACAGACCCTGGATGGTGAGCACTTTTTTCTTTGCGTTTAAGTTTTTTTTTTTTTTTAATTTTTTTTTTTAAATTTATTTATGATAGTCACAGAGAGAGAGAGAGAGAGAGAGAGGCAGAGACACAGGCAGAGGGAGAAGCAGGCTCCATGCACCGGGAGCCCGACGTGGGATTCAATCCCGGGTCTCCAGGATCACGCTCTGAGTCAAAGGCAGGTGCCAAACCGCTGCGCCACCCAGGGATCCCGCGTTTAAGTTTTAAGCCCAATTTCTTATTCTCCTCACAGTATGAGAGTACATGCACTCTCTCTCACATACTTGAAAACCTTCTTCCTCCTCTTTCTTCTCTGTGTGTTTTGTCTTAGCTTCTTGCCTGCCTTCAATTTCAGTGTCCCGTTCATAATTTATGTTCTTTGACATGTCCTGGGATTAGTGTAAATGAGAATCCCTGGAATATTGAGCCTGGAGGTGGTTGGAATAATTGCAAGATACCAAATGGTCGAGACCCTATAAAAGGGACTATATGTGCAGAACAGCAGCTTCTCTGAAAACGAGTGTGAACCAGCAGGGGAAGTTATGTGTTTGCCGTGAGTGAGTCAGCAGCTCCATGTGGACTTGACTCTCTAGTAAGCCCAGCCCCAGGTCTGAGCCCCATGCATTGTCTGTTCATCTCCGTGGGACCCCCTTGGCAGCTTGCCCCACAGGGCCTCCTTCCCCACTGCTCTTGGCCCACTATTCACGTGTCCCTTCATCCTCTGAACTGATTTCAGCCCTCATGACCTTATTAGAACTCTTGTGGGGGTTACTAGAACTTCTCCATCACGACATTTACACCTGTCCTTCAAAGGCACAGACATACGTATGTAGCTGAATGTAGACATGGTATATAGATAAGCAGCGCTGAACGGTTTGTTGAGAAAGGACAGCTGCAACGTTACCTCCTTCATGTTGTTCGTTAGCGTTACGTACCGACATCCACCGTGATTGATATATTATCACCACAGGTGCCAAGTTTAATGGGAAAATTGGCATAATGTGGTGGTAAGTGTACTAATTACATAGGAATGAAATGGTCTGTAAGTTGTCCTTCACTACCCAAATTCTCATCACCTGAATTCTTCCTACACAAATTCATGAATAGAATAGGTAATGAGTCAAACAGGTAATGTTTGAGATAGAAACATTTAGAGAAATCTTTCAAATATATTTTCTCTCAGTTAAATACACGTGGAATCTCTGAACCCAGGAATGGAGCAGTTTTGGGAAAGGGGGTGTCTCCCTTCTGCCATCCTATAGAAATGCACCTTGGACGTTAGCCATCATTTCAGAGTGTAACTTTTAAACCCTGCCAGAACTTATCAAAAGCATCAGCACACAGGCAATTTACTATATAACACTGAGGTGAACTAAAGGATTTGGTGTGAAATGATAAACGTGGGTTTTTCACACAGGTACAAGTGCAGTACACACACCAGAAGAATTTGGTCCAACAAATAGGGCTTCAGCACCCAAGGCCCCAAGTGTCTGTAATATAAACCAGCCCCTATTGAATAAGCCTGCAAAGTCACACTCAATAAAAGGTGTTTCTGAGATTTAAGAATCTCAGAAAGTGTTACTATTCACTTTTATGAATACTAGGGAGAGAGATTGTGCCAGAAAACATTTCAGGTAGAGAATTTAGCGTATGATTGATGTTAGTTTTGGCAGGAGCTTTTGTCGGTCATCACAGGTGTCCCCGTGTCCTGTTGGGATGTTCCTCTTTCTTTGTTACATTCTAAACTAAAGGAAACCAAAGTTTCCTTTTGAAATTTGGCTTTCGTTTTGGGTAAGGAAAAATTGTGTTAATTCGATTCAAACAAGGGCAGTCAAGAGGCCATCAGCTTTAAAAGTGTCCCTTAGATGCCAGTGACGCTTTGGGGGAAATTCTGATTCACATTCCTGACTGTACAGATTTCTGTTTCTGACTGTTGTGTATGGTGTGCATTTACACACCCCGGTGCTTTGGTTTCACTGGCAGCAGCAAATACACATGTGTTGAGATTTTACTCAGTTTAGAATACAACAGGTAGGAAATAATTAGAGTTGATGAAATTATGGGAGTTTTGGTTCCTAAAGTAAAAAGTTCATGTAACAACTGTTGTGCCAGAGGCTATGCAAGCGAAAATAAAATGATATTGTCTATGGCCTGAGAGCCAAATTGTTCAGGGTCTGCAGCTTAGGTCTGCTGCTGGTTAAATGTGTGGGTAACACTGGAAACCTAGTACTGGCTCCAAAAGCATGAGATAGATTCTGTTCTTCAGGACAGCAGGCTGACAGAGCATGTCACCGTACATGAATATGTGAGTAATTGTACAGTGTGAGGTAGAGCTCGCTTGTGCACCC
This sequence comes from Canis lupus baileyi, assembly GCF_048164855.1. Classification (NCBI taxonomy): domain Eukaryota; kingdom Metazoa; phylum Chordata; class Mammalia; order Carnivora; family Canidae; genus Canis; species Canis lupus. The sequence continues at coordinate 4,987,060 of NC_132877.1, forward strand.
CTCTCCTCTTTCTCAAAAACATTCTTTTCCAGGGCACTGAGGTCAGTGACTGGATTCTCATCCACATAAAATTGCGTTAAGTCTTTAAAATGATGTCTCGAAAAATATCCCCTCAATGTATACATGGAGACATGTAAATACACACAAATACCATGTTTTTCTTTTTCTTGCAATTAAATGAGGCTCCTAAGAAAGTATATTTGTAGTTAGGTCATTGGAAGACTCTTTATACTGCAATTTAAAAAAAGCAAACAGAAAGCAAGTGTCTTGGGCCATCCTGGTTTATTCATAGGAGAATGAGGATTCTTATATGCGTGAATTTTATTGAAAACAGAAGCCTTTTAAGACATGTGGTATTTTTTTTTTAAGATTTTATTTATTTATTCATTAGAGACAGAGAGAGAGAGAGAGAGAGAGATAAAGACACAGGCAGAGAGAGAAGCAGGCTCCATTCAGGGAGCCCGACGTGGAACTCGATCCCAAGTCTCGAGGATCATTCCCTGGGCTGAAGACAGGCACTAAACCGCTGAGCCACCCAGGGACCCCCGACATGTGGGTTTTTAATGCATATTCATCCATTTCTGTATGGAAAAAGAAAACCCATAAAATACATTGTCCATCACTTTGCCCTTCAATAGAACCTGGAGACTTTAATTTATGTGGCCAACGATCCAACACCACCACCACGAACCTTTACTTGTGTTTAAACCTATAATACAGAGGTCGTCCTTGAGGCAGACCAGGCTGCACTGAATTGTTTGCCTTTACATTCAATAGGCCCCAGATGCCTTGTTTGTTGAGTTATTGGTCTTCTTTTTACATTTTTCCGGTTTCCGGCTTCACTTTCCTTCTAGCAACTGCTGTGTTTTTGCAGCTGATGGAAGCTGCAAGGCCATGTGATATACCAGGGTCTTTTCTTTCACTGTTTATCTGCAATTCATAACTGAGAGTCCTGTAATTTACTGGGCAACCTTACCACACCCCTTCTCAGGAAATCTTACAGAGGGGAACCCTGCTTCCTTGATAAATCACAAGGGAGATAGCAGGCAGCATGTAGGACCTTAGATAATCCCACAGAAGATTCCTATGCCCAGCACAGAAAAACTGTAAAGTCCTGTACTCTTCAGGCTAGGAGCATCAAGAGGAAGGATACCTCTGAGCCTCAAGCGGGGATAGGGGTGGGAGATCATAAGAACAGGGCTAGATTTTTCCAAGAAACATCCTGGGAAGACCCATGTCCAATCCCAAGGTTCGTGGGTCATATTGCATCATGTGACAGAAATAGTAGTAGCTAGAAAAAATAAAAGTCATCTTAAGTCACATAAAGTTTGGAGGAGGCCATATGAGATGGTATGTGGCCTCACAAAGTCATCAGAGATCCAGGTTTCTTCCAGCTCTGAACCCCACTGTACCTTATACTTATGGTAAGGTGGCTGCTGAAGCCCTAATCTTCGCATCAACTGGGATGTCATCACCCCGCACCCCAGAAGGCTACTATCCGGAAGTAAAACTTTGCTTTTCCTTGTTGACCAGAGCTTAACCACAAAGCCACATCCATTTGCAAGGGAAGCTAGGAAATGCAGTGTCTTTGATAGGAAACTTTAGGGCATAGAGAGATTCTGTTACTAAAATTTGGGGGAAACAAATTAAATACTTGTCAGATTAAGGATATGTCTTTGAATTTGAGGCCTTGAAAAGACCTTGTAATACTTATTCCTAGAAGTCTTGGCTCCTCCTGTGATTTCCCAGGTTAAATGTAATTTTATAAAAGCACACTTTGAAAGAAATAATGGGATTTCTAATATTTTATTTTATTTTTTATTTTATTTAAGATTTTTTTGTTTTTTTAATTCATGGAGACACAGACAGGCAGAGACATAGGCAGAGGGAAAAGCAGGGAATCCCATACAGGACTCGATCCCAGGACTGGGGGATCAGGACCTAAGCCAAAGGCAGACACTCAACCACTGAGCCACCCGGGTACCCCAGATTTCTAATATTTTGAAATTGCTATTTCATGCAGGAAAAAATGAATTAGAGGCACATATGCAGCCAGTTTTTGGAACAGAGTTTCAAAAAATGGAAATTTATGTTTATGGCAAAATAGTAGATTGGGGAAAAGGAAACTGTCTTAGAGAATTATTTGGAAATGTAAGAGCAGATTAAGGAACCATTGGCACTATGGGAAATCAGCTAAAGGTTTTCAAGATTTACCTGAAAATTTGGAAATGATGCTTATTGATTGATTATTGAAAAGAATCTAGAGAAAACATCCCACAGTATATTCTGAATTTGTGTGTTCCATAAATGAATGATCTCTAAGATAGTGAATGAGGAGGCTAGGACAACAATCACACTCCTTTCTCTCTCATGTCCTTCACCCTCTTCTTTCCTGCTCCAAGCTATGTTACATTCTTGAAAGGAAAGGCTTCTGAGTGGCTGAGACCCTTGTCAAGTCTAGTGTTTCATCTTCTGAAGTTAGGAGTTTTATTTTATTTTGCTTTCTGTAGGAACTCAGCAATCCAGTTGCTAGGCTCAATGTCTTGTATCAAACTCCCACACTTTCCTGTCTTCCATGAACATGGAGGTGTGACTCTCAGTAACATTGACAAAAGATGTCCACCCAGAAGCTGTGTCTGTTATCAGGAGATATTTGGAGAAGAATAGTAGAATCATCAGAAACTAAATTTGAGTTCACTAACAGGGTGGACTAGTGTAGCAAATAGAGTCTGAGAGCATAGAATTTTAATTTTTATTTCAGTGTGTAGATCCCACATTTATTTCTAACTTTTATACATACACTCAATTCCAAAAAATGACCGAGACTTTATACATGGTGTGTGCATAAGGAAGGAACTTTGTGATTTCATATTTGAATATCTGCTATGAAAATGGCTTCTGGACATGAGTCTCCTAAGCACTTAGTGAAAGGTGAAAATCTGAGTCTCAGACACATTTAGACATGAGCAGAGACCAAGTAGGATGCATTGTGAAAACAGGAAAGGGCCTTTGTTCATCAGAGTTTGAATGCTTTACATTTTAAAACGTGAAAGATTTATTCAATCTAAGGGGAAGCCAGAATACTGAAAGCGTTTACATTTTAAGAACAAAGCAAACTATGGCTCATGTGTTCCCAACTGGGAACTCTTCATGAGAGGAGACTAGGAATTTCTCTGCTTCTATTTGGAACTTATCTTTGTAATGCATAGCACACCTGTGCACCATAAGATTTGTTAAAGTCCATTGCAGCATTGGGGAATTGTGTGCCTATTAAATTATTTGGAAGGATAATGAGTCATAGCTAATTAATTACTACCCAGTTAATTAATCTAGGATTAATTCGGAACTCTACATTTTTATTGTTTTTATTTTACATTTATAGTTGAGAATAATAACTTGGGTTTTAGGTTTTCCCTTGTCTTTTGCCAAGAGAACCTGATGATTTCAACACATATCTTTCTTCATTTTTGACGTTATCCTGGAGAGATTTTTTTTTGTACTCAGTCATTTATTTTTAATTTCAAAGTATTATTATAAGAGTGTTAAATATACAGAAAATAAAAGGTGGATTAGTGTGAACGCCCATATAAACACCACCTATGTTTAACACTCGTTAATATTTTGTCATATTTTCCCCCTTTCTTCCCTCCTTTCCTTCCTTCCTTCTCCCACGAGTTCACAGTAAGCTGAAGACATTATTCCACTTTATTTGTCAATGTTTAAGCATGGATTTCCTAAGAAATGCATGAAAAAAAAATATATATAAATCATGTTCACAGCTAATAAAATTACTAATTGCAATATCTAATCTAATTTTGATATTCATGTTTCCCCAGTTGACCCACCAATTGCAAATTTGGTATTTGGTGGTTCCATACCCTGGACAATTTTAATCAAGTATAACATTATTTGAAGAAGATAAATATTTAGGATGTAATTGAAATATTTAAATTGTATAGGGTCTGTGGCTTATCATAATTCAGTGTCGTTTCAACCTAAGTTGATGGTATTCACAGTCAGAGACCAGAATGGTGTGTGTGTGTGTGTGTGTGTGTGTGTTTGTGAGTTTGTGTCGACTTGAGAGTCTAGTCTGTGAATGCGATGCTTTAAATGGGTGACCTCATTCATCTATTTGCTTTCTCCTGTCAAGCCCAAGAAGTTGGCTGGATGATTGAGAAGCCATTGACTGAGGCTTGATATGGGCTGCTGCCCCCGTTGAGCCTGTCACCACTGCTCAGCAGGTAGCACCCTGGCAGTGACTCCTGGTGACAGGTGTGTGGTGGAGCCAGGCTTCAGCATAAGGTTCTGTGTGAACAGTGCTCCTTTCTTGATGGCCCTTATCACAGAGGATCAGTAAACAGGGCAGATTCCACAGGCTGAGCTCCACAGATTAAAGGTTCCATTCAAAGATGACTGATGACACTCACCGTCAAAGAGCTCTCCTTGGAAAGATGACAAAAGGATTACATTTCAGGGCTCGAATCCCCATAGGGATGTCTTTCATCCGTTTCAACACTCCCACTATTACACTCAGCAGTTCTTGACTGGTGAGAGGAAGCCATTGAACGTAAGAGCACAGAGCCCCAGGCCTCTTTCTTTTCTCTCTTACCTCGTCAGTAAGACCTTTCTAAAAATCTGTCGCTACCTCATTCTCCTTAGGAAGCTGCATTGAGGAGAGGAAAGTGGTTATGTCAATGCCCAGCGAAGGAACAGCAAACTTATCCACAAGCAGCTCTGTTGGACCTGCACATAATATGGTACCTGCTCCGATTTGATATCCAGGGAGCATGGTTCCCTGGATATCCCTAAGATGGAGCAGGAGAGGGCACGAAACCATGGCCACAGGAGAACATAATGCAAGGTGGGCTGAAATGAATAAGATTAACTACACTGACAAAAATATCTGGAGTATTTAACCCTTGGTGTTTGATAATGACATATAATGGTGAATTTGGCAGTTAGCCCCTTTAATGTGGCCAAAGTTTGTCATTTCTATAGTCAGTCTATAAGAGACATGCTTAATTTGATAGCTCTCAATGTTCATGGAAATCATTCATCAGTTTCTGAACTCCTAGATGTTGGAGAACTCACACAACTTGAAAAATAAGCTCTGGAGTTGATGGACGAAATTGAAATTGAGTCTAAAGAAAATACTTAGTTGAGTCTAGGAAGATTATATTTATTTAACTACTTTTTACTTTTGATTTTGATAAGTTCTTATGGCGGGGAATACAATATATAAAAAGTATAATTTTATAAATCTGTAACAATGCACAACTGTTTTCCAATGCCAAAATATATAGTCTACCAACTATACAGCAAGGCAAAGCTGTAGCCATGTGAAGGAGTAGGGCTTTATTTATTTATTTTTCTCACATAACAAGAACTTGGGTTGTAGGTGGCCCGGGACTGCTGTGCAGATGAATGACTTGGGGACTTAGATCCTGGAGATTTTCCTGCTCTGACTTAGAAATTCTTGCACGATGGCTTCTGGAGCTCCAAGCCTAGGGCTAAGGTGTCAGTAGGAAAAAACAAGAGACTCGAGCAAAAGCACACACCTGGAAGTCTGCCTTCTTTCTCCCTGGCTATCTCTGGTTGTGAGGGAATCTGGAATGGGGAGCATTTTCAGCAGACATGCTGTCATCCTCAGCATTATGGTTCTGATAAGGAAGAGGGAGAGAGTGGGTATTGGGTAGAGAAATACCAGGGTGCAGAGTGCCCTAAGGATGCAGGGGAGCCTTTATAACCCAAGCGGGACTGCCCTATGATCATAGAACTTCACATGGGGCTATGAAATATTTACATAAATTCTGGGGGAAGAGTGGCTTTTATGGGCAGGTATTATGGGGATAAACATGTTAGAATGTCACTCTATAGCAAAGATCAACTTTATAGCAAAGGGTAACATTTATGCCAAATGAAGCAACTTCCCTGTAATAAAAATGAAGGATATGTGTTGTAATAGCAAGAGAGCTCTAACTGGACTGGAAGGTACATCAAGGAGATTCGGGAAAATTATTAAAAGACTTGAAAGGGGGCAGCCTGGGTGGCTCAGGGGTTTAGTCCCACCTTCAGCCCAGGGTGTGATCCTGGGGTCCCGGGATCGAGTCCCACGTCGGGCTCCCTGCATGGAGCCTGCATCTCCCTCTGCCTGTGTCTCTGCTTCTCTCTCTCTCTCTCCTCTCTGTGTTTCTCATGAATAAATAAATAAATAGTAAAAAAAAAAAAAAGACTTGAAAGGCTGGCAGGGGTATAGGTCTGATGTAGGAAGAAAGCAAGCCTGTACTATTTAAAGCTTTTGTGGGTGGGTGCTGTGGAGCAACAGCATGTGGGCCAAGGAGAAAAGGTTGTCTGTTTAGATAAATATAGGAAGAATTAAATTGAAAGGATCTTCCAAAGAATCCTGCATATTGCCTTGGATCAATAGATATGAATCAAACTTGTACTAACAAGAAGAAAGAGAACTGTCAAACAGAGCCACATATTCGATTTTCTTGCAGCTTAGGAGAATTGTGGTATAACCAGAAAGCTGGAAAAAAGAAAAAAAACGACATTAATTTTTCAGTCTGAATAAAGATCATCAGTGCTGCTCCAGTTGATAAAGAAATAATCAAACAGGCTGGAGGCACCCAGAGTGTAAGAGTGGGTGCCTGGTGAGGGATGGTTCTGCAGGTACATAGGTGAGATTTAATGTCGTGGAGGTTGGAAGGGAAGGAGAGAGGGGTTGACTCTGGAAAGGGATGAATACAGAGAACCAGAGAGAATACCAGAACAGAGCCAGGGATGCTTTCAACATGACGGAATAGGTTGCTTACAGTAAAAGACAATGTGGGGGTAAGATGACCTGTGCCAGGAGAGAGAGCTGGGGTGTGGGAGTGGATGCCCGGAGAGCCCAGTGTGGACCAAGACAGTCAGTATAATGGGCAGTGACAGGCCACGCGATTTCAGCAGAGGCACCTTGTACCTGTAGAAAATCGGTGTTAGTAGATGAGAGAGAGAACTCCTGTCCCAGGCATTTGGAGAGGGAAGATATGCAAAGAGGCAATAGGCACAGAACAAAAACACAGAAAACTTGCACCCCAGCTTGAAGAACACTGACAGGTCAATCCTTTGTCTGTGGCTTTTCCCTTAATGTGGGGGTGACCTGAGCTTCTGGGAAGACAGACAAAAAGGTCTGTACACACAACCTAAGTAGACATGTAGAGAGAGTTACTCCATGTTTTCTTCATACATACCTACTTCTGTGGAGTTAGTGCAGGAATGAGTGGGATTTGAGCCTGTTCTGGAGCATAATCCTGCCCAATGGGTTGTATTTCTGTGAAGTGCTCCTCCACACAGAACAAAGCAAGTACTTCATCACTTTTAGAAACTTTGTGAAGAGGGAAGATGGACCCAAAGATCAGCTAAGCTTGTGCTTTCAAATACTCTTAGCTCTTGAGCATGTGTCTCATGCTTCAGCAACACTGGTTAAGTGGAAAAGAATGACTGAATCACTTACTTGTCTTAGTAAATTGAGGTCACTTCTCATCTTGGGCTTATTTTTGCTACCAAGGCAACCTTCATGCTGACTTTGCAAATGGCCTATGTATTTTACAGATCTGTAACACATAAACTTCACTGCCAACTTGCTTCAAGCCTAGGTGGGAATATAAGACGAACACAAGTCTAGACTAAAAACTTTTCTTCAAGACATGAGCTTAACCAAAATGTAAACAAATATGAGCTAAAGAGGCTCCAATATTTAGCAGAAAAAGTATCAGGCACACAAAGACACGTGCCTTACTTTTCGCTTTACCATTAAAAAATATAAACTTAGGATTTCCTTTATCTGGGCTTTATAGCCTTCTCATCCATAAAAAAAAATAAGCTTGAGGGATGCCTGGGTGTCTCAATGGGTTAAGTGCCTGCCTTCGACTCAGGTCATGATCCTGGGATCCTGCAATCGAGCACTGTGTTGGGTTGCAGCTCAGTGTGGAATCTGTTTCTCCCTCTGCCTCTTTCCCTCCCCCCACCAATTCATGCACGCACACGCTCTCTCTCATAATTAATTAATTAATTAATTAATTAATTAAAAAATAAGCTTGGGACAAGGATCCACCAAATCACTTCTGGTGCTAAAATTATATGATGCCATGCATTTGATGAATGCTGTCTTCACTAACTTCCAGGACAGACGAGAATGAATGGTATTGATAAGAATGATCCAAATGTAGCATGGATCTCTGTTGAGTGAGGTAATACATGTAGAAGCTTAGAAACTATTTCAGTTACCTCTTACCACCAATGTACAACTGACTGGGCACAGAACCTTCCAGAATCTAAATCATTGCCCCTCTTCCAGCAGGCTTCACAAGCTCTTATCATTGGCTCCATTGGGCTATTAAACACTTTTGATTTGGAAACAAACATAAGGATTCAAGTTAGATATATATCTAAATGTTTAATTCATCCACAATTCATATTTATCAATGACCACTTCTGTCCCAAAAGAGTGTATTATTTGATCGTATAAACTTATAAAAGGAACTTGTCCACCAGCAAGGCATGTTTCTGTAAATCCAGAAAAAAAGTAGAACGACATGGTGAATTCATTGACAGGCATGGAGAGAAAAATATCCTCTTTCTGGGTCATGAGAGGTTGACTTCACTTTTGCTCCTTCAAAGAGAAATGAAGCCTGGCAGGCACCTTTATGTCGTTGCCCGTGGCCATGTGCATCCCAGCAGCAGCTGTCCGCTGGATCCTCCTGGTGTGGGATTTCTCCTTTGTGATCTCAGAAGTTCTACTTAGGACTATGAAATAGGTATTAGGTGAGCACAGTAAGATGGACATAGTTTTCTAATGAGCATATGCATGCATGTCTGCACACAGCTTGTGCACAGCAAAAACATGGTGTGATTATCTTGAATTTATATTTTTAGGACAGGCTTAAATAAAGCCCTCATGTGCAAATGTGAATGAAAGGAATATGAAGCGTGTGGTTGGCATTTCTGGACAACGAGGAACTTGCCCCACTTTATTCCTGATGAATTTAAATTAGGTGATTCCCAGATTGGGAGGGGCCTCGTGGCGTTGTCCAAACATTCATCTGTTCTCGCCCAGCCTTGTCTGGCTCTGCTTCTGCAACTTGCCCTTACACTTCAGAGCCCGCCCCACAGTCGGTGGTGGAGGTGGCTTTTTCTGATGTTTTCTCAGGCAATCGCCTTTCTGTGCCAAGATAGGAATGTTCTTTGGCTACTTGCCCAGATTTTTCAGGGAGTTAGCAGTACTTCTGTATATGCATGAGGTGGTCAAGAGGTACAGTCAGAATAAGAATAAATACAATACACTCTCTACAGAGTTGGTACAGTCTATGTGCATTGTGCTAATCGATCAACTTTAGCTGCAACTTTGTCCTTTCTATGAGCCTGGCACTTGGGGAGATAGGTGTACGATGACCATTTGCATTGAGCTCTGTGTCTCATGTCAGTTCCAACTAGCAGAGAAAACAACTGCTTGGCCACAGGGCAACTCTCTAAGACATTGTTGCCCTATGATTATTGCTGTTCTTTTCCTCACAGTGCCATGGAAATGGATATTCTTCATGAAGATGCAGAGGTGATCCTTCATGGTCAGATGTCTGGGTCACATAAAACGCATGTTTCCCATCGAGTTACCCATGCAGCGTTACTGGAGAAGTTAGAAAGGACACTAATCACCTGACGCTTGAAGGTATTGTTTCAGAAACGAATCTATTGTTTTTTTCCTTCTCATGGTAAAAAACTTATGTTCCAAAGCTTGCAGACGTATATATTTTCTGATGAGACCTCTGCCTTCATTCTTTAGTATGCTTGATGTTAAAGGCCTTAGTAATATCCACATACTGCCAACTAAAGTTGGTTATTCTAAATAAATCTAAAGTGTGATCCTACAACCTATTACAATTTTGGAGGAAGGTTCTTTCTGTGGTACTCCATGCAAAGATTCTTTCTATTTCTTTCTTTTTTTAAATTTTTAAATTTTTTATTTTTTAGATTTTATTTATTTATTCATGGGAGACACAGAGACGCAGGCAGAGACGCAGGCAGTCTGAAGCAGGCTCCATGCAGGGAGCCCAACGTGGGACTCGATCCCGGATCCCAGGATCAGGCCCTGGGCTGAAGGCGGCGCTAAACCGCTGAGCCACCAGGGCTGCCCCTTTTTTTTTTTTTAAGATTTTATTTATTTATTCAAGAGAGACATGGAGAGAGAGAGGCAGAGACACAGGCAGAGGGAGAAGCAGGCTCCATGCAGGGAGCCCGATGTGGGAATATGGAATGAAGTCTTTGCAAAAAAATTATGTGTATGTACATGTACACACATACACACACATGTATGATACACACATACATATGTATCATGGCTGCATTTTTAGTATAGAAGTAATCTACAGCCCTAAAATTTCTCAACTCAGCAGATACTATAAGGATGTGATCATTGTAAGCCCACTTTTATAGGAAATAGAAGAAAACAGGTATATAAGTCAAGGAGAGTCTAGCCTTAGGGACATGAGTCACCTCCTTTCTAGTTATGTGATCCAATTTTAACCTCTGTGAGCTTTAATCACTTCATCTGAACAACTGAAAAAGAGATTATATGCAGAGACTTGGAGACAGCAAAATTCAGCGAATGCTCATTTACTTTATTCCTGTGTGTGTATGGCACTTCTGACCTTTCTGAAGATGTTGTGTGTTAAGACACACACACCTTTGGCCACTGAGGTCCAGCCATATATTCATGTCAGCTGCAGAGTTACTCATGGGCTCAGTGTTGTGTAATGAGTACCAGCTCTGCTCCCAGCTCCCAGCAGAGGTTACTAAATATTACCCCCAGTTATCAAAGAAGTATAATCCACGTTTCCCAAATTATGAATGCAGCATCAGCCCAGACATTGTCATTGTTGCTTCTGGGTTTTCTTCACGTAAATGTGTTCCTTTGTTCACCTGGGCAGTTGGGAAGCCAAATGGAGTGGAGGCAAGCCCAAGAGTTATGTGAGAGATGGTATCACACTGTTTTCATAGGGAAACGCAGGCCCTAAGCCCACTCCTAGACATGAATGAAATCACTGTGGTTTCAGAAGGCTTTTTCTCACTAAAGAGGAGCTTTGTTTGTTTTGTGTTCATGCTGTATTTCACATTTGTTGAGCAGTGAGCTGTGTTTTTGCTCCTGTACCTGATACCCTGCTGTTTGTAAAGGTGTTCAAGAGAGCAACATAACCTTGTGTATTTGTGTGTCTAGAGGGGCCCAAGGTTTCTGCTAGATTCATCTCTTCAAGGCTGGTTCGAGGAGGTTGGGGAGCTTTTTCAGTCTTTATGCCCCAGCTCTGAGTGAAGGCCTTCCACACAGCGTCTTTGTGACAGGCAAGAGGGAGTATGCCTTTTATTCCTCGTTGGAGCAAAGAGCAAATCTAGAAAGAGGGGTCAGAGACCTGAGGAGGCTTGTCACAAGGCATAGGAAGGTGGAGGTCACCTGCTTCTGTTTAACAAGCTGCTGCGGCATTTCCAGCCAGGCATGTCAGAGCCCCAGCACTAATCAGAGCCCCTCAGCCTCTCGGGGTGGGTATTAAAGGGACAGGACAGTCCCCAGGTAGCTTGTAATTTGAGCCAGTTTGATCCATGGAATCATCCTGCGCTCTTCAGTAGAGTGTGCAAGGCATACTACGGGGGAAAGAGATGGTACCGATCAGAGCTGGCCTTGCTTGGTGCTCAGTGGACACGACTACTTTCATGGCAGTGCAAAACCAAACCAAACAAACACCAAATTGGTCTGGTCTGGCATTTTCTTGGTCGAGAGTGTTGTGTTCCAGAAAGTACCACAGGACTATAAATAGTAACCAATGGCGGTACTTTTCTCCTATTTGCAAACAGCATTCTGAGGAAATGGGAAACCATAGGTTTTTGTTGTTTGTTGTTTTCGGCACCCCTCCCCTGTGACTGGGGTTGGCCGACTAGCGCCTCTGCACCAAAGCTGGGCCACCACCACCTGTTTTGTAAATAAAGTCTTGTTGGCCAGCAGCCATGGCCACTGGGGGATGAGCAGTCTGTGGCTGCATTGCAATACAGCGGCAGATTTGAGTTCTTATCACATCCTTTGGCCCACAATATAGCTGAAAATATTTATTATCTGGTTCTTTGCAGAAAAATTTGCCCACCACCTCAAAGACCCTCATTGTAAGGGTTACCATTTCACTGACTGTTAACATGACTTCGTCCTTGGCCTCAGAACCTCACCTGGCCTCTCTGTACCAAAATATCTTTTACTAGGCACATGTGGCGGTATGGTACTTGGTGCCATAACCATGGCTGCCAAAACCAAAGAGCTGAGTTTTAAATTTTATTTAGTTTTAATTAATTTAAGTTTAAATAGTTACATATGGATAACGGATACTCCATTGGGTGCATGAAAGAGTGCTGTGCTTGCATCACCAGCCACGACTGATTCTCAGGTTTTTATTGTGAAACACATACACACACATTGTGCTGAAGCATAATTATACCATTTTTATTGAATGTATGTCAGATGATTCAGGATTTCAGTCTCCTTTTGAGTTTGTCTTAATGTTTATAAAGGAATGTGTATAATCTAAATCTAGAAATTTTGAGTATAATATAGTTAACCTGCCTGGTTCATTTCTAGGGTCAGTTATGTGTGCTTTATTATTTTTACTTCTTGCTAGGTCAAATTTCTAGAAGGCTGTCATTCTCATCTTTCTTTCTTTCTTTCTTTCTTTCTTTCTTTCTTTCTTTCTTTCTTTCTTCTTTCTTTCTTCTTTCTTTCTTTCTTTCTTTCTTCTTTCTTTCTTTCTTTTTTTCTTTCTTTCTTCTTTCTTTTTAACGATTTTAGTTATTTAAGAGCAAGAGGGGAGAAGGCAGAGGGAGAGAAAGAAGTAGACTCCCCACTGAGCAGGGAGCCTGATGCAGGGCTTGATCCTATGGCCCTGAGATCATGACCTGAGCTGAAGGCAGGTGCTCAACCTACTGAGCCACCCAGGTGCCCCGTCCTTACCTTTTTTGGAAAAGATCCAGCATTTAGCTCTTTTATTTCTTTGTCTTCTGTTTTATTAGTTTATGCTTTATTATTACCATCCTTGTACTTTGTTGACCTATTTCTTAGACTTTATTTCCTTAAATGCTTGGTTTGAGTTCTTGACACAAGAACTTTAAACAATCGTTTTTCCTAGTATATGCATTTTAGGTTCAACTTTTCTGTGTCCTTGTCGTTGATAGTATCAATTTGACTGGTATGGGATTCAGCTTTCTTTTTAATTGTCCTGCTTGGGATTGACTGATCTTTCTTTCTTTCTTTTTTAAAGATTTTATTTATTTATTCATCAGAGACACACACACACAGAGAGAGACAGAGGCAGAGACACAGGCAGAGGGAGAAATAGGCTCCATGCAGGGAGCCCGATGTGGAACTCGATCCTGGGACTCCAGGATCACGCCCTGGGCCAAAGGGAAGCACTCAATCGCTGAGCCACCCAGGCATCCCCTTGACTGATCTTTCTAATTCTGAAAATTTGTGCTTTTCATCAAACCCCAAGAAAAAAAAATCTCCTTGTGTTCCATTGAATTTATGTGGGACATTATCATTCAGTCAGCGAACTCTAAAAAGTCTATTTAATTTCCATACTTCTTTACCTGTCTGCAGTCCATGGTGGCTGCTTTTTGTACATCCGTGTTATGATTCCTAGTATTCTCTTCAGCTCTCTCAATCTGCCTGTAATCCTACCATTGATTTTTGAAATTTCAACTATCTGTTTTACTTTCCTTCCATTTTTAAAGTTCTACCAGATATTTTCTCAAAAATCTGCCTGGCCATTTTTATCTCATTCCTTACACATTTGTTGATTCCTTCTGTTTTTAAAAATATATTTAATATATACTTATTTCATATTCTGCTTTGACAGTCTCAAAGTCTGATATCTTTTGGGTTTAAATCCTCTTGTTTGATTCTAGTGTGTATCCCACATGGTGGGTAGAATTTGTATATTTTATGATTTTTTTATTATAATTCTTTTTTCATTTGGATCTAACTGTAGAATTTTTATGAGGCTTGCCTGGAGGGCACCTCCCCCCAGGAGAATTTATGTTTGCTGCTGATGCCTTGGAACATTTCAGAACTAAAGGTTTCTTTCAACAGAATTTCTTTTTGGTGCTTCTCTGGCCATTCCTGCCTGAGGTCAGCTTGTTTGTTTTTAATATATGAAGTCTCAAGGCAGTATTTTTTAGTGGTTTGTGTATTTGTTTGGAATTTTTCTGGAGGGTACATGTTTATTGTTACTGTTGTTCTTGACCTTTATGTCGACCCAGAGAGCAGCTCGTCAGTCACTTAGGACCAAGCTGCACAAAGGAGGTAGGCATGCTGTGTAGCATGATGGTCACTATCCTGGATGAAATTATTTGCTTCTCCTGCAGTGTGAGAAGACAGATGTGTAAGGACGTTGTGCTAATGTAAAAAAAGCCGAAAGTCCGCCCTCTCAAGCACTGCCTTCCCCATACACACATACGCCTTTATAATCACCTGGCATGTGTGAGTACAGCATATTTTGTTTGCTAAATGCATGTATCAGTAACATAATCAATTCATCTAAACTAGATGAGCTACTGTGTCCTGAATAAATGGTTCCTGGTGAGATTGTTCATAAGTTTCCCAATATTTGGAAAGCACAAAACAGTGAACAAGCAGTTTATTGGAGGGAGGGTATTTCATAAAAGTGGCTTGGAACCTGCAAACTGAGAAATCTGTTTGTAAACTATATCTAGTTGGTGTGAAGGATCAGATGTGGAGACAGAAAAATTTGTGCTCCTTTTAGAGACCTGATTTAGAATATAGACTAGTATCCAGACTACTTTAAAACGTTGATATGGTCAGCCTGGGGCACGTTGAACACCTTCTACCCTGACAGTTTTTCTGTAGTCAAATGGCACTGGGTTTGCAGAATAAAGATGACTTTGCTTGTCTGTACAAAAGCAAGTTTTCATAAATGTTAATGATGGGCAGTCACAATTTTTTTTTATCATTCTCAAGCTTAGAAAGGTATCACATAATTACTTTTTTGTTTGCATACTTCAATCCAGGATATGGACGGATAGATGAAATTTATCAGAACAGCCTATATGTCTGGAGAGATTTTTTTTTCCTATTAAGCGCTAAATTCTAGTTACAAAATTAATATATCTGGTCTTTGGAAATTTGCCAGATTACAAATGCAACAAATTTGTATTTGAGTTGACAAATCCATCTTCTTTTTGTATTTTTGGTGAAAACTAATTTAGGGACCACAGATGAATCTGACAATGTTGTGTGTGTTGTTTCTTTTCCTGCTTGTCCTGAATTAACACTGTCTGGTGACTGATACTCAGAGCATGGCTGGGTAGGAGTTCACGCCTTAGGTACTTGGCTACACTGTGCCCAGGTTTGACACTAAGACTCAGTACTTTTAACAAGTTCTCCAATTGTTTCTTATCATCATGCAAGTCAGGAAAACCCTCATTTAGGGAATTCACTCTCCATTAACCACACACTCAATTTACAAAATGACCTAAGCGCTTGTGGAAATAATTTTTTTTGCATTAAACACCAGAGTCAAGATGCTAACTAAATATATTTGGCCTTTGAAGATTTGCAAATTCTCCTAGAATAAGAATTCATAAATGATCTTCTCATTTGTATATATAATGTTGAAACTTGTGTTTTTAATCATTCTTAATCATTTGTATTTTTTTCATTTGTGTTTTTTAAAAGATTTATTTATTTCAGAGAGAAAGAGTGTGTGTGATTGGGGGGTACAGGGAGAGGGAGAGAGACAGACTCCCTGCTGAGTGCAGAGCCTGACTCAGGGCTCAATCCCATGACCTGAGCCGAAACCAAGAGTCGAATACTCAACCAGCTGAGCTACCTGGGTGTCCCTCAATCCCTTGTTTTAAATTTCTTACCCACATGAGACAAGAAAACGCGCCTTCCTAATTAGAATTTTGTGATCCTCGTTAAGCACGTTTTGCATTGGCTTATAAGTCTCCCTGTGTCCTTGCTGTGTCCAAGACATAGACATGGATAGCTCAGGTCTAGGGCTGTCTGTGTTCCTTGGCTCATTGTCATCAAGTCACTGGCTGGATGAGTGACTAGGGGTAACATGTATAATCTCATAGAGTCTCATTTCCCTCTTCTGTGATGTGAAGGAAATAATTCCTCTGATCATAATGGGGTGATACTAAAGTAGGGTGATGTATGTAAATGCTTCCATGGTGTTTAGTTTTCAAGAAATTATGCTATCTCTGATTGTTATGGGGAACATTGGAAAATTTTCATGTAGATGATCATCACTGTTACCATTAGAAGACGTAGCAGTTACCTGTGAAGATGACAGGATGGGAGTTGTATATAAAATATACATACAAAATAAAATAAAATATGCGTACAACTCAACACATATTAGACACACATGTGTCTATTTTGTGCCAGTACCAGAACTTTTGCAGAAAGTATTGGAGTAAACAGCAGAGCGATGAATTTATGACACTGGGACCCTTTAAACATCTTCCTTCTCACCAGTAGGAACATTTTGTTCTAGGCCACTTTTGATATATGAGTTCTTAACAGTGATCGAGTAATAGTAAATATTGTTAATCTGTTTTACTTTTTGTTTGAAAGATAGATAAAAAGGTAATGACAGAACAACATGGAAAATGAATAGGTGTATTCATAAGGTGGTTATGTCTGGTAAGAGCCTACCTAAAAATGCATGAGAACATACCACAGTCCTGATTTTGGGTAGACCAGATAATATGGCAACAAAATAACTAAACTGATTTTTAAAATGCCAAAGGATGGAACACCTGGGTGGCTCAGCGGTTGAGCATCTACCTTTGGCTCGGTGCGTGATGCTGGGGTCCAAGATTGAGTCCCGTATCAGGCTCCATTCAGGGATCCAGTTTCTCCCTCTGCTTGTGTCTCTGGCTCTCTTTCTCTGTCTCTCATGAATAAATAAATAAAGCCTTTAAAAAAAAATGCCAAAGATAAGAGTAAATAGATAAAATGTCAAAGGTAAATGGCAAAAAGCAATTGGATACACATATGTAAAAAATCAAAT
This sequence comes from Canis lupus baileyi, assembly GCF_048164855.1. Classification (NCBI taxonomy): domain Eukaryota; kingdom Metazoa; phylum Chordata; class Mammalia; order Carnivora; family Canidae; genus Canis; species Canis lupus. The sequence goes on from NC_132877.1 coordinate 5,004,168, forward strand.
ACAAATGCGTCACTATTTTTTGGCAAAAATTAGAATATTTAAGTGAGCTCAAAAAGATTTGTACAAGGAAGTTCATTGCTTAGTTTCTCATTTTTTGGTAGGAAAAACTCATACATCTATCAGTAGATGATAGTAAGTGGGGAACAGATCCATAATATGTGATACAATAAATGTAACATTTAAAAGTAATTCACAGGGATCCCTGGGTGGCTCAGCGGTTTGGCACCTGCCTTTGGCCCAGGGCGCAATCCTGGAGGCCCGGGATCGAATCCCACGTCGGGCTCTGGGTGCATGGAGCCTGCTTCTCCCTCCTCCTGTGTCTCTGCCTCTCTCTGTCTCTTTCTCTCTGTATCTCTCATGAAAATAAAATAAAATAAAATAAAATAAATAAAATAAAATAAAATAAAAGTAATTCACTATACATGTGAAAAGCTATCAATTAAGAGCAAAATAAAAACCAAGTTGTAGGGAGAAGATTAACTATGTACCATTCATGGTCACTGAAGATGCATGGATCACTGTACTCTTTATGAGACACTTATGTCTGAGAACTTTCTTTAGAAGAGTCTGGCTACGCATTACATTCTATTCTTTTCTTTTCTTTCTTTCTTTCTTTCTTTCTTTCTTTCTTTCATCTTTTCTTTCTTTCTTCTTTCTTCTTTCTTTTTTATTTTATTTTTATCTATTTAGTTGAGAGAGAAGGAGCACAACTGGGGGATGGAAAGAGTGAGAAGCAGGCCTCTGCTGAGCAGGGAGCCCAACGCAGGGTTCAATCCAAGGACCCAGGATCATGACCTGAGTCAAGGTCAGATGCTTAACCCACTGAGCCACCCAGATGCCCCTATGCATCAGATTCTTGGTGGTAGTTACAAGGAGAAAGAGTACAAGTGACAGGACAGGATGTTGTCATGGGTGACTTCATCTTTATGTGAAATGTTTCATGCTCTTTTCAAATGAGCTGAAACAAGTGACTCCTATTGTTAATTCTGGGTGACATATACAGGGACATTTGTTTAAATATGTTTTATACCCTGTTTTATTAGAAATAATAAAGCACCCCTGTTATTAATTCTAGGTGACATATACATGGACATTTGTTTATGTATGTTTTATACTTTATTTTCTTTTATTAGAAATAATAAAGTAGGCCTTCAATAAATTAAAAGTAGAGTCCTAGAAGATGATGTTATTATTTAGAGAAAAGCACCCATGTATTTCAAGAGGAAATGTTTCTTGGAAAATTAGACTTTTTTAATTTTTTTATTTATTTTTTTTACTAATCTAGAGAAAAGACATATCTTTTCATTCCTAGGTCATGTAAATATAATCAGATCACAGCCAATTAAATCCTATATGTGATTTTTTTTTTCTGTGAGAGAATTGAACCATCAGAAATCTCACAGCATATTGATTGCCAGCATGAGATACTGAAATTCCTTCTCGAGTCCAGCAGCTTGCAAAGAGCTGCAGCAGGTGTCAGCATCTGTTTGATGTACTTTGTAGATTGTGGCGCACCATGATTTTGGTGCAGTCAGAAAATAATGGAGCATCTGGGAATAAAACTGTCCATCATATTCCCTCAAGATTTTTTTTTAAAGATTTTATTTATTTATTCATGAGAGACACAGAGAGAGAGTCAGAGACACAGGCAGAAGGAGGAGCAGGCTCCATGCAGGGAGCCCAATGTGGGACTCAATCCCGGGTCTCCAGGATCACGCCCTGGGCCGAAGGCAGATGCTCAACTGCTGAGCCACCCAGAGGTCCCTCCCTCAAGATTTTCACGGAGAAGTAGGTAGTGTTATCCCAGCACAAAACATCTCTTCCTCCCAGCTATTCACAGCAGTCAGCTTTGAATAGTAAGAAAGGAGGGACATAACTTTAACAAAGTTACTATAATGAAAATTAAAACCAGACGAAGCACCTTTTTAATTCACTCTGTTTTGAAATATTGCAAATTGTCATATGATGACTGTGTTGTTTCCTGGATGAATCTTTGGTTTTTATAATCATCTTTTAATCAGGTAGAATGATCACTGTCCATATATAGGGTGCAAAATAAACTACATTTTCATGCTCACTTATAGTTCTGGTATTTTCTTTTTTTTTTTTAAGTTTTCATTTTAATTGCAGTTAGTTAACATACAGTGTACTATTTAGTTTCAGGTATAAAATATAGTGATTCAGCACTTCCATGTATCACCGGTGCTCATCACAACAAGTGCACTCCTTCATCGCCATCATCTGTTTAACACCACCCCCCCATCAGTGTGCTCTGTGTAGTTAAGAGTCTGTTTCTCGGTTTGTCTCTCTTCTTATCCCTCTTTTCTTCCTTTTGCTCATTTGTTTCTTTAATTCCACATATGAGTGAAATCATATGGTATTTGTCTTTTTCTGACTGACTTATTTTGCTTAGCATCATACTCTCTAGTTCCACCCATGTCTTCACAAACGACAAGGTTTCAGTCTTATTTTCATGGCTGAGTAACATTCCATTGTGTATATATTCCATACCTTCTTTACCTATTCATCAGTTGACAGACACTTAGATTGTTTCTGTAAATTGGCTTTTGTAGATAATGCTGCTATAAACATTGAATCAGCATTTTTGTATTCTTTGGGTAAATACCCAGTAGCATGATTGCTGAATCATGGGGTAGATAGTTCTATTTTTAACTTTTTGGAGAACCTCCATACCATTTTCCACAGTGGTTGTACCAGTTTGCATTCCCACCAACAGTACAAGAATGTTCTTTTTTTTCTTTACATCCTTGCTAACATTTGTTGTTTCTTGTGTTTTTTATTTTAGTTATTCTGACAGGTGTGAGGTGGTATTTTCTTGCGGTTTTGATTTGCATTTCATGATGATTAGTGATGTTAAGCATCTTTTCATGTGTCTATTGGACACGAATAGACATTTCTTATCTTCTACCCATTTTTCAGTTATCCAGTTTGGTTTTTGGATGTTAAGTTTTATAAGATCTTTATATATTTTGGATACTAACCCTTTATCAGATATGTAATTTGCATATATCTTCTTCCATTCCATAGATTACCTTTTAGTTTTGTTGATCATTTTCTTCACTGTGCAGAAGCTTTTTATTTTGATGAAGCCTTAGTAGTTTATTTTTTATTTTGTTTCCTTTGCCTCAAGACTCAAATATGAAAAAAAGTTACTGTGGCCAACATCAAAGACTTGTACTTGTGTTCTCTAGGATTTTAGTGGTTTCTCATTTAGGCCTTTAATCCATTTTGAATTTATTTTTGTGTATGGTGTAAGAAAGTGGTCCAGTTCCATTCTTTTGCCTATAGCTGTTCAGTTTTCCCAACACAATTTGTTGAAGAGACTGTCTTCTTCCTAGGGGATAGATATGCTTTCCTACTTTGTTGAAGATTAAATGATCACATAGTTGTGGGTTTATTTTTGAGGTTTCTATTTTTTTTAACCATTTTTAAAAAAAGATTTATATATTTATTTATTCATGAGAGAGACAGAGAGAGAGAGAGAGGCAAAGACACAAGCAGAGGGAGAAGCAGGCTCCATGCAGGGAACCTGACATAGGACTCAATCCCGGGTCTCCAGGATCATGCCCTGGGCCGATGGTGGTGCTAAACCGCTGAGCCACCCAGGCTGCCCTATTCTTTTTTTTTTTTTTTTTTTTTAACCTGTGTGTCTATTTTGTGCCAGTACCAAACCATCATGGTCACTATAGCTCTGTAAAATGACTTGAAGTCTGGAATTGTGATGCCTCCAGCTTTGCTTTTCTTTTTCAAGATTACTTTGTCTATTTGAGGTATTTAATGGTTCCATATGAGTTTTAGGATTGCTTGTCCCAGCTCTATGAAAAATGCTGATGGTATTTTAATAGGGATTACATTAAATTTCTTTGGATAGTATGGACATATTAACAATATTTGTTCTTCCAATCCATGAGCATGGAATGTCTTTCCATTCCTTTGTATCTTCCTCAATTTCCTTCATCGGTGTTTTATAGTTTTCGAGTACAGGTCTTTCACTCTTCTGCAGTTCATTACTGCTGTATAGAAATTTACATACTTTTTTCAATGGTAGTTGACATTTATTATACAAGGCTCTTACATTTCTTGGATTCTTGCTTCTGAATCTCTATCTGCCTGAACGATTTAACCACATATCTACTTATTCAAATTACAGTTACAACAGTTGACTGTAACCCCCAGTTATGGCAGACCACTCACCCCCAGCACTGGCTGTGAGCCAAGTGTTCTTGACGCTTCATCACACATGCTTGCTGGTATGTGCATCTGCACATTTCTGAATACCTGCTCAACTATTAGCTGTGTGAGGGCAGGGTTCGTGTTATGTTACTTATTCTAGACCAGTACTTAGGACAGTAGCTAACCCATGGTAGACCATCAGTGTGCAAATGTGAAATGATTGAACAACACATTAATGTCTTATAAAGAGCTTGAGAAGAGAAGTGGAAAACCATCAATCAAGCCAAGTTCAAATAGGTAACTTAAGACATGAAGACATGGCTGAATTTGGGTATAGGAGATACAAAGGGCTAGTCAAAAGCATATTTTAAAAATTTTACTATAAAAATTTTAAACACAAAAGTTAAGTAATGTAGTGGTATAGTAATTTCCCATCACTCAGCTTTGATACATAGGTACTCATGGCCAGTTTTGCACCATCAGCACCTCCTGTCCCTCCATTTTGGGTTATTTTGAAGCCAACTCCATAGTTGCATTTCAGTGTTTATCTCTAGAATATCAGAATCCTTTATTAAGAGTCAGGTGACTGTGTGACTTTGGAGAGTAGGCTAGGGCCTTTGAGCTGTTTTGTGAGAGACATGGATTGGCTGATCAACAGACAACAGATACGGCCCAGAGAGAGTGTGCCCGGAGTGAAAAGATTAATTGGACAAAGGAAGTGCATCGCATTGATCAGAGGGACAGAGCACATTGCTTACTTATTGAAAGCTTGTTCCCCTAGGAGATGCTTTCATGACTGCAGTCTTAGCTTATTGCCATAGCTTCTTCATCAAGAGAGTATTTTCCACACACCACAATTACATTAGATAAAACCCTATTTTGTCATTTTCTGTTTGTGACAAACAAAGGTCTTGGGCAGATCAGAATAGAGATAAGGCAGCCAGGAAACTCTGTTTGTCCAGGACAAGTTCAAGATTTGCTCTTTGTCCAAGAGTAATGCCTGAATATAAACTCATTCTGTTTAATGTCCAGACTTGAGTCATCTGGTATCCCTAGTTGTCGCTGTCTAAAACTAGGTTGGAAGCTAAACTGATTATGGGTCATTGTCCCAGATGGAAATGCATCGGCTAGTCACCATGAGGAGACAGGATTTGCAGAGAAGCCACTGGTCAAAATTAGCTATTTCAAAGACTCAGACAAGTCAGTAAAGGAGTCCAAAAATACTGCCAATAATTTGGGGTCCTCTGATTCCAGCTTTGAGGACCATTTTTCTCTTCCCTACATTTGTGCATCCTGCTTACAGAGTCAGAAATAAGCTGTCAGTATGTCCTGGGGTCCTGAATGAGTCTTCTCTGGGGCCAGGACTGTTTATTTCAGCCTAGAGATACTACGTGTCTACGGAATTCTTCCATTTCAAACATGTCTGTGCTCAAGTGAGCAGGACTAAATTTTCAAAAGACATTGTCATCTCCTTGACAGCAGAGAGCTTTAGGGACAGGTGATGATTTCATGAGTATATGCATCAGTTGTTCTGCTTGTATGCAAACTCATCAAATTGTATACATTAAACTCATGCAGTTCTTTATGTATCAGTTACACTTTAATAAAGATATTTAAAAACAGTGACAAGAAAGAAGAGTAACATTAAAAGAAGGCAGAAGGAAGTAGGGTTTCCTGATAGAGTCCTTTTTATTCTTTTTTAAAGATTGTATTTATTTATTAATGAGAGACATAGAGAGGCAGAGACATAGGCAGAGAGAGAAGCAGGCTCCCCACAGGAAGTCTGACTCGGAACTCAATCCCAGGACCCCTGGATCACAACCTGAGTCAAAGGCAGACGCTCAACCACTGAGCCACCCAGGTGTCACTGATAGAGTACTTCAAAGATACAGTAGTTACATTTATGTGCAGGGTTCTAGGGTTGAGACAAAGCCTGGGGATGTTTTTACTAGTCATTGCTACACCTAAAGGCAAAAAGTAGGATAGTGTGTCTGATAGTGAAACCATGAAGTATAAAAATATTATAGAAGTGGGATTGGTAGGCACTGCCCGTAGATCTGCTTCAAAGAACAAGAAACATTGGAAAAGAGAAGATGAATCAGTGAGGTCTGTCAAACCACAGTGCTGGAGAGGTGAGAAGAAGGAAACTGATAGAAAGGAGGATTTTCCTGAGGGCCCTGGGAACATGTTGTGCAAATGATGAAGATTTTCAGTGAAGATGGTTTTGAATAGAGAGGAATGGATAAAGCCTCAGAGACGCAAGGCTAAAGTCCCTTAATCAGAGAGCTCTTTGCTTTCCTCATTTAGCAAGTGGACCAGCCTTAACACAATGGTGCAGAAGCCCACCCAGTCCTCTTTTGTAATTTTTTGTTACAACTCTTTTAGGAGGATGATGATTTTATGGAACCACAATTTGAACTAAAGCACAAGGAACTTTTATTTTTTATTTTTCTATTTCTTTTTTTTTTTAATTTTTTTTTTATTTATTTATGATAGTCACAGAGAGAGAGAGAGAGAGAGAGAGAGGCAGAGACACAGGCAGAGGGAGAAGCAGGCTCCATGCACCGGGAGCCCGATGTGGGATTCGATCCCAGGTCTCCAGGATCGCGCCCTGGGCCAAAGGCAGGCGCCAAACCGCTGCGCCACCCAGGGATCCCTATTTTTCTATTTCTTAATCTCTTGCCGCCTTACTTTAAGAAACAGATGTTTAATAGATACTCAGGGGCGCCTGGGTGGCTCAGTCGGTTAGGCATCTGCCTTCAGCTTGAGTCATGATCTTGGGGTCCTGGGATCAAGCCTTGAGTCAGGCTTCCTTCTCAGCAGGGAGTCTGCTTCTCCCTCTCCCTCTGTCGTCCCCCACACCCTGCTCATGTCTCAAATATATAAATATAACCTTGGAAAATAAAAATTAAAAAATAGGTGCTCAGTGAATAACTCTAGATGAAAGGCTCACTGACCCTTACCAGGGTCTCATAACTGTAAAGTATTTTCATTTTGTTCTGCTACCCATCATGGTGGCTTAAGCATTTATCACATTAATTTATGATTTAGTTCAGATGGCTACATATTTATGTATTCAGATTTATATACTGCATATATATAACTGTATATATAATCAGATGTGCATACTTCATGTATGTATCTTAGACATTTATAGCTCACATACATACATATTATAAATATATAATTTTGGATATATACAAACTACACGGAAGGCCTAGGGATGTGCATTCCAGGAACAGAAATAAAAAAGAGAAATTATCAATCTCTTAAATACCAGTACTGAAAAAAGATAAGCACACTTTAATACAGAATTTCATCATGTGAATTTTTTAATCAGGGCCAAATATTTTCCACCACTATCCCTCTAACAGCACCCATCCAAAAAAATAATGAAAACAGAGTTCTACTTATATGGAACGTGTGGTGAAAAGCGACAGCACAGTAAGACTACATGTGTGTTCTTCTGTGCCATGCTCATTTGAAGAACTTGTGCATTTTTTTCTGTGGTCCTGTGCCTTGTTTTTTTCTTTTTGTGCAAGGACTGGTGAGACAATGGCTAATAGGATGGAGGATTTGGATGAATGTTCTACTTGATAAAACAGATGATTGAATTATTTTTGAATTCCCCAGAAAGAATCAGTAAAATCTGGAAAATTATTAGTTTCACCCCTTTAATAGAAAATCATAAAATTAGAGTCTTCTTCCTCCAAGATTTGCCCCTCAGTTCCGGGCATGGTAGATTGGTGTGTGAAAATTTAACATGGAAAAACAGTGGGATCATGTGGAGTGCCTTAATCAGTTTAGACTGCCATCCTGTGAAATGCAGTCCTGGGACAAATTTATGGCAGTAAAATAGTTCAGTTAGCTGTCTGTATGTGAGTCTATTAGAGTAAAACCCAAGGAACCGATTGTGGTCAGACATAGCCACTTCTTCCATCAGGAAAGGGAATTGGCTATGCCAGAAGGCAATCGAATGAGGGAGATCATTTACAGACATTGAATGAGATTGGGTGATACAGAAGTGTCCCTGGAGCTCTTAGAAGGTGCTTGACAGGGCTGAGACCTGGACATGTCTGCAGTACTGCATGGTGCCAAAGATGCACCATTTGACCATGCCTTTGAGGTGAAAGTGACCTAAGACATTAAGTCACGTATTATTATCTTAAATACATGGAGGTGATGTGTTAGGCAGAGTGTAATGCTTGCCCAAGGTCATGTTGCCAGTTAATGAACAAACAAGGACTGGAAATCATTCCTTACAGGATCTGGTAAACATTCTGTATACTACACTGCCTCTTTTCTTTTTCTTTTTATGATTTTATAATTGTTAGTTTAAAAGAACAGATGAAACAGTCATCTCGTCTTTAATTTCTTCCATCGCTTTTAAGCATTCAAGTACATGTGAATTCTCTATGGAAAACAAGACTATTATTTTGAGCCTATGAGCACTCACCATGGATCTCCGCATCCCATGAATTACCATAACAAATGCTGTGACTCATCCAGCTCCGCAGCATGTAATCATCCCTTTAGACATGGGGCCTTGCTCCCTACAATAATGAGTGGAGATCAGTTGAAAGCCTACGTCTCAAGTGTTTGACACTTGCACTTTCTCACTATTTGTTTAGAAATATGAACTCTTTGAAGACACACAGTTTTTCCCTCCTCTTGCCCGTGCAGTTGTGCATCATACGCAGCTACCCTTGGTGTTCATGGCTTGACTTCATGGCATTGTCTGAAAGCATTGTCAGCTTCTAGCAGTCACTCACATCGTGTTCAGAGGGAAGTATGGAAGTGTTTCATCAATTCACAGTCTCTTCCAGGATATACCGCTTTTTCCATCTCTATGTTTGGCCCTTTATGTCACTCCTGAGAAAACACATGAGCTTGGAAGTGTTTGTTGGGAGGTATGGCAGGTTGACATGTAGGTGGATCCTAGGACTTCTGCAAAAGCCAAGAGATGTAAAGAGGTCTTGGCTGCAGAAGAGGCACTCTGACACAAAGACACATGAAGGACCTCGTAGCTGAGAAGGACCCCAGCCAGCAGCCAGAGAGAGAGCCTCCACCTCATGTCCACATGCCAAGAACTTACATGAACTTGAAGGTTCTTTCCTGGATCTCCGGTAGGAGCCTAGTCCTGCCCATATCTTAATTTTGGCCTTGGGAGATCTCAAGCAGACAAACCTGCTAAGATTGTGATACATTCTAAGGCAAAAGAAAATGCATCATGTTCTACAGTCAGACAATACATGCAGCTCATAAAGAGAGAAAAGAGACAAAGAGAGGGACTAAGCATAAACATACCACCATGTTACATTGTACTGTAGGAAAGGCCTCCAACCAAGGTGGGGCCTCAGTAAGGAAGAATCAGTCCATGGCAGGGAATGCAGAGGAATCACCTGAAGGAAATGGGACTGAGGAAAAATTAGGTGTCTCCAGGCCTTGCTGTGTCTGGAAGCTGTGGGACAGAAGGGACAGTTGTACACAAAGCCATGTCATCAGAGAAGGGCTAAGTTTGTGACAGGGAGAGAAGAAAGGGTGTTCAGGGAAGATCTGAGGACTAGAGGAGCTCACAGAGGGTATAACTTAGGGCTAGGAAACACCGTGGAAGGTTTCAGGAGGGAGGGAAGTGGAGGCAGGTTAACAGAGTGTTCCAGTGTGAAACTCAGTGAGGGGCAGGTAAAGGGCTAACCCAGTGGGGGTCCCCTGCTGATGCCTGGTGGCCACTGTCCTTATAGCCCCTTAGCACACAGGGAGGGGAGGGGATGCTGGATGACAGCTTACTCCCTGTGGCTTTGGCAATCAGAATCAGGCCGGCAGGCACAGGGGAAATTCTTGTTGGTAGTCATGAGCTCAAAGCCACTGGACATCAACACTGTGAAGACAGGGATGTGGTCCGTCTGTTGTTTGCACTAACCCAGGGTTAGGGAACAGCGCTGTCATATAACGAGCGCCTTGTCTGTGTTTGTTGAATGCACTATGAGAAGTTGTTGTTTCCATGTCCCAAGCTTACACCACCTGGCAGGAAGGGAGTTGGCGCACTGCCTCTTCTCCCAGTCACATCAGGTATAAATGAAATCAGATGACCAAGGAAGTCTCAAAACCCCTAATCCTTGTGCTCCTATGAGAGAAGTATTTGGATTTATGTTTATATTTCTTTTTCTCTACACAGAGAAACTGTCCAACAGTGAGAACTTTTGGTTTCTATCTCGCCATGCCTCACCCCACAAAAAAATTGCGATCTTACCACAGACTCGTCGCTGTGGCTGCAGATGGCAGACTTTTTCCCAGTTGTTGTACATGGATCATGTTGATACATTCTGTATCTCAATCAGTGGAGTATTGTGTAGACTCTGTCTTCCAGTGACATCTATAGAGTATGATCACTTCTCACCACTTCCACCTCCACCATCCTAAAGGAGGTTCCCAAGTAGGCATCAGACTCATCTTGAGGGCTATGAGGGTGGGCTGGCCATCTGGTCTACCTGTTTCTACCCTTGCCTTTCTGTGCAGCCACAGTGATTGCATTCAGGTGTAAGTCATGATACTTACCTGGTCTAGCGTATGTCCTGGTACTGCCACGTGAGTGTCCATGATCAAGCCCAGCATGGCTTTCCTTCTCAGTCAGCATGAAATCCACAGCCCAGACTGATCCTGTGCTCAGTGCACAGTGCTAAATTAAATCAATGAATGGCTTTATTCATTCCATAGTTAGTAGTCATTAGACACTTGGTTTAAAAGAGAGAATCTTTCAGGAGAGAATAAAAAGTTACATTGTATGAAAAAGAGCATAAGGGAGAAGAAACAACGTGAACCCAAAATAACCAAATGATTGAATGGGTAGCAATTCACAGAATAGAGAGAGAATTAAGGTGCTCCTCTATTTGCACGTGAAGCCACTAAGACCAGAACAGGTAACTGCCCTCTCCAGCTCAGATAAGCATATTACAGCCTGGCCAGCACTAGAACAGTCTTTGGACTGTCCAAAATATAAAGCTGGCTCCAAGACGTGGAACAAAAAGACAATGGTGACAGAATAAAGCCCTTTATTGGCTATGTGTTTACTAGTCATAGTGCTGAACACTTACACATTATCTCTTATATGTATTAATTTAAAATGATGTAAAGATGGAGAATAGAACAGACTACCAAACTATGTTATATTTTTTATGACTGGTGAAACAGCTTTGGTTTTAACAATGAACCTATCATTTATTTATAGTTAAATTTGAAATGGGCAACATATATTAATTTTTTCATAGCATAGCATGGAAGGAATAAGTATAAATAAATATTACAAATAAAAAATTCAAAGCAGGGCAGCCCGGGTGGCTCAGCGGTTTAGCGCCTGCCTTCAGCCCAGGGCGTGATCCTGGAGACCCGAGATCGAGTCCCACATCAGGCTCCCCACATGGAGCCTGCTTCTCCCTCTGCCTCTGTCTCTGCCTCTGTCTCTCTCTTTCTGTGTCTCTCATGAATAAATAAATAAAATCTTTTTAAAAAATTCAAAGCAATAACATGCATTAGAGGGAAATAATTATGATGGCAGAAAAAAGGATAAAATATTGGATAAGTAGTGACCAAATTACTACATCAGCCCAAATAGTATTTCATGAGGAAAGTTGTAAGTGTAGGTGAAGCAAACAAAAATAATTTAAAACGGAATTATGAAAGGCTGTAGGAGATTAACCAAGCCACCATTTTGACCAAGTCAGCCTTACTTACTGTCACGCTGATGACATATTTACATTTGCTGGCCCACCGTGGGTGATTTATACAGAGAAGTCATACTTAGTGCCTCTTGCCAATGCATTGCCTCAGATTTAAGTATAAACACTCCCTAACTCCTGCCCTGTGGTTTGGATGTATCATTAGCTTCATCTAAACGCATACTTGGTTATGAGCAAATAAAATTCTTACACATTATGTTTAAACAAGGTTTCAATGCTAGATCATTTTCAGTACCTTCCCCATTTGTGGAATTGTCAAATCAGACAAGCTGCTCTCCCGCAGCTGGTGCTTGGCCCCATCAAAGGTCGCTGTCCCGTGAATTGAAAGGACGTGCATGTCCCACCACTGCTCCCTCTGCGCAACTGTTCTTAATTTGAAACCTGCCTCTTCTCCATCTCTCTCCCTAAGGTCTGTGTAACTCAAAAGGCCACCTGGCTGGTCTGTCTACTTTCTCTGTTTTGAGTTTGAATTGTTTTGTTTTTTGTTTTCGTTTTTGTTTTTTCTGCCATTTGTTCCTTCTCAAAAGCTAACAATTATCTCCTCTCTCCTCTCTGTCTTCCCTTATGCCTTTCAGCAGCAAAGTCCTGCTAATTGTATCTTTTAGAGAGTTTAAAGAGTCTGCTCCTATTTTTCATGTCCCTGCTCACAGTTAGAGCTTGTCTCCAGAGCAGCCACACTAACCTTCTAGCTGTTTGTTGTCTCTGCCTCCATTCTTTCCCCATGCTAATCCATCCCAAATAAAGACCAGAGAGTTACCTTTGCAGAACTAAGCCTTTTAATTGCTTCTCCCAACCCATAGAGTCTGTTCCAGAGTTCAGCTGACATGGAGCTTCCCTTTTACCTCATTCCCATCCCCCTGCCTCCCCCCACACCCAGGTCATACCATTCCCCCAGAAATCTGTCCGTCATCCAGGCACAGAGAGCACAGTCCCACTTTGGTGACTTTGGCCCAGCCCTGCAACACTTGTAAAGCCCTGCTGGTGCCCCATTCCTGTAGTTAGCTCTGAATTTCAACTCTTACAGATCTTTTGTTTCTGACTGATTTATAGTATCGTCATACGCTATGCAGCATCCTACACTGTGATGTATGTTTGTCTGAGTCACAGATGGCTACACTCTGGAGTGTGTGTGCCCCATATTAGTCATCCTTGTCACCTAGCCAGTACTTAACAAAATGCCTTGTTCATAGTGGCTGCTCAATAAAATATTTATTATATCTTGATTTAATAACTAAAGTTTGTTCCCCCCACAAAACAATGTATCCCTGCTCATCTTCTCCATAATGAAATACCGTAACTGATGTTATCATGGCTTTCACTAGTGACCAGTTTAACTGGGGAGTATCTACCCTAGAAAACCAATGTATTCTAAACTCCACATCAGGAAATGAATTTATATATTCTCTCTTTAGATGGGTTAGTTCCACTTTATTTTGGTCCCTTACTAAATAAATTCAGTAAGTCACCCATGAAATATTGGACACAGAGACTGAGTGATGCTGGGAAATTTGGGGTCTAGGGCAATTTTAAGAACCCCTAAACAACATCACATAGGTGGCTCCCTGGGTCAGGACAGGCATGAGGGAAATGATCATTTTGCATCATTGCTTATTGCTCTGAACCACATGTCTCCCTGGAGAGGCACATCTAAAACTACTATGGGTCTCAGCACAGGTTTGAATACAGAGCAGATCCTTGTTGATCAACCAGCTGTTAATAGTAAACAATTTTGTGTGAGCTGTTGCATCTTGAGATCAGTATTATTACATCTTATCCCATCTTACTAATGGGGGGGGCTTATATTACCCTTCAGATTCTACTCTAGACTAGAGATGATAACTACTTCTTATTGTAGCCAACTTCTAGTTGGAGAGAGAGTGATTTTATAGGTCTGTCTTAGAGGTGTAGGCTGTGTAGAAGCTGAGAAGAGAAGGGTTAATGAAGAATGAATTAAGTCTGAATAAGAAAAATCCACGCAATGAATTATGACCCGTTAAGAGATAAAGTAACCTGGGGACCTGAATACCTTCTTTCTTCTTATTACATGCCTACCGAGTCTTTCTAATAAGTGCGTTTGTATAAGGTGAATAAATCATTGAATAAAACATTGAAAAAGATTGATACTATATGAAAACAATCTCATAATTACAATTATAAACCTGAAATAGGATATAAGGTGTATATTATTTCACGTTTATGAATACCATTATAAAAGTTCAGTACTCCAATAGCATATAATTAGTCATTGTCTAAGGTGTCTAAAAAACTAAAGTACAGAAATTCACGGTAATGGATGGGTCATCTACACTGAAATTCTAGGTCCATGACTGTAATTATAAAGACTACATTGCTGGATTTGAGGACAGCCTTTTAAACTGCATACTTTCTCATTTTCAAACTTACACTTCTAATTTAGAAAAAAAAAGATTAAATTATCAAATTTCCATTCATACAGAGAGTTTCTCTGTGTGTGTCTCTCTTTTTCTATAAGTATTTTGTATTTTGGGAGGTCTGACATCTATATTACCCTTTCTTAAAATGGGGGAAAATCTTGACTCTTTCTTGTTTCAGAATAGTAAATAGGCTTCCCTGGTCACATCTCTTAATACTGATTTAATCCTGTTAAGTGTTCATCTTTACCTTCCCATTGATCTATGCATCAACTCTGCTTATTTTGGTATTTTTTATGTATGGACTGCATATTAAAAAAGCATTATCAAATTACCTGAATGTCTTAATGAAAGGGAAACAAAAGCAAACTTATAGAACAACAATAATTTATCCCCCTTCCCCAAAGTTGGTCATTCAAACTATAGCTCTCAAGACAGAACTTTGTTAGAGTAAAGCAAGATTAGTTACTCCTCTTTGCATGCAGACATTTAGCAGGAATGGACTGCATTAATCTAAATGTAGCCACGCAGGAGATTCTTTCTTTCAAGTTCACTGCATCCAGCCATAACAAATTCATGGAAAGTTCTTACTGGTAGTAGCTCTGCTCAGACAGTCCATGTATGGGTACAGGATTGTCAATGTGATTCAGACATGATGGGCAATGTGAAGTGATGTATAAATGTTTGCCATGGGAGGACAACATGTTTTATATAGTGTACATATAAAAAAGAGATAGGAATGTTTTCTGTATCTTAACTGTGACTCAAAATTAAGATCCATTACCTCTGGGGCTATTTGTCCAGTATCTTCAGCAAGGATTTCTCAGGGACACATTCTTATCAGCTTGAATCCATCACACCTTCCCGTTCACACCACATCATACCATTACCAGTCTCTCCTGGTTCCCTTTGCTCCTCCTCCAGCTGCTCCTACTTTCTTCATGGACACCTCGTTCTTCATCCTGAACATTAATTCCCAAACACAGTTCCCATTCTCCTCATTCTGCCAGGAAATCTCAGCTTCTTCCTTGGTTTTTGTTATGCATCCCATGTTATGGTGCACATGTGATATCCACAGCTACCACATGTTTCAGAACAGGCTACTGCAGTGGGTGGAATAATGACACATCCCCCAATGATGTCCACATCTGAATCCTAGAATCTGTAAGTTTCTTTATGTGGTAAAGGGGAATAACCTTGGAGATGGTTTGTGAACTGCTGAACATAAAATAGGATCCAGTGTAATGATGAGGATCCTTAAAAGCAGAAGAGGGAGACAGAAGTGGGGTAAGGGTGATGCAGTGTGACAAGAACTTGACCCACCATTGCTGGCTTTGAAGATGGAGGGAGGGGCCACGAGCCAAGGGATGCAGGCACCTCCAGGAGCTGGAAAAGGCAAGGAGATGGATTCTCCCCAGAGACTCCACAAAGAATACAACCTTGCTGACGTCTTAATTTTAGCCCCATGAGACTTGTTTGAGACCTCTAGAACTGCAACATAGAAGTTTGTGTTGGTTTAAGCCACCGAGTTTATGATAATTTGTTGCAGGAGCCATGGGAACTAGCACAGATGTCAGCTTTCTGATGGACATATTTATTGGGTTGCATCACAGGAATCCAGATGAATTCTCCTATTTCCCAAATGGAAAGCACAGAGATAGAAGTATTGTATTTCCATCGTACCACAACCCAAATATATTAACGCAAAGCGATGTATTCTGGGAAGCCCCCTGCAAAAAGAGGTTTTCCTGGCACTAACAGGATCTGTGTCTGTGTCAGTTACCCACCTGTTCCTTTCCTACCGGGCCTCACATGCAGATTTCCCTGAGTATTTTTTGTCACAGTAAGCCTTGTGGTTGGAACTACTGGTATACCTCTACCCGCAGCATTAGGGATTATGGATTATAAAACAGTATCCATGGGGATCCCTAGGTGGCTCAGCAGTTTAACGCCTGCCTTTGGCCCAGGGCGTGATCCTGGTCCCGGGATGGAGTTTCACATCAGGCTCCCGGTGTGGAGCCTGCTTCTCCCTCTGCCTGTGTATCTGCTTCTCTATTTCTCTCTTTCTCTCTCTCTCTCTCTCTCTGTCTATCATGAATAAATAAGTAAAATCTTTAAAAAAATAAAATAAAAATAAAACAGTATCCATGAATTTATATGCATAGATGCCATAAAACTATTTGCTACAACTATAAATATTTTATGATCCAAATTTCTAAATCTGAGAATAACTAAATGCTTGAATAAACTTAAGTCAAATACTGGCCCATTAAAATAAAATTTTTAAAAATGAAGCATTTATTACTGGGAAGGATGAGCGATACATAGTGTGATGTTGGTCTTATTGTTTTTTAGGTGTCAGGATGGATAGGTGGATAGATGGATAGATAGAACCAGCATATATATAGCCATAAGATATAAGTGATAGAGTATAATGTCATATAGCTTTTGTATATGCTAAATGAATCTTTCATTTTTACACATAAATTTAATTTGGAAACAATATGTTCAGGCCAACACTGCCTTGTATATTTTAGTTTTCAACATTTCCATAACTTGTATCTATTTTATTTCTAAGCATAGAAAGCATCAGATTTGCAGATGAATATTTATTTGACGCAGCCAGATTAATCCAAGTACAAAATAATCATCTGTCTTTTAGAATAGGCTATAAGCCTTTGGACTTGAGTCTTTGAAAAAACAAATGAAAAAGGGAGGAGGCAAGGACAGGAAACCTTCTATACTCTAGGTGCCCAGGAAATGGTGTCATTAAAAATACCTCAGAGATTGTTCATTTATTAACATGACTAGCCTCTTCCCGTGTCGCATGGATTCAGAAACATCTGTTTTGGGAGAAACACCAGCTTCCCCCATGTTGTCAGCTGTGTGAGCAGAGAAATGTCCCTTCTTCCTCTGCAGCTTGATGAAGGATTTGCGAATAGATGTGCTTATCACCCCCACTGCATCCTCATAGTTACAACTTCTAATTTGAAGATTGTGATCAATTTTCTCTTTACCTACCCATTCTAGGAGAAGGTCATCCCTTTGCTTTCAGAATCTAAGTATTGGCTTTCATACTTCACTTTAAAAAACATAATCACATCAAAAAGAGAACAATTCTTTATGTTTCAGGTCATGAGTCTCTAATATAACCCATACTTAGGAGTGGCTTTCCGGATGAGAGTTCTCTCAAATTGGCCAGTTTGAAAGGGTAGCTAATGAAATCATCCCAGTAATTTTCAGAGTAAGTTAAAAATGAACGAGTACCCAGTCATCTTCCTAATTGAATGGTTGCTACTGTTCCTATATCTCTAGGTCTTTCAGCCTTTGTCAGTTGGACGTTTGCTTCCATTTCTGTTTCTTTAAAGAGCTTCGGTTTCCTCCACACACAAGGATCTCTTGCTGTTGGCCAGTGAGGTGTGTCCCCATAGCGGTCACCTTTCATGTAGAAAGGACTGAAAGGCAAAGCTTCATCCAGAGGTCACTTGGCCTCAACTGACCTTCCATTGCTCCACAGAGCAGACAGGACTTCCCGTATGTGCTATGAATGAAACTCAGAGTGAAAAAGGACTGTCAACGCCAGTTCCCACAAACTTGGGGCTGTTCTGTGAGCACAGGGTTCCCAGGTCTACTAAGGACGCTGGCAAATGTCTCTGAGTGCATTGCTCCTCCTTCCTCACTGGAAAGAAGACTGACAAATCTAGTGTTATGGCCAGTGTCCGGGCCCATCTGGGACTGAGTTTGCATGTTGTATGAATCCCCTGCTATGGTGCAAATCATCCATTTGGCCTGATGAACTATGAGAAACAAAGATTGTTCCTTATGTGAATTTGCTGGTATGTCAAAGAAACAAATTAATATCACTGAAGACATCCTTATATATCCAGGCTGCTTGGATTCAGGTCTCAATTTATTGGAAGAAAGATTAGACACACATCAACTATTGTCATTCTCAACAAACATTGGAAAACTAGTGTGCCCTTTGATGCTATTGGTTGGTGTTCCTTGGGAAGGTG